>NC_133470.1:20010833-20659166 GCF_048565385.1 Saimiri boliviensis | reverse complement strand
AACACTGCTGAAACAATCTTGTATTCTTACTTTTGTATACTTGTCTAATTAATTTCTGAAAGTAAAACTGAGAGATCAAAAGATACATAGTACCATAAGCATAAACTTAGTGTGATCATAAGACAAAGCCCTGAAGAGATAGGCAGGATACAAATGGATGACATTTTAATATTCTGAGAGACAAAGAAATGCAAAGTCCACCTGAAGCAGTGAAGGAAGCTAGTTATAATATCAGATGCATCAGTCTTCAGATTTCAGTACAGGCTAAGTATCCCTTATCGGAAGTGCTTGGGACCAGAAGTGTTTTGGATTTAAGATTTTTTTCTGATTGTGGTATATCTGCATACTTACTAGTTTGAACATCCCTAATCTGAACTCTGAAATGCTTCACTAAGCATTTCCTTTGAGCTTCATGTCAGCATTCAAAAAATTCCGACTTTTGGAACACTGCAGATTTCAGATTAGGGATGCTTGATCTGTATTCTGTAACTTGAAACCAGGAGACATGGGCTGATGCCCTAACAGCAGGCTACTGATACAGCAGCTAGGAAACAAACCAACATTGCTCCAGGTATCTATAGCCCCGGTTCTGACACCCAAGTAAAAATCTCTGGTTGATGTGAAACCTATCCAGATGAAAATATATCCCCAAATTTCCTTGGGAAAGAAATCCCAAATTATTTGGGATGACATAACTTTTTCCTTAGTGATTATGCATTTTGATCCTTGGAAGATTTAGAATTACTACATAGAAGTGATGAAGCACAGCCTGGCAACATGGCAAGACTCCATCTCTACAAAAATAAAAATAAAATAGTCAGGCATGGTGGTGCAAGCTTGCACCCAGCTATTTGGGGAGGTAGAAGGATTGTTGGAGCCCAGGAGTTCAAGGCTGCAGGGAGCTAGGATTGATTGTGCTACTGCACTCCAGCCTGGGCAACATAGTTAAGACCCCCGTCTTTTTTTTTTTTTTTTTAAGGAAGTAATAAAGCAAATTAAGCCATATCTTATTATATTTTTTTTGAGACAGGATCTCACTCTGTTGTCCAGGCTGGTTGCAGTGGTATGCTCTTGGCTTACTGCAGCCTCACCATCTAGGCTCAAGTGATCCTCCCATCTCAGGCTCCTGAGTAGCTGGGACCATAGGCATGCACTACCACATCTGGTTAATTTTTTAAATTTTTTGTATAGATGGGGTTCTCACTATTTTGCCCAGGCTGGTCTTCAACTCCTGGGTTGAAGTGATTCTCCTGCTTTGACCTACCAAAGTGCTGGGATTATAGGTGTGAACCACTATGCCAGGCTATTTTTTTTTTTTTTTTTTTTTTTTTGGAGACAGAGTCTCACTCTGTCGCCAGGCACCAGATTGGAGTGCAGTGGCACAATTTTGGCTCACCGCAGCCTCTGCCTCCTGGGTTCAAGCAATTCTCCTGCCTCAGCCTCCTGAGTAGCTGGGACTATAGGCGCATGCCACCATGCCTAGCTAATTTTTGTATTTTTAGTAGAGATGGGGTTTCACCATGTTGGCCAGGATGGTCTCGATCTCTTGACCTCGTGATCCGCCTGCCTCAGCCTCCCAGAGTGCTGGGATTACAGGCTTGAGCTACTGCGCCCGGCCAATATTTTTATATTAACAAATAATCAGTACACATTTATATACTAAGTTATTTATTCTTTTTTTTGTCCCCAAATATGCCATACATATTGTTTGCATAAGTTATTTATAATGTTTAAGAGAATTTGGCACATTAGAACTACTGAAGTATTTGGGAAGTTTTGTCTGAAAATTGAGATACTTAAGGAATTCAAATATATTAAATATATAACTGCATTTAAAAATACTTAGGGGAATTAATTTCTTAGGGAAATGTAATTAATTAAATTGTAGCTCCCCAACCAATGAAAATTTGTTATATACACATATACACGATTAGAAATATAAAAAACTTGTGTCTTAAATTTGTAACTTTCATAAATTGAACATTATGTTTTAAAACCAAAATAATTCCGAATAGTTTTTATTGTGTACAAAGTTTTCTGCACAAGACTGTGGACGCTATTAAAAACTCACATTAACATGTAAATTTCCAATTTTGAGACATGTTGCCCAACTGCTCTCCAGAAATGCTGAACAGCTGTGTGTGAGTACCATTTCTTTAATTTTTGTCCACAGTAGATAAATTTTTTCAATCTTTTAAATCTTGGCCAATGAGACAGGGAAAATTGGCATCTCCTGTCATTTTAATTTGCAATTCTTTACAACGAATTTAGGTAGACCCTCTTTTAATGATTAATAAATTCTTAAAAATTTAAGTTAAATTGTTTCTTGAAAATCATAAAAGCTGAGTTTGACTATATAACTATGTAACAGAGAAATGGCATTTTTTTTAAAATAGCATTTTAGGTTTTGGGGTACATGTGAAGAACATGCAAGATTGTTGCATAGGTACACACATGGCAGTGTGGTTTGCCGCCTTCCGTCCCCTCACCTGTATCTGTCAAGAAATGGCATATTTTAAAGATTTTTTTTTTCTCCAGATTATGGTAGCCCAATTTATCATAATAAAGTAATCATAAACTTTTCCCCTAATTTTAGAATAAAATCCTTAAGCATTTTTACTACAGCAGCTGATTATATTACTCTTCTTTTTTTTTTAAACCTGGAAAACATGTAGATGCATGTATTACTCTTAGATAAATCTATTCCTGAATTGTATGATAAATGACTATATTCTTATTATATCATGTCAAGAGTTATCTGCCCATACTTTAAGAGTAAATCCATTCTTTTTTTCTACAATTGTAAGATACTGACCAGGCCAAATGGGTAAACTGTGAATCAACAGAGCACGCTACCACTTCAGTATTTATAGCTCTGAATTCTTCAAGTCTATCGCCAAAAGCGATAATTTCAGTTGGACACACAAACGTGCTGAAAGGTAAAAAGAAAAAAAAAATCAGTATTCTCCAAATAAGCATATACCTAAACTTTCAAACAACAATTTTTACTAATACCTTCAGTAATAAAAATGCACATTAAGAACAATTTTATATATGAACCTTTTCAAAATGTAGTCTAAAAGACTGTCATTTGATCAAATATTCAATAACAAAACATATTACAGAGTTCCCAACTACATCTCAATAAACTTTCTTATTACAACTCAATAGATCAGTAGTCAACCAATGTTCCCTCCTCCCTTATAGCAGTAGCCAACCCCCATTTTATTAGCTGTTATTTAATAATGGCTTTTGTGTACATAGTACTTTACAGCTTTCAAAGGATCTGTACAAATTTTACATCATTTTACTGTTGTTTTTGATATTCCTACACCAACCCTATGAGCTGGATGCATCTATCCATATTCTGGAGAGAAGGCAATGTTTTCTAGTACTCCCCCTCCTTTCTTGATAAGATTCTCTTCTACCTTGTCTAGCAGTCCTGTGCAGCCAGGGATTTTATGCCTTAATACCCTCATGTTGTCAGAAGGCCATGTTTAGAGAATACTAGAGTGGTATTTTTCAAACCATGGTAGGGACTCCTTAAATCAACTGAGTTCTAAACATTTTTAAAAAGTGAAATCTAATAGAAAATACGAGACTATATCATACATAGTAAGGGTAAATTATGAAACATGTTTGTATATACAAATACATATATGTATTTGTATTCAACAGTGATATTCAAAATATTTAACAATTTTCACCCAAAGCTGGCTTTAGTTCTGGAGGTTTCTGAAAGGCACCAGGCAGGAGGACTAACTTGTTGGGGAGGGAAGGGAAGTGGCTATTTACCACATGATATGAGGGTATTTCAGTATTTCAAGGGGCATGGCTGCGTTGGTGCATAAAGACTGAATGTTACTGTGTGTGTGTGTGTGTGTGTGTGTGTGTGTGTATATATATATATATATATATATGCGCCTGTGTACTGGCTAGTAATAAAAAATGTATTTCCTACTGTGAGACATGGTCAAGAAAGTTTGAAAAGCATAGACTTAGTTAGGGGGCAGATTCCTACCAGAGCCCAATACAGGATTTTAACATGTTTTATTTTAGTCATGTGCTAGTAGACAGTTCTAATCTAGGATGATGTCCCTGGAGACCTGGGTTATACTATGTATTTTAAATAGTTTCTAAAGGGTAGGAACAGTGAGCCTCAGCCTTCCTTTTTTTTTTTTTTTTTTTCCAGTGGCAGGGTCTCACTCTGTCATCCAGGCTGGAGTGCAGTGGTGTGTGATCTTGGCTTAATGCAACCTCCGCCTCCTGGGTTCAAGCAATTCTCCTGCCTCAGCCTTCCGAGTAGCTGAGATTACAGGTACCCACCACCACACCTGGCTAAATTTTTTTGTATTTTCAGTGGAGATGGGGTTTCACCATATTGGCCAGGCTGGTCTGGAACTCCTGACCTCAGGTGATCTGCCCATCTTGGTCTCCCAAAGTGCTGGGATTATAGGAGTGAGCCACTGCACCCAGCCTCTGACTTCCTTCTTCTTATTTCAAGGAATGCTACCTAGAGACACATTTGACCAACTTCTTAGTGAAAAAGTTTTGGCAGGAAACTGAAGGGTTATGTTTGTAACTTTCCTCCTTGTAGACTGTGGCAAATGCCCCAGGATTTTTCCTTCTGTAAGCAGGCCCAGTCCAGCATTACATGAAAACAGGAAGAAGCTATCTTAGCTCCTTATCCCAGAAGACCATTGCTAACACCATACTCCAATTAACTATCTCTTGCCCAATATGGAGTTTTGAATAACAATGGAGAAACAGAACATAATTTTCTGCTACATTAGACTATTACATTAGTCTATTACATTAACATATTTTTCTGCTACATTAGTCTAAGGTAGCAGAAAATTTTTTATATCTATTGAAATTTTGACTTCTGCTTTCTATTAGAAATTAAGCTATACTTAAAAAAAATCCAGTCACAGTATGAGTTGATTAGAAACAAGTTCTTACTAAAAGATTATATATTATGCAGACTCATAATTTTAGTCTCAATGTAATAATTTTCATGAGAATTCTTCCTATTTGGCTTAGAGTGGGGGTTGGCAAACCGTTCAACAGGCCATATCCATCAAAAAAAGTCTGTTAATCCCTGGCCTCGAAACAACCTATAGAAATGAGCTTAAGTATACCCTCCCTGCAAGTTTAAATTTGATCTATGCAGTTCTAGATTAGTCCTAATGGAAAAAGGCACAGTGGCAAAGATAAGAGAAGGAACCTTTTAGTTACTTTTTGTAACCAAAAAGTAAGTTCCAAGAGAATAAAAAGATAAAAATGGACATAACTCTTTTTAGTCTCTTTTCACTTTCATGAGTTTTGAAAAACACTCAAAATAATGTTTTGTAAAATAAAATTAAATCCTCAATGTGAATAAAGCTGTAAGAGCATTTACTTTGAGTCAACTTTCTGACCATATACAAAAATGCTCTCTGTTACAGAGTTAAAGAAAGACAAGAAATCCCATAATAACCATAACATATTAACAGGTTATTCCTTATTCCTTAAGCAGTATAGAACATTTTCAACAAAATATTCAAATCCCAGAAAAGCAATAGAAGCAGCAAAGAATAAAAATGGAAAAACCAGCGTTACATGGTCTCACTAGAGAAAATGGCTTAATGTATTTCTTTTTAATGTATCTCTAATTAACAAAGATACATTAAAAAGAATTATGGCATAAGTCTTGCTATTAAATGCTTTCTAAAATATCGGTCCATTTTCTTGCTTATTAGTTATAGCTTAATAAATATCTTGTAGCTTTCCTCTACTTATTCTATTACCAAAACCTAATCATGTAGATATAAGTATTGAGGTCAGTGTGTTATGACTCTGAAATATATGGTAGATGTTACCTTTTAAAATACATTTCTTTACTTCAGCTTGCCTTTTTAAAAACCAAGAGCTGAACAAAATAATTTGTTTGATATTCCAGAAAAATAATTGATAAAGACAGATTTTACTAGCTGCAGTTTACATGTATTACTTACAAATCAAGTGGGTAGAAGAAAAAAACCAAATATTTCCCACGATAATCAGTTAACTTCAGCTCCTTAAATTCTCCATCGATCACAGCTGTTCCTTCCCAGTAGGGTGCTGGCTTGGAAACTAAGAAGGAAAAATACATGATGTTCTGTAACACTGAGAAAGTTGGTGGAATGGCAGAAGGACATCTTTAGAAAATTACTAAAAATCAGGGCTACCTTTAGATCTCTTTGGCAGTCTGGTGAAGCTTACAGACTTTTTTTTTTTTTTTCTTTCCCCAAGACAGGGTTTCACCATATTGGTCAGGCTGGTCTCAAACTCCTAACCTCAGGTGATCCGCCTGCCTCAGCCTCCCAAAGTGCTAGGATTACAGGCGTGAGCCACCGCGCCTGGCTAGACTTCTTAAAAGAGTGTTATTGAATCAAAAAGGAAAATACATATAATTACAAAAGAAACCAACTGTATTTAAATGCAATTATCAAAATATTAAAAACTTGGTGCTATCATAATACATGTGTTCTATAACACTTCAAAACTGCAAGATCTAGTCATGATCTGGCAACTACCTAAGATAACAAGCAAAAATCGTGTTTCAGGATACCTGCAATAACCACAATATAGCAAGAAGATAACTGATTCAGCCAGGCATGGTGGCTCACTCCTGTAATCCCAACACTTTGGGAGGCTGAGGCACGTGGATTGCCTGAAGCCAGGAGTTCAAGACTAGCCTGACTGACATAGCGAAACCCCCGTCTCTACTAAAAATACAAAAAATTAGCCAGGCGTGGTGTCGGGCACCTGTAATCCTAGCTACTTAGGAGGCTGAGGCAGGAGAATCACTTGAACCCGGGAAGTGGAAGTTGTGGTGAGCCGAGATAGCATTATTGCACTCCAGCCTGGCCAACAAGAGCAAGACTCTTGTCTCAAAAAGAAAAAAAAAATTGGGGGTTAGTGAAAATAAATATCTTTTCCCCCTATTCATGCTCACAGACCTCTTAAATTCCACACTGCACTAAACCCTCCTGGATACTTCACTATAGCTCCACTTCAAGTTGTCAACTTCCTGTATTTCAAATAATTAGATTTTCCTTTTTCTAATGGCAGTTTTCCAGACGTACTAATTTAGTTTGGCCAGCTTCTGACGTACACATGGAGCACCTGCTGCTACACAAAACGAGGAGGGAATGTACAAATGTGTTAGGCTAGAAGTATAAAATCCCAGACCATGGGATCATTTTCCAAGAGGGCTCTGAAAGAAGACTCCCTTGAACAGGTTTCAAGTGACCCAATGGAAACTGAACAGTTCATGCTGCTCTCTTGTAAGCGCATACAGTAATTTTAGCCAACACACTTAGATAATAATGCACCTTCATGCTCTGTTAACACATTCAGATAGCACTCACACTTTTAGACCCCTTACATAAATTGATGTCAATAGTTGCTTCCAAGTTTGGCTAAGGTTCCTAGAAAGTAAGGCTTATTCTTTTCTGTAAGAGCCACCATTTATGGTCACTCCAAAATAAAGACAGACAACATGAATTTCTCTGAAAAATTAATGTATGACATATGATCATTTATCTTGAGCCAGCAGCCTACCTCATACCTGATTAGGTAAAGGCCAGGAGGGAGAAATAGACAGCAGAAGGGTTTTCAATTATATAAAGTTTAAATAAATTACTTAAAACGCTACTCAAGTGAGAGGTTATAATAAATTGTAACGATCTGTTACAATGACATGCCTTAATGCTTTTAGCATACTGGAAAAACTGTATTTGAAAAAAAATTTTTTGTTCTGAAAATAGATTTTGGAAATATTTGGTGAAGAATGGTAGTTACTTTGCTAAGATCTATAAGTGGAATTCCCAAAGCAACCCCTTGCATTTATTAAAAAAACAAAAATTGTCTTGAATATAAATTATGTAATTAACATGAAGATTCTGGTAAATGCAGAGAAGTACAAAGAATACTTAAACCCCCTCTCTCCATAACTCCCATCAACTTAACTACTGTTAAGGTTCTGATGTCTGTCCTTCCAGTCTTTTTTATTTTTTAAAATTTTAATTATTTATTTATTTTTTTTGAGACAGAGTCTTATTCTGTCGCCCAGGCTGGAGTGCAGTGGTGTGATCTGGGCTCACTGAAACTTCTGTCTCCCGGGTTCAAGGGATTCTTATGACTCAAACCCCCACAGATGGGATTACAGGCATGCACCATCACACCTGGCTAATTTTGTATTTTTAGTTGAGATGGGGTTTCACCATGTTGGCCAGGCTGGTCTTGAACTCCTGACCTCAGGTCATCTGCCTGCCTTGGCCTCCTAAAGTGCCGAGATTCTATGAGTGAGCCACTGTGCCTTTCCATTCTTTTTTAAACACAAGCTTGTTATGTTGCATCCTCCCCTTTTCTTTTTTTCTCCTTAAATAGTAAATTAATTATGAAGAGTTTTTGACATTACTAAAAATTATTTGAAAATATGGACTTAATGGCGCCATAGTCTTTACTAATAAAAGTCTTTGTATTTTTAATTCTAGATAAGACTACATGTGACAGAGAAATGTAGTAAATAACTACAATTTTAAGTTTTACTGGTAAAGGAAAAGTTTTGAAATGGATTTGTTTCTTATGGGAAATACATGTAATGTAAGTAAACACTTAACTGGCTGATATGTTTAAAATACCTTCCCAGGCAAGTAAAACCAGTGGGACTTGGAAATACTACGATTTTAGTATTTTAAGACCAGTTTTCTTAAAAATCCCAAAGTAGGCCGGGTGTGGTGGCTCACACCTGTAATCCTAGCGCTTTGGGAGGCAGAGGTGGGCATATCACGAGGTCAGGAGTTCGAGACCAGCCTGGCCAATATGGTGAAACCCCGTCTCTACTAAAAATACAAAAATTAGCTGGGTGTGGTAGCTTGCGCCTGTAGTCCCAGCTACTTGGGAGGCTGAGGCAGAATTATTGCTTGAATCTGGGAGTGAGCTGAGATCGCACCACTGCACTCCAGCCTGGGTGATAGAGCAAGACTCCTTCTAAAAAAAAAAAAAAATCTCAAAGTAGTTAACTTTCAGTAAGTAAGAACTATAAATGTTTAAGACGACAAAACAGTTTTTCTCATTTATCACTCTCACCCCATCCAAAGTCAAAACAACATTCCATTTAACTCTAGGGATTCGGAATTGTGAAGCATTACTTTTTTCACTGAATACTGGCATGGAACATGCTGTAACTGAACGACAAAAGCCAACTACACACCTACAGAATGTCAAATGGTCTGTAGAAAAAGCAGGTTACTGAAAAGCAAGCAAGAAACAGCCTCTATCTATTGCCACTGATCACTTGTTTTTGGTTAATTTTAACATCCAGATGTAGTAGGCCACAACTTTCACAGTAACTACTTCGTCTGACGTGTCATTCCTGAAAGTGACGTGTCATTTTGTACATTGGACTGAAATGCAAATAATCAAAAACCAAATTGTCAGGACACAAATTTCCCACGAGGTTTACCATCAACCCAAATGCATTACTTCTAACCTCCTTTTGCCCCATTTCCCTCAGAAGTAAACTCTGTAATTGGTTCTTCCTATCTGAGAAACGTAAAGAATATCCATTAACTACACAGGCTTTGGGGAAGGTCGCTTTTACTAATAATCTTTGTAAGATGCAAACAAACAAAAAACCGAAACATTTGACCTCCCGAGCACTGTGTTTAGCAACTTTTGTTTAATCAAACTTTCTGTGAATCATTATTCAACCCATCAGTGTCTTCCTTCATTCACTGAAATAGTACCTGAAAGAGACGGGATGTGCTGCAGGCACTTTGAGATGTTTCAGGAACTGTTTTAGTTTGCACAACATCCTCGATGCAAACCCGGGACTAGGGCCACCCACTTTCCCTCAGCTGCGGCTTTTGGGGTAACCACTACCTCTTCTAAAATCTGATCAGTGGAAACCATCCCTTTCTTCACAGCTAGAATTACTCTTTAATCCCCTCCCCGCCCTCCTAAGAGAGTACCAGGCCAGCCCAGGGCCCGGAGGCAGCTCAGGGGGTGCCGCCCAAGCCCAGGCTCCCGAGGTGTAACCAGAATACACGTGTCTCGGGAGTCACCCCACCTCCCAACCCCCCCGCCTTTGACGGGACACCACCTACTCTTGGCTTTGCTTAGGTGCAGGGAGTGGTCTGCGACTGACACCCGGGATGCCTCCCCCGGGTACACTTGTCCACCCGCGTAGAAGTGGCACTCCTCTTCGCGGTTCCGGGGCCTCTCCTCTGTCTCCAAGCCTTGCACAGCTCCAGGAGGCAGCAGGAACAGCAGTAGCGGCAGCAGAAGCAGCCTTAATTGCCGGCCATGGGCCTGAGTCGTCGCGGCTAGCAGCGGCAGCGCCTCCATGACCACGCGAGCGCAGAAACACGTCCGTTGGCGCGAGTGCGGCTTCTCCCGCCGCCAGGCGGCCACAACCGCGTGCACTACGCCCGCGCGAGCCGAGCCGGGGCGCGGCCTCGCGAGACCTGCTCCGCCCCCTTCTCCCCCCTCCGCCCTCCCCTCCGCTCCCCTCCCTCCCCGCCACGTGGGCGCCGGCCCCGCCCCCTCCCCCAACAAGCCTATATTTGCGCCTGCGCCCGCGGCGGGCCAGGACCTGGCGCATCGCCTAACTTTGTGAAGGCTGTGACAAAGTCTTCTGACTTCAGTGCTGTTTTAGACATACTTCCACAAAGCCTTACCACTGCACAGAAGGCCCTCACAAGCAGAATCTGACCTATATCCTTGTGAATGGCTTGCATTTTATACTTCTAATAAGCTTTTTAAAAGTCACAACATTTTTAAAAATTATGTTTAATTGACAAATCATAATTGTATACATTTCGTGGGATGCAGTGTGGTATTTTGAAATATGTATCAAATGTGGGATGATTACATCACATTAATTAACTTATCCATTGCCTTGTTTACCTATGACTTTTATGGTGAGACATTTCAAATGTACTCTCTTATTCATTTTGAAATATACAATACAGTATTACTGACTGTATTTACCCTGCTGCTTACCAGAGGCTGGAAAGTAGGGGAGGTGGGGAGAGAGGGAAGGAATGGGGAGTTAGTTGTTGGTTAAAGGTTACCAAGTTCCAGACAGACAGGAATATAAGTTTCGAGATCTAATAGACTGATTTTTTTTTCTTGAAGTGATTTGTGTGAACAGTGCCCTGACTCTCCCTACTACTTGCAGCTCTTTTAAGTCTTGGAAAAACTTAGGATAGGTCTAACCATTTACTCTCATTACAGTAGGCAGGGGCGAACAGGCAGTTTTTGGTGACCCAATCTATTGTTTCAAATACAGCTTTTTAAAAAAATTTTAAATGAAAACTTGAAAAGTTACTAGAAAACTCTCCTAGCACAATGTTGTTCCTTCTTCTGATAATTACCCGATCGCTCAACCCCTGGGCTTTTCCCTGCTCTCCTCACCCATCTGCCATGCCCCCTGCCGGCCGTGGGCACCTGCCCTCCTTCCCGCTGCAACCTGCCGTGTGCGCCTGCGCACTGGGAACAGGCCCAGGCCACCGAGCGTCCACCAACTGGATGAAGACCACCTTGTGTCGTCAACTATGACTGACCTCCTGCCCTCCCACCGTCAGCACTGTTTTAGACCCTGTTCATCCTTCCGGGCCCGTCTTGTTCACAAAACTTCACAGGTGACTGGCCTCACTCCCTCAGCACTGTTTTAGGGCATCTCATCCTTGACACCTATTTCTTCCACACAGCTTCGTCCATGGCTGGCTTCCCACCATTGAAGTGACTGGCCTCCTGCCAACGCCCCTCGTCCCCAGCACTTGTTAGACATCCTTCCAAGCCCATCTCTCCCACAAAGCCGCCTCATCCACGCCACTCCCTGCCCCTCAAAAGGGAAACTAACCTTTCTGCCTCTGAATAGCTTGTGTTTTCTCCCTCTAACAGATATTTCTTATTCTTTTCCTTGCAGTAATGTGTGTGAACAGCCATGACTCGTCTCTGGAGTCAGAGCCCTTTTCAGGTGCCCAGAAAACTTGGAGAAGAAAAGTCTAACCTGAAAAGCTGTATCCTTTCCAGCCGGGAAGGAACTGTAGGGCAAACAGGCAATGTTGCAACTTAACCCTGCGTTAGGTGTGTATTTTTTTTTTTTTGAGACGGAGTCTCGTTCCTCCTTTGGGACTACAGGTGCATGCCACCATGCCAGGCTAATTGTGATTCACCCACCTTGCCCTCTCAAAGTGCTGGGATTACAGGCATGAGCCTGTATGCTCCCAGGGTGAGCTCTGTCTTCCTGTGAGTGCTTGTTATCTTTCTTTTTAAATTAAAAAAATTTTTTTGTGGTTACATAGTACATATATATATATATATATATTTATGGGGTATGTGGGATATTTTGATTCAGGCATATAATATGTAATAATCACATAAGGGTAAATGGGGTATCCATCACCTCAAGCATGTATCCTTTGTGTTAGAAACAATCCAATTACACTCTTTTAGTTATTTTAAGATATACAATTAAATGATTATTGACTATAGTCATGCTGTTGTGCTATCAAATACTAGGTCTTTTTTTATTCAAACTATATTTTTGTACCCACTAACTATTCCCACTTTCCTCCCCAGCCCTCCACTACCCTTCCCAGCCTTTAGTAACCATTCTTCTACTCTCTATCTCCATGAGTTCAATCGTTTTAATTTTTCGCTACCACAATTAAGTAAAAACATGTGAAGTTTGTTTTTCTGTAAGCACCTGTTGTTACTTTTTTGAATCCTGCAGAAACTATCCTAAGTTTGTCTTTCCTCTACTAGACTGTGGACTCTGTAGCTGAAATCAATGTCTAATTGATCTTTGTTTCCCAAAGAACCTGGCCCACAGTGAGCATTTGACATTGCAAACATTCGATTTTGTTAATAACAGTATTCCAAGCACCCTCAGTTTCAAGTTGCTCCTTGTGACAACAACCCTTTGTGGCAGATAGAAAATCTCTCCTTTCCAAACTCATCCCTCACCCTTGTTCTGCCCATTGTATGCTCTGCTTTCTGCTTCCTGGCCCCTGCTTCCTGGAGGCAAAGGATAAAAAAGGTCAAGCCAGCCTCCTTCTGCTGAGGGAGGTTGTGTCCTTACCCATAACGTTATCTGTTAGCTCTTCACTTTCTGGTGGCTCATAGACAGGAGGTCTCTGACGAGGTGGCTCTCGCTCCCAGTCTTCTCCTTCCCTGGCCTCCTGTTCCACGTGGAAGGGGAGTGGGGCCCGGGAGGCTCTGGACTGAGTCCCAGGGATTCGGTTCACACCTGTGCCCCGGAGTCGGCTTCGGTGATCCATGGTGACTGTTGGACAAACAGCCACAAGCCTCAGTGAATTCTAGACCCAAAACAGGGCCTCTAAATTTGGACCTGAGAAAGGAAGCTTGAGGAGAGTGTTATGTCCCTACACCTCTTTGCTCTGGGCTGAACTGAGATGCCCTAGCTGGCAGCAGGGACTGCCCACCAAGTGGGGCCCAGTGGCCCACTGGAGAGAGTGACCAGATAGGCCAGTTCTCAGGCACCTTCTGGTTGTCCCTCAGTTCTGTTGGAGCCCCCTGGCAGCTGACATTCTAGGTGGCAGTTGCTCTGACTTCTTTCATCCAATGATATTTGTGCAGACATTATGATGTCACAGTGACATCAACAAGGAAGTTTGAGGTGGGGACCATGCCCTCAAGATATTCACCATCCAGCTTGAGTCAGTAGCCCATATTAATAATACAAAACCATCAGAGACAGGGGGCAGGTTCCAAACAAAGGATGTACCTCAGAAACACTTGGGGAGCTTGAAAACATTTTGGCTGGGCACAGTGGCTTGTGCCTGTAATCCTAACACTTTGGGAGGCCGAGACAAGCAGATCATCTGAGGTCAGGAGTTCAAGACCAGCCTGGCCAAAGTGGTGAAACCCTGTCTCTACTAAAAATACAAAAATTAGCTGAGCGTGGTGGTACACTCCTGTAATCCCAAATACTAGGGAGGCTGAGGCAGGGGAATTGCTTGAATCTGGGAGGCGGAGGTTGCAGTGAGCTGAGATTGAGCCAGTACACTCCAGCCTGGGCAACAGAGTGAAACTTCATCTCAAAAAAAAAAAAAAAAAAAAGGATTAAAAAAATATAAAGTGGTTGCTAGTATAGTCACAATGCTGTGGTTTGTGCTCACCACTATTTGATTCCAGAACACATTTATACACCCCAAAAAGAGGCCTCATACCTGTTAATGACTCTCAATTCCCCCTTCCTCCTATCCAACAAGCAACATCGCCCCATGCAACAGCTAATTTACTTTGTCTGTCTCTAGGTTTGCTTATTCTGGGCATTTTATTTCAATGGAATCATTTGTGTCTTGCTTCTTTTACTTAAGCATAATGTTTTCAAGATTAATCCATGTTGTTTGATGTGTTAGTACTTCATTCCTTTTTTTATTGTGGTGAAATATATATAACGTAAAATTTACCATTTCAACAGTTTTTAAGTATGCACTTCAGTGACATAAAGTACATTCACATTGTTGTGTACTCATCACCACATCCTCCAGAATTTTTTCACCTTCCGAAATGGAAATTGTACCCAATTAACAATAAATCTCTATCTCCCTTCCCCCCTAGGCCCTGGAAACCAATATTCTACTTTCTGTCTCTATAAATTTGAATACTTCTAGGTACCTCATTTAAGTAAGATTATATAATATTTGTCCTTTTGTGTCTGGCTTCTTTCACTTAAGCTTAATGTTTTCGAAGTTTATCCATGTTGTAGTGTGTATTGGCACTTCATTCCTTTTTATGGTTTCCATAATATTCAATTGATGATATACCAGTTTTGTTTATCCATTGATAAATTGATGGATGTTTGTGTTGTTTACACTTTTAGGCTATTTTGAACAATGATGCTATGAACAATCTCATGCAAGCTTTTGTGTTAACATATATTTTTAGTTCTGTTGGGTATATACCTAGAGTGGAATTGTTGGACCATATGATAACTCTATGTTTAACTTTTTGAGGACCTGCCAAAGTGTTTTCCACAGCAGCTGTACCATTTTTCACTTACACCAGCAATGTTTGAGGGTTCCAATTTCTGTACAGCCTCTTCAACACTTGCTATTCCCCCGGTTTTTTGGTTATAGTAATCCTAATGGATGTGAGGTTATATCTCATTGCGGTTTTGATTTGAATTTTCCAAATGACTAATGATGTTGAGCATCTTTTTATGTGTTCTGTGGTCATTTGTATATCATCTTTGGAGAAATGTCCAATTAAATCTTTTGCCCATGTAATAATTGGGTTGTTTTCTTTTTGTTGTTGAGTTATACAAATTCTTTATATATTCTGGATACTAAATCCTTATCAAATGTATGATTTACAAATATTTTCTCCTATTCTGTGAATTGTCTTTTAACTTTCTTGCTAGGGTCCTTGATGCAGAAAAGTTTCATTTTGTTGAAGTACAAGTTATCTCTGTTTTTTGGTTGCTTGCATGTTTGGTGCCATTTTTAAGGAAGCCATTGCTTAATCCAAGGTTCTGAAGATAAACATCTGGTTTTTTCTTCTAAGAGTTTTATAGTTATAGTTTTTATATGTAGGTATTTGGTCCATTTGAATTAATTTTGTGTAATGTGTGAGGTAGGGATCAGAAATAGTTTTTGAGCACTTACTATGTGCCAGACACTGTCATTGGGAGGCAGCAGTAACAAAATAGACATGTTTCTGCTATCATCAAACTAAAATTCCACTGATGCTCACAAATATTAGTCAATGGTCACCTAAGTGTTCATATGTAAACTTGATTTCACCACACACTGTTTCTGACCTATAGTGGGGACCCCCAGAAAATACAAGGTTTGTGGGAGAAGGGCATACCTTTGGCTTGGTGATATGGAGGAAATCCTTGTCTGACACAGTCATGGGGACATTTGCAGGTTCCTTGAGGGACCGCAAAGTATGGGACCCTGCGATAAATATACAGTGTCTTTCCTCTGGCCGTTTAGGCTTCCCCTCAGTCCCTATGCCTTTTGTAGCCCATCCTATGTTGGGTGGCCCATTAGCCCAGGGATCCACGTTTGTTCCCTGGAAACACAGATTTTTCTGCATTTGCTGGTAGTTCAGGTTATGTCCAAGCCTTCCATTTTTTTTTTTTTTTTTTTTTTTGAGATGGAGTTTCGCTCTTGTTACCCAGGCTGGAGTGCAATGGCGCGATCTCGGCTCACCGCAACCTCCGCCTCCTGGGTTCAGGCAATTCTCCTGCCTCAGCCTCCTGAGTAGCTGGGATTACAGGCACGCGCCACCACGCCCAGCTAGTTTTTTGTATTTTTAGTAGAGACGGGGTTTCACCATGTTGACCCGGATGGTCTCGATCTCACGACCTCGTGATCCACCCGCCTCGGTCTCCCAAAGTGCTGGGATTACAGGCTTGAGCCACCGCGCCCGGCCCCAAGCCTTCCATTTTTATTGTTCCTTCTGCCAGGAGCTGGTCCAGCCCCAGCCTCTTGACTTTACTTGTACAAGTCAGATACTATTTTCTGAAATCCTTAACCTGGAGGAGATATAAACAGAGCTTTCTGAAGTTTTTTGTCATTTGCTTGAGGTAATGGGGAAGCAATATTTGTTCCTCTCTCATACTAGGAGAAGTCATCCACCAGGCTGTGAGGACATACAAACAGCCTTTGGAGAGGCCCGTGAAGGAAGAAATAGACCTCTTATGAACTACCAGCACCACCTTGCCAGCCTTGTGGCTGTATTTCCTTGAAAGCAGATCTTTTATCTCCAATCAATTTTGATGTTGCAGCCCCAGCTGACATCTTGACTACAGCCTCACGAGATGCACTGGGCCAGACTCTCCCAGCTCTGCCATTCCACAATTCGTGATCCACACAAACTGTGAGTTTGAGAAATATTTGTTATTGTTTAATTTTGCAGTTTTGGGGGAATATAATTAGTACACATAAACTTTGCTATTTTAAAGTGTATTTAAAATACAATGATTTTTAGTTTTTTCATTATTATTTGACAATTACCACGATCTCATTCCAGAACATTTCCATCACCCCAAAATGATACCCCATACTTTTTAGCAGTTACTCTCAGTTCTCCCTACTTTGTGTTACCTGACAACCATTGATCTGCTATGGATTTGACTGACTCTATGGATTTGCCTATTGTGGATATTTCTTATAGATGGAATCATGCTGCTTAACATTTAAGAATAAGTTTCCATGTTCAATTCTATTCCAGTCCTAGGTAAATTTACAATAGAACTGAACATAGGTTCACATGGAAACTTATTCTCAAATGTTCGTAGCAGCATTATTTGTATGCAGATCCCATACATATGTGACTGTCTTTAGGTCTCTCTGGATTCAAATCCACCTGGTTATTCTCAAGAGAGAATTTTCATACTGGACTATCTCCAGTGTGATATTGTTCACACACTTTTAAGCCTGGGTGTTTAGTCTTGTGGGTTCTCTCAGGGAGCCTGTTTTGTTAACTTAAATACCCACTTAGAAATGTTTTGGTATATGTTGGATGTTGATTTCACTACAGCTTCATGCATCTAGACAATGTGACTGATCAGTATAGGTAGTTCTTTATTTTGGTGATCACCACTTTCTCCTGTTATATTCCTTTTGCTATTCATATAGCAATAATGTCAGTCGTCTAGGCTCTATGATGGCGTGGACTGGCTCCATTCCAGTCCAGAAAGCCTGAGCCCAAGTTTGTGTGTTAGGCAGTAGAAACATCTTGAGTGGTTTGTTTTTATGTAGGCCCCTGGCCTGAGCTGTTGAGCTTTCACAGGGACTGGGTGGTCATTGGTCCAGAGCTTTTGACAGATTGACTGCATGGGATTTTATCTCCTTCCTCCTGGAGGCTGCTAAGGCCATAATGTTCCATTGGAAAAATGCAGGTGAGACCCTGTAAGCTGAAATAGGATGCTCTTATTTGAGCATCATAGCTGTGAAGTGAGACATTATCAATTCCTGCCTCAGAGGTTATCTCTTTACCTTTGCCTAGCCTTTTCTAGGCATGGTTTCTTTTTTGAGATACATTTTTGATATTGCCGTTCCACAATTGTTGGAGGGAAGGCAGACCCTTTTCTAAACAGTGGACTTTCTTCCAGAACGTGTTTACATCAGCAGTTTGTTGAGAAGCCTTTGATGATAATAAAGAGAAGGCAACTTTTTTCTCCTAGTTAAACATGGAAACTGCCTTGAGGATCTGTTCTTCCAATGTCTAGGAGGAAATCTCTGGAAGGTCCCGTAAACATCTGTTTACTTTTAAAAAACCAACTATCCTGTTGTCACTTGTAAGCAGTTAGAAGCTCAATGTAGTATATCAGTCAAAGCCCTATGCTCCTAAAGACGGGGGCATTTCTGCCTATTCTATTTTTTATTTATTTATACTTGTTAAATTTTTGTTGGTAGAGGCAAAGTGTCACTGTGTTGCTCAGGCTGGTCACAAACTTTTGGCCTTAAGCTATCCTCTCACCTTAGCTTCCCAAAGTGCTGGGGTTATAAGAGTGAGCCGCTGCACCCAGCCCATTTCCATGAACTCTAAACTGGAGCATTTATGGGTTTTGTCATCCTGTCGGTGATGTGTATATATATGTAATAGGATGGATATAGTAACTCTTTTTTTTTTTTTTTTTTTTTTTTTTTTTTGAGATAGGGTTTCGCTCTCATTGCCCAAGCTGGAGTGCAATGGTGCAATCCCGGCTGACTGCAACCTCCACCTCCGGGGTTCAAGCGATTCTCCTGTATCAGCCTCCTGAGAATTACAGGTGCATGTCACCATACCTGGCTACTTTTTTGTCTTTTTAGTAGAAATGGGGTTTACCATGTTAGCCAGGCTGGTCTCGACTTCCTGTCCTCAGGTAATACACCTGCCTTGGCTTTCCAAAGTGCTGGGATTACAGGTGTGAGCCACTGCACCAAGCTATAGTAACTCTTTTTGCCTTTCCTGTCTTCATCTTCTCTTCCCTTGACCACCACTCTTTTTATTTTGAGACAGGATCTTGCTCTGTCACCCGGGCTGGAGTGGCACAATCTCTCTTCACTGCAATCTCCACCTCCCAGGCTCAGGTGATCCTCTTGCCTCAGCCTCGCAAGTAGTTGGGACTACAGATGTGTACCACCACACCTGGCTAATTTTCGTATTTTTAGTAGAGATGGGGTTTTACCATGTTGGCCAGTCTGGCCTTGAACTCCTGACCTCAAGCAATTCACCCACCTCAGCCTCCCAAAGTACTGCGATTTTAGGCGTGAGCCACTGCGGCCGGCTGTAAAAGTGTGTTTTTGTGGAATAATAATTTGGGCCTTGTCCTTGTCCTTGTCCTTGCATATCTCTGTGAATGAGATGACATATCTGGTCTGGAATGTGTAGCTGAAAATGTTGGACCTTTTGTTAGACAAGACAGCACACTGGTCAGGTTTGTTTCTAAGACACATCTTCTCACATAAGTGGTAGGCAAGAGGGATAGTAGGGTTCCTCCACTAGGAGATTGTAAATTTCATGTTAGGATGGATAACGTACCAGGAGTCCATGGCACTGGGCTTACTGAGGTCAAGCCATTGGATGAGATGAGATTCTTATGACTGCGTAACACAGATAGGGTGGATTAGGAGAGATCAAGCCTCCTGGAATCCTTGTCTACATGGTGGGCGAGTGGGGAGTGCAGGGGTTCTCTCATTGTCCAACAGTGGGCCAAGTTAGGGGTCAATGGGCCTGCTGTGTGTGGGCCAAGTTAGGGGTAAGATAAGATAGTTTCTTTGGAGTCCAATAATATATGTCACCTGTTGAAAAAGTTTGGCAGGTTAGGCAGCAAAAGGTAAGATTAAATTAATCATCTGTTTAATTGGTGCCTAATTATTGTTAAAGGTACATTTTTTTTGTGACCCCAGAGAATGGCTGAAAGCAAGTACAAACCCGTCCTTACTGGTGCCAGTTGTTCCCCCAGTCTGTCTGCCACCTCCTTATTTTCTGGGCTTCCAGTCAAGGAGGGTAGATGTTCTCCTGGAATCTGGTATTGTAGTATCTGTGTAAAAATTGTTTATAGTCTTTGTTTCTGTAAAAAGTGTCCGAATGCAGCTGGTACAACTTGTAGTGAAAAGATAAAAATGTTCAAAGTGATTTTGTCATGGAGAGGGCTGTGAGCTGATTCATTGTATGCACTGTTTACTAATGTGTAATTAGTTTTGGAAATGTGTTACATGTTGAATTGCGAATGCTTATATTGATCAGTAAAAAATTCCTCTTTTTTTTTTGAGACCAAGCGTCGGTCTGTTGTCTGGGCTGGGGTGCAGTGGTGAGATCTTGGCTCACTGCAACCTCTGCCTCCCGGGTTCAAGCAACTCTTCTGCCTCAGCCTCCCGAGTAGCTGGGACTACAGGTGTGCACCACCATGCCCAGCTAATTTTTGTATTTTTAGTAGAGACTGGATTTTACCATATTGGCCAGGCTGGTCTCAAACTCCTGACCTCGTGATCCACCTGGCTCGGCCTCCTAAAGTGCTGGGATTATAGGCGTGAGCCACTGCACCTGACCTGAAAAATTCCTCTTATGCCCAGTGCCTTCACTGTGTTATGATGTCTCAATTGTTAAATTGAAGGTGTCATTCCCTATGGCCTCAGATGCATACCAGCAAGGAAAACTTAAGATCACCAACAAAATCCAGGGCTGACCTGCCAGTTATGATACTTGAAATAACGTAAGTGGTTTTGCTCACTGAATCCCATTTGTAGTCAAAGAACAACTATTGTCTTTCACCAAATAAGTATTGTGTGCTCCTGAGAGAACAGTTGTTGCTACAAAATGGCTGCAAAAGTTGACCTGTTTATCTCAAAGTAAAAGAGGGAAAACTACATGGGACTCTGCCATACATGCTTTCATTTTTTTTTATTTTGAGGTAGAGTCTTGCTCTGTCACCAGACTGGAGTTCGGTGGTGCTATCTCAGCTCACTGAAACCTCCACATTCCGGGCTCAAGCGATTCTTCTGCCTCAGCCTCCCAAGTAGCTGGGATTATAGGTGCATGCTACCACGCCCAGTTAATTTTTGTATTTTTAGTAGAGACGGGGTTTCACCATGTTGGCCAGGCTGGTCTCTATCTCTTGACTTCATGATCCACCCCTCTTGGCCTCCCAAAGTGCTGGGATTACAGGCATGAGCCACTGCGCCTGGCCTACACCTGCTTTTTCACACATTGATTCCATCATATTTCAAACTCCCTTTTCCTGGTGGCTGATAAGGTCATAGTGCCCTTTTGGAAAAAATACAAGTGAGATCCCACAGGTTTATTGGACAAATATGGAATGGGACTTGAGGAACAGTAGCAGACCTCATTGATAAAGTGGTAACAGAGAGAGAGTGTTATGCAGAAAAGTACTGTGGTCCACTCCTATAGTGAGTAGGAAAGAAGTGATATTGAGGATGGGCCAATGCCCAGTGAGACAATATGTGTTTGGCTCCTTGGTTAGCAGATGAGGGAGTCCTGCCAGTTGTGCTGGAGGACAAGGGGTGAAGATCACTCCATCATCTATGATCTGCCCTATGTTCCAAGCCAATTTGGCCATGACCACATTGCTAATCACAGGAGAAGACTGAGAGGCTTATCCTCCCTTGCTGAGATACATACTCTTCAGACTGACATTTATCACATTTAACACCATTTTTCTACCTAGATCAGGCATCCCCAAACTTTTTACACAGGGGGCCAGTTCACTGTCTCTCAGACCGTTGGAGAGACGCCACATACTGTGCTCCTCTCACTGACCACCAATGAAAGAGGTGCTCCTTCCTGAAGTGCGGCGGGGGGGCCTGGATAAATGGCCTCAGGGGGCCACATGTGGCCCGCGGGCCGTAGTTTGGGAATGCCTGACCTAGATCTTTCTCCTTTCTTTTTTTTTTTTTGAGACAGAGTTTTGCTTTTGTTGCCCAGGATGGAGTGCAGTGGCATGATCTCGGCTCATTGCAAACTTTACCTTCCGGGTTCAAGCGATTCTCCTGCGTCAGCCTCCCAAGTAGTTGGGATTACAGGTGTGAGCTACCACACCCAGCTAATTTTTGTATTTTTAGTAGAGATGATGTTTCACCATGTTGGCCAGGCTGGTGTCGAACTCCTGACCTCAGGTGATCCACCCACCTTAGCCTCCCAAAGTGCTGGGATTACAGGTGTGAGCCACTGCACCTGGCCTAGATCTTTCTCCTTGTGAAAACATATGAGTCTATGGCAGAGGATGTGGCCCCTCCTTCTCTAAATGGAACTGGAGACTTTATGCACCAATCAAGGTATGTTTGGAACTTGATTTAGTCAAGGATTGGGTACTTAAAGTAGTCAAACCTTTTCAGTCCTTATGGGCATGGGGGCACAAGTCACTATGGCTTTAAGAAGTCCCAAAGGGCAAGGTCAAAAAATTACTTTGGATATGGAAATAACTGTCAAGTTGGACTATGGACTGATGTGAGTTTATGGGTGGGCCTTTTTGGGCCAATACATAGGCAATATATTACAATTGATACTGCCGAGTGTTTTGTGAAAGGTGTGTTAAGTATATGTAATTCTTCTCTTGATTGTAAGAGCTGTTTCCATTGGGGGAAATGCCATGATCGAGTAGTAGTAGTTGGTTGAATAGGTAACCCAGAGCCTGCCAGCCTTCTCCAACCCAGCCATGGGGCATAAGTAAAGCAGTTTAGGGTATCATGTTGGGGGCAGGTGAAAGGAGTTCCCTAAGTTGATCAAAAAACCCTGTAGTACTTGATGCTTTCCTGTACCATATAACGAGTTCAGTATGGCAACAATCCTCTTTAATGCTCCACTTGCAAATATCAAAGTGATCACACAGTTAATTGATGAGAAAGAATGGCCTGATGTGTGGTGGTGGACATGCTAATGCTTTCTTCAGTATCACTGCATTATTTTTTGAGAGCCTTTTTGGCTTCATAGATTATAGTGTATGTTTACCTGTTGCCTTATGATAACTCAAACATGTGATTTCTTATCAGTGGAGAGGATGAAACCTACAAAAGACTGAAATCTAACCAGAGGTGTCCTGGTACCTTTAAATGATGACATTATTCTGATTGTAAGGGCTATGGACACTGTATTATCTGTGTTAATAGTCCAATATCTGAGTGACCAGCACTGGAAGATTAACCCTGACAAGAATCAACAGCCAGTCATTTAGATATAGTTCTGGTGAACCATGTGGGTTGATGCCCAGAGTACAATCTTTGATCTTGTTCAGAAAAAACCAATGGTCTTAAAACTTCTTAAAACCAAATTTGGCACAGAACATTACAAGCTTGTTTAGTATTGGATCTATTTCATACACATTACATAGAGATTCTGTCAGCTTATTACACAAGATTGCTTGAAAGGCATTCAACTTGACCAATAGCCTGCCTTAGAAACTCTCCAACAAGTTGTATAGACCGCCTTGCTGCTGAGGCAAGTCACCCAGAGGCATTTGGAAAGAAAGTGTCAGTAACTGCTATTTATACAGACAAAAACTTATAGCAAAAGATGTGGACCTTTTGCTAAAGGTAATAGCACATTTTGGGATTTATTTGTGGTCCTTGTCTGAAACTATCACTTGATATATGTTACTTTAGAGACTTTTGATGGCTTGTTAGTTGGTGTTGGTGGACATCAACAGAGTAACAAGACAAAAATAGGTCTTACTACACCCTAAATTCTTTATTATGGAAAGAATCCCAAACAAGAACGCTATCAAAGTGAGTTTTGGCTAAGAAACATTCATTTGAAAGGGAAAAAGGTATTTCCAGAGAAGTACATCGGGTAGTAAAAGTATCTTGGAGGTACAGTAAAAAGTGTCCAGTCACCCTCTACCTGTGGTTGTCTCAGATGCAGGGACTGTGCCACCTTGATGTTCCTGGTGGCTATGGTGCATCCAGGTTCCTGAGTGTTCCCAAGTCTTGTTTATGGGCACATCTGCTAAGTCGAAGGCAGACGGGGTGTAGTAGACTGCAGAAGTTATACAATCTGTACAAAACCTGCTTGCTTCTGTGCATGAAAAGGGAATTCTGATGTATTGGTTTAGATATGGGCTGCAGTGCTTGCCTTAGAAATGGCCCCTCAGAGCACCTTGTCATATTTTGAATCACTCCTGTGAAGGTGCTCATGGGCTGACAGTGTGGACTAATGCCTGGCAGGGGGACGACTATATGATCAAGTCTCAGTCTCAGTGGTGGCAACTATAATCAGGTAATTGCATAAAATACATACTTCCTGTCCCTGCCTTATGCCAATTCTTGTGGATAAAGTCCATTTGGGGATATTAGTAGAATTAATAAGCTCATCAGACATGTCCCGCCCATGTTGAGATAATGGACACCTTGATAGACTATGCAACAAGGTATGGTAGTCTACCGAGTACCAACCCGGCTGGGAGACCCCCACCCAGGCAGTGCTGAAGGAAATGAGAGGCAGACACCCAGACAGAATAGCAAATTGGGTTTATCCAGGGGACCAGCAGCCTACCAAGCTGAGAGCCTCAGAGGTCGACAGCATTTCAGGCTGAAGGCCCCGAGCAGATTCTGATCCACGTATTCTCTCTGCACAGGTGATTATTAACCAACGGATGTTCTATGTTTTCTCAAAACTCAAAAATATACTAAGTGGGCAGCTGTTACCCACTTACCACTGATTACAAACTAAAAGATATTCTCCACAAGGGAGCCACGGGGGCAGGGCAAACTTGATATTTCTCAGCAGTAGTCCATCTACAATTCAGGATCTGGACTCAAATTAAGACCAACTGTTTCCAGCATATGAGACCAAGGGAGTCTGGCAAATGTGCCCAGGGTGCCAGCTGTCTAGTGGAGTAGAAAGAGGATCTCTGGATCCCACATGCAGATAGTTGAGACGTGGTGCTGTACCCCTTCTCAAGGTTACCACTGTGCATGGGCTGCAGTAGATCCCTTTTTTAAAAAGGCATTGTCAATCCTATGCACACAGCAGATGAGGAATTCTTTAGAATAACTGTTAGTTGGACTGGTTTAATATTTGGATTCACCAACTACATATAGTTACACATTGGTGCAACCTTTATAGCAAAAAGTACTCCCTGCAGTGAACTATTTACTTCACATGCCATCCACAGGCAGCAGGTGCTGTTGAAAAACGACTCAAATTCTTAAAGAAAATGGATCGGTGGTGGCTCACGCCTGAAATCCCAGCACTTTGGGAGGCCAAGGTGGGTGGATTACAGGGTCAAGAGATCGAGACCATCCTGTCCAACATGGTGAAACCCCATCTCTACTACATATACAAAAATTAGCTGGGCATGGTGGCACATGCCTGTGGTCACAACTACTTGGGAGGCTGAGGCAGGAGAATGGCTTGAACCTGGAAGGTGGAGGTTGCAGTGAGCTGAGATTATGCCACTGTACTCTAGCCTGGCGACAGAGCGAGACTCCATCTCAAAAAAACAAAAAAAAAGAAAAAAGAAAAGAAAATGGATCATTACACATTTTATACATATAACAAAATATCACATGTACCCTCAAAATATATACAACTGTTATATATAGATCAACAACAACAACAACAACAAACCTTAGTGAAATAGATAGCTGATGCTTAACTTCTAGTGGAGCACAGGCTTAAGAAAGTCAGTTTGGTCTCTAAATGTGGCATTTTCCCAGCAATTTTCTTCCATTTAAATTAAATGTTTATGAGATTAGGGAAAGCAAGTGAAGTCTTTTATTCAGGACACAGAAGAAAATGCCTACAACAGTGACAACTCTCTTTATAATTTCTTTACTCCTTCTTCCACCTCACTTTTCACATCTCCAAGGTTGGAAATGGTCTAATGTCAGCTGACCCAGTTTTGCTCAGGGTTTTGGCAGGATAGTATGGTACCTCACCTTAGGATATGGGGTCTTAGACATTTATTGTTTTGACCTCTGACAAAATACTTACATCCAAAACCATATTGCTTTCAATATCCTGTTCAAGATAGACTTTCAGGGACTTGTCTGATCTACAGCATCTTGCTTCAATGCAGCCTTAATTGTAGGTCTGAGTATACATTTAGTTACCTAGTTTACATGTTTCAAAAGTGAATGTAAGCCAGTATTCCTTCCTTCTGTCATTCTGTGAGATGTCAGCATGCATGCAGACCCAGCCACAGGTTGACTTCCTTCTGCTCTCTAGACTGGAAGCCTTCTGGTTGTTCTCAGAGGTAATTTTTATATTGGATTATCTCCATATCTTTAAGTGGGGGTATTTAGACCAATGGTTATTCTCTGGGAACCTCTTTTGTATTTTTCAAGGTACCCTGAAAAGGCTTGGTGATTGTTGGATTTTGAATTTGCTGTACCTTCTGGTGCCTAGTAAATCCACATGTGTAGTCCTATAATTTTGCAAAAATCATTTCCTCCAATTTGTATTCTTTCTGCCTTTTGGATCATGAGATGTTGTATATCTATTTGTTAGGCTAGGAACTGTAATCCCAAGTTTGCAATGAGGTGGTTGGCAGACCTCAGGGGACCTTATCTCCGTGTTGTCCTTGGGCCTCACTCCCCCATGGAGCAGACTTTCAAGGCCCCAGCTACTTTTGACAAATTTACTTGATGGAATTTTTAACCTATCTTCTAATTTCAGAGACACCTAAGGTCACAGTGCACTTTTGGAAAAATGCAGTTGGTTAGTGAAAAGGGTAGGAGGAGAATCTGATCATTGGAGAATCTGGTCAATCATGGTCATTGGAGAATAGATCTCACTTAGGAAACCATATATATGGGAGATGAGTATGTGGAAATAAATGTTATTAGGAAATAAATGCTATACTCCCTGCTCAGCTGTGGCTAGGGAAGTATCCTTGAATGATTGGGGTCCAGTCTTTATTGTGAGTATCATTATATATTTTTTCATAGATACCACTCAGCTTAATAAGAACATGGGAAACATGGGGAAAAATAGAGAAAGATTAAAAAGGGGAATAAAGGGATAAAAGGGGGTTGAATGGGGGAGAAATCCAGGAAGACAGGGCATGAATAATGTGTGTGTAACCCAATATCCCTTTATCCCATCTTTCTGTGAGATGTCAGGGTGCATGCAGACTGCCACATATGTGACTGCCTCCAGCCCTTTTTGGGTTTGTAGCCTCCTTTTTATTCCCAGAGGATCATCTCCAGTATGAAATTCTCCTTCCCTCCTTTAAGCAGGGGAATTTATACTAGTTGATTTTCTCAGGGGGCGTCTTTACTTTTTTGTATTTTCAATATCCAGTGAAAAACACTAGAACAGTAGGACTGTGCATAGCTGAGAAGTCACTCCATGTCTCCTACCTTGGGGCTACCAAATAGTCCAGAGATGAGCACCATCCTGCAGTCCTCATTATGACTTCCTGGCTGTCCAATTTCCTTGGAGCATATTCAGATAGAAATTCGTTCACTGTGTCCACAATTGTGTTATTGTTGAGCTGCCTTTATGGAAACAGAAAGAAAGTAACTTTCTTTTTATGTGTAACAACTGGCTTGAGAATCTGTTCTTCGCTTGTATGGGAAGGAATCTCAGGAAGTTCCCATAGTTATCTGGCTACACTTAAGAAACTGTCCTGCAGTCTCTTCTAAGTAGGTAGAAATCCAATCTAGAATAATACATTAACTATAGTCATCATGCTGTACATTGGATCTCCAGAACTTACTCAGGTTATAATGGAAAGTTTGTACCTTTTGACCAGCATCTCCCCAGTAACTCCATCCTGGTAACCACCCTTCTGCTGTCTGTTTCTGTGATTCAACTTACTGAGATTCCACATACAAGTGAAGTGATAAGTAATGCCAGCAGATCCTGTTTGTTTCCATTTCTTCCCAAGGTGTCCCAGTGCCTCGCTTTAGATTATAGGAGTATTTGACATTTATTATCTTGGCCTTCGGAGATTGTATTAGTCTGATAAAGCTGCCACAACAAAGTAGCACCAACTCGGTGTTTAAACAACAGAAATTTGTCTCACAATCTGGAGGCTATGTCAGAAATCATTGTGTTGGCAGTTGTTTCCTTCCAAGGGCTGGAAGAGAAGGCTCTGTTCTAGGCCTCTGTCTTTGGCTTATAGATGACTGTCTTCCTTTTTACATGGCATTTTCTCTATATATGTGTCTATGTCCAAATTTCCTCTTCATTTAAAAAAAATTTTACTTTAGATTCTGGGGTACATGTGCAGGTCATGCAGGATTGTTGCATAGGTGCATACATAACCAGGTGGTTTGCTGCCTCTATTCCCCATTTGACTATATGCGGCATTTCTCCCCATGTTATCGCTCCCCACCCTCCCCACCCTCTGCTATCCCTCCCCTAGCCACCCCCACAACTGCCCCCCAGTGTGTGATGCTCCTCTCCCTGAGTCCACATGTTCTCATTGTTCAACACCCACCTATGAGTGAGAACATGCAGTGTTTGGTTTTCTGTTCTTGTGTCAGCTTGCTGAGAATGATGGTTTCCAGATTCATTCACGTCCCTACAAAGAACACGAACTCATCATTTTTTATGGCTGTGTAGTATTCCATGGTGTATATGTGCCACAATTTTTTTTGTCCAGTCTATCATTGATGGGCATTTGGGTTGGTTCCAGGTCTTTGGTTGTCTGTCATATTGGAACAGAACCACCTAATGTCTTTGTTTTAACTTGATTACCTCTGTAAAGTCCCTATCTCCAAATAATGTCACATTCTGAGATACTGGGTGTTAGGACTTCACATATAAACGTTTTGGAGGACACAATTCAATCTGTAACAGAGCCTCTGCCAAATCGCTTACCTGGGACAGTGTGTGTTTGACTTCACATTCAATGCAGGTTTTCAGGAATGTGCCTTTTCTCAGTCTGGGCATCTTAGCCCCTAGGATTTGTCACTCATCCCTCTGTTGTGCTCCCTCTTTTCTTTCCAAGTGTTCCTCTTGGATGCTTTGATCTTAATACAATCTCAGGCCACTCAGCATTACAGCCTCCACATGTAGACATTGGAAAGCACAGTTCTTCCTTGTGCATGGGATAGAAGTGTGGTTCACTCACAAGTCAGTCTCTTATTGTATCTTCTAGCAAGAGCTTTCCAGCCACAGGTTCTGGACTTCATTTGCGTGAGTCTGATATTAATCCCTGTTTTTGCTAATTCCAGGAGGATATAAGACAAACTTTAAAAAATAGCCTCATTGAAATATTGTGGGGAACATTCCCGTGTGAGACCTCCAAAAGGCATGGGTCTCACTATACGGTGAGTTTAATCCCAAACACAGTTTCCTACTGGAGGCAGTTGAGCTATCAGAAAGAAGGGACTGAAAGATGACTGATCAGTTTCTAATATCAACCACGATATTGTTTGGGCCTAAAACTATGCAGTGCTGCTAGATTGAGTGACTCCCTACCAGCAACGAGTTTCTGCTTTTAACTTTTAATAGCTTTAACCTTTTCTTTACTTGCCTGACTGCCTCGTACCCTAGATAATGGTTTAACTGTGGGGATATTTGCAAAGCAAATGCCACCATAGGGATGGCTTTGATCCCTGACTCAGAGACTCCTGAATAGGGGGGAGTTGAGATAAGTTGAGTTAGGAGCAGACAAAGGAGAATCTGGTTAAAAGATATTCTGATGAGCAAAACCAGAAAACCTTTTCACATCTCAGTTCTAAAACAAGATCCAACCAGAAATGCCTGCAGCCATGAGGAATAATGTCTGGATGTAAACAAGCTTTGTGATCACAGGAAATTCTGTTACTTTTTACAACCACTGATTGTGTATCTGACTTCTCTATTGTATAGGCCATAGGTATACATTTGCATTTCCTCTTGCAATGACGTAAACCAGAGCCAAGAAAGTGTATTTATTCCTGGCCTTTGAAAAATAAAATTCGCTGTTTAGGCACGGCCTATCAGCCCTCCAGACGCCTCGCTTTCTGTCTCCCTTTCTTCCATGCACTCTCTCTTCCAGGTATTGGGACCCTCTTTCAGGTCGAGAGACCCCCCCGGGAGACGTGCCTACCCTGCACGGTCGCTGACAAAATATCATTGATATATTAAAATTATATGTATTTAAGGTATATAACTTGTTTTTATATACAAGTATGAAATGATCACCACAATAAAGTGAATTAACATATTATTACCTCTACAGAGTTACCATTGTGTGTGTGTGTGTGTGTGTGTGTGTGTGTATGTGTTGAGAAGATTTGATTTAAGATACATTCTCTTAGAAAATTACAAGTATAGGGTACAGTACTGTTAGCTATTGTGACTATGCTGTAAATTATATCTCTAGAAATTATTCATCTTGGAAAACTGAAAGTTTGTACTCCTTGACCAACATCATCCCCTCTCCCCTACCTTCCATCCTTTGATAACCATACTTCTATTCTTTATTTCTGTGAGTTTGACTTTTTTAGATTCCACAGGTAAGTGAGATCATGCAGTAGTTGTCCCTCTGTGTCTGGCTTATTTCACTTAGCGTAATGTCCTCCAGGTTCATCCATGTTGTCACAAATGGCAGGGTTTCCTTTCTTTTTTGAGGCTGAATAATATTACACACACACACACACACACACACACACACACACACACACGCACACACACACACCACATTTTCTTTATCCATTCGTTGTTTTTATATTTTGGCTATTGTGAATAATGCTGCAGTGAACATGAGAGGGCAGATATCTCTTTTAATTCTCAGTTCAATTCCTTTGGCTATATACCCAGAAGTGGGATTGCTGGGCCATATGGTAATTCTATTTTTAATATTTTGAGGAACCTCCATACTACTTTCCATAATGACTGTACTGATATACATTCCCATCAGCAATAACATCCTCAACAACACGTATCTTCTGACTCTTTGGTAGTAGCCCTCCTAACAGTGAGGTGATATCCCATTGTGGGTTTGATTTGCACTTTTCTGATGATTAGGGATGTTGAGCACCTTTTGATATACCTGTTGTATTGTCCTCTTTGGAAAAAGGTCTATTTACGTCCTTTGCCCATTTTTTTTTTTTTTTGAGACGGAGTTTCACTCTTGTTATCCAGGCTGGAGTGCAATGGCGCGACCTTGGCTCACTGCAACCTCCGCCTCCTGGGTTCAAGCAATTCTCCTGCCTCAGCCTTCTGAGTAGCTGGGACTACAGGTGCGCACCACCATGCTCAGCTAATTTTTTTGTATTTTCAGTAGAGACGGGGTTTCACCATGTTGACCAGGATGGTCTCGATCTCTTGCCCTCGTGATCCACCCGCCTTGGCCTCCCAAAGTGCTGGAGTTATAGGCGTGAGCCACCCCGCCCGGCCCTTTGGCCGTTTTTAAACTGAGTTGTTTTTTTTTTACCCGTTAAGATGTAAGAGTTGCTTATATAATTTAGATATTAACCCCTTGTCATATATGGTTTGTAAATATTTTCTACAAGTCTCTAGGTTGCCTTTTTATTTTATTGATTGTTTTCTTTGTTGTACAAAAACTTTTTAGTTTGATGTAGTCCCATTTGTTTACTTTTGCTTTTGTTGCATATGTTTTTGGTGTCATATGCAAGAAATCATTGCCAAAACCAATGTCAAGAAGTTTTTCCCCTGTATTCTTCTAGGAGTTTTATAGTTTTAGGTCTTGTATTTAAGTATTTAATCCATTTTGTGTTGGTTTTTGTTTATGGTGTAAGATAAGGGTCCGATTTCATTATTTTGCACATGGATATCCAGTTTTCCCAACACTGTTTATTGAAGTGACTATCCTTTCCCTATTGTGTATTTTTGATGCCTTTGTTGAAGATTAGTTGAGCATATATGCATGGGTTTATTTCTTGGATCTCCATTTTGTTCCTTTGGTCTATATATCTGTTTTTATGCCAGTAGCCTACTATTTTGATTACTATAGCATAGCTTTTTTTTTTTTTTTGAGGCAGAGTCTCTCTCTGTTGCCCAGACTGGAGTGCACTGGCATGATCTTGGCCCACTGCAACCTCTGCTGCCTGGGTTCAAAGCAATTCTCCTACTTCAGCCTCCCATAAGTAGCTGGGATTATAGGCACCCACCACCATGTGTGACTAATTTTTGTATTTTTAGTAGATATGGGGTTTCACCATGTTGGCCAGGCTGGTCTTGAACTCCTGACCTCAGGTGATCCACCCACCTTGGCCTCCAAAGTGCTGGGATTACAGGCATGAGCTGCTGCACCCAGCTGATTGTTATAGCTTTGTAATAGAATTTGAAGTCAAGAAGAGACTCCAGCTTTATTCTTCTTGTTCAATATTACTTTGGCCATTCAGTTTCTTGGAGTTGTTTTTTCTGTTTCTGTAAAGATGCCATTGTAATTTTGATGGGGATTGCACTGAATCTGTAGATTGCTTTGTATAGTATGAACATTTTAACAATATTAATTCTTCCAATCCATGAACATGGGGTGCCTTTCTATTTGTATTTTACAATTTCTTTTATCAGTGTTTTATAATTTTCAGTGTACAAGTCTTTAATCTCTTTGGTTAATTTCTAAGTATTTTACTTTATGTTTTTGCTAATATAAATGGGATTATTTTCTTAATTCCCCTTTTGGATAGTTTGTTGTTAGTTTATGGAAACACCACTGATTTTTTTTTTATTGTTGATTTTGTATCCTACAACTTTACTGAATTTGTTTTTAGTTCTAAGAGTTTTTTTTTGGTGTATGTGTGTATGGAGTCTTTAGGGTTTTCTAGGTATATGGTCATGTCATCTGCAGACAGAGATAATTTTACTTCTTTCTTTCTGATTTGGTTGCCTTTTATTTCTTTTTCTTACCTGATTGCTGTGGCTAAGACTTCTATTACTCTGTCAAGTAGCAGTGGCACGAGTTGTCATCCTTGCCTTGTTCTGGGTCTTAGATGAAAAGCTGTCAGTTTTTCCTCATCGAAAATGATTTTAACTGTGGGTTTTACATAACGGTCTTTATGGTTTTGATGTAAGTTCCTTCTGTATCTATTTTATTGAGTTTTTTTCATAAAAGGATGCTGAATTTTGTCAAATGCTTTTTCTGCATCTATGGAGATGATTATGTGGTTTTATCTTTCATTCTGTTAATGTGGTGTATCACATTAGACTTCGTATATTGAACCATCTTTACATCCTAGGGACAAATCCCACTTGGTTGTAGTATATAATCCTTTTGATATACTGTTGAATTTGGCTTTATAGTATTTTATTGAAGATTTTTGAATCTATGTTTCAGGAATATTGGCCTATAGTTTCCCCCCCGCTTGTGTTGTCTTTGGCTGGATTTGGAATTAGGATGATGCTGGCCTCATACAATGAGTTTGGAAATATTCCCTCTTCTTTTACTTTTTGGAAAAGTTTAAGAAGGGTTGGCATTTGTTCTTTGAGTATTTGGTAGAATTCGCTCATGAAACCATCCGGTCTTGGGCTTTTCTTTGTTGGGAGGTTTTTGATTATAGATTCAGTCTCCTTATTTGATACTGATATTTTCAGGCTTTTTGTTTCTTCTTGATTTGGTTTTGCTAGGTTGTATATTTTTCATGGTTTATTCATTTCTTCTAAGTTATCCAATTTGTTGGTGTATAATTGTTCATAATAATCCCTTATAATCCTTTTTATTCTGTGTCATTTGTTGTATTGTACCTCTTTCATTTATGATTTTATTTGAGTCTTCTCCCTTTTTTCTTAGTCTAGTTAAGGGTTTGTCAATTTTGTTTATCTTTTCAGAATACTAACTCTTAATTTTATTGATTTTTAAAATTGTTTTTCTGTTTCATTTCTTGCTGCTATAATCTTTATTATTTCCTTCCTTCTGTTGACATTGGACTTAATTTTTTCTTTTTCTAATTCATTGAGTTATAAAGTTAGGTTGTTTAACATCTTTCTTCTTTTTAATGTAGATGTTTATTGCTATAAACTTACCTCTCATTACTGTTTTTGCTTTATCTCATAGATTTTCATAAATTGCATTTTCATTTGTATCCAAGTAGTTTTAAAGTTCTCTTTTGATTTCCTCTTTTGTCTAATGGTGTTCAAGAGTGTGCTATTTAGTTTCCATGTGTTTGTGAAATTTCCTATGTAAAAAAAGTGAATTATTTATTTTTTTAAAAAATATATTTTTAGAGATGGGAGGGTCTCACTATGTTGCCCAGGCTGGTCTTGAACTCCTGGCCTCGAGTGATCCTCCCACCTTGGCCTCCCAAAGTTCAGGGATTACAGGCATGAACCACCATGCCTGGCCTATTTTCTTTCTGTTATTAATTTCTTGTTTTATTTCACTGTGATCTGAGAAGATACTTGGTGTTATTTCAATCTTCTTAAATTTTCTAAGACTTCTTTTGTAACCCAACATGTGATCTATCCTGGAGAATGTTCTGTGTGCACTTGAGGAGAATGTGTATTCTTCTGCTGTTCAGTGGAAAGTTCTGTATATTTCTGTTAGGTCCACTTGGTCTATAAAATTGTTCAAGTCAGCTGTTCCTTATTGATTTTCTGCCTGGATGTTCTATCCATGACTGAACGTGAGATAAGAAAAGCTTTCTAAAACTCTGCCATTTGCTTGAAGCAAGGGGGAAGTTCTTTATGTCTTTTCTCCTCTGGTTGGAGAAAAAGTCTGTCATTCTTTCTCAGAGTCCACATGTCCACATAGAGATCACAAACCTTTTTTTCTGCAGGAGATAGAGGTGCAGGTCATTGTCTAGCTAGCCCCCTTTTGCATGTTCTGGCAGGGGCATCTCCAGCCCCAGATTCTCTTCATACATGTGTTGGGCCCTGGTCTTTGTATCTCTCTAACTCAGAGCCATGAGTGAAGCTTGTGGGAGCTGTCACATTTGTGTCATCCATCCCATCCTTCATCCCATAGTCCATCATGAATCTTCAGTCATGCAAATCAGAGTTCTACAGAGAAACATGGTGGATGATAGATAGCACCAGCTTCTTCCAACAATAAGGGACCTTTTGACTTATGAATATCCTAGGAGGAGGAAGCTCTGTTGTTATTCATGTATAGGGCATTGCCTGTGTATTTTGTCTTGGTGAGCTTCACTTATCTATATAGGCCATGTAGGGACAATCTTGCAGCATGGCTCATTTGAGTGTGGAGAAATGCCTGGAGATTGTTCTGAAACATGAGTGAATGTGAGGCCTATGAGAAATTACTCAGAGGCCATGTCCCACTCATTTTCCCACTCATTGTGTGACGTGGATGGTGGCTGTAGCAGTGGTGAGGCAACCCTTGGGCTCCTATGTGGCAAACCCTTGTGATAGTGGTACCTGTGGCAGGCTGGGTGGGCCAATTCCCAGCCCCCTCGTTGGTGTGTGCAGGTAGGTGCTGGCTATGATGGTAGTAGTAGACTGGATGGGCCTGTCTTCATGTATCCAAGAGGAGTTCATAGATGCCAACAGTAGTGGAGGGAGCAGGCCCCCAGGTGGCATATTTGGGTACTGAAGGGGGTGGTGCCAGACTGGGCAGGCCTGCCTTTAGGCCCTCCCCAGTGGTCCAAATGGGCACAGGCTGTGGTGGGCAGGGCAGGGGGATTCCCTAGGTACCCCAGCAATGTGCTTGGATGGTGGCACAGCAGTGGCAGCAAGCGAGGAGAGTCCATCGTCAGAGAGTATGTGCAAATGCGTTGTGGCACTGCTATTTGTGGGGAGGATGGGTTTGCTGTCAGTGACAGCAGCTGCAGGCAGGCAGCTCTTAGGTTCTGGGGAGCCTGTACTTCAGTTCTGTTAGTGGTTGCCTTGGTGGTGGCATAAGCAGCGGCTGGAGGAACCAGTCCTCAGGGTGCATGCAAGTGTGTGTTGGCCCTGCTGCTGATGGAGCGGGGGAAGAGGGGACCATGCCACTGTCAGTGGTACATGCTTTGGTCCTTGGTGGCAGCAGTTGCAGTGGCTGCTGTGGGGGAGAATCTGACCTCAGGGTGCATTTAAGTGCCCTGCAGTCCTGCTGGTGGTGGGAGCAGGGTTGCCATCAATAGCTGTCGCTCCAGGCTGATGAGTTTCAGGCTCTGAGGAGCATGTCACTTGGCTCCCTTTGTCTTGGGGGCAGCCTCCTGGGTGTACTGCACTGCTGATTCCTGGGGTGCAGGGCAGTGTGTGTGCCATAGTTCTGGGGAACCTGCTGCTTTGCTGGGTATAGCTGGTATCATGCTGCTACAGACCTCTGGGTGGATGTGAGGGGATGTTAGTGGGGCTCCAGAGATATGCAGATGCAGGGGCTGCTGGGTCCCAGGGGAGAATGCAGTATGGTGGGGGTTGGACTCTCAAAATGGTGCCATGCTACAGCTGCTTAGGACTTGGGGAGTGTGTGGGACCCAGCATGAGCAACTTCTCTAGAGCAATGCCATCACAAAGTCTGCAGGCAGGTCCCCATGCTAGTCTTAGGGCCTGTGAAGGTTGGGGGGCTCTACTGTGGCTAGTATTATAGGAGTCTGTAGTGGGAATGTGGACCACTGGGGATCTCTCACTTACCCTTTCTCCACACTGGGGAGCCTCTGGGCTCCCATCTGATCCTGGCTGAACTGGTTTGTGTACCTCTTCTTTCCTTCCATGCCTCGGCTATTTCCTGTCACTTCTCTGTTGAATTCCAGTGTTCTCTCTTAGATGCTCTATTCATAGTGTAACCTGATTACTTCTTATTCCACCTTACCATGCTCATTGGCTGTGGGCAATTATGGAGCATTGTGATAATGATGGTGACTATAAGGTGATAAATAATAATGTGTTCCTAGTGTGACCAGTATATCTGAGGGTGGGAGATGTTCTTAGATGGTACAAGGTATATATGGAAGGAATTGGTGAGCCACATAAGGATGATCTGGGCATACTGTGTAGGTAAGGTGATGGGAGGATTATAAAAGGCAGAAAGCTACAGGGAGTGGTTATACTAACATCGCACAGTTATATATAGATCCATGAGTCTTTTCTCAAGTCTTTTTTTTTTTTTTTTCAATAAGACTGATGGTTCCCTTACTCCTATGACTTTGGGGCTCCTCTGTTGTTCATCTTGTTGCTCTGATTGTTCCTTCTATGACTAGTCCTTCTCTTCCTGTCATCTAAGTTTTGGTGTTTTCCAAGGATATATCTTTAAACTCTTTGTCTCGGGTCCCTCCTTTGCCAAATCTCACAAGTGCGAACATGTCTCCATCAATTCCTCGTCTCTTGACCTCTCCTATTGCTTCTAGCTTTCTGCCCTAACCTCTCTATTTGTTCCTTTCTCTCTCATGTAAAATTCTGGGTGGGAACTCCAGACTGGCATCAGGCTGCTATCTTGTTACTCTGCCATATTAAACTGTTGCCTTCCTTCATGCGGCTGGGGATTGCTCACCACCATGCCAGCTCACCACCAACGCAAGGGCAAGGGGCTAAAGTCTGTAGCAGGGGGCCTGGACAGTTCCTCAGGTGAAACTTCCAATTCTGTAAAAGAAGGGGAGTATGAATGTTGATCAATAGCTAGCCTTCTCTCTGTAAGATAGCTTTACTATTCATCATATAGCAATTTAGTATTGTAATCAAATTAGGAATGGATTAGTGTGGAGAATTATCGGAGCTGCCCTCTCTCCATTAGCTGACATCATGTCCTCGGGATGGAGAAGTCTGAAAGTTCATCACATTGCAATGCGAGCTTTCTTGTAGTTCCTTTTGTTCTTTCTGTCATTCTCTACTAGTGACTTGAAGTATCCCAGTTATTTTATAGATTTGTAAACTTTATGCCACTTGTTTATTGTAAGCTCAGTTCAAAGCTACTATGGAGGTGGGACGGGGTAGATGGTGAGAGACTAATGGGTGCAGTGTATGTTATTTGGGTGATGGATACTCTAAAAGCCCTGACTTTTCACTACTATGCAATCTATGCATGTAACAAAATTACACTTGTACCTTTTACATTTATACAAAAAAGCTATATGGAGATGGTGTTCACTGAAGAGCACCAAAGGGAATAAGGCATTGCGGACAAATATTGCTGTTTTTGTTAGGGGTGTTTCTTCATGATGGGGAAAGGTAATGAAGTAGTAGAATGACTGTATTAAAGCAAGACGTGTTTCAGTGTAAAGTTCAGTAATTCCACTAGATGGTAGCAAAAGGTTACATGTTGTGTCTTCACAGTGACTGGGTTATTGATAACATCCTTAAAATTAGTAAAACGGTTCTGGAAAAGTGAAAATTACATCTGAAATATGGTTCCTTTGGAGAGGGTAAACACACTGGGTTCAAACGTCTAAAAGAAAGTACTGATAAAAGTTGTTTTCTCAATAAAATAGTCTGTTCAAATGGTAAGAAAATACCAGTCTCAGGGCTGGGAAAGCACTTTATTTGAGCAGTCAACAATTTACATCTGTTGGTGGTGTAAGGACTCTTTCACTTTCAGTTGTCCTAGTGCCTTCTTCCAGGAGGAGCTAATGATCTGGCACCCCTCCCAGCCAAGAGGCTAAGACTTCAGATAGAAACATTTGTTGCTGATAAAATTTTCATTCTAAGTCTTAAGTCCAAAGTGCATTATTCTGGACACATCTTTGTGCAGAGGCTTCGGAAGAGCACCTGCATGGCCACTATGGAACATACAACACCAAAGGGGGTTAGCTATTAGTGTACATTTTGAAACTCTTTGATATTCTTTGGCTATGATGAGGATTTGGTTGTGTAGGGGGCCTCAAATCACTCACAGACAAGGACCCACTTGGGAGCTGAGAGGTAAAACTTGTGCTGAGCATTATTTTCTGACACTCTTTTGCTTTGAGTTGGATTGAGATGCCCCTGACTATGGCAGGCACTGACCCCACGTGGGCCCTAGTGAGCCTCCTGCCTACTAGAGAGAGTATCCAGGTCCGCCATCTCTCGTGAATCCTTCAGTTCCTTGGCACCTCCTAGAAACTGTCTTCCTGGATGGTGGTTGCTCAGAATCCTTCTAAGAAGTGCCTGCTTCCTTTGGACAGGTATTGTACTGTCACAGTAGGTTCCACAAGGAAGATTAAGGTGGGAACTTTGTCATCAAGGTACATAGCATCCAGCTGGAATCAGCTACCCATATGAATAATACAAACCTATCGGGCTCAGAGTGGGCAGTTCCAAAATACACCTCAGCAACACCAAGGGATCTTCAAAACCATTCATGTGCTTGGTCCTCAGCCCCAAAAATGAGTATTTAACTCGTCCTTTGGGCCATATGCATCTTTGGTTTCACATATAGCATGTCTGCTTAAGAAACACCACTGATGTAGGTTAAGAGCACAGGTTTTGAGTCAGCAGTTTGTATGTTCAAAAAGGATCTCTGCATATGTTTGTTGCAGCATTATTCACAACAGCAAAGACACGGAATCAACCTAAGTGTCCATCAATGGATGATTGGATAAAGGAAATGTGGTATGTATATACCATGGAATACTAGTCAGCCATAAAAAGAATGAAAGAAATCATGTCTTCTGCAGCAACATAGATATAACTGAAGGCCATTATCCTAAGGAAAATAATTCTTAGAACAGAAAGTCAAATATCCCATATTCTCATTTTCAGTGGGAGCTAAACAAAGGGTACACATAAATATATAGAGTGGAATAAAAGACTGGAGACTACAGAAGATAGGAGGGTGGGAAGGGGAGAGGGCTGAAAAATTACTCATTGGATACAATGTTCACTGTTTGGGTGATGGGTACACTAAGAGCTGAGACTCTATCACCATGCAATATATGCATGTAAGGAATCTGCACTTGTACCCGCTTGATATGGTTTGGATCTGTGTCCCTGCCCAAATCTCATGTCAAATTGTAATTCCTAGTGTTGGAGCTAAGGCCTGGTAGGAGGCGATTGGATCATGGGGACAGTTTCTCATGAATGGTTTAGCACTATCCTCCTAGTGCTGTTCTTGTGATAATGAGTGAGTTTTCGAGACATCTGGTCATTTAAAAGTGTGTAGCACTTTCCCCTTGTCTCTCTCTTGTTCCCGCTCTCACCATGTGAGATACCTTGCTCCCCCTTTGTCTTCTGCTATGATTGTAAGTTTCCTGAGGCCTTCTCAGAAGCACAGCAGAATGCCAGAATCATGCTTCTTGTACAATCTGTGGAATTGTGAGCCAATTAAACTTTTTTATTATTTTATTATTTTTTTTATTTTTAAGACAGACTCTTGCTCTGCTGCTCAGGCTGGAGTACGATCTTGGCTCACTGCAACCTCTGCCTCCTGGGTTCAAGTGATTCTTCTGCCTCAGCGTCCTGAGTAGCTGGGATTATAGGCATGCATCACCATGCCTGGCTAATTATTGTATTTTTAGTAGAGATGAGGTTTCACCATGTTGGCCAGGCTGGTCTCGAACTCCCGACCTCAGGTGATCTGCCCACCTCAGCCTCCCAAAGTGTTAGGATTATAGGTGTGAGCCACCACGCCCAGCCATTAAACTTCTTTTCTTTATAAATTACCCGTTCTCAGGTATTTGTTTACAGAGTGTGAGATCTAATACACCTCTAAATCTATAAAAATAAAAAAAATGCATTAAAAACAAAACCAAAATGAGCTCTAGCACCTATGGTTTTGTGGCCTTGGGAAATTTATTTGATCTCTCTGAGCCTCAGTTTCTTCATCTGTAGACGAGAGAGAGTAATACCTTCCTTATGTGATCAAGTTGGAAAGATAGGATAAATATGCTTTACCTTGAGTGTGGGCCAGACTTAGGGACTCACTTCTCTCATAAATATATAAGATGGTGGTAATGTTTTGTGACTTCTGAGGCCTGATTATAAAAAGAGAATAGCTTCTCTCTGTCTCTCACTGGGATTACTCATTCTGGGGAAAGTCATCTACCAAGTCATTGAAGATACTCCAGCAACCCCCAGAGAGGCTCATGTGGGAAGAATCTAAGGTCTCCCACAACCTAGCAGCACTGTCTTCCCAGCATTGTGACTGTACCATTTTGGAAGCAGATTTCCCCCCCTAATCAAGATCACTGTAGCCCTGGTTGACATCTTGACTGTAACTTCATGAAATACCCTGTGCCAGAACCACTCAGCTCAGCTGTTCCTGAATTCATGATCCACACATAACCTATGAGTTTGATAAATGTTTATTGTTTTATTTTGCAGTTTTTTGAGATACAGTTCAGCATTTTAAAGTATATAGTGCAGTGGTTTTTAGATAATTACAGTGTTATGCAACAGTTGCCACTGTCTCATTCCAGAACATTTCCATTATCGCAGAAATGACACCCCATACGTATTAGCAGTCACTCTCAGTGTCCCCTACTTCCCATTACCACACAACCACTAATCTTCTATCTGACTCTATGGATTTGCATATTATGGATATTTTCTATACACAGAATCATAAAATATTGTTGCCTTTTGTGAATGGCTTTTTCTCATGTAGCATAATTGTTTTCTAGGTTCATCCATGTTGTAGTATGTGTTGATTCTTCATTTCTTTTTATGGGTGCATAATATTTCATTAAATAAACATTTGTTCTCTACATTTATCAGTTAATGGACATTAGTTTGTTTCCACTTTTGGCTATTGTAGATAATGCTGCTATGAACATTTGAGAATGACTTTTTCTATAAACATATGTTCAATTCTGTTGTGTAGTTACCTAGAACTGGAATTGTGGGGTATGGTAACTCTGTGACTTTGTGAAGATCTGCCAAAGTGTTTTCCACAGTGGCTGCACTATTTGCATGTCACCAATGTATGAAGCTTTCAATTTCTCTAAATCCTTGCCAACATTTGTTATTGGCCCTGTTTTTTGATTATAGCCATTTTAGCAGGTGTGAAGTGGTATGCTTTTGATTTATATTTCCCTAATGACTAATGATGTTGAACATCTTTTCATTTGCTTTTTAGGACTTTATATACCCTTTTGGAAGAAATGTGTATTCCTAAACTTTCCCATTTTAAAATTGGGTTGTCTTTTATTGTAGAGTTTTAAGAGTATTTTATTTATTCTGGTTACAACCTTATTACATGTGTGATTTGCAATTATTTTCTCTGATTTCATGGATTGTCTTTTAAGTTTCTTGATAATGTCCTTTGGCACAAAAGATTTTAATTACGATGATTCCCAATTCAGATCTTGTTTATGGTTTCTGATGCTCCTGGTGTTATATTTATGAAACTCTTATGTAACACACTTTTGCAAATATTTACAAATATTTGTCCTTCTGAGACGTTTATGGTTGGTAAGTAGGAAAAGTGAAAAGGGAGATCATGAAAAGCAAGAGAGGAGAAACTGGTTGAGGCTCAGTTTCTTTATAGGTGGATATTATTTGGGAACATATACACATAGAAGATAAGAATGACAAAAGGGATTCTTTTAGAATCTCTCTACCCAAGTAGTCCTGAGAAGCCTCCTGTAGCATTGGGGACCTAACCTGAATCAGAGAACCACTGCATTCTGTATAAATACTCCATCTCTACTAATGCAGTCAGAGAACCACTGTATTCTTTATCAACACCACTAGTAGAATGAGTGATGATGGGAAAGATGTGGGGAAAGTAGACAACAAGAGGAAAATTGAGTAAGGAGCAGAGAAAAGAGGACACATGAGAGAATACTGGGAAACTGAGGTTGAGTAAAGTGGGGTAAAGCCTGTGATTCTTTATTCCATTCTTGTAGGAGTAGTCAGAAATCATGCAGACCTTCCACATATGTGATTACATTTAACTCTCTCTGGGCCTGAGTTCTCTTGGTTATCCTAGTGAGAATTTTTATATTGGATTATATCCAGTGTGATAATGTCCCCATACTTTTCTTTTTTTGAGACGGAGTCTCACTCTGTTGCCCAGGCTGGAGTGCAGTGGCGTGATCTCTGCTCACTGTAACCTCCGCCTCCCAGGTTCAAGCGATTCTCCTACCTCAGCCTCCCAAGTAGCTGGGATTATAGGTGCGTGCCACAAGGCTCAGCTAATTTATTTTGTATTTTTTTAGTAGAGATGGGGGTTTTACCATGTTGGCAGGCTTGTCTCCAACTCCTGACATCTAGTGATCTGCCTGCCTCGTCCTCTCAAAGTGCTGGGATTACCGGTGAGAGCCACCGTGCCTGGCTGTCCCCATACTTTTAAGCCTAGTTCAGATGCTAGTTCCTGTCCACCTCAACCTTCATGGGCATCAGTCTACTTTTCTGAATCTCTTTGTCAATGGTTTGCATCAAGGGGGAAGATTATTGTTCCTCTCTCATGAATGTGGAGAATATGAGATGTTTGGACTTGTGGGTTTTGGGAGGCAGCCTGTTTTGTACATTTAAATGTCTCCTAAAAAGACAGTATTTGTTAGCTGTTGATTTCACTGCAGTTTCAGGTATCTAGTCAAAGTGGGCTGGCTATACTAGTGGGGAGCCTTTCATTTCATAGAACACCAGTTTCTGCATTTTTACTTCATTTTCCTGTTGTAATGTGACATGTCAGGGTTCTAGGTGATTTCTTTTGTAATTTTAAAGGTCCCTTAGAAAGTAATAGAAAAATGTATTTGTGGAGGGTTGAAAGGTCACAGTGTGTGGTTATCCCTGGGATTGTGCTATCAAATAGTGGCAATGTGGATGACTTTCCTGCAGTTCTGAATATGACTTGTAGGTTGTCATATAACTTTGGAGCATAGTCAGATTGGAATTTGATCACTGTTTGTTCATTCAAGTCCTGTTGAACGCATGTAAATGAAGTCTAAAAAAAAAAAGAAAAGAAAGCCACTTCATTCTTTTTCGTATGAAAACTATGTTGCCAACCTGTTCTTCCCATGTCTGGGAAAAAAAGCCCAGGTTGTTTTCATAGCTTTTCTTGTTACTCTCATAAAGCCAAATGTCCTGTGGCTACTTCCATCTTGTAAGAAGCTTGTTCTAGTATAATAATCAATACATCATTTCCTGAATCTTGGGAAATATCTTCTACTCCCGGCTGAAGCTTGCTTGAATATTGGAATCCTGCAAGTGATGTGCATATATGGGTTGGGAGTGGAAATGGCAGCCATTTTTTTTTGCCTTTATTTTCTCCATCTATACCCCAGTTGAGTATTTGCTTATTTTTATCCTCCAATGGGATCTGGAGAGAGTGAGAGAAAGGCTTAGGGAGACATTCACACTCTTGTATGATTGGCTTTGTAATGTGGATATGGGGTTCCAGGATAAGAAATCCTGAGCGGAAGATCTCATGGGGACTTCAGATATCATGCCCCTGCCCCATACAGGGTCTTTCCTCTGGTGACTTAACTGCACCTCTCTCCCCATAGTTCCTTGGCCTTTTGTGGTATCTACCAGTATTGAGCTCTTTTTGTACATCCATGTGGTTCTGTTGGCTGATACTCCTTTAAAGTTATTCTCAGGCTCTTTTTCTCCCCCCCAGGTCCACAAATGGATTCTGGAAATCAAGTATATTTCTTTTGTAAATAGTAGAATTACTGTTCACTTACCAGGTGAACTTTTACTGTGCTCCAGGGGCACTGCCAGTCTCAGCTTTTTGTTTTTCCTTGTACAAGTCAGATACTAGTTCCTGTGTCCCTCAACCTTTATGAGCATCAGTCAACTTGTCTGAATCTCATTGTCAGTGGTTTGCATCAAGTGGCAAACAATCACGGATCCTCTCTGATGCATGTGGAGAAAATGATCATCGTACAAACAACTCTCTCTAAGAGTTATTTTCTCTCTCCACCTCAGATCTTATATGTGTGTGTTGAAATTCAAGGTATTGACTGAGTTTATTTTTTCTGAGGGCTGTGAGGGAATGATCTGGTCTAGCCATTTCATTTTGGCTTGTAGATGGCTGTCTTCATGTTCACATGGCATTCTTCTGTATTTGTGTCTGTGTCTAAATTTCCTTTTCTTATAAGGACACTATTCATATTAGAATAAGGACACTATAATAACCTTATTTTATCTTGATTATAGTTGTAACCCCCCAGTTTCCAAATAAATTTATGCTTTGAAATACTAGATGTTAGGTATTCAACATATGAATTTTTGAAATACATTATTTAATCAATAACAGAGCCTCTGAAAAATCTCTTAAATGAGAGGGCTTGTTTAAGGTAGGATTTCAGGAATGTTTTTCCCCTCTTCCTGGCCACTAGATGTGCCCTAGTCCCTAGGAATTTTTGGCCCACCTTTCTGTAGGGCTTCCTCTTTTATTTCCAAGGGCTCCTCTTGGGTACTTCAATTTTAATACGGTTTGAAGCCGTTCAGTATTGTAGCCTCCACATGTGACATTGGAAATTATAGCCTTTTCTTCTGCATATGGCAAAGGTGTAGTTTGCTCTCAAGCCAGTCTCTTATTGTATCTTCTGGCAGGAAAGCTTAAACTCCAGGTTCTTGATTTCACTTGTATGAATTTATTACTAACCCTTGTGTTTCAACACTCCAAGCGTGTAAGACAAGGCTTCAGATGGTCTTTGACATTTGAAGCAAAGAGCAAGTTCTTTTCATCCTTTCCTCTTGATGGTAGAGAAAATCCCATCCCACTCCCTTTCTAACCATACATATTTCCACATGGAGAACATAAACCTTTCTTCTACAGGAGATAGAAGTCACTGCTCAACTAGTCCCCTTTTGTAAATTCTGGTAAGAATAGATCTAGCCCCAGATTCTTTTTCTAATGAGTCAGACACTAATCTCATGTTCCTATAACTTAGGGCTGTGAGTGAAAATTACTGATGCTGTTTCACTAGTGTCATTCAAACCATCCTGCATCCCCTCATTCATTGTGGTGGATCTCCAGTTATACGACTTAGAATTCTATAGAGTAACACATGGTGGATAATGGACACCACCAGCTTCCACCATGAATGAGAAGATATTTTGACTTACAGTTGTTCCGGGAGGAGGAACACCCAGATGTTATCCATGTGTAGGGTACTGCATGTACTTTTTTTTTTTTGAGATGGAGTTTCACTCTTGTTGCCTACGCTGGAGTGCAATGATGCGATCTCAGCTCACTGTAACCTCCACCTCAAGCAATTCTCCTGCCTCAGCCTACTGAGTAGTTGGGATTACAGGCATGCACCACCACACCTGGTTGATTTTGTATTTTTAGTAGAGATGGGGTTTCTCCATGTTGGTCAGACTGGTCTTGAACTCCTGACCTCAAACGATTCATCCACCTTGGCCTCCCAAAGTGCTGGGATTACAGGTGTGAGCCACCACGCCCAGCCTGCATGTACATTTCATCCTGGTAACCCTACACATATCCATATAGGCCACACAGGGCAGAGCTTGAGCATGGTTCATGTAAATGTGGCAGAATGTCTTGCAATCTTCTCAGAATGCAAGAGGATAGGAAGCTTGTGAGGAATTGCTCTGAGGCCATCTTCCACTCACCTATCTGTCTCCCTTGAAAGTTTTTATGAGGAAGTTTTTCATCTTCTCCATGGTCTTTTGGGATGGGAGTTTTTGCTGCCCATCCACCACCAGATTAGTGCTGCAGAATAGAAAACACCTTAGCGTTCACCACATTGGTATTCACAGACCACATTGATAAATTCTTTGATGATAAGGGCCATGTGATCTTTCACCTTTGTCTCTGAGACACATGTTGTCTTGAGTTGATAGTTCATGTTAGACATAAATCTAAGAAATGCAGTTCCTATTTGTTGAGTACCTACCTGTGTTACCGGGAAATTGAAACTGCCTTACTCTGGCCATTACCTATGACCACACATAAAATAGTAGTTGTTGATAGATTGCAGTCAGTTATATAGAGATGTTCTGAGGTCTACTTCTACAATGAATGGAATGGAAGGGACAGGAAAGATAGGTTTGAGTAAAAGCCCAATGAATCTGTAGCGGTTTCCTCCTCAGCAAACAGATGAGGGAGCACTGGCAATCATGTCGGAGGGAATGAGTGGAGATCATTGTTTTGCCTTATCACCTACCCAGTGTTATAAGGAGATCACCATTTTGCCTAACAACCTACCCAGTGTTTTTTGTTTTTTTTTTTTTTTAAGTAGAGACGGGGTTTCACAGTGTTAGCCAGGCTGGTCTCGATATCCTGACCTCGTGATCTGCCTGTCTCGGCCTCCCAAAGTGCTGGTATTACCGGCGTGAGCCACCGCACCAGGCCCCCTACCAAGTGTTTTAAGCTTACCTGGCCTTGACTACATTGCTGATGATATGAAGGAGACCAAGAAGACCTAGGAAACCTTGCTAATGTCTGTGCTGTTTCAAATGTTATTGATCTAACACCTTCAATATCACATTTATAACCAGACTTTTTCTCTTTCAAGAACAAATAGCTGGGCATGGTGGTTCATGCCTATAATCCCAGCACTTTAGGAGGGAGGCTGAGATGGGCGAATTGCTTGAGGTCAGGAGTTCAAGACCAGCCTGGCCAACATGGTGAAATGCCATCTCTACTAAAAATAAAAAATTAGCTGAGTGTGGTGGCACGTGCCTGTAATCCCAGCTACTTGGGAGGCTGAGGCAGGAGGAACCTGGGAGGTGGAGGTTGCAGTGAGTCAAGATCGCACTATTGCACTCTAGCTTGGGACTCCATCTCAAAAACAAAACAAAAACAAAACAAAATACCCCCAAAACACATAGGTCTAGGGTAAAGGGGAGGGCCATTCTTCTCTAACAGCAACTAGAGGCTTTATCCACTGGTCAAAGTGTGTTGGAGGCTTGACAACACTTTCCAAAATTTTTCAGTTCTTATGGATACTGAGGCACAAGTCACTGTAATGCCTTGAAGCCTCCATGGGCATAGTAAAATTTTCACTTTGGATATGGAAATAAGTCTCAAATTAGACTGATGTAAGTGTATGGGTGGCCTGTTATGGAACAGTATACGTAAGATGTTGTAACTATTGAGTATATTGTAGGAAGAGCTGTGATAAGTATGTGTAATTCTTCCCTTGATTATAAATGATGTTTTCAATGGGGAAATGCCATGATTGAGACAGTGGTGTTATAGAACCAAATTGGAGTCTGCTTGCCCAATGTAGTAAAACCAGACAGCCACATTGAAGTTTTTGCAGCAATAGAAAAGAAGGCATTCACAGGATGCCAAGCAAGGAGAACTAGGCAGCTATTGCTCAAATCCTGACCTCTTTGATGGCTTGCAGATAAGAGTTTTTAAAGTTAGGGGTAAATTTCAAAAAAGCAGAAGCTACATGCAAAATCATAAATCAGTATCTCAAGGTTACACTTTGGTTTTGGCCTAAGCGGGTAGGATATGTTGAAGTGGGTTTATAAGTTGTAAGTAGATTCGGAGGTTTTCTGATTTGCAGTTGGTTAAGGAAGAGAAGCTTTGTTTAAAAATTTGGAGTCAGTAGAAAAAAGTGTTAATTGGCTTTGGAGAGTGACTCTAAGCCCCTCAGGAAGAAATTTAGAACAGACAACAGTAGTCAGAATTCACCATTGGGCAGTATTCAATTTCCCTTTATTTGGTGGGGGTCCTCAGTATGTGTGTGGAGGGGTCTAAGTTTTTGAAAGACAACTTAGGTACATATGTTAAGACATTATCTTTATTTTATTTTATTTTTGAGATGGAGTCTCTCTCTGTTACCCAGGCTGTAGTGCAGTGGCACGATCTTGGCTCACTGCAACCTCTGCCTCCCAAGCTCAAGCGATCCTCCCACCTCAGCCTCCCGAGTAGCTGGGACTATAAACAAGTGCCACCATGCCCGGCTAATTTTTTGTATTTTTGGTAGAGATGGGATTTTGCCATGTTGACCAGGCTGGTCTCGAGCCCCTGAGCTCAAGCAATCCTCCTGCGGTGGCCTCCCAAAGTGCTGGGATTACAGGCGTGAGCCACAGTGCCCAGCTAAGACATTATCTTTAATTTCTGTAGGGGAATCAAACATCTCTGGACTCTAACTTCCTTGGGTGTTATTTTAGGCTTCTATTACGTTTTTGCTTAATAAGTTGCTTATTTACTTCTCAGGGCTAGCTGGGTGCCTGGAATTTTCCTTGAGGGAACTCAGGATTTTCCTTTATTTCCATGCTTGGGAAATGGTCCCGAAAAACAGGGTCACTACTCCATCTCAGTGGTAGTAAGTTGAGTGGACAACCAGGAGCACACCAGGTTTCCACAGCTTAGCCATGGGTAAAGTATAAGTAAAGCAGTGTAGGATACTACGTTGTGGCAGGGACAAGGGGAGGAGGATGAAAGGAGGAGGTTCCCATACAGATCAAGGATGTAATAGAGGCAGAGGTGCTTAATGAGACGATATGACTTTACAGTAGCCCTATATGTCCCTGGAAAAGCCAAGATTCTTCACACCTCACTGTGCTGGTACCGTCAGCTTAATTTGATGGTATTTGACAGTAGTCTTTTTTTGTACCTGTAGTTCCTGATATCAAGATGCTCTCTCATCCATTGCAAACACTGGTATTCCTGGCTAATGGTGGTGGACATGTTAGTGCTTTATTCAAGTACCACTGCATCCATGGGATCAGAGTCCAATTGCCTTCATGGGCCTTGGATTACATATATGTTTACCACGCTGCCACAGACAATTTATACTCTCTTAGGATTTTCACAAGTGGATATAGTCTAGACGTGGAAAAGACTGAAACCTTACCAGAGCTGTCTTGGTCCTATTACATGAATGGCATGATTCTAAATGGAAGTTATAAGGATAGAGTACAATCTGCTGAAGGTAGATGGTCTGATATCTGAGTGACGAGGGCTTGAAGATTAAACCCTGAAAAGAATTGGGAACTAGACACTGATACAAAGTTTTGTGAACCATGTGGGCTAATGCTCAGAACAAAATCCTTGAGTCTTTAAAGAAAATCTGATGGACTAAAAAAACTCTAGCTAATCTTGTTTTGAACAGCATATGATAGAAAAGCACATGTCATGATAGGTTTTAAAAATATTGGATATACTTCATTTCTCACATAGGAACTTCCTTAACTAATGACATAAAATTACTAGAATGGCATCCAATTTTACCAAAAACATGCCTTAGAAACTCTCCTGAAGGCTGTAGAGAACACATTTCCACATGAACCAAATTTTGAGGGAAAATGGCACTGACTGGCATTTATGCAGACAGGAACTTGTAGCAAAAAGATGCGGCCATTAGGCAAAGGTAGTCTATGAGATTTGTTTGTGGCACTTGCCTGAAACTGCTGCCTGATATACCCCAATTGAGAGGCTATTTCTGGCTTGTTAGTTGATGCCAGTGAACATCGTGAGAGTAACAAAGCAAGAACAGGTGTTGTTATGTCCTGACTTTGTCTATCATGAATTTGGTCTCAAATGAGAACACCATCAAAGTGAGTATTTCCCAAGAAGCTTCCATTTTTAAGTACAAGTGGGATATCCAGGGAAGATGTAAAACAGGAATTAGTAATGTCTCAGAGGTACAGGAAAAAGTGTCCAGTCACCCTCTAGATGTGGCTGTCTCAGATGCAGGGACTGTGCCATTATATTCGGTTTCTGGTGGCTCTGGAACACTCAGGTTCTTAGGATGCCTGGGTCTGGTTTATGGACACATCCATTAAGTTAAAGGCAGACAGTTTCTATTGGCAGCAGAAGCTGTGCAACCCCCAAGAAATCTGCTTGGACCTGTGCATGGAAAAGAGAATTCTGCTTCATGGGTGGCGATATGGGCTGTGGTGCTTGTACTGGAAAGCCTCCCTATAAATGCACCTTATTACATTTTGGCTCACATCTGGCCAGGTGCCCATGGGCTGACAGTGTAGATGATTGGTGGCTGGTAGCATGATAAATGGTTGATCAAGTTTCAGCCTTATGTATGTAAAAAATATCAGCATATTTCTCAAGTAACATTTCTCCTGTTCATGCCCATTATGGATGCCTATGGATAAGACCTTTTGAGGATGGGAACTAATAAAGTTAATAAGTTAATCAGACCCATGATGCCCAAGTTAGGACAATTACGCAGGGCATGATAATCCATCTTCAATTCAGGATCTGGCTCAAAAACCAAGTGATTCCAATTCTAGCACATGAAGACAAGGAATCCTGGGAAGTGTTCCCAGACTGAACACGAATATAAAAGGGATCTTTGGGTACACTAGTGAGAAGTACTAGACATGGTGCCCTAACTTGCTCTCCAAGGTACTGCTCAGGGACAGTAGTGAATAGCTCTTCAAAGAATGGCACTGCCATCCCTGCCCACATAGCACATGTAGGCAAATATGCAAGGAGTCTTAGTGGGACTGTGTTTTATATTAATATTTGGAATCAATGACCACATCCAACCAGACAATGGAGGCACTTTCATAGGAAACATACACAGCAGTATACAGCTTCACAGGATATTCAATGGACCATTTATGCTCCATATCATTCCCCAGTAGTGGGTACCATTGAAACATAGCATGGATTCTTAGAGATGAGACTGAATAAGATGAGTGGAAAACAGCAGGCAGGCCAGGAGCACTGAGAGCTGAGGGACAGGACTTGTGGCCTCAGGCCTGGCCTGCCAGACTCACAGCCTCCGACCCCGGCCCTGCCCACTTCGGCTGCCCCAGCCCCTGGCCGGTGTGTCCCCCATGGTCTCCGTGTTATACACCCTGCCACCTCATTTTGGCTCAGTATGTCCTTGATTATTGCGGGTGTTCCTCTCTCCCCACATCTGGAGCGTCCGGGTCTGCCATTGTGGACCCATCCCCCTACGCTTTATACCAAGTCCCTTTGCCCACAGACCTCCTCATTCCCTCCCAAAACATCCTCTGCAGAGAAGGGAGGAGAAGTTTCCAGAAATCCAGAAGGGTGGGTTTGGACTCTGGCCCGGGTGGGGGCAGTGACCCTGCCCTTGATCCCTCTAGCCTTCTTCCTGGTGGAAAAAATGACCCTGGAGAGGCATTCTTGTAGGGGAAGAATCTAGTGGCTGGGGAGAATTGAGGCCGGCCTGGTGGTGGGCAGAGTCCACTGCCATATACATAGGGAGGAATTTGCAGGCCCAATCCCCACCTCTCTAACCTTTGGAGAACTCCTGGGACTTCACTGCTGTGCCTCTGGAGAACACTGGGATGGACCCACTGATGTTCAAACAACAGGTTAGGCTGGTTAACAGCCCTGCACCAGGCTGCTGCCCATGCCTCTGCCCTGGCACCCCCACGGGTTTCCTCACCCATTTCATCTCTCTGCAGATGGATGTATGTGGTCCCCTCCTAGGTGCCCCTTAACTAGGACTAAGATGGGGCTTCCAGAGGAGGTAAGGAGAACCTTTGGCAGGTGCTTGGAGACATTGACTACCTAGGATGTAGACACAGCAGAGACACCCCCACATTGAGGCTCCTCAGACAGAACAGGTGGGCCCTGATAGCAGTGGATTCTCCCAGCAAGATGATGAAGGAGGGTGTGTTAACCCAACCAAGGGAGTGCCCCCTAACCCAGGTGTCTCCACAAGGCCACAAAAAGCCCAAAGATCTGTCACTAATCATGGTAAATAAAGTGAAACTGCTTTTTCAGCCCTATCACTAAATGTCTCCCTTAGCTGTGCCACTGACTGAAGTCTTCTCATTGAATCATTTATGTTTTGTATTGAGGAAAGTCCCATTCTTGCTGAGTCCTGGTAATGCTTATAGAGGGCAAGCTACAAAAAACATATCTTCATGACTTAATTTCAGGAATACTTCTGAGTACCTCCAGTGTCATTCACAAACTGTAAACCAATGTTGTATAAGTGGTTTAGATGTAAAGCAATAACTTCTGTGAAGATAACATGCTTGTGATAGTGAATAAATCTCATGAGATCTGATGGTTTTAGAAAGAGGGGTTTCCCTGCACAAGCTGTCTGTTTTCCTGCTGCCATCCATGTAAGAGGTGACTTGCTTTTCCTTGCCTTCTGCCATGATTGTGAGGCTTCCCCAGCCACGTGGAACTGTAAGTTGAATCAAACCTCTTTCTTTTGTAAATTGCCCAGTCTCAGGTATGTCTTTATCAGCAGCATGAAAATGGACTAATATAGAGACTCAGGATGTTTTGTAGGTAGATGCATTTTAAGAAAACCTACATATGGAAGATAAGAAGGGAAATGTGTTCCATTAGGACTCTATGTGCCCATGTAGCTTTAAGAAAGTGCCCTTGCAGGATTGGGGTCCTGACCTAAGTCAGAGAACCATTGTACTCTTTATAGATATCCTTTGGCATAGTGTGGGAGAATAGGAGAGACTAAGAAAAATCAGAGAAATAGGGGAATGTGGGAGAGAAGGGGAGGAAGAGTAGACAAAGGTGAATACTGGAAAGTGGTGGTGGAAAAAGTGAGGGAAAGCCACTGTTCCTTTACCTCCCATTGTAGGAATTGCCAATGTGCATAGAGACCCCTTCACATATGTGACTGCTTCAGATCACTCTGAGCCTGAACGCTCCTGGTAATTGTCAGACAAAAAATTTATTGGGTCATCTCCAGTGTGAAGTTGTTCCTGAATTTTCAAGCCTGGGTACTTTTTGTTGTAAGTTTTCTCAAGGAGTCTGTTTTGTGAAATTAAAGGTCCCTTAGGAAGACTTGATGTTTATATACCTTGATTTCACCACAGCTTCTGGCACCATGTCAGTTGGAGCTCACCATAGTAGGGAGCCTTGCAGATTGATGGACACAAGTTTTTGTATTTGTACTCGATTTTTCCATTGTACTGTGACATGGTGGGATTCAGATGTTTTCTTTCATCATTTTGAAGGCCTTATAAAAATACTAGAAATATGGGTTTGTGGATAGCTGAGAAGTCACAATATTTCATAATCTCTTGCCTCATGTTATTACTAGTACACACCTATATGACTCTCCTGCAGTCCTCGCTATAATGTCTGGGTTATCATACAACCTTGGAGCATAGTCAGATTGGAATTTTATCACTGTTTCTTCATTAGAATTCCTGTTGAAATACGTCAATGGGGTCAAAAGAACGTAGTTTATTATTTTTCTTTTTCCCTGTGAAAACTGGCTTAGGGACTTGGTCTTCCCATGTCTGGGAAGAAAGCTGAGGTGGGTCCCATAGTTTTTCTGGTTATTCTTACATAGCGAAGTGCCCTGAGCCACTTCAACTGTAAGAAACCTACCTATTTCAGTATAATACTCAAAACCTCAATTCATGAATCTTGGGGACTATCTTTCAGTCCCAGGTGCATATGTTAGGGCCTGTTTGAATATTCGAATCCTGAAATGATAAGTGCATAGGTGTGTGGGTAGAAATAGGCACCTACTTCTTTCTGCATATCTGCACCCCAGTTGACTGCTTTTTCTTTCCCCAGCTGAGATCCCAACAGTGGGAAAGATTTAGGGAGAAGAAGACATAGTATGATCTGGGGCTCTGAGATATGGAGGAAATAATGAACCAATAATGTTAGGAAGCGTTTTCCTTTTCTTCAGATACCTCAGACTTTATATTCGTGCCGCGTGCAATGCTTTCCCTGTGACTTATCACTTAGAGTCCTCAATCCGTAGGCCTTTGTGAGCTTTACTTCTTTTGGGGTCTTTCTTCTTCTGCAGGCAATTCTCTTGTGTGGCTTCCCTAAGAAGTAGTTATCAGGCCTCTTTTTTTTCCAGGATGACATGTTGACCCTGGAAACAAATATCCTCTTTTTGTAAATGGTGGAATTAGTTGTTCTCTCACAAGGAGTAGTGTTCTTTTTCCAGGAACATCTCCAGCCATAGCCTCTTGATTTTCATTGTGAGTCAGATACCAGTTCCTGTGTCTCTCAACCTTCATGGGCATCAGTCAGCCTTTCTTAAGCTCGCTCTTTGTCATTGGTTTCTGGCAAAGAGGCATAAACCATTGATCCTCTCTCTCTCATGAGTGTAGACAGAATGTCCAGCACACTGACAAAACTAAACATTCTTTTTCTCCCTCTTCTACCTAAATTATTTTATATCTGTGAAATGACTTAATGGGCTAATGCTGGCAGAAACTGGTTCTATTTATTTGTTAGGTGGTCAGCAGCTCAATTCAGAATACAGAAGTTTTTTTTTTTTGGAGACAGGATCTTGCTCTGTCACCCAGGCTAGAGTGCAGTGGCAAGAATATGGGAGTATTTGATATGTCTTGGTCTTTGGAGACTGTATTAATTTTCTAGAGTTGCCATAAGAAAGTACCAAAATGTGGAGGGTTAAACAACAGAAATTGATTGTTTCATACATCTAGGCCTAGAAGTCCCCTGAAATTCAATGAGAATGTTGGCAATATTGGTTGTAAGGGAATTCAGGGAAGATTGTGAGGGAATAATCTGTTCCAGGCCTCTTTCCTTGGCATGTAGTTGGCTGTCTACATGTTCACATGGTGTTTTCCATGTATATGTGACTGTGTCCAGATTTATTCTTCTTATAAGGACACTGGTCATGTTGATTAGGGCTACATTAGTGACCTCATTTTAATTTGTTTACATTTTTAAAACCCTTTCTCCAAATAAGGATACATTCTGAGGAACTGGTTGCTAAGGATGAACATATGAGTAGGGGGTACGTAATTCAATACCGTAACAGAACTTCTGCCATTTCTTTCCTGAAAGGGTATGTATTTCTTATCTTATTTAGTGCAGGCTTTCAGGAATGCACCTTTGCTCTGACTGGCCCCAAGAGGGCTCCTGGCTCCTAGGATTTTGTAGTGTATCACCCTGCTGTGTGCCCCCTTTTCTTTAAAAGGGCCCCTCTTGGCCAGACATGGTGGCTCATGCCTGTAATCCCAGCACTTTGGGAGGCCAAGGCAGGCAGATCACCTGAGGTTGGGAGTTTGACACCAGCCTGACCAACATGGAGAAACCCCGTCTCTACTAAAAATACAAAAAATTAGCTGGGCGTGGTGGCACATGCCTGTAATCCCAGTTACTTGGGAAGCTGAGGCAGGAGAATCACTTGAACCTGGGAGGTGGAGGTTGCAGTGACCCCTGAGGTTGCACCACTGCACTCTAGCATGGACAACAAGAGCAAGACTCCATCTCAAGAAAAAAAAAGGCCCCTCTTAAAAGATACAACTTTATTTATTTTATTTTTTAATATAAATTCAACTTCTATTTTCAATTTAGTGGGTACATGTGGAGTTTTTGTACATGGATATATTGCATGATGCTGAGGTTTGGGGTATGATTGATCCTGTCACTCAGGTAGTGAGCATGGTAGCCAATAATTAGTTTTTAAACCCTTGCCCCCTTCCCTGCTTCTAATAGTCACGAGTGTCTATTGTCATCTTTATGTCCATGTGTACCCGATGTTTAGCTCCCATTTATAAACGAGAACATGTGGTATTTGGTTTGCCATTTCAGCATTAATTCACTTAGAATAATGGCCTCCAGCTACATCCATGTTGTTGCAAAAGACATGATTTTGTTTTTTTATGGTTGCATAGTATTCCATGTGTATATGTACCACATTTTCTTTTTCCAGTTGATGGGCACAGAGGTTGATTCCATGTTTTTGCTATTGTGAATAGTGCTTGATGAACACGCAAGTGCACGTGTCTTTTTAGTAGAATGATTTATTTTCCTTTGTATAAATACCCAGTAATTGAATTGCTGGGTCAAATGGTAGCCCCGTTTTAAGTTCTTTGAGAAATCTGCAAGCCTCTTTTCATTGGATTGTTTGTAATTCAAAGGATAAATGCTTAACAGGATGAAATAAAAGAATACTCTTAGACTTTGCTTCATGTTTGGATTCACTGGCAGTGATATCAGGTTTACAGGAAAAGGTACTCATCTTGGGAAGCTACCTGGGATAGGTACTGGACCATTTATGCCCTGTATAATAGGTAGCAGATGCCATTGAAAGATGGCTTGGATTCTTAAAGAATATATTGAAAAAGAGGTATAGATTACTAATGTTCAGCTCCCGGTGGAACAGATGGTTAAGAAAGTCAGATAGGGCTTAAGTTCCTTCTGGTAATTTCCTAGAAGGTTACCTTCCACTTAAATAGAACGTTAGATTATGTATTTTTGGAAGAAGGGAGGAGAACCAGGCTCATGATGAGAACTTGATTCATGATAGTGGAGAATATGCATACCACATTAACAATTATCACTTAAACATTTTATATTCTTTCCAATGAAACTTTTTTCTTTTTAAACTTTAGAGTGGCCTTAAGATAATGTCAGCAGAACCAGTTATGGTCTTTTTCTTTGCAAGATGGCCTGTCTCCTCAATTTATAATATAGTTCTATAATGTTCTATATAGTTCTATAATGATTTGCCCTTTGGATCTTTGCCATATCTCTTGCATGAGAGGATATGTTACTTTCAACATCCTGTTCATTGCAGATGTTTGAGAATATGTCTGACTAACTGAATCTTCAGTCACTACTCTTTTTAAATTAATGCAAATTTATGGGATAAATGAGAAATGTAACAATTATATATTATGCATACTAATAAAGTCAGGGTATTTAAGGTATCCATCACTCAAGTACAATACATTTTTGAAGTATAGTTATTCTACTTTCCTATCAAGTACTGAATTCATTCCTTCTATCTTATTGTATGTTTGTACCCTTTAACCCAGTTCTCTTCATCCACCTCCCTACCCTCCATTCATCCTTCTTAGTTTCTGTTATCTATTATTCCACTCTGTACTTCCATGTATTCAAATTTTTTAGCTCCCACATATAAGTGAGAACATGTGATATTTGGCCTTTTTCCCTTGGCTTTTTTCACTTAGGATAATGACCTCCAGTTCTATCCATGTTGCTGCAAATGACATGATTTAATTTTTTAATGACTGAATAATATTTCATTGTGTATATATAACACACTTTCTTTATCAATTTATCCACTGGTGGCCACTTAGGTTGATTCTATATCTTTGTTGTTGAATAATGCTGCTATAAACATGCACATACAGGTATCCCTTTGATATATTGATTTATTTTTCTTTTGGTAGTAGTGGGATTGTTGGATTAAATGGTAATTCTATCATTTTTAGTTTTTTGAGAAATCTCCATACTGTTTTTCACAGTGGCCATACTAGTTTACATTACCACCAAAAGTGTATGTGTTCTATTTTCTCTGCATCTTTGCCAACATCTGTTTTTTTTTTTTTCCCGCATCTTTTTATTAATCGCCACTCTGACTGGGGTAAGATATCTCATTGTAGTTTTGTGACATGGTTTGGCTGTGTCCCCACCCAAATCTCATCTTGAATTCTTGCATGTTGTGGGATGGACCTGGTCAGAGATAGTTGAATCATGGGGGCAGATCTTTCCTGTGCTGTTCTTGTGATAGTGAATAAATCTCATGAGATCTGGTGGTTTTGAAAAAATGGGAGTCTTTCTGCAAAAGCTCTCTCTTTGCCTGCTGCTATCCATATAAGACATTACTTGCTCCTTCTTGCCTTCCGCCATGAGGCTTCCCCAGCCACGTGGAACTGTCCCAGCCATGTGGAACAATTTACAAAAGAGGTTTAAGTCCAAGTAAACCTCTTTTGTAAATTGCCCAGTTTTGGGTATGTCTTTATCGGCAGTGTAAAAACAGACTAATACATTTTGATTTGCATTTCTCTGATGATTAGTGATGTTGAGTATTTTTTCATATACCTGTAGCCTATTTGTACATCATCTTTTGAGAAATGTTTGTTTATGTCCTTTGCCCACTTTTTAAGATTATTGGTTTTTTTTTCCTGTTGAGTCAGTATAGTTTCTTTTTTTTTTAAAATTAATTTATTTTGCTTTAGGTGCATACTGTATCTGGCATTTCTCCCCATGTTATCCCTCTCCACCCTCCTGTCCCTCCCCACCCCCCATTGTCTCTCTCCTACCCCCACAACTGTCCCCTGTGTGTGATGCTCCTCTCCCTGAGTCCACGTGTTCTTGTTGTTCAACACCCACCTATGAGTAGAGTTACTTTTATATTCTGGATATTAGTCCCATATCAGATGAATAGTTTGCAAATATTTACTCCCATTCAACAGGTTGTCTTTTCACTTTGTTGGTTACTTCTTTTCTGTCCAGGAGCTTTTTAGTGTAATTAAGTCCCGTTGTCTTTTTTTGTTTTTGTTACATTTGCGTTTGAGGTCTTAGTCATAAATTCTTTGCTTACATCAATGTCCAGAAGAGTTTTCCTTATATTTCCTTATACACATTATACAGTTTAAATATTCTTCCATCCTAGGACACAGCTTTATGGTCCTATCAAGTGATAGTGATTGTATACTGCTGTGGCCTTAGAATTACCCTAAAAGAGGAGGTTTGCCTGACCAGAAGGACATGGGGTGGTATATCCATCTGGTGTGGGATTTCCTCATTTTCTTGCCTAAACACATAGGTTTTGAGTCAATCATTTTTGGTTACAATCTGAGCTCTACCACTTATTAGCCTGTGGTGTTGGGAGAGACATTTAATATCTCTGAGCCTTATTATTGTCACCTTTCCATGGGAGATATTTCATGATTCTCCTTATGTATTAAAGATGAAATTAGATGCTAAGTACAAAACTTTAGTACAGGTCCTGATACTCAGTGTTGTAGGTCTTCTTATTAATCATTTAAATCAAGTGTTAGATTCAGTGAAAAATGTAGGCATTCAAAGCAAGAACAGTAAACCAAGGGTGATCAATTGAGAGTCACAAATGATTGTCTTAGACCTGTGTGTTAGTGTGTTAGACCATTTCAACTTTGAGAGTAGCCTCTAGTTGAATATTGTCAGGTTTTAACTGTCCAACATGTGTACCTGTAGTAAAAGTTAGGTAGGAGGGAAGGACATGTGAATGGAAGATTTCAAAATGTTTTTCATTTACATTTTGAAGGAAGAGAAAAAGAGAGCACACTAATTCCTGGAAATTTCCTCTTGTTTTCCCCTCTTGCCAGGCACATGCTTCCTTCTATGGTATTCTTAAAATATCAAGTTGGGCCGGGCTTGGTGGCTCACGCCTATAATCCCAGCACTTTGGGAGGTGGAGGCGGGTGGATCACGAAGTCAAGAGATCGAGACCATCCTGGTCAACATAGTGAAACCCCATCTCTACTAAAAATACAAAAATTAGCTGGGCATGGTGGCGCACGCCTGTAGTCCTAGCTGTTTGGGAGGCTGAGGCAGGAGAATTGCTTGAACCCAGGAGGCGGAGGTTGCGGTTAGCCGAGTTTGCGCCATTGTACTCCAGCGTGGATAACAAGAGCGAAACTCCGTCTCAAAAAAAAAAAAAAAAAAAAAAAATATATATATATATATATATATATATATATATATATATATATATATAAAGTTTGTGGGAGCTAGTATTTGACTTAGGGAGCAGATTGTATCCACATGTAGACAGTCACATAGGTGACGTGATTCCAGGAGCCCCTAGAAGTCTATCCATCTCCAACTGTCTTCCTCTATTATCTCTATGTACCATTGTGGGCTATTCTGTCACTGACATTTTATTCTTGCTCTGTCTTGGTCATGCAAATTAATCTGTTGAAACATGACCTTATATTAACTACTAATTTCTGGAATAATTTTGAATGCATATCACAGTATGGAATAAGTACTAACCAAAAGGACATGTTTCTGCCTTTAAAGTGCTAAAAGACAAGGGGAGTTATCAGTAATTTAGGGTGTTGCTGTATAACTGTAAAACTGTAATGTGATAAGTACTCTGTTGATTCACTTGGGAAGGAAAGCAGGCTACCATGAGGGCCCTTTGTATAGAACACAGGATTTATTCTGGATTGGGGTCAGAATGGGTGACTGAGTGATGAGGACAAGCTTTCCTCAGAATGTTACCTTTGAGTACCTGAAGACAAGATGGTTATAACTAAGTGTAGAAATCACCTGGGTAGGGTGGCAGGGTTAATAATCAGGAATGAACATTCCAGGCATCCAGCAAATAGCAATCTGGAACTTTGGCACTAGAAGGGATAATATAAACCCCAGGATCTGGGAGAAATCCAGAAAGTATGTAATATGACTTACCCATCTTAATTTGGAGTTGTGAAAACTTGGCTTAGAGAAGGGGACTGAGTTAGAAATGTCAAAGACAGACTCTGAGTATGGGCTTTCTGAATCCTGATCAAGTATTATGTTCCCTATTTTGAACAACTCTCTTGAAAAATTCTTTCCTCCTTCTTCCACCTCAACTCTTTTGTATTTCTGTGGTGGATGATGGTCTAATACCAGCAGAACCTGTTTATGTCAATTTGTTTTTAAATTGGCCTAGTAACTCACTTTAGAATATTGAAGTAGGCTGGGCTCAGTGGCTAAATGCCTATAATCCTAGCACTTTGGGAGGCTGAGGCGGGCGGATCACTTGAGGTCAGGAGTTTGAGGCCAGTGTGGCCAACATGGTGAAACCTTGTCTCTACTAAAAATACAAAAATTATCCGGGTGTGGTGGTGGGCGCCTGTAATCCCAGGTACTCAGGAGGCTGAGGCAGGAGAATCACTTGAACGCAGGAGGCTGAGGTTGCAGTAAGCTGGGATTGTGCCACTGCACTCCAGCCCGAGTGACAGATCTAAACTCCAACGCAAAAAAAAAAAAAAAAAAAAAAAAAAAAAAAAAAAAAAAAACGGGAGTATTTGGCATTTTTTGTTTTGGTCTTTGGAGCCTTTGGCAAGGTTCTTTTCTGAGAGGGTGTGGGTTGACATCCCATTCAACGCAGGCTTTTAAGAATGTGCTTTTTCTCTCACTGGTCATCAGATGCACCCTACCTCCTGTGGTTTTGTGACTCATCCTTCAGTGGGGATCCTTCTTTTCTTCCCTTGTGCTTTTCTTTGATGCTTTCCTTGCAATATGATCTCAGGCTATTCATCCTCCTAGTGTCCATATGTGGATATTAAAAAACACTCTTCTTTCTCCTGCATGTGGTGGAAATGCAGTTGATGGCCAAGCTAGCCTAATTGTACTTTCTAGTCATGGCATCTTCATTCCAGGTTCTTGGCTTCACTTTATTTTGCAAACTGAAGGGACTACAAGGCTAGCTTTCTGAAGGTTTTGGTCATTTGCTTGAAGAAATGGGGAAGTGTTCTCTGTTTCTTTTCAGCATGTAGAAAATCCCATCACACTTCCTTTTGCAGGATCCATGTGGACACATGGAGAAAACAGACCTGTTTTCTGAAGGCGGTAGTCATGTCACACCCCAGTTAGTTCCCTTTTGTACCTTCTGGCAGGAGCAGCTCCAGCCCCAGATTCTCTTCATATGTGAGTGAGATATTAGTATCTTTGTCCCTCTGACTCCAAGGTTATGAATGAAGCTTATTGAAGCTGCTGCACTTGAACCAGTCATGCTCTCCTTCATCTTTTTTTTTTTTTTTTTTTTTTTTTTGAGACGGAGTTTCGCTCTTGTTACCCAGGCTGGAGTGCAATGGCGTGATCTCAGCTCACCGCAACCTCCGCCTCCTGGGTTCAGGTAATTCTCCTGCCTCAGCCTCCTGAGTAGCTGGGACTACAGGCATGTGCCACCATGCCCAGTTAATTTTTTGTATTTTTAGTAGAGACGGGGTTTCACCATGTTGACCAGGATGGTCTCCATTTCTTGACCTCATGATCCACCTGCCTCAGCCTCCCAAAGTACTGGGATTACAGGCGTGAGCCACCATGCCCGGTGCTCTCCCTCATCTTCTATCATGGGTCTCTAGTCATATGAGTTAGAATTCTAAGGAGAAACATGTGATGTGATGGATAGCAGCAGGATCCTTAGAGAAGGGGGTGATCTTATGACTTACGGGAGTTTCAGGAGGAGTAACCCTCAGTGTTATCCGTGTGCAGGACATTGGCTCTGCATTTGTACCCTTTCAACCTTACACCTATTCATATAGGTCACCCAGGCAGGGAAAAGCTTGAAACTCATCTGAGTGTGGCAGAATACCCTTAGGTTCTCAGAATGCTGGAGGATGCGAAGACTGTGATGTGTTTCTCTGAGTTTGTGTCCCATTTGCCTCCATTCTTCTTTGAAAGGCTGTCATAAGGCAATTTCTACAGGAAGTGCTACACCTAGACCCTTCTAGCAGGATAGGTAGAGCCCTGTGTTTTCTTGCTACAGTATTCAGATAGTAGGTCATACATCCCTTGAAATCTAGTGAATGTTACTGTAGTTTTCTGAAGGCCTTTCTTATTTGCTTGAAAGAACAGTCAAGTAATCTTTGTTTCTCCCTCACAAGAGTGGAAAAAATACTCACCCCACTCCCATTCTGTGAGTCCACTTATCCACCATGGAGACCACAGCTTTTTTTTTTTTTTTTTTTTTTTTTTTTTTAAATTGCTGGTGGTAGCATTGCAGTTCACTCCAAAGTGAGGCATGGGCAACTTCAGATCCAACTTCTCTTCCTAAGTGAGTCATATACTAGTTTCCTTATCCTTCTAATTCTGGGGGACTTGAAGTTCCCAGGGACTGACATTCACCAAAATTTCCTGCCCCTTCTTCATTAAGCACTCCTCTGGATACTACAATTGTTCAACTAGACCCCAGAGCTTTATAATAGTTGCGTCAGACAGTTCTTGCCAGCTCAGTGGTTGTTTTGGTGGATGGATCTACCTGTTGATAGTGCCTCCAAGTCAGCTATCTTCCATGACCTCTCTCAGCATGTTTCCTAGATATTATCAGACTTTCCTGGTTGCGTTGACAGATCACTTTTTAAGCTCTTGTTTGAGCACAGTAACTGTGAAGTTATCATTATAATGTGTGTAACAGATAAGGTGACCTTCTTAGAAGTATTTGGTCATGTTTGCACAGCCCATTCCAAGAAAGGTGTCTTTTTGTGTGGTCATTTTTGATATTACCGTTCCACAATGTTTAGAGGGAAATGGAAGCCAGACCCTTTTATAAAAATCTAAAGAGAGGGACTTCCTTCTCTTTAGAACAGATCTTCATCAAAACGTTGTGAAACTTTGGTAAGGGTAAAGAGAAAGTTACTTTCTTCCCTTTCTTACATTGAAAACTGGCTTGAGGATCTGTCTTGCCCATGTCTGGAAAGAAATCTCTGGAAAGTGTTTATAGCTGTGTGGTTGTTCTTCAATGACTGAACATCCTGTGATAACTTCCACACTCTTAGAAGCTATGTCTAGTGTAATAATTAAAACCCTACACTCCTGAATACTGGGAGATTTCTGCCTACTCCAGGCTGGTTTCTGATAGAGTTTTTAGTCTAGTGGGTGATGCATGTGTATGTATATATGGGCTTGACAGATTTTACCTCTTTTTGCCTTTCTGGTTTTCATCTACTTTCCCCTCATGACCAACCCCCTTGATGTGGTCTCCAGGGAGAGAGGTGAATGTGCATAAGAGCACACCCTCATATGGTTTACAAAGTTATAATGAGGCTTTTGGATTCTGTGATATAGAAGAAATCTGGCCGGGTGCAGTGGCTCACACCTGTAATCCCAGCACTTTGGGAGGCTGAGGCTGGCGAATCACGAGGTCAGGAGATTGAGACCATCTTGGCTAACACGGTGAAACCCTGTCTCTACTAAAAATATAAAAAAAAATTAGCCAGGCATAGTGGCACTTGCCTGTAATCCCAGCTATTTGGGAGCCTGAGGCAGGAGAATCGCTTGAACCCAGGAGGCAGAGGTTGCAGTGAGCCGAGATCGCATAATTGCACTCCAGCCTGGGTAACAGATAGAGTGAGACTCCGTCTCAAAAGAAAAGAGAAGAGAAGAGGAAAGAAGAGAAGAGAAGGAAAAGAAAAAAAGAAAAGAAAGAAAAGAAAAGAAAAGAAGAAGAAGAAGAAATCCTGAGCTAACATTCTCATGGGTGAATTTTGAGCTTCCAAAAGGGACAGGGCTGGCTCCTGCCATATCCATTGCCTTTCATCTAGCTGGCCACTAGACTCCCCGCCAGTCTATAATCTATTGTGAGCCACACTGTTGGGATCGTCTGCCTCTCTGGGCACTTCTTGACACTTTCCTTTTAAGATAATCTGAGCAAACTCACTTTCATGAGATTCTCATGTTGACCATGGAAAAAACTTCCTTCTTTAGGTAGAAGAAGTACAGTTCACATTCAAGTCAGCTCTCATTGTATATTCTGGTTGGCATTTTCAGCTCCAGGTTCTTGACTTCATTTGTGTGAGTCAAACGTTAGTTCCTATGTCCTGCTCATGCAGAAGACACACGCCAAGCTTATGCCAACCAACCCTGGAGAACACAGTCACTGTTTCTGCAGGACAGCTTCATCCCCAGCTTCTTTTTCCATGTGACTCAGATACTTGTGCCTGTCTCTCTTTATTTTTATTTTTTTGTAGAGACAGGGTCTTGCCGTGTTGCTCAGGCTGTTCCCAAACTGCTGAGCTCAAGCAATCATCCCACCTCGGCCTCCCAAAGTGCTAGGATTACAGGCATGAGCCACCATGTCCAGCCTCTGTCTCCCTTTAATTGAAGGGTCTGTGTGTTGAACTTCTGACTAGACACTAGACTTCCCCAAAAACCCCAGGGTTATGTGGCCCTCACTTCAGCTGGAGTTTTCTGTCTCTTCAGGTTCTCCTTTTGGGAGCTTGCCTTTTAGCACAATGTTTGTTCACTAACTTTTGCAGGGTCTATATATTAACCATAAAAACACCATCATTCTCAGCAAACTGACAAAGAATAGAAAACCAAACACTGCATGTTCTCACTCATAAGTGGATGTTGAACAATGAGAACACTCGGCCACAGGGAGGGGAACATCACATACTGGGGCCTGGAGGCTGGGGGAGTAGGGGAGGAATAGCAGGGGGTGGTTTGCTGCCTCCGTCGCCCCATCATCTACATTAGGTATTTCTCCTAATGTAGATGATGGGGCGACGGAGGCAGCAAACCACTGCCATGGCATGTGTCTACCTATATAACAAGCCTGCACGATCTGCACATGTACCTCAGAACGTAAAGTATAATAAATACATTTAAAATAAATAAATAAATAAAATGGAATCTCAAACAAACAAACAAACAAAAAAACCACTGGCCTTTCCTCTGCAACTGTTAGAAGTGTCATAAGCCAGTCCTCTATTATACCTTTTGATCTGGACAGATCCTGACCCAAGTTCTTAACTTTATTTGCATGATTCATATAGTAGTCCTAGTGTCTCTCTAACTCCAGGATACATAAACTAAGTTTTCTGAAGCTGTTATTTGCTTGAGTGAAGGGGGAAGCAATTATTGTCCCTCCCTCATGATGGTGGAGGAAATGCCCATCACCATTGTCTGTCTCAGAGTGCACATGTCCACTTTGGAAAAACCAGTCCTTTCTTTTGCAGCTGCTGGAATTTCAGTTATTTCTCAGGCTGGCCCTCTTTTTATTTTCTGGTGGAGGCAGCAACAGCTCCATCTTTTGTAACTGTGTGAATTAGACACCAAGCCTTTGTCACTCTAACTCCAGGGAGCAAGAGTGAAGTTTTCTGAAATGTTGAGCTTGGGTCATCCATTCCAACCCTCATCCCCATGAGATAGTTTTCCCATTCTCTGTGGGGTCTGTTGAAATATAGGGATTTTGGCCCTGCTCTTACTTGAGAATAAAACTGTGGAATAGAAAACCACTTAGCTACACTCTAGATGCGGCTCTTCCACAAGGGACTATCCTATAATTTGCATTGACTTTATTTGTCCCCTTTTGTTATCCTGTTGTTATTTTTGGTGTGCGGTATAAGAGCTGACACTTTTACCTCATTTTTCTTTTTGCTGTCTTTTAAAGTATTACAGTGTCTCAATGTAAAAGTGTTTTTTAAAAATTTTTTGCTGGAACAAAAGTGGCTTTTTGTATTTTTGCTGTTCTTGGCTTTCATGTCCCTGTGCATGAGATGGCAAATTTGGCCTCAAATGTATGCCCAATAAAGTTATGATGCCCTTTTATTAGACAGGAGACCACACTGGTCATATTAGTGCCCAAGATATATTCCCCAGCATCTAGTAGTATATGCCTAAGTGATGAGTGAGGGTGGGAATGATAGGATCCCCTCTAAGTAATTGCATGTTTCATGTTTGGATGGATAAGTCATTAGGATGAGTGGCAGCTTGGATTGTTCAGGATGGGTCATTAAGATGAGATGCCTCAATCTGGTCAAACAGCAAAGGCATACTAGGAGAGATTAAGACTCCCCTGGACTTGGTAGAGCAGTGGGGGCCTGATTATAAGAGGTATGGCTTCCTGGGGTCCAGTAGTCCACCCTTATCTACAATGACATAAGGGTCCTTCCACTATTTAGTCTTCCAGGGTCTGTGGACCGGGTTAGGGATAAGGCAGAATCTCTGGGATCTGATAATGTATCTACCTATTGAAGAAAGTTTGGGGGCTTAGGCAACAATAGGTAGGATTGGAATCACCTGTCTGATTTGTGCCTAATTGTTGTTATAAGCACATTTTTTTGTGTGTGGCCTGAGAATGGTTGAGAGTATGTGAAAACCTTTGCTTACTGGTGCTGGTAGCTCTACCTGTGTGCTCCCCCTTTTGTTTTCCAGGCTTCCATCCCAGGAGAGTAGAAACTTCCACACAAGGAGTCTCCTAGAAACTTATGTTATAAAAATATCCATGGTCTATGTTCCTGTAAAAAGTGTCTGAATGCAACTATAGAACTTGTGGTGAAAAGATAATTAAAAGTGATTTTGTCATTTGCAGGCCTACAAGCCAATTCATTGTATGCACTACATAATAATGTGTAATTGGCATTGAAATGTGGTACATGTTTGAATTGTGAATGTTCATATGGTTTCAGAGAAAAATTCCTCTGATATTACGTTCTTTTACTTTATAATGGTTTTTAAAAAATTTATTTATTTTACTTTAGGTGCATACTGTATCTGCCATTTCTTCCCATGTTATCCCTCCCCACCTTCCCATCGCTCCCCACCCCCCACTGTCTCTTCCCTGCCCCCATCAACTGCCTCCAGTGAGTGATGCTCCTCTTCCTGAGTCCACGTGTTCTCATTGTTCAACACCCAGCTATGAGTGAGAACATACGGTGTTTGGCTTTCTGTTCTTGCATCAGTTTGCTGAGAATGATGGTTTCCAGATTCATCCAAGTCCCTACAAAGGACACGAACTCATCGTTTTCTTATGGCTGCGTGGTATTCCATGGTGTATATGTATCACATTTTCTGAGAGCCTTCTTTGTTTTTCAGAGTCCCCTGAAAAAAAACTTGGTATTTGTCTACTCCAGCTTCAGGTATGAATTCAATTCTGGTGATCAGTGTGTGTAGCATTCAATTTAGCAAAACCTAGTTCTTGCATTTATATTCTTTCTGGCATTTGGATCACTACATATTGGAGAGATTGTAACTTTGTGCTGGTGGTGGCACCCTTAGGGGCCCCATTTCCAAATGAACCTGGTCCTGAGCAGCCATATGAGTGGGGAGGTCAGTTCCCATATGTGTTGATGATTTATGCTGGGACTCCAGGCACACACATATTTAAAGACCTCTTGAAAAGACTTTGTCTCCTGGATTCAGACATCTGTTCATTCTGGGCCAGTGTATGTAACCCTTTCTTTTGCACACACTTTTTTTTTCTCACATTTGTACTCAATATTTTGGTTGTATTGTTATATGCCAGGGCTTCAGGCACACAATGCTAAGTTCTAGGCTTGGCAGGAACCCAAGTGTACATGTGTTGTGGTGGCAGCATATTTCTACTATGGCCCCACCATCATGTTGAAACTGCAGTTCATGTTTCAAGTCAGCCTTCTTGTTGTGCCTTTTATTGAGATGGCTCCATCCCAGATTCTTGTCACCATTTGAGTGAATGAGACACTGGTTAATGTGGTTCAGGGGACATAAGATAAGTTTTCTGAACCTCTGTTATTTGCTTGAAGCAAGAAGCAAGTGATCTTTGTCCCTCCTTCATGAGTGTGGAGAGATTAGCCACCAGCTCTTTTCCTTAGGTTCCACATATCTCCCATGGAGAATATATTCATTTTTCTTGCATGTGGTGAAAGTGCAGTTCTCTCTGAGACCAGTCCTCTTATGGTGCCTCTGACAAGGGCAGCTCTAGGTTTAACTTCTCTTCCTCAGTGACTTAGCCCCTCTAGCTTCTAGGGGCTTGAAATTTCCAGAGGTCTAAATTCGCTGACGTGTTTCAGCCTTCTTCTTCATCACATGCTTCCCTGATGCTGTAAGTGTTCAACTAGCTTGCAGAACTATAAATTTTATGCTCCAGACAGATCTTGCCAGCTCAGTAGTTTTGGTGGACAGACTAATGCCTAGGGTCTCCTAATCTGTCATCTTATGTGAGTTCTTTTGATACCTGGAGTCCAGATCATTTGGAGCTCCCAGATGTCTACATTCTGGGCAGTGCATCCTTTCACAATGGGAGTTAGTGAGATTTTCTCCTTGTTTTTGTAATTTGACAGACTATGTGAAAGGGGATGGAGGAAGGTCCACCTTAGTCCCTGGATCCTTCATATATTGATGTTCTTTAGGAAAACATACATTTAAAATATGAGAATGGGGAAATTGATTCCAATAAGACTCTGTGCTCGGGTATCGCTAAGTAATTTTCCTTGTAGGGTAGGAGTCCTGACTTGAGCCAGAAAACCACTGCATTCTCTTCTTACATTCCTCAGAAGATTGACTGAGAATAGCAGGAAACTTGAGTAATAAGAGAATCTGGAAGAAAAAGAATGAAAGTAGATGTAGGAGAATACCAGGAAGTCATGGTAGGATAAAGCGAGGGAAAGCCAATTGTCCCTGTACTTTCAAGCCTGAGTATTTAGTCTTGTGGATTTTCTCATAGAGCCTGTTCTGTATATTTCAACGTTCCTTAAAAAAACTTGCTATTTGTTAGTTATTGATTTTACTGCAGCTTCAGGCACCTAGTCCAATCATACTGACCAGATGGGTAAGCCTTTATTTTGGATAATACCAGATTCTGCATTTTTACTCTATTTTCCTACTGTAATGTGACATGTTCATGTTCCAGATCTTGCCTCCTTCCTTCCTTCCTTCCTTCCTTCCTTCCTTTCTCTCTCTCTCTCTCTTTTCTTTTCTTTCTCTTTTGTTGAGATGGAGTCTTGCTCTGTTGCCCAGGCTGGAGTGTAGTAGTGTGATCTTGGCTCACTGCCACCTCTACCTCCCAGGTCCAAGCAATTCTCATGTTTAGCCTGCCGAGTAGCTGGAACTATAGTCACACACCTCCACACCTGGCTAATTTTTGTATTTTTAGTGGAGGTGGGGTTTCACCATGTTGGCCAGGCTGATGTTGAACCCCTGATCTCAAGTGATCTGCCCTCTTCAGCCTCTCAAAGTGCTGGGATTACAGGCATGAGCCACCGTGTCCAGCATTCAGGTCTTTTCTTTTGTCATTTTGAAGGCCCTGTACATTATTAAAAAAACATTTTTGTGGATAGCTTAGAAGTCACAATGTATCTTGTGATATCAGGTAGTGCATATGAAGATTGCTCTCCTGTAGCACTCACTATGAATTCCAGTTTGTCAAATAAATTTGGGGGATATTCACATTGGAAATTCACCACTGTTTCTTCATTCAAATTCCTTTTGATGAATTCCAGGAGAAATAACTGCATTCTTTTTCTTTTTCACTATGCAAACTGGCTTGGATCTGTTGTTCCCATGTCTGTGATGAAAGTCCAGGAAGGTCCCATAGACTCTGTTTCCTCTTATGAAGCCAAATGTTCTGTAGCCATTTGCAATCTGTGTGAAGCTGATTACAGTGTATAATCAAAATCCTAATTTCTGCATCTTGGGAATTATCTTCCACTCCCTACTGAGGCCTGATTAAAGATTGGAACTCTGCAAGTGTTATTCGTACATGGATTTTGGGTGGAAATAGGCAAACAGGTTTTGCCTTTTTTCCATCTTCTCTCCAACTGTGCAACTGTTCATTTTCATTGATACCAAACTCAGAAAGAGGAAGATTCCAGAAGGGCACATTCTTGCATAGCTGGCTAAATTGTAATGTGGGAATTGGGCTCTGAGATATGGAGGAAATACTGAGCAGAGCCTCCTGTGGGGACATTTTCATTTTTCTGTAGGGATCTCAGACTTCATGTTCCTGTCACATAGATTGCATTTTATCTGACTGATCACTAGGTTCTCACTCAGTTTTGAGGCCTTTTATGGCCTTCAACTCTTTTGGGATCATTTGCTTCTCCAGCAGATTTTTTTGATTGACGTATCTTTTAAGTTACTCTCAGGTCACTCTTTTTCCCGAGGTCCATATATCAACCCTGGAAATCAAAGATCTTGCTTCTGTAAAGGTTAAATTTGCTTTTCAGTCAAAGGTACACTGTTACTCTCCCTTCTTTAGGGGTACTTCTAGCCCCAGCATGTTAATTTTACTGACGTGAGTCAGACATTAGTTCTGTGTTTCTCAACCAACCTACAAGGGCATCAGTCAAGTTTTCTGAAGCTCTTGATTTGCAGTTAGTGAGTAATTTGTAGTGAGGAAGAAACAGTCCCTATTCCTGGGGATAAAATGCTCAATACATTGACAGCTTTCTCCCTAAATTATTTTTGCTTCTTCCATGTCAATTATTTATTTATTTATGAGACAAAGTCTTGCTCTGTTGCCCAGGCTGTGGTGCAATGGAGTGATTATAGCTTACTGAAACCTCGAATTCCTGGGCTGAAGTAATTCTTCTGCCTCAGCTTCCTGAGTAGCTAGGACTGCAGGTGTGTGCCACTACATCTGGCTAATTAAAAAAAAATTTTTTTAGAGACAGGAACTTGCTATGTTGCCCAGGTTGGTTGTGAGCTCCTGGGCTTAAGCAATCCTTCTGCCTTGGCTTCCCAAAGTGTTGGGATTATAAACGTGGGCCACTGTGCCTAGCCTCAGTTATTTCATATCTCTGTGGTGGGTGGTGGTCTAATATTCATTTGATTCCACTTAAAAATTATTTTGGTTTTAATTGACACAATAATTGTGTATATTTATGGGGTACAATGTGATGTTTTGATACATGTATATATCATGTAATGATCAAATCTGGGTAATTAATGAATCTATAACATCTTACTTTAGAATATGGGAGTATTTGTTATTTATTATTCTGGTGTTTGTAGCCTCTGACCAGTCTCTTCCCTGAGAAGGTATTTGTTTAATATCCTGTTTAATATCCTATACTATAGGCTTGTAGGATCATGCCTTCCTTTGACTGCCCACTAGAAATGTTCTACCTTCTTGAATTTTGTGAGCCGTCTCTCTGTTGTACCCTCTCCTTTCTTTCCAAGGGCTTTTTGTGGTGTTTTCATTTAATACTGTCTCGGGCCACTCACCCTCATAGTGCCTATATGTGGACATTGGAAAGCACAGGCTTTATTTTGTGTGTGGTACATTTGTAGTTCACTCCCAAGCTAACCTTCTTATTGTACTTTCTGGAAGGGGCCCCTCCAGCCCAACACTTTGACTTCATTTGTGAGAGTTAGATATTACCCCTGTGTTTCTGTAAGTTCCAGGGGATATAGGGCCAACTTTCTTAAGTTCCTTGTCATTTGCTTGAAGTAAAGGGGGAAGTAAAATTTGTCTCTTCCTCTTCAGGGTAGAAAAAAGCCCACCATAATACCTTTCTCAGGGTCCACATTATATACATGGAGAGTACAGACGTTTCTTCTACAGGAGGTAGAATTAATTGTAGTTAACTCACAAGGAAGCCCACTTCTTCTCTTGTAAAAGGAACAACTCCTGTCCCAGATTCTTTTCCTGTATAAATCAATTGGTATCTGTGTCCCAGTAAGTCAGGATCATGACTGCAGCTCTCAGAAGCTGTTGTTCTTGTGTGAGCCATCCCATCACTCATTGCAGAATCTATCGTGGGTCTCCAGTCATGCAACTGAGCACAGAGAAACAGGTGGTAGGTAATGGACAGTCTTAACTTCTTTCATGGATGGTTATATGACTTGTGAGTGTCTGAGGAGGAGGAATGTCCTGGTGTCACCCACATGTGGCATTGCTCTGCATTTTTGCCCTGGTGACCTTGAACATATCCATTTAAGCCACAGAGGGATAAACTTCAGCAAAGTTCTCTGAGTGTGACAGAACACTTTGTGATCCCTCTAAAATGCAGGACAGTGGGAGGCATATGAAGAATTCCTCCAAATGCCATCTCCCACTTGCCTCTTTATCTCTTATTAAAGGCTGTCATGGGGCAGTTTCTCTTCCCCTCTGTGGTCTTTTGAGATATAAGGCTTTTTTCCTGTCAGTTTACCTCCAGAAGAGAGCTACAGAATAGAAATCATGTTAGTGTTCACAGCTCTGGCACACTGTAAGACCATGCTGTTCAAATGTTTGGTGACATGGGGCCAAGTGATCTTTCCCCACTGTCCTGAGCTCCCTGCTGAGTTGCAAAGGTGGTTCGAGCTAGACATAAAGTGGGTCGGACCACATAAATCTAATGAAAGTGTTACGTAGTTATTGTGCACCCATCTGTGTCATTGAGAAATTAAAACTCCTTTCCTCTGACTACTAGCCCTGGCCATAGATGAATTTCTCCCTGCTGATCAATGGCAGTCATTTACAGAAATGTACTGAGGCCTGGTTTTCCAATGATCAGAAATGGAGGAACATTAAGGATAGGTTTGGTCAAAACTTTAATGAACTATAGAAGATTCCTCCTTGACTAGCAAATGTGGGAGCTCTATCAATTGTGCTGGAGAGGAGAGTGAAAATTACCCAATGGTCTACTGACCATTCCAGTATTCTAGCAACTGATCCAGTAAGCACCTGGATAATGTTTAGAGGAGGAACTAGAACACCTAAAACATCTTTCTGAGATCTGTTTTCTTCTGACTAATGTTTAACAGATCCAACACCACCATTTCTTCTTCTTAAAAGAAGTTCTAAGGTAGAGTTTAAGACTCTGAACCTTCTCTAACTGGACCAGAAGGCTTTACCTACTGGTCAAAGGATGTTGGGGGGACTTGACAGTAGACATATTTTAAACTTTCTCAGTCGTTATGGACATGAGGCAGAAGTCACTCTGCTGAGTGGAAGTATCCATAGGCATGGTCACAAATTTACTCTGAATGTTGAAATACCTCTCAGATTCTACTATTAACTGATAGGAATTTATGGCTCTGCTTTTATGGAACAATACACATGCAAGTTGTTGTAATTGACATTTCTGAGTATTTTGGGCAATAATTGTGTTAAGTGTGTGTAATTCTTTTCTTGATTATAAGAGTTGTTCCCAATGGGGAAATGCTATGATTTGAACAGTAGTAGTGAAACAAATGGAAAACCTTAAGCCCCATAGACATCTCCACTAAGCCATAATGATCAATAAAGCAGTGTAGCATTTTATGTTAGATACCAACTGATAAGAGATTCCTATACTTATCAAGGAACTTATAGATGCAGAGTTGCTTAAAGAGACTGTAGTACACTACAATAGCCTCATGTGACCAGTGAGGAAAACCAGTGCTGCTTGACCCCTTACTGTGGATTACTGCAAGCTTTGTGTGGCAGCCAATCTTCCTTGCCCCTGTTGTTTTAGATATCACAGTGGTCACAAAGTCCATTGTACAGATTGAAGGGCCACGTATGTAATGCTGGATATGTTAATGTTTTCTTCATATCCCACTATAATCAGAGGATCAGAACCTTTATAGGGCTTAGCATACAAAATAAGCTCTCTATTCTGCCACATAAGAGACTTAACACTACACGATTTCTCACCAGTGGATTGGTCAAGACCTTCAAAAGACTGAGTTCTCACCAGAGTGCTGGTACCAATAAATGGTGACTGTATTCTGATTAGAAGCAGCAAAGGCACCATATTTTCTGTCTTAGATATACAATTGAAATTTGAATGACCAGCACTGAAAGTTTAATTCTGACAAGAATAGTGGCCTGCCACCCAGATACACTTGGGGTGAATCATGTAGGCTGCTGCCCAGATAACAATCTCAGAGTCTGTTCAAGAAAAATTGATGGCCTTAAACCTTCTGAAAACCCAAGTATGGCACAGCATATGACATATTTGACCAGTATCACATGAATTTCATATCTCAAGAGGACCCTGTTCATCACATTACATAAGATTATTGGAAAGGCACCACTTTTTATTTAAAAAATAGGTTTTTTAAAATTACATTTTAGGTTCTGGGGTACATGTGAAGAACATGCAGGATTGTTGCATTGGTACATACATGGCAATGTGGTTTGCTGCCTCCATCCCTATCACCTATATCTGGCATTTATCCCCATGTTATCCCTCTCCAACTTCCTACCCTTCACTGTCCCTCCCCTAGTACCCACTAACAGACCTCAGTGTGTGATACTCCCCTCCCTGTACCCATGTATTCTCATTGTTCAACACCCACCTATGAGTGAGAACATGTGGTGTTTGATTTTATGTTCTTGTGTCAGTTTGCTGAGAATGATGGTTTCCAGGTTCATCCATGTCACTACAAAGGACACAAACTCATCCTTTTCTATGGCTGCATAGTATTCCATGGTGTATATGTGCCACATTTTCCCCGTCCAGTCTATCGTTGATGGGCATTTGAGTTGGTTCCAAGTCTTTGCTATTTTGAACAGTGCTGCAATGAACATACGTGTGCATATGTCTTTATAATAGAACTATTTATAATCCTTTGGATATATACCCAGTAATCGGATTGCTCGGTCAAATGGAATTTCTATTTCCAGATCCTTGAGGAATCGCCACACTGTCTTCCACAATGGTTGAACTAATTTATACTCCCACCAACAGTATAAAAGTGTTCATATTTCTCCACATCCTCTCCAGCATCTGTTGTCTCCAGATTTTTTAATGATCACCATTCTAACTGGCATGAGATGGTATCTCAATGTGGTTTTGATTTGCATTTCTCTAATGACCAGTGATGATGAGCATTTTTTCACATGTTTGTTGGCCTCATAAATGTCTCCCTTTGAAAAGTGTCTGTTCATATCCTTTGCTCACTTTTGAATGGGTTCGTTTGTTTTTTTTTTCTCATAAGTATGTTTTATTTCTTTGTAGATTCTGGATATTAGTCCTTTGTCAGATGGGTAGATTGCGAAAATTTTTTCCCATTCTGTTGGTTGCCGGTTCACTCTAATGATTGTTTCTTTTGCTGTGCAGAAGCTCTGGAGTTTAATTAGATCCCATTTGTCGATTTTGGCTTTTGTTGCCAGTGCTTTTGGTGTTTTAGTCGTGAAGTCCTTGCCTATGCCTATGTCCTGAATGGTTTTGCCTAGGTTTTCTTCTAGGATTTTTATGGTGTTAGGTCTTATGTTTAAGTGTTTAATCAATCTGAAGTTAATTTTAGTGTAAGGTATCAGGAAAGAATCCAGTTTCTGCTTTCTGCACATGGCTAGCCAGTTTTCCCAACACCATTTATTAAACAGGGACTGCTTTCCCCATTGCTTGTTTTTGTCAGATTTGTCAAAGATCAGATGGTTGTAGATGTATGGTGTTGCTTCTGAGGCCTCTGTTCTGTTCCACTAGTCTATATCTCTGTTTTGGTACCAGTATCATGCTGTTTTGATTACTGTAGCCTTGTAGTATAGTTTGAAGTCAGGTAGCTTGATGCCTCTGGCTTTGTTCTTTTTGCTTAGAATTGACTTGGCTACGTGTGCTCTCTTTTGGTTTCATATGAAGTTTAAGGTGTTTTTTTCCAGTTCTGTGAAGAGGGTCATAGGTAGCTAGATGGAGTTACCACTGAATCTATAAATTACTTTGGGCAGTATGGACATTTTCATGATATTGATTCTTCCTACCCATGAGCCTGGAATGTTTTTCCATCTGTTGGTGTCCTCTCTTATTTGCTTGAGCAGTGGTTTGTAGTTCTCCTTGAAGGAGTCTTTTACATATTTCGTTGGTGGTATTCCTAAGTATTTTATTCTCTTAGTAGCAATTGTGAATGGCAGTTCGTTCTTGATTTGGTTCTCTTTAAGTCTGTTATTGGTGCATAGGAATGCTTGTGATTTCTGTACATTGATTTTGTATCCTGAGACTTTGCTGAAGTTGCTTATCAGTTTCAGGAGATTTTGAACTGAGATGATGGGGTCTTCTAGATATACAGTCATGTCGTCTGCAAATGGAGACAATTTGATTTCCTCCTTTCCTAATTCTTTTTTTTGCCTGATTGCTCTGGCTAGAACTTCCAATACCATATTGAATTGGAGTGGTGAGAGAGGACATCCTTGTCTAGTGCCAGATTTCAAAGGGATTGCTTCTGGTTTTTGCCCATTCAGTATGATATTGGATGTGGGTTTGTTGTAAACAGCTTTTATTATTTTGAGATATGTTCTGTTGATACCTAGTTTATTGAGAGTTTTTAGCATAAAGGGCTGCTGAATTTTGTCAAAGGCCTTCTCTGCATCTATTGAGATAATCATGTGGTTTTTGTCTTTGGTTCTGTTTATGTGATGTATTATGTTTATAGACTTGCGAATGTTGAACCAGCCTTGCATCCCAGAGATGAAGCCTGCTTGATCTTGATGAATAAGCTTTTTGATGTGCTGTTGCATTCTGTTTGCCTGTATTTTATTGAAGATTTTTGTGTTGATGTTCATCATGGATATTGGCCTGAAGTTTTCTTTTTTAGTTGTGTCTCTGTCCTGTTTTGGTATTAAGATGATTTTGGTCTCATAAAATGAGTTGGGGAGGATTCCCTCTTTTTGTATTGTTTGGAATAGTTTCAGAACGAATGGTACCAGCTCCTCTTTGTATGTCTGGTAGAATTTGGCTGTAAACCTATCTGGACCTGGGCTTTTTTTTAGTTGGTAGGCTATAATTGCTGCCTCAACTTCAGACCTTGTTATTGGTCTATTCAGGGTTTCAACTTCTTCCTGGTTTAGTCTTGGGAGAGTGCAAGTATCAAGGAATTTATCCATTTCTTCCAGATTTACTGGTTTGTTTGCATAGAGTTGTTTTTAGTAATCTCTGATGGTATTTTCTATTTCTGTGGAATCAGTGGTGATGTCCCCTTTATTGTTTTTTATTGCATCTATTTGATTCTTCTTTCTTTTCTTTTTTATTGGTCTGGCAAGCAGTCTATCTATTTCGTTGGTCTCTTAACAAAACCAGCTCCTCGATTTGTTGATGTTTTGAAGGGGTTTTTTGGTGTCTCTATCTCCAGTTCTGCTCTGATCTTAATTATTTCTTGTCTTCTGCTAGCTTTTTCGTTTTTTTGATCTTGCTCCTCTAACTCTTTCAATTTTGATGATAGGGTGTTGATTTTAGACCTTTCCTTGCTCCTCATGTGGGCATTTATTGCTATGAATTTCCCTCTAGACACTGCTTTAAATGTGTCTCAGAGATTCTGGTACATCGTGTCTTCATTCTCATTGGCTTCAAAGAACATCTTTATTTCTGCCTTCATTTCATTGTTTATACAGTCAACATTCAGGAGCCAGTTTTTCATTTTCCATGAAGTTGTGTGGTTTTGAGTTTGTTTATTAATCCTGAGTTGTAATTTGATTGCTCTGTGGTCTGAGAGACTGTTTGTTATGATTTCCTTTCTTTTGCATTTGCTCAGGAGCGATTTACTTCCAATTATGTGGTCGATTTTAGAGTAAGTACGATGTGGTGCTGAGAAGAATGTATATTCTGTGAATTTGGGGTTGAGAGTTCTGTAAATGTCTATTAAGTTTGCTTGGTCCAGATCTGAGTTCAAGTCATAGATATCCTTATTGATTTTCTGTCTTTTTGATCTGTCTAATATTGACAGTGGAGTGTTAAAGTCTCCCATTATTATTGTGCAGGCATCTAAGTCTCTTTGTAGGTCATTAAGGACTTGCTTTATGTATCTGGGTGCTCCTATGTTGGGTACATATATATTTAGGATAGTTCTTCTTGTTGCATGGATCTTTTTACCATTATATAATGCCCTTCTTTGTCTCTTTTGATCTTTGTTGGTTAAAGTCCATTTTATCAGAGACTAGGATTGCCATCCCTGCTTTTTTTTGCTCTCCATTTGCTTGGTAAATCTTCTTCCATCCGTTTATTTTGAGTCTATGTGTGTCTTTGCACATGAGATGGGTCTCCTGAATACAGCACACTGATGGTTCTTGGCTTTTTATCCAATTTGCCAGTCTGTGTCTTTTGATTGGGACATTTAGTCCATTTACATTTAATGTTAATATTGTTATGTGTGAATTTGATCCTGCCATTTTATTACTGGTTGGTTGTTTTGCCCTTTGGTTAGTGTAATATCTTCATTGCGTCATTGGTCTTTACCATTTGGTTCTTTTTTTGCAGTGGCTGGTACTGGCTTTTTCTTTCTGTGTTTAGTGCTTCCCTCAGGAGCTCTTGTAGGGCAGGTCTGATAGTGACAAAATATCTCAGCAATTGCTTGTTTCTAAAGGATTTTATTTCTCCATCACTTATGAAGCTTAGTTTGGCTGGATATGAAATTCTGGGTTGAAAGTTCTTTTCTTTAAGGATGTTGAATATTGGCCCCCACTCTCTTCTGGCTCATAGGGTTTCTGCCGAGAGATCCACTGTGAGTCTGACGTGCTTCCCTTTGTGACTGACCTGACCTTTCTCTCTGTCTGTGCTTAGTATTTTTTCCTTCGTTTCAACCCTGGTGAATCTGACGATTATGTGCCTTGGGATTGCTCTTCTTGAGGAATATCTTTGTGGTGGTCTCTGTATTTCCTGGGTTTGAATGTTGGCCTTCTTTGCTCTGTTGGGGAAGTTCTCCTGGATAATATCCTGAAGAGTGTTTTCCAGCTTGGATTCATTCTCCCCGTCACATTCAGGTACACTGGTCAAGTATAGATTCTTTTCACATAATCCCATATTTCTTGGAGGCGTTGTTAGTTTCTTTTCACTCTTTTTTCTCCAATTTTGCCTTCTCATTTTATTTCATTGAGTTGATCTTCAGTCTGTGATACCCTTTCTTCTGCTTGATCGATTTGGCTATTGAAACTTTTGTATGCTTTGTGAGGTTCTCATGCTATGTTTTTCAGCTCCATCAAGTCGTTCATGTTCTTCTCTAAGCTAGTTATTCTAGTTAGCATTTTATCTAACCTTTTTTCAAGGTTTTAATTTCTTTGCATTGGGTTAGAACATCTTCCTTTAGATTGGAGAAGTTTGTTTTCACCCACCTTCTGAAGCCTGCTTCTGTCAGTTTGTCAAACTCATTCTCCATCCAGTTTTGTTCCCTTGCTGGTAGGGAATTGTGATCCCTTGGAGGAGAAGTGTTCTGCTTTTTGGTGATTTCAGCCTTTTTGCACTGGTTTCTTCCCATCTTCATGGATTTATCTACCTGTGGTCTTTGAAGTTGGTGACTTTCGGATGGGGTCTCTGAGTGGTCATCCTTTCTGTTGATGTTGAAGTTATTTCTTTCTGTTTTTTAGTTTTCCTTCTAACAGTCAGGCCTCTCTTCTACAGTACTGCTGGAGGTCCACTCCAGACCCTGCTTGCCTGGGAATTACCCATGGTAGCTGCAAAACAGCAAAGATTGCTGCCTGTTCCTTCCTCTGGTATCTTCGTCCAGAATGGTACCTGCCAGGTGTCAGCCAGAGCTCTGCTGTATGAGGTGTCTCTTAGGATATGTGGGGGTCAGGGAGCCACTTGAGGAGGCAGTCTGTCCCTTATCAGAGCTCAAGTGCTGTGCTGAGAGCTCCGTCGCTCCCTTAAGAACTGGTGGGCAGGGATGTTTAAGTCTGCTGAAGTGGGAATTCACAACCACCCCTTTTCCCAGGTGCTCTGTCCTGGGAAGGTGGGGCTTTATTTATAAGTCCCTGACAGGCTGCTGCCTTTTTTCAGAGATGCCCTGCCCAACAAGAAGGGAGTCTGGCTGCAGAGGCCTTGCTGAGCTACTGTGGGCTCCACTCAGCTGCTGTGTAAACTTCCCAGTGACTTTGCTTACACAGGCAAGGTTACAACTGCCTCAGTAATGGATGCCCCTCCCACCACTGAGTTTGACTGTCCCAGGTTTAGCTCAGACTACTGTGCTGGCTGCATGAATTTCAAGCCAGTAGGTCTTAGCTTGCTGGTCTTTGTGGGGGTGGGACCTGCCAAGCCAGATCACTTGGCTCCCTGTCTTCAGCCCCCTTTTTTTCCCAAGGGAATGAGTGGTGCTGTCTTGCTGGCATTCCAGGCGCCGGCTAAAACAGTCACCCAGTTTTGTGCTGGAAACTTGGGGCACCAGTGTTGTAGGCATCAGCGAGAATCTCCTGGTCTGTTGGTTGCCAAAGACTGTGGAAGAAGTGCAGTATCTGAGCTGGAGTGTCAGAGTGTCTGGAAAAGTCCCTAATGGCTTCCCTTGTCTAGGAGGGGGAGTTCTCTGGTCCCTTGCACTTCCCGTGTGAGGCAGTGCCTCAACTTGCTTTGGTTTGCCCTCCTTGAGCTACACCCACTGTCTAACCAGTTCCATTAAGATGAACCTGGTAACTTGGTTGGAAATGCAGAGATCACTCACCTTCTGCATTGCTGTTGTTGGGAACTGCACTCCAGAGCTGTTCCTATTCCACCATCTTGGTGGAAGCCCCCCATAACTTCTTCCAAAGTTTCTTTCCTCTTTTTCTACCTCACCTGTTCATATTCATGAGTTCAAAAGGAATTGTGTCTGCTGACTCAGCTTTGATCAGGTTTTTGTTGATTAGTATTTTATTATCCTAGATGTTTATCATCTCAGCATTTAGTGCCTTTGCTGAATCTCTTTGTGTGGCAAATCTGAAAACATTTTTCATTAAACATCCAGTTCAAGATAGGCTTTCAGCAGAGTGGGAGAGGACAAGTTGACTTACTAGTTGCAGCTGGAAAATGCCTCTTCCGCTGAGAGAAACCACAATTTCAAGTAAGCCATCACACTTTGAACAGATCTTTTGAGAGAAATCACTGGAAATTGATAGAGAGGTGACACAGACACCATAGTTGAAGAGGGAGGAAGCTGGGAAGTCTGCTTAGAGACACTGGGCATGAGGACAGGTCCCTGGCCATGAATGAGATGTAAGGAAAGTGTGAGTGAAGGAACTCTAGGGCACCAGACTCTCACTGCTAACTTCTGGGATCCTAACCATAGGAGTTTCCATGACCTTCATTAACATTTGAACTGGCAAGGGGAGCCACCCAGAGATCAGGCAGTGGCAGAATTTGAACCTCTGCAGAGCACAGAAGGTTGCTGAGTGGTGCAGCTGCAGGAAAACATGACCATAGCTGCCTATCCTCCAAGGCTTTCTATTTTGCAGTCAGTGGCTGCAGTTCCTGCTGTCTGCTGGGCTGGGAGAGAGCAGGGCTGCTACTGCTGTGGAACTGGGCTACACCTCATTCATATGCCCCTCCCAAGACTGCCTGCCTGAATGCTACTGCAGGAGGGTGCCCACAGTACAGCCCCTGCTGCCCTGCTTGAGTACCCTGCCTGGAGGCCTGGTATCAGTTTGGCCCTGCCAGCATAGCTAGTTAATATAGTTTGGATGTATGTTCTTGCCAAAATCTCATGTTGAATTGTAACCCTCATGTTGGGTGTGGGACCTGGTGAGAGGTGGCTGGTGGTGGATTTCTCATGAATGGCTTAGCACCATCCCCTTGGTGCTGTCTTTGGCACAGATCTCTCATGAGAACTGGTGCTTCAAAGGCTTGGAACCAACCCAAATGCCCATCATTGATAGACTGGATAAAGAAAATGTGACACATATACACCATGGAATACTATGCAACCATAAAAAGGATGACTTCATGTCTTTTGGAGGGACATGAATGAAGCTGGAAGCCATTATTCTCAGCAAACTAACACAAGAACAGAAAACCAAACACTGCATGTTCTCACTTATAAGTGGGAGTTGAACAATGAGGACACAGGGAGGGGAACATCACACACTAGGGTCTGTTGTGGGGTGAGGAGCTAGGGGAGGGATAGCATTAGGAGAAATACCTAATGTAGATGATGGGTTGATGGGTGCAGCAAACTACCATGGCACTTGTATACCTATGTAACAAACCTGCATGTTCTGTACATGTATCCCAGAACTAAAAGTATTAAAAAAAAAAGTGTGGCATCTTGCTCTCTCCCTCTTGCTCCTACTTTTGCTGTTTCCCGTTTAAAACTGAATGATTTTAACAGAACTGAAGTCCCCTCTTGACGGTCTGCTGCTTAGAAATTTCTTCCACCAGGTACCCTAAATCATCTCTCTTAAGTTCAAAGTTCCACACATCCCTAGGGCTGGAGCAAAATGCTGCCAGTCTCTCTGCTAAAACATTACAAGAGTCACCTTTGATCCAGTTCCCAACTAGTTTCTCATCTCCATCTGAGACCACTTTAGCCTGGATTTCATTGTCTATATCATTATCAGCATTTTGGTCAAAGCCATTCAACAAGTCTCTAGCAAGTTACAAACTTCCCCACATCTTCCTGTCTTCTTCTGGGCCCTCCAAACTGTTCCAACTTCTGCTGTTATCCAGTTCCAAAGTTGCTTCCATATTTTTGGGTATCTTTTCAGCAGTACCCCACTCTACATCAGTACACCAATTTACTGTGTAATATATTTTCATGCTTCTGATAAAGACATACCCGAGACTGGGTAATTTATAAGGAAAAAGAGGTTTAATGGATTCACAGTTCCATGTGGCTGGGGAGGGAGGCCTCACAATCATGGCAGAAGGCAAAATGTATGTCTCACATGGCAGCAGACAAAAGAGAACTTGTGCAGGGAGACTCCCCAATATGAAACCATCTGATCTCATTAGACTTATTAACTATCATAACAACAGCATGGGAAAGACCTGCCTCCATGATTCAATTACCTCCCACCGGTTCCCTCCCACAACACATGGGAATTGCGGGAGCTACAATTCAAGATGAGTTTTGAGTGGGGACATGGCCAAACCATATCAGCTGCTTTGATGCATCCAAAGCACAATCTAAGTTTTACTTTGACTTGATTCAAAAAATCTATAGTTTAGCTCTTCCATGTCAATACATATGAAAGGTGTTATAACTGGTACTGGTGAGTGTATTGTGGTAAGAGTTGTGTTAAGATTTTTAATTATTTTCTTGATTTTAATGGATGTTTCCAATAGGGAAATTCCAGTATAGAACAATGGCAGTGGGATAAGTGAGTAATCAGAGTCCACTAGGCTTCCTTGGACCAGCCATGAGGTAACAACCAAGTGTGGTAGGGGATGCTGTGATTTGGGGTTTGGTGGTGAAAGGAGGACCCTACACTGGCCAAGGAAGTAATGGAAGCAGAGATGTTACACAAAACTATACTACTCTACAATAGCCCTGTGTTACTGGCGAAATAATCCAATCGTCCTTTTTTGTTTTGTTTTTGAGACACAGTCTTACTTTGTCACCTAGGCTGGAATGCAGTGATGTGATCTCAGCTCACTGCAACTTCTGCCTCACAGGTTCAAGCAATTCTTGTGTCTCAGCCTCCCAAGTAGCTGGGGTTACAGGCATGAGCCACCATGCCTGGCTAATTTTTTTTTTTGTATTTTTAGTAGAGACTGGGTTTTGCCATGTTGTCCAGGCTTGTGTCAAACTTCTGACCTCAGGTGATCTGCCCACCTCATCCCCACAAAGTGCTGGGATTACAGGCATGAATCCAGTGGTTCTTGCTACCTCACTGTGTTTACCCATAAGATCAATATGATAGCAGTTTGATCTTTCCTGCTCTTCCAGACATCATAATAGTTATGGAGTCTATTGCACAGAATGAAGAACCTGGAATCCTGTGGTAGACATATTAATGTGAAGCTTTCTTCAGATACTACTGAAACCATATAATCAAAGCATATTTGCCTCATCAAGCTTATAAGCTCTTATGACAATATACATCCACTGTGCTGCTCCACATGACCCATCCTTTTTTTTTTGATACAGAGTCTCGCTCTGTTGCCCAGGCTGGAGTGCAGTGGCACAATCTTGGCTCACTGCAACCTCCGGCTCCTGGGTTCAAGCGATGCTCCTGCCTCAGCCTCCCGAGTAGCTGGGACTACAGGTGTGTGCCACTATGCCCGGCTAATTTTTTGTATTTTTAGTAGAGATGGGGTTTCACCATGTTAGCCAGGATGGTCTCCTGACCTTGAGATCTGCCCACCTAGATCTCCCAAAGTGCTGGGATTACAGGCTTGAGCCCCCATGTCTGGCCTGACTATACTTCCAAGCAGTTTTTCATCAAATTGGTCAACAGATGTTCCATGACCAAAATAAGATGAAACCTCACCAAATGGGTTCTGGTAACCTTACATGATGACATTATACAGATTGGCAGGCTATGGGCAGCATACTATATACCTGAGAAAGATGGTATGAAAACCGAGAGACCAGGGCTGGAAGATTAATCCAGACTCATTAGCAGCCAGCCACGAATGGAAGGAATGTGGCTGATGCCCAAAGAACAATCCTGGAGCTTTTTAAAGAAAAACTGATGGCCTCAACATCTACAGCAACCCACATGAGGCATAAAATATGATAACCTCATTCAGTACTGGATGCATTTCATACCTTCAATGGGAATCCTGCTTAGCATATTACCTAAGATTACTTGAAAGGCTTACACTTTGGACAACAACATGAGTTACAACCTCTTCAGCAAGCTGTACAGAACAGATTTTCTCTTAGCCTGGTACTGTTGCATTATGTTTTGAGAGAAAGTGTCAGTGACTAACACTTTTGCAGGACCCAGTGGCAATATGATGTTTTCACACTTTGGGATTTGCTCATGGCACTTGATTTCTACCTGATATACTCCATTTGAGAGAGTATTGTTGGCTTGTTAGTGGTTGGCAGTGGACGAAAGTAACAAAGCAAGACAGATGGTGTTACGTCCTGGCTTCCATACCATGGGATTTGTCCTAAGTGAAAGTACCAGTAAAGTGGGTCTTGCCCAAGTAACATCCGTTTTTAAGTATAACAGATATATCTAGGAAAGAAAGAAACCAGGCATTAATGATATCTCAGAGCTACAAGAAAGTGTCTTCAGTTACTCTCCAGATATGACTGTCATAGTTGCAGCAATTGTGACATTAGCTTGGACTTCTTGGTGGCCTTAATACAACAGATTTCTGATGGGTATCTATACCTTGTTCAGGGACTTGTCATCTAAGATAAAGGAAAAGAGATATGTGGGCCACTGTGTCTGTGAAACCCTCCCACTCCCAAACTGTTAACGATTACATGGAAATAAAAATTTTCAGAGTGAAGATCTGGGCTGTGTTGATTGCCCTGGGGATTAAGTTCCCAAATATACCCTGTTACATACTTTGGAGTACCTGCCAATAGCCTGGCTATGTGGGCTTGTGGCTGATGGATGAAGGACTAGATGACCCATAGTCTCTGTGGGGATGAATCTTTAAACAAAAATTTTCAATAGTTTTTAGGTTACAAGTGTTTTTTTGTTATATGAATGAATTATATAGTGGTGAATTCTGAGATTTTAGTGTACCCCTCACCCTAGTAGTATACATTGTACCTGATAGGTAGTTTTTTAAAATCCCTAGCCCCTTCCTATCCTCCTCCTTCTGAGTCTCTAAAGTTCATAATGTCATTTGTATACTCTTAGCTTAGCTCCCACTTATAAGTAAGAATATATGTTTTTTTGGTTTTCCACTCCTCTGTTACTTCACTTAGAATAATGGCCTCCACACTGTTTACAATAGCAAAGACTTGGAACCAACCCAAATGTCCATCAATGATAGACTGGATGAAGAAATTGTGGCACATATACATCATGGAATACTATGCAGCCATAAAAAAGGATGAGTTAATGTCCTTTGCAGGGACATGGATGAAGCTGGAAACCATCATTCTCAGCAAACTGACACAAGAACAGAAAACCAAACACTGCATGTTCTCACTCATAAGTGAGTGTTGAACAATGGGAACACATGGACACAGGGAGGGGAACATCACACACCGGGGCCTGTTGGGGGTTGAGGGGGCCAGGGGAGGGATAGCAGGGGTTAGGGGGGTTGGAAGGGATAACATTAGGAGAAATACCTGATGTAGATGACAGGGAGATGCAAACTACCATGGCACGTGTATACCTATGTAACAAACCTGCATGTTCTGTACATGTACCCCAGAACTTAAAGTATAATGAACAAAAAGAATAATGGCCTTCAACTCCATCCAATTTGCTGCAAAAGACATTATTTCGTTCCTTTTAATGGATGAGAAGTATTCCATGGTGTATATATATACCACATTTTCTTTATCCACTCATTCGTTGACGGTCACGTAGGTTGGTTCCACATCTTTACAGTTGTGAATTTTACTGCTATAAACATATGTGTGCAAGTGTCTTTTTAAATATAATGACTTCTTTTCTTTTGGGTAGATACCCAGTAGTGGGATTGCTGGATTGAATGGTAGATCTACTTTTAGCTCTTCAGGGAATCTCGTGGGGATGAATCTTAGCGGCAGAATTCTCAAGACACACTTCCTTTTCATGCTTTATGTGGATAACCATAAATAAGAATTGTTTTAGTATCAAAATGGTGAGGTGGACTGACTATGCAACTAGACATGGTGCTGTATCTACAATTTCAGGCTTGGCCTCAAAATATGATCTAGTGATTCTAACACACGAGGCCAAAGCATCCTAGAAAAGGTACAGAGTGTTCCTGCTGCACAGTCCAGTAGAGAGAGGATCTCCAGGTTCCATAGCCAGAAGTACCAGAACTGACCCCTGTCCCCCCTTTTCAAGGGTACTGATGATCATGGATTGCATTAGATTACTTTTTTTAGTATCACACGGCCAACCCATTTCCACAGCAGACAGGATAATTCTATGCAGGGACTCAGACTTTTCCACGTGGCTTGATTCATGGACTACATATAATCAAATAATGATACCTAGTTTATAGGAAGTACCTGTTAGTGGGCAGCTACCAGGCTTGTTTGCTTCATGCTCTGAATAATAGCTAGGTAGCATGTTATGTTGGAGAATGGCCTGGATTCTTAAGGAATAACCTAAAAATGAGAACTACATGACTTTTTCCTCAGCTCCCAGTGGAGTACATGTTTAAGAAAATGAGTTTGGGTATGAAATGTGGTAATTCCCTAGAAGGGTGCCTCCCATTTAAATGGAATGCTTAATTAATTAATTTTGAGATGGAGTCTTACTCTGTCACCCAGGCTGGAGTACAGTGGCGTGATCTTGGCTCACTGCAACCTCCACCTCCTGGGTTCAAGTGATCCTCAGCCTCGTGAGTAGCTGGGACTATAGGTGCATGCCACCATGTCCAGCAAATTTTTGTATTTTTCTTAAAGATAGGGTTTTACCATGTTGGCCAGTCTGATCTCGAACTTCTGACCTCAAGTGATCCCCTCACCCTCAGCCTTCCAAAGTGTTGGGATTACAGGTGTGAGCCATTGTGCCCGGCTGAATTATTTATTTAAGGAGTGGTGATAGTTGGCCTGAACCCATGATAGTGAAGAATAAGTCTATCACATTGACAACTCTCACAAAATGCTGTATTTCTTCTATTTATTAACTAAATTATTGAATATCTTAGGGCTATGCCATGTGACAGTGCTAGTGGAACCAGTTATGGTCTATTTCTTTGCAAAATTGTGTAACAATTCACTTTAGAATATTGTAGTACTAGGCATTTAATATTTTGTCATTTGGAATATCTGCCATATCTTTTACATGAGGGGACATGTTGCATTCAAAATCTTTGTCTCTGTAATTTGTCATGCTTTTGAGTTTTGAATGTTTCTGTTGTATGAGAAAAAAATTCCTAATTTCTAAAGTTTTCACTGTACAATAATGTCTTGTTGATTGGCAAGTTGAAGGTGGCATTCTTTATGTTCTTGGGTACCCCCAGTGAAGGAAAATTAAGATCCCTAGCAAAATCAGGGCCTGTCTGCCAGTTATTAAACTCAAAATAATTTAAATGAGCTCACACACTAAGTGCTGCTGTCTTTTATAGTCTAAGAATTTTGACGAACACTTGTTGTTCCTACAAAACTGTTGGAAATACTGTCTCATTTATCCTATAGTAAAAAAGGCAATACCACACAGGCCTTTGACCAACCTCTTTTTGAGGAACTTACTACATGTGATTTTAACCCCTTTTCCTGGAGGCTGATAAGGCCACAATGTCCTTTTCGGGTAATTAGGTGAGAATCTGCAGGTTGACTATCCAAGTATGGTATGGTACCTGCAAAGCAGGGGTAGACCTTTTTGATAAAGTGTTTGGTGTAAAGCGGCAGTTGGTTATGAAAAAAATGTGAAGTCTATTCCTACATTTAGTTGGAAAGAGGTAATTTATTTATTTTTTTTGAGACAGAGTCTTGCTCTGTCTTACAGGCTGGAGTGCAGTGGCAGGATCATGGCTCACTGCAGCCTTGACCTCCTGGGATCAAGTGATCTTTTTGCCTCAGCTTCCTGAGTGGCTAGGACAACAGGCACACACCACCATGTCCTGCTAATTTCTAAACATTTGTTTTTGTAGAGATGTGGTCTCAGCATGTTGCCCAGGCTGGTCCTGAACCTCTGGGCTCAAGCTATCCTCCTGCCTAAGCCTCCCAAAGTGTTGGGATTACAGGCATGAGCCACCATGCTTGGCCGAGAAGTAATATTGAAGAATTTTGGACAAACACCCATTGAGCTTGTATATATTTGGCTCCTTGCCTAGTAGATGAGGGAGCCCTGCTGGAGATGAAAGAATGGAGATCATGCAGTCATCTATGACTGATCTCATTTTTTTAAATTGCATTTTAGGTTTTGGGGTACATGTGAAGAACATGCAAGATTGTTGCCTAGGTACACACATGGCAGTGTGGTTTGCTGCCTTCCGTCCCCTCACCTGTATCTGTCATTTCTCCCCATGCTATCTCTTCCCACCTCCCCACCCCCATCCCTCCCCCATTTCCCCCCAACGGACCCCAGTGTGTAGTGCTCCCCTCCCTGTGTCCATGTGTTCTCATTGTTCAACACCCGCCTATGAGTGAGAACATGTGGTGTATGATTTTCTGCTCTTGTGTCAGTTTGCTGAGAATGATGGTTTCCAGGTTCATCCATGTCCCTTCAAAGGACGTGAACTCATCATTTTTGATGGCTGCGTAATATTCCATGGTGTATATGTACCACATTTTCCCTATCCAGTCTATCATCGTTGGGCATTTGGGTTGGTTCCAGGTCTTTGCTATTGTAAACAGTGCTGCAATGAACATTCGTGTGCATGTGTCCTTATAGTAGAATGATTTATAATCCTTTGGATATATACCCAGTAATGGGATTCCTGGGTCAAATGGGATTTCTATTTTTAGGTCCTTGAGGAATTGCCACACTGTTTTCCACAATGGTTGAATTAATTTACATTCCCATCAACAGTGTAAAAGCGTTCCTATTTCTCCACATCCTCTCCAGCATCTGTTGTTTCCAGATTTTTTAATGATCGCCATTCTAACTGGTGTGAGATGGTATCTCAATGTGGTTTTGATTTGCATTTCTCTAATGACCAGTGATGATGAGCATTTTTTCATATGTTTGTTGGCCTCCTGTATGTCTTCTTTTGTAAAGTATCTGTTCATATCCTTTGCCCATTTTTGAACGGGCTTGTTTGTTTTTTTCTTGTAGATCTGTTTTAGTTCTTTGTAAATTCTGGATATCAGCCCCTTGTCAGATGGGTAGACTGCAAAAATTTTTTCCCATTCTGTTGGTTGCCAGTTCACTCTACTGACTGTTTCTTTTGCTGTGCAGAAGCTGTGGAGTTTGATTAGGTCCCATTTGTCTATTTTGGCTTTTGTTGCCATTGCTTTTGGCATTTTGGTCATGAAGTCCTTGCCTACGCCTGTGTCCTGAATGGTTTTGCCTAGATTTTCTTCTAGGGTTTTTATGGTGTTAGGTCTGATGTTTAAGTGTTTAATCCATCCGAAGTTAATTTTGGTGTAAGGTGTCAGGAAGGGGTCCTGTTTCTGCTTTCTGCACGTGGCTAGCCAGTTTTCCCAACACCATTTATTAAACAGGGAGTCCTTTCCCCATTGCTTGCTTTTGTCAGGTTTGTCGAAGATTGGATGGTTGTGGGTATGTTGTATTGATCTCATTTTTTAAGTTAGTCTGTCTATGACATTCTCACTAATGACAAAGGAGGACCAAGAAGACCTAGAAAACTTTGCTAAGTTTGGTGCTATTCATAAGATTGTTTATCTAACACCATCCACATAACCTTTCTACCTAGACCTTACTTCTTAGAAGAAAAAAAGGGGTCTAGAATAGATGTAAAGGACCTTTCATTTAAAACAATAAATGGAGCCTTTATGTACTGGTTTGAGTGTATGGGGGAATTGACTGTTCTCAGGTTGAACAATCTTTTCTGCAATTTTGGACACTGGGGAAGAAATGGCTATGCTGCGTAGTGATCCCCGATGTTCTTATGAAGATTTACATTGACTTGCAGACTGTAGAATGTATTTTAAATGAGTTTTCAGGTGAGTCCTTTCTGGCCAATACACCTCCAAAGTGTTGTAGATGAGACTGCAGAGTGTATTGGCCAGAAAGGATTCTCCTAAAAACTCATTTAAGTTCATTATTCAGTCTGAGAGTCAGTAATTCTTCTTGTGATTGTAAGGGATGTTCCCAATGGGGAAATGCCACAATTAGGATTTGGTAGTGGGATGAGTTGACACCAAGATCCCACTAGGCTTCCATGGTACAAGCTGTGATATATCATTAAAGCCATGTAAGATACCAGGTTGAGGGCAGAGGATGAAAGAAGGTCCATACACTGATCAAGGAACTAATGGAGAGAGAGGTGCTTAAGGAAACTGTACTACCCTGTATTAGCCCAGTATAGTTGGTGATAAAATATAATGAGTACTTGATGCCTCACTGTATCATACAGCAAGCTGGATGCAGAGTAGTCCTTGTACCTGCACTTGAAGGGTTAATGATCACAGGATCCATTGCATAGACCATGGGGTCTTGTTCTTAGTGGTGGACATGATAATGCTTTCTTTCAATCCCACTGCATTTGTGGGATTGGAGCCTATTTGACTTCATGAGGCTGAGATTACAACACATGTTCAATGTGTTACCTCAAGATGACCTAACACCTCCCTTGTTTTCTCAACATTACTTAGGTCCAGAAATACAGAAAATTGAAAGAGCAGCCAAGCTGTCTTGTTAATGTTACATGGATGATATTATTCAAATTGGATAGACTAGGGAATACATACTGTCTGTCTTAGGTAAGTAGATTGATATCTGAGTAACCAGAACTTGTAAATTAACTCTATAAGAAGTGGGGGCCAGCCACTGAAGTATAGCTTTTGGAAACCATGTTGGTTGATGTCCAAAAACAATCCGTGAATTTGTTCAAGAAAAACTGACAGTCTAAAAGCCTCCAGGAAATCGTATTTTGCATCACTTATGATAAACTTTTTCAGTATTGGTGTTCTTTATATCTCACATAGGGATCTTGCTCAGACCATTGTACAATTTATCTTTAAATACATCTAATTTGACCATCAACCTATCTTAGAAACTCTCTAGGAAGCTTTGTAAGTCCACCTTTCTATTCAGATCATTCTCTATGCAGTACGTTTTGAGAAAGTTGTCAGTGAATGATACTGATACATCCTAGAGCCTGAAGCAAAAAGATGTGGTCATTAGAAAGTAGAACCTTTTGGGTTTTGTTCTTAATGTATGACTGAAACCACCATATCATGTGCCCCATTTGAGAGATTTGTTAGTGGATGTTATTGTACATTCAGCAAGTAATGAGGCAAGATCAGGTGTAATATGACTTGAGCTTTCTATCACACAAGGGTACCATATGTGAACACCAACAAAGGAGATATTACTCAAGGAATATTCATTTATAAGTGAAAGTGGTATATCAAAGGAATGCATAAACCAGGCATTAATGGTTTCTCAGAGGTATAAGAAAAACTGTCCAGTTGCTCTCCAGATGTAGCTGTCTGAGATATAGGAACTGTGCTCAGCACCTTGGCCTTCTTGGTGGCTTTGATATACCCAAGTTCCCGAGGATGACTCAGTGTGATTTATGGACTTATCAGCTAAGTTTAAGACAGAAGGATTTGTGAGTGGTGGAAGCTGTAGAACCCCCAATCAAACTGCTTACATCTATATGTGAAAAGGGACATTCTTCTCAGTAGTTGGAGTTATATGCTGTGGTGCTTGCCATGGAAATCACTTCCCAAAATGCACCATCTTACCTTTTGATTAATTCCCAGGCATGTGTCCATTTGGTGAAAGTTTGGACTGTTGACTGAATGCAGGAAGCCTGACCAAGACTCAGGCTTAGAAAATATTATCAACCAATGTCATAAGACGTACAACTCCTACTCATTCACCATGTGATGTGCATGGATAAGGAGCTTTTGAGAATGAAATTCAATGGAATCAACAAGCTGATCAGACGTGCTCTGGCCAGGTTAGTACCAAACAATCTGGATAAAGTATGCAACAAAGCATGAGAATCCAACTTCAATTCAGGATCTGGCACCGAAACACCACCTACTGATTTCATCCCATGAGGCCAAGGAAACATGGAGAATGTGCCTAAGGTGCTGGCTATACAGTCTAATAGAGGGGGAAATCTCCTCTTCAGATAGGCAGAAATACCAGACTTGTACCCTAACCTTCTTTCAAGGATACTGCTGGCCAAGGATGCAGTAGATACCTTTATTAAGAATGGCATTGGCATACTCATTTTCACAGCAAGTGGAAGCAACATACCAGAACTCTTTTGGATTGTATCTTATATTTGTATTCAGCAACCACATTCAATGAGACAATGGTGATACTTTCAGAGGAAAAGTTACCCAGTAGTGAGAGGCTTCATGGGACTTCTGGTGGATGCAACCATGTGCCACATCAGTCCCCAACATCAGGGACCATTGAGAAATGGCTTGGATTATTAGAGAAGAGACTGAATAAAATAGAAGAAATCAGACTAAGATCCCAGTGGAGCATAGGCTAAGAAGGCAAATTTGGGCTCTAAATGTGGCATTTCCGCAGCAAGTGCTTCCTGTTTAAATAGAATGTTTAATTATGAGGCAGAGGAAAGGTTGAGGATGCCAGAGTCAGGATGGGATGGAAATGCATATCTCATTGACAACTCCTTCCAAAATCTCCCTCTTCCTTCTTCTACCCAAATGTTTTATATCCTAGAGGCAGGTGATGGGCTAATGTCTACTTAACCATTTTTGGTTAAGGTTTTATGAAGATAGCTGAGAACCACACTTTAAAATTTGGGGTACTGGGAATGTATTATTTTGTCTTCTGTACCCTCTGGTCAAACTCTTATATTCTAAGATATATTGCTTTCAGTATCCTGTTTAAGGAAGGCTTTCAGGGATGTGTCTGATCCACAGCATGTTTACTCTCTACATTTTTTTTCTGAGATGGAGTCTTGCTCTGTTGCTCATGCTGAAATGCAGTGGCATGATCTCAGCTCACTGCAGCCTCCACCTCCCAGGCTCAAGTGATTCTCCTGCCTCAGCCTCCCAAGTAGCTGGGACTACAGCACTAGCGTATCCACCTGTAGTGGGTGTGCTAATCCTGGCTAATTTTTGTATTTTTAGTAGAGATGCGATTTCACCACAATGGCCAGGCTGGTCTCAAACTCCTTACCTCAGGTGATTTGCCTACTTTGGTCTCCCAAAGTGCTGGGATTACATGCATGAATCACCACTCCTAGACTACTCTCTACGCTCTTATTAGGTAATTAGGTGGAATAATTTATCCAGTTTACTTATTTAAAAAGTAAGGGAAGCCTGCATCCCATCATCCCATCATTCTAATTGGTAGGATGCCTGCAGATCCTGCTGTATATGTGTGTGATGGCTTTCTATTCTCTCTGGGGCAAAGTCTTCTTTTTGTTCTAAGAGGGCACTGTTAATGTTGTATTATTTCCACTAAAAATTATACTTCAACTTTCAGTCTGGATAATTTACATTTAGTGGGTATTCTCTGGAGGCCTCTTTTCTTTTTCTTTCTTTCTTTCTTTTTTTTTTTTTGAACTGGAATCTCACTCTGTCACCCAGGCTGGAATGCAGTGGCATAATCTCAGCTCACTGCAGCCTCTGCCTCCTGGGTTCAAACAATTCTCCTGCCTCAGCCTCCTGAGTAGCTAGGACTACAGGCATGCACCACCATGCCAGACTAGTTTTTTTTTGTATTTTTAGTAGAGATAGAGTTTCACCATATTGGCCAGGCTGATCTTGAACTCCTGACATCGTGATCCGCCTGCCTTGGCCTTCCAAAGTGCTGGGATTACAGGTATGAGCCACAGAACCCAGCCCAGAGGCCTCTTTTCTATTGTCAATGGACCCTTAAAAGGGTTTAGCAGGTTTTGGCTGCTGGCTTTATTCCAACTTCAGGTGTTGATTCAATTGCTCTACCCCGTGTGCATAGCCCTTCATTTTAGCAAAAATGAGCTCCCTACATACGTACTTTTTCTTCCATTGGATTACAACATCAGAGCTGCAGACAAGGTATGAAACATAAGCCCAAAGTTCTCTGAGGTGCTGCTAAGAGCTCTGGAGGTCCCGTGTTCATATTGACCCCATTCCGAGCTGTTGTGTAGACTAGGAGGTCAGGGTGCCATGTGTTTTTGACAGATCTACTCTTTGGATTTTAACCCTCTTTTTCTGGAGCCTGGTAATGTAAGAGTGCTTTTTGGGAAAAGGATATCAGATTCTGGTGGTTGAAATAGGACAAATTGATTGTGAAGGGATGGGAGAACATTCTAGATCTGCTCTATGTTCATTTTGGATACATCTAATTTAGGAAACCTTACATAAGGATGATGAGTATGTTGAAATGCACTCCATTAGGACTACCTTGTCCGGCTACCCCTAGGAATGTCTCCTTGAATTACTGGGTACCTATCTTCAGTTAGAGAATCTCTGCATTGTATGTAGCTATCACTCAGCATGATGAATAGGATCTTGGAAGGGTTGGGAAAAAAGAGGGAAAGTAGAAGGCAAAGGGGAAAGAAGAGATAAAAGTAGTGTGACTGGGAGAAATTCAGGAATATCAATGGGTTATACTTTGCATGTAAGCCAGTATCCCTTCATCCTATCCTTTCCTGAGTTGTCAGGGTACATGCAGATCCTGCCAGGTATGTGACTAATTTCAGATATGTCTTCTTTAGTAGCCTTCTTGTTGTACTTGGAGGATCATCTTCATTCTATACTTCTCCACCCTTCACCCAACAGTGGGTGATGTGCTAATGGCAGTAGATCCCGTTTGGGTCCATTACTTTTCAAGCTGGGTTAGGACTTCATTTTAGAATATGGAAGTATTTGACTTTTTTTGTCTTTGCCTTTGGATCCTGTAATTGTTCACTAGGATTGCTGTAGGTAAGTACCACAAACTTGGTGGTTAAGCAACTGAAGTTTGTTGTCTTACAGTTTTGGAGGCTCAGAGTGAGAAATCAAGGTGTTTGCATGGATTGTTTCTTGTGAGGTATGTGAGAAAAGGGTCTTTTCCAGGACTCTTCTTAGCTTGTAGGTGGCCACCTTTGTGTTCATGTGATATTCTCCCTGCAGATGTATCTGTGTCCGAATTTCTTCTTACGCTAGTCATGTTGGATTAGGACCATGATAATGACTTCATTTTAATTTGGTTACTTTGTAAAGACTCTCTCTCCAAAAGATAACCTCTGCCAAATTATTTGATAGTGTGTGGGCTGGACATCCCATTTAATACAAGATTTCAGGAATGTGCCTTTTTATTCACTGGCCACTAAATGCAACCTGTGCCCTAGAATTTTGTGATCATCCTTTTCGGGCTCCCTCTTTTTATTCCAAGGATTCCTTGAATGGTTTAATGTTAATACAATCTCAGGCCACTCATCGAGGTAGCAAGCACACACTGACTTTGGAAAATACAGTAATCTGCATATGGTAGAAATGCAGTTCACTCTAAAGTCAGATCTTTTATTGTGCCTTCTGAAAGGGGCAGCTTCAGTCTCGTAAGTTCATTGTGTGAGCCAGATACTAATCCTGTGTTTAAAAACTGCAGGAGACTTAAAACAGGCTTTTTGGAGGTCTTTGTTATTTGCTTGAAGCAAGGTAGAATTAAACTTTGTCCTTCCCTTATTAGAGTAAAGAAAAAAAGTGAAACATTTACTTTCTCAGGGTCTATGTGTCCACATGAAGAACATTAACCTTATCTCTGTAGGATAGTTGGGGAGCAGTTTACTTGTGAGCCCCCAAAACACAGAGGACCAATACAGGTACATAAATGTAACTGATACTGCTGAGTTTATGGTGGAAGTTTTGTTAAGTTCATATAAATATTTTACTGATTATAATGGATATACCCACTAGGGGAATGTAACCATTAGAATAGTGTTAGCAGGATGAGTGGACAACCTGTATCCTACTAGGCTACCCAAGGCCAGCATTGCCGTGTCAGTAAAGAAGTGAGGGACTAATAGAAGCAGATGTGCTTAAAGAAGCTACACTGTCCTACAATAGCCACAGTTGGCCTGTGAAAATAGTCGAGGTCAACTGACACCTCAGTATGTATTATAACTAGTTTAATGTGGCAGCTGTCTTCTTACTCAGTAATTTTCCAGATATCATAAAAAACTAGGAGTCTATTGTGCATCCTGAAGGGCCTTGAATGCAGTAGTGAATATGTTAGTGCTTCCTTCAAATCCTGCTGAATTAATATGATTAGGGTCTATTTTCCTTAAATGGTTGGATTACATTATATGTTAACATGACAAGGCAATGAGACCCACACTTTATCACCAGTGGATAGGCTGAGACTTAGAAAAGAGTGAAACCTTATTAGAAGTATTCTGGTACCATTACACAGATGACATTATTTGCATTGGAAGTGCCAAGGATGGCATATTGTCTTCCTTTGAGAGAGGGTACAATTTTGAGTAATATTTTCTGAAAGATTAAATCTGTCAAATATCAAGGAATAATTCAAATAAAGAAATGACATCCACTGAGGTTATTTTTTTCTCTACCATTTGTCCTTCATGTTAAAATTCATAAGTTTATGAAACAGGCTTATAGTCTGTTAATGCCACTGGAGACACTAAGAGTATTCCTTAAACTATGTCATTAATATAACATCCAATAATGGTTTGTGGTTTTGTTTATGGTGCTTCTCTGACCCTGCTACTGCCTATACCCTGTTTCAGGGATGAATATTGGCTTGATCCTGGTGTTGGTGGATGTTGATAGAGTAACAAAGCAAGGGTATGGGTTGTTCCATCCTGGCATCCTTTTCAATGAAAAGTCAAATGAATATCCCATGATTTCATTCTAGCCTATGAGCATCCTTGTTTAAATGGAAGTGGTATATTAAGGAAAGAATAAACTGGGCATTGTTAGTGTCTCAGAATGACAGAAAATGTATCCAGTCTTTATTCAGCTATGGCTGCCTTAGATGTAGGGTTTGGGACGTTTACTTGGGCAACTTGTTGGCTTTAGTACCTCAAGTTTTTTTGTGTCTGACTAGGTCTGTTTCATTGACTTATCAATTATGTTAAAGGCCATTGAGGCATGTGGGCCAGTGCAACTGTGAAGCTCCAAAAATATGTTTACAGTGTGTCTAGAGAGGAATTCGATGAAGGACTCATTCTTAATGAGTGTTAGTCTGGGCTGTGGTGCTTGCCTTGAGGGAAAAACCCTCAAATGGCCTTGAGAGGTTGTATTGCTTTCAACCTCCTGTTCAATAAAAACTTTTTGAGATCTGTCCAATTCAAAGTGTCTTCACTCACTATAGCCTTAAACATACTGTCGTGTATGTTTGCTTATTCATTTAGACATTTCAAACAGTCCTGTATCCTAAGGTACAGGACTATGACACTTTCAAGAAGTAGTACCTGAGTACCACTGTTTCCTCAGCATAGTTTTTGTTTATGCTGCTTCCCTGACACCACCACTGCCTGGATCCTATTTCAGGGACTAATATTGGCTTGTTCCTGGTGCTGGTGGATATCAATAGAGCAACAAACTAAGGGTAGCAGTTGTGACCTCCTGGCATCCCTTTCAATGAAGGGTCAAAGGAAAATCTCCTAAATTAGGTCTTGCCCAGTGAGCATCCTTGTTAAGTGTAAGCAGTATACCAAGGTGACAAGCAATCTGGGCATTAATGGTGTCTTAGACCTGCAGAAAATGTGTTCAGTCACTCCATGTATGGCTGTCTTAGATGGACTGGGACTTCTTGATCTTGATGGCTTCAGTACACCATGTTTCATATAGATGCCTGAGCCTGGTTCATAGACTTATCAAGTAATTTAAATGCCAATGGGTTATATGGTCAGTGCTGCTGTGTAACCCCAAAGAAAGGGTTTACAATAATTGTACATGGAAAGGCAATTCTGCTCAATGAGTGGAGTTCTGGCTTGTGGTGCTTGCCATGGAAAACAAGCCTGAAAATGCTCTTTTTTACATTTTTTACTGACTCATGGGCAGCAGCCAATGTCCTGGCAGTGTAGACTGGTGGCTGGTAGCCAAAAACTAGATGATTAATTCTTAGACTCTTTTGGGATAAGCATTATCAGCAGAATGCCAAAGACACACACTTTCTGTTCTTGCACTATGTGAATAGCCATGGATAAAGACCCTTTGGGGGAAAATTAGTGGAATAAACAAGCTCATCAGACATGTCTGCCCAGTTTAGGACCAGTGCCATCCACAATTTGGGATATAGACCCAAAACAAGACCTAGCAATTTGAATACATGACGCCAAGGAGCGTAGAAATGTGTGCAGATTGTTAACTGCACAGTCAAGTATGGTGAGATCTCCAGGTCCCATAGCCAGAATTACTTGATGGCACCCCAGGTTCCTTTTAAGTGTACCCTGGGTTATGGCTGTATACCTTTTCTGAGTATGAGACTGCCAAACTTATTCTAACAGAAGACATGGAAATTGCCTGCTGGGACTCTTAGACTTTGTTTCATGTTTGGATTCCCTGACTGCATCCAGTCTGACTGAACATTACTATGTTTATATGAAGCTATACCCAGCATTTTCAGCTACCTGTGATGTTTGCTGAATTGTTTGTGCTCTCTATAAAACCTTAGTAGCAGGTGCCATTGAAAGATGGCCTGGATACTTAAAGAAGAAACTGAAAAAGAGAACCAGATGACCAATGCCCAGCTCCCAATGGAATACATGGTTTAGAAATTTAGTTTGGGTTTAAATGTGGCAATTCTGCAAGAGATTGGAATAGAAATTTCTCAAACATACCATGGCAAACAGGCATATGAAAAGGTGCTTATTATTGATCACTAGAGAAATGCAAATCAAAACTACAATGAAATACCATCTCACCTTGTTAACATGGCTTTTATCCAAAGTATAGGCAATAAAAAAAGCTGGAGAGAATGTGGTGAAAAGGGAATGTCATATGCTCTTGGTGGGAATGTAAATTAGTAACAACGCTATGGAGAACAGTTTGAAGATTCCTTAAATAGCTCTACCATATGATACAGCAATCCCACTGCTAGGTATTTACCCAAAAGAAAGGAAATCAGTATATCGAAGAGATATCTGCACTCCATGTTTATTGCAGCACGATTCATAATAGCCAAGATTTGGAAACAACCTAAGTGTCCATCAACAGATAAATGGATAAAGAAAATGTGGTACATATACATAATGGAGTACTATTCAGCCGTGAAAAGAATGAGATGTTGTCATTTGTAACAACATGGATGGAACTGGAGATCATTATGTTAAGTGAAATAAGCCAGGCAAAGAAAGACAAACTTCACATGTTCTCACTTATTTGTGGGAGATAAAAAAAATCAGAACTATTGAACTTATGGAGATAGAGAGTAGAAGGATGGCTAGTAGAGGCTGGGAAGGGAAGTGGGAGCGGATGATTAATGGGTACAAAAAAAAATCGAAAGAATAAATAAGACCTATTTGATAGCACAACAAGGTGACTATAGTGAATAATAATTTAATTGTACATTTAAAAATAAAAGTGTAATTAGATTGTTTGTAACACAAAGGATGAATGCTTGAGAGTATGAATAACCCATTTCCATGATGTGATTATGCATTGCATGCCTGTATCAAAGTATCTCATGTACTCCATAAATATATACACCTACTATGTGCTCACAAAAATTAAAAATTAGAAAAATGTGAGAATTCCCCAGAAGTGTACCTCCCATTCAAGGAGGGGAACATCACATACTTGGGCCTGTCAGGGTAGTATTGATTCTACCCATCCATGAGCATGGGATGTGTTTCCATTTGTTTGTGTCATCTGTGATTTCTTTGAGCAGTGTTTTGTAGTTTTCATGGTAGAGGTCTTTCACTTCCTTGGTTAGGTGTACTCCTGAGTATTTTATTTTATTTTTGCAGCTATTGTAAAAAGGGTTGAGTTCTTGATTTGATTCTTAACTTGGTAACTGTTGGTGTATAGAAGAGCTACTTATTTGTCTACATTAATTTTGTATCTGGAAACTTTACTGAGTTCTTTTATCAGTTCTAGCAGCTTTCTGGAGGAATCTTTAGGGTTTTCTAGGTAAACAATCATATTATCAGCGAACAGTGACAGTTTGACTTCCTCTTTGCTGATTTGGTTGCCCTTTATTTCTTCTTGTCTGATTGCTCTGGCTAGGACTTCTAGTACTATGCTGAAGAGGAGTGGTGAGAGTGGGCATCCTTGTCTTGTTCCAGTTCTCAGAGGAAATGCTTTCAACTTTTCCCCATTCAGTATTATGATGGCTATGGGTTTGTCATAGACGGTTTTTATCACATTAAAGTGTGTTCATTGTATGCTGATTTTGCGAGAGTTTTAATCTAAAGGGATGCTGGATTTTGTGAATGCTTTTTCTGCATCTATTGAGATGATCATGTGATTTTTTTAAAAAAATTCTGTTTATGTGGTCTATCACATTTTCTGATTGCATATGTTAAACCATCCCTGAATCCCTGATATGAAACCCACTAGCTTATTGTGGATTATCTTTTTGATATGTTGTTAGCTAGCATTTTGTTAAGGATTTTAGTGTCTATGTTCACTGGGGATATTGGCCTGTAGTTTTCTCTTTTGGTTATGCCTTTTCCTGGTTTTGGGATTAGGGGGATGCTGGCTTCATAGAATGATTATAGGAAGGTTCCTTCTGTCTTGTGGAATAGTGTCAAAAGGATTGGTACCAATTGTTCTTTGAACATCTGGTAGAATTCATCTGTGAAACCATCTGGTCCTGGACTTTTTTTTTGTTGGTAATTTTTAAACTACCATTTCAATCTCTCTGCATATTATTGGTCTGTTTGGGATGTATGATTTTTCTTTTTGATTTAAGCTAGGAAGGTTGTATTTTTCCAGGAGTTTATCCTACTCTTCTAGGCTTTCTAGTTTATGTGCATAAAGGTGTTTATAGCAGCCTTGAATGATGTTTTGTATTTCACTTGTGTCAGCTGTAATATCTCCTGTTTCATTTCTTAATGAGGTTATTTGGATTTTCCCTCTTCTTTTCTTGGTTAATCTTGCTAATGGCCTATCAATTTTATTTATCTTTTCAAAAGACCAGCTTTTTGTTTCATTTATCTTTTGTATTTTTTTGTTTCAATTTTATTTAGTTCTTCTGTGATCTTGGTTGTTTCCTTTCTTCTGCTGGGTTTAGGTATGGTTTGTTCTTGTTTCTCTAGATCCTTGAGTTGTGGCCTTAGATTGTCTTTTTGTGCTCTTTCAGACTTTTTGATGTAAAGATTTAGGGCTAGGCTGGGTGTGGTGGCTCAAGCCTGTAATCCCAGCACTTTGGGAGGCCGAGGTGGGCGGACCACCTGAGGTCAGGAGTTCGAGACCAGCCTGGCCAACATGGAGAAACCCCATCTCTGAAAAAAAAAAAAAAAAAAAAAAAAAAAAAAGACTTAGGGCTATGAACTTTCTCCTGAGCATTGCCTTTGCTGTATCCCAGAGGTTTTGATAGGTTATGTCATTATTGTTGTACAGTTCAAAGAAGTTTCTAATTTCCATCTTGATTTCATTTTTGACCTAATGCTCATTCAGGAGTAGGTTATTTAATTTCCATGTATTTTCATGGTTTTGAAGGTTCCTTTTGGGTTGATTTCCAGTTTTATTTCACTGTGGTCTGAGAGAGTGCTTGATATAATTTTAAGTTTCTTAAATTTATTGAGGCTCATTTTGTGGCCTATCATATAGCACTTTTAAAATTTAATTACATTGGATTCTGACTTCAATTTTTCTGTTGAGAAGTCCACTGCTAGTCTTATTGCTGCTTATGTGAGGGAAATGAATATTTAGCTTTAGTTGTATTTGGGATATTTCTTTTTCTATTTTAGGATTTGGGGTACATGTGAATAACATGCAAGATTGTTGCATAGGTACACACACGGCAGTGTGATGTGCTGCCTCCCTCTCCATCACCTGTATCTGGCATTTCTCCCCATGCTATCTCTCCCCAACTCCCCACCTCCTGCTGTCCCTCCCCTATTTCCCCCCTACACATCCCAGTGTGTGATGCTCCCCTCCCTGTGTCCATGTGTTCTCATTGTTCAACACCTGCCTGTGAGTGAGAACATGCAGTGTTTGATTTTCTGTTCTTGTGTCAGTTTGCTGAGAATGATGGTTTCCAGGTTCATCGATGTCCCTACAAAGGATATGAACTCATCGTTTTTGATGGCTGCATAGTATTCCATGGTGTATATGTGCCACATTTTCCCCGTCCAGTCTATCATCAATGGGCATTTGGGTTGGTTCCAGGTCTTTGCTATTGTAAACAGTGCTGCAATGAACATTCGTGTGCATGTGTCCTTATAGTAGAATGATTTATAATCCTTTGGATATATACCCAGTAATGGGATTCCTGGGTCAAATGGGATTTCTATTTTTAGGTCATTGAGGAATTGCCACACTGTCTTCCACAATGATTGAACTAATTTACACTCCCACCAACAGTGTAAAAGTGTTCCTATTTCTCCACATCCTCTCCAGCATCTGTTGTCTCCAGGTTTTTTAATGATCACCATTCTAACTGGTGTGAGATGGTATCTCAATGTGGTTTTGATTTGCATTTCTCTAATGACCAGTGATGATGAGCATTTTTTCATATGTTTGTTGGCCTCCTGTATGTCTTCTTTTGTAAAGTGTCTGTTCATATCCTTCGCCCATTTTTGAATGGGCTTGTTTGTTTTTTTCTTGTAGATCTATTTTAGTTCTTTGTAAATTCTGGATATCAGCCCCTTGTCAGATGGGTAGACTGCAAAAATTTTTTCCCATTCTGTTGGTTGCCGATTCACTCTACTGACTGTTTCTTTTGCCATGCAGAAGCTGTGGAGTTTGATTGGATACCATTTGTCTATTTTGGCTTTTGTTGCCATTGCTTTTGGCATTTTGGTCATGAAGTCCTTGCCTACACCTATGTCCTGAATGGTTTTGCCTAGATTTTCTTCTAGGGTTTTTATGGTGTTAGGTCTGATGTTTAAGTGTTTAATCCATCTGGAGTTAATTTTGGTGTAAGGTGTCAGGAAGGGGTCCTGTTTCTGCTTTCTGCACATGGCTAGCCAGTTTTCCCAACACCATTTATTAAACAGGGAATCCTTTCCCCATTGCTTGTTTATGTCAGGTTTGTCGAAGATCAGATGGTTGTAGATATGTTATATTTCCTCTGAGGCCTCTGTTCTGTTCCGTTGGTCTATATCTCTGTTTTGGTACCAGTACCATGCTGTTTTGATTACTGTAGCTTTGCAGTATAGTTTGAAGTCCAGTAGTGTGATGCCTCCTGCTTTGTTCTTTTTGCTTAGAATTGACTTGGCTATGCAGGCTCTCTTTTGGTTCCATATGAAGTTTAAGGTGTTTTTTTCCAGTTCTGTGAAGAAGGTCATTGGTAGCTTGATGGGAATAGCGTTGAATTTGTAAATTACTTTGGGCAGTATGGCCGTTTTCACGATGTTGATTCTTCCTAACCATGAACATGGAATGTTTCTCTATCTGTTTGTATCCTCTCTTATTTCGTTGAGCAATGGCTTGTAGTTCTCCTTGAGGTCCTTTACATTCCTTGTTAGTTGTATTCCTAGATATTTTATTGTCTTTGTAGCAATTGCGAATGTCAGTTCATTCTTGATTTGGCTCTCTTTAAGTCTGTTACTGGTGTATAGGAATGCTTGTGATTTTTGCACGTTGATTTTGTATCCTGAGACTTTGCTGAAGTTGTTTATCAGTTTCAGGAGATTTTGGGCTGAGACGATGGGGTCTTCTAGATATACAATCATGTCATCTGCAAATAGAGACAATTTGATTTCCTCCTTTCATATTTGAATACCCTTTATTTTTTTTTCTTGCCTGATTGCTCTGGCTAGAACTTCCAGTACTATATTGAATAGGAGTGGTGAGAGAGGGCATCCTTGTCTAGTGCCAGATTTCAAAGGGAATGCTTCCAGTTTTTGCCCATTCAGTATGATATTGGCTGTTGGTTTGTCATAAATAGCTTTTATTATTTTGAGATACATTCTGTCAATACCTAGTTTATTGAGGGTTTTTAGCATAAAGGGCTGTTCAGTTTTGTCAAAGGCCTTCTCTGCATCTATTGAGATAATCATGTGGTTTTTGTCTTTGGTTCTGTTTATGTGGTGAATTACGTTTATAGACTTGTGGATGTTGAACCAGCCTTGCATCCCCAGGATGAAGCCTACTTGATCATGGTGGATAAGCTTTTTGATGTGCTGTTGCAATCGGTTTGCCAGTATTTTACTGAAGATTTTTGCATCTGTGTTCATCATGGATATTGGCCTGAAGTTTTCTTTTCTTGTTGAGTCTCTGCTAGGTTTTGGTATCAGGATGATGTTGTTCTCATACAATGATTTGGGAAGGATTCCCTCTTTTTGTATTGTTTGGAATAGTTTCAGAAGGAATGATACTAGCTCCTCTTTGTATGTCTGGTAGAATTCAGCTGTGAATCCGTCTGGACCTGGGCTTTTTTTGGGTGGTAGGCTCTTAACTGCTGCCTCAACTTCAGCCCTTGTTATTGGTCTATTCAGGGTTTTGACTTTTTCCTGGTTTAGGCTTGGGAGGATGCAAGTGTCCAGGAATTTATGCATTTCTTCCAGGTTTACTAGTTTATGTGCATAGAGATGTTTGTAATAATCTCTGATGATGGTTTGTATTTCTGTGGAATCTGTGGTGATATCCCTTTTATCATTTTTTATTGCATCTATTTGATTCTTCTTCCTTTTCTTTTTTATTATTCTGGCTAGTGGTCTGTCTATTTTGTTGATCTTTTCAAAATACCAGCTCCTGGATTTATTGATTTTTCTGAAGGGTTTTTTTTGTGTCTCTATCTCCTTCAGTTCTGCTCTGATCTTAGTTATTTCTTGTCTTCTGCTAGCTTTTGAGAGTTTTTGGTCTTGCTCCTCTACCTCTTTCAATTTTGATGATAGGGTGTCGATTTTAGATGTTTCCTCGCTTCTCATATGGGCATTTGTTGCTATATATTTTCCTCTAGACACTGCTTTAAATGTGTTCCAGAGAGTTTGGTATGTTGTGTCTTCATTCTTGTTGGTTTTGAAGAAAATCTTTATTTCTGCCTTCATTTCATTGTTTATCCAGTCAACATTCAAGAGCAAGTTGTTCAGTTTCCATGAAGCTGTGCAATTCTGAGTTAGTTTCTCAATTCTGAGTTCTAACTTGATTGCACTGTGGTCTGAGAGACTGTTTGTTATGATTTCCTTTCTTTTGCATTTGCTGAGGAATGATTTACTTCCAATTATGTGGTCAATTTTAGAGTAGGTGTGATGTGGTGCTGAGAAGAATGTATATTCTGTGGATTTGGGGTGGAGAGTTCTGTAAATGTCTATTAGGTTTGCTTGGTCCAGGTCTGAGTTCAAGTCCTGGATATCCTTGTTAATTTTCTGTCTCATTGATTGGTCTAATATTGACAATGGGGTGTTAAAGTCTCCCACTATTATTGTGTGGGAGTCTAAGTCTCTTTGTAAGTCATTAGGAACTTGCTTTATGTATTTAGGTGCTCCTGTATTGGGTGCGTATATATTTAGGATCGTTAGCTCTTCTTGTTGCATTGATCCTTTTACCATTATGTAATGTCCTTCTTTGTCTCTTTTGATCTTTGTTGGTTTAAAGTCTGTTTTATCAGAGACTAGGATTGCAACTCCTGCTTTTTTTCCTTTCCATTTGCTTCGTAAATCTTCTTCCATCCCTTTATTTTGAGCCTTTGTGTATCCTTGCATATGAGATGGGTGTCCTGGATATAGCACACCAATGAGTTTTGGCTTTTTATCCAATTTGCCAATCTGTGGCTTTTGATTGGGGGCATTTAGCCCATTTACATTTAGGGTTAATATTGTTATACGTGAATTTGATCCTGCCATTTTGGTGCTAGCTGGCTGTTTTGCCTGTTAGTTGATGCAGTTTCTTTGTTGTGTTGATGCTCTTTACCATTTGGTATGTTTTTGGAGTGACTGGTACTGATTGTTCCTTTCTATGTGTAGTGCCTCTTTCAGGAGCTCTTGAAAAGTAGGCCTGGTGGTGATGAAAGTACTTGCCAGTTCCTAAAGGATTTCATTTTTCCTTCACTTATGAAGCTTAGTTTGGCTGGATATGAAATTCTGGGTTGAAAGTTCTTTTCTTTAAGGACGTTTAATATTGGCCCTCACTCTCTTCTGGCTTGTAGGGTTTCTGCTGAGAGATCTGCTGTGAGTCTGATGGGCTTCCCTTTGTGGGTAACCTGACCTTTCTCTCTGGCTGCCCTTAGCATTTTCTTCTTCATTTCAACCCTGGTGAATCTGATGATTATGTGCTTTGGGGTTGCTCTTCTTGAGGAATATCTTTGTGGTGTTCTCTGTATTTGCTGGACTTGAATATTGGCCTGCCTTGCTAGGTTGGGGAAGTTTTCCTGGATAATATCCTGAAGAGTATTTTCCAGTTTGGATTCATTCTCTCTGTCACATTCAGGTATACCTATCAAACGTAGATTAGGTCTTTTCACATAGTCCCATATTTCTTGGAGACTTTGTTCATTCCTTTTTGCCCTTTTTTCTCTAATCTTGCCTTCTCATTTTATTTCATTGAGTTGATATTTGACCTCTGATATCCTTTCTTCTGCTTGGTCAGTTTGGCTGTTGAAACTTGTATATTCTTCATCAAGTTCTCCTGTTGTGTTTTTCAGCTCCATCAATTCGCTTATATTCCTCTCTAAGTTGTTAATTCTCATTAGCATTGCATCAAATCTTTTTTCAATGTTCTTAGTTTCTTTGCATTGGGTTAGAACATGTTCTTTTAGCTCACGGAAGTTTCTTATTACCCACCTTCTGATCCTGATTCTGTCAATTCACCATACTCATTCTCCATGCAGCCTTGTTTCCTTGCTAGTGAGGAGTTGTGATCCCTTGTAGGAGGAGAGGTTTTCTGGTTTCTGGCATTTTCATCCTTTTTGCGCTGGTTTCTTTCCATCTTTGTGTATTTATCCACCTGTCGTCTTTGTAGTTGTTGACTTTCACATTGGGTCTCTGAGTGGATGTCCAGTTTGTTGATGATGAAGTTATGTCTTTCTATTTCTTAGTTTTTCTTCTACCAGTCAGGCCCCTCTGCTGTAGGACTGCTGAGGTCCACTCCAGGTCCTGCTTGCCTGGGGATCACCTGCAGTGGCTGCAGAACAGTAAGGGTTGCTGCCAGTTTCTTCTTCTGCTATCTTTGTCCCTGAAGAATACCTGCCTTATGTCAGTCTGAGCTCTCCTTTGTAAGGTGACTCTTTGGATATACAGGGGTCAGGGAGCTGCTTGGGGAGACAGTCTGTCCTTTATAGGAGCTCAAGTGCTGAGCTGTGAGCTCTGTTGTTCATTCAGAGCTGCTAAGCAGATACGTTTAAGTCTGCTGCAGCAGAACTCATAAACTCATTCCCCCCCCCCCCCCACCGGTGCTCTGTCCTGGGAAGTTATGGCTTTATTTATGAGTTTCTGTTGTGCTGCTGCCTTTTTTCAGGGCTGCCCTGCCCAGTGAGGAGGCAGCCTAGTCACTGTCTGCCTGCAGAGGCTTTGCTGAGCTGCTGTGGGCTCTGCCCAGCTGCCATGTGAACTTCCCTGCAGTCCTGTTTATACGGGTATAGTTACAACTGCCTCAGCAATGGCGGCCCACCTCTGTAATGGCGGACTCTCTCTGAAATGGTGGGTTGTCTGCAACAGCAGGCTGCCTCAGCAATGGCAAACTACCTCCGTAGTGGTGGACTGCCTCAGTAATGGTGGACGACCGTCTCCCACACAACTGGACCATCCCGGGTTCAGCTGTGCTTGCTGTGAAACTCTCAATCCAGAGCTTTTCAGATTGTTGTTTTTTTGTAGGGTTGGGACCAGCCGAGCCTGATCACCTGGCTCCCTGCCTTTTTTTTTTTTTTTAGTTGAACGGTCGACTGTCTCCCAGGTGTTCCAGTTGCCTGTTGAAAAGGCGCTGGCATGTGTGTGGTTTCCCATGTGGCAACCCACTGAGTCAGCTGAAACAGCTGCACTGAGATTTGTGGCGCTTTTTTGCCTGGGAATCTCCTGGCCTGGCTCCCTGTTTCAGTCCCCTTTTCTATCAGTTGAATGGGCAACTCTGTCTTCCCGGAGCTCCAATTGCCAGCTAAAACGGTGCCCGGACCCATGTATTTTGTATGGAGAACTGCCGTGCTGGGGTGCCAGGCAAAACAGGTGTGCCACTGAAACAGCTGTGCCACTGAAACAGCTGTGCCACCAAAACAGCCACGCCAGCCAAAACAGCCAAGCTGGTTGAAACAGTTGCACCGGCTGCGCTGGCGACCCATGGGGCACCTCCACCTGGGAATCTCCTGGTCTGTGGGCAATAAAAATCTGTCTGGATATGTGTCCACTCACCCTCTGTGCTTTCACTGGGTGCTGCAATCCTGAGCTGCTCTTAATCGGCTATCTTGGATCTGGGATATTTCTTTTAATATATAGCTTTCAGCAACTTTTCTATGATGTGCCTAGGGTGGTTTATTTGGATTCACCAGAGAAACATAACTAATAGGATACACACACACACACACACACACACACACACACACACACACACACGGAGATGAGAGAGAGAGAGAGAGAGAAAGAGAGAGAGAGATTGAGAGATATTGAGGTTAGAACTGGCTCACATAATTGTGAGGGATGGCAGATCTGAAATCTGCAGTGTCGGCCAGCAGGCTGGAGACTCAAGGAAGAATTGATATGGCAGCTTCAGTCTAGAGACAGAAATCTTCCTTCTTTGTGGGCACCTCAGTCTTTTCTCTTAAGACTTTCTGTTGATTGGATGAGGCCCACCTACATGATAGGAGGTAATCTGCTTTACTCAAAAATCTACAGATTTAAATGTTAATCACATCTTTAAAAACTACCTTCACAGCAACATCTAGACCAAAAAGTGTTTTTTATGGCCTAGCCAAGTTGACACAAAAATTTACCTTCACCAGTGGTTTTGTTTGTATTTGTTTGCTGGGGGTTAACAGTGCTTTTAGAATCTGTGGCTTGATGTGTTTCCTCACTTTTGGGAAATTCTTAGCCATAATTTCTTCAAATATTGCTGTTACCCTATTCTATTTTTAAACTCCTGTGTTCATTATCCTGGATTCTTTCTTTGCTTCACTTTCCTTCCCTACTCTCTCTGCCTCCCCCAATTTTTCACTGACTTAGTACATCTCTACTGCATTTAAAAAATAAAAATTTTGCAGCTTTTCTAGTTGTTCTTGTCCAGAAGGTTGGATTACTTAGTTTATCATTACTAATTATCTTTTCACTTATATCTAATATGCTCTTTATCCTATTTATTCAATGAAGTTATACAGTGAGAACTCAATGTCTTCAACAGGTTTAAGTGAAATCATCTATAACAAAATTAATTTTTTGAATATGTCAGAGGCATTTGAATTTTTTCTCATCAATGTTATAACAAAACAACATTGAATGTAACAGCATTTTTCCAGGACCTGCTGCCTGTTGTTTCACTTAAATTTGCAATTTCTAAGGACCTATCATTATTGTATGTTGAGGACTTATTGTATTATTTTTGGTTCTAGAAGTTCTTCTTCAGTACATTTTCTGTTCATTTTTGACAGTCTTTTATTCCTTATATATCCCATTATCACTCTTTATTTCTTTAAGTATACCATATTTCATATTGTCGTGCCTATCCTGTATCTGGTAACACCAGTATTTTTAGTCTTTATGAGCCTGATTTTGTTGTTATTTGTTTCTGCTGATTCTTATCCACAGTGGCTTGTTTATTTTTGTTTGTGATTTATTCTTTATTATTTTTTAAAGTGAAAGCAAGTTTATTAGGAAATTAAGGGAATAAAGTATGGCTACTCTAGGCTGGGTGCAATAGATCACTTCTGTAATCCCAGCATTTTGGGGGTCCGAGGTGGATGGATCACCTGAGGTCAGGAGTTCCAGACCAACCTGGCCAACATGGTGAAATCATGAGGCAGATCAGTGCTCTAAGAAAAAACTGTTTTGCTTGTATTCCAATGTTCAATGTATGGAAAAACCAAATAATACCCCTTTAACTTTAGCCAATGTCCACACACAGAATTTCTTTTACAAGATTAATTTTTCATAAACCCTCTGCAACTTGCTCAAACCTTCAGCTTTATCTTATCTGACTTAAAACAATCCTTTAACCCTTTAATCTAGGCAAAAATCCAGTTTTATGCCTTTTTATTATATTTTATCAAAAATAGATTTCACTGTCCTTACATACCTTGCTTGTAAAAACTGTTTTTTCAGTAGCTACAGTTACATGTTACACTGTTAACTCTTAGCAACTCTTACTTTTGGTGAAAAACCTGGTAAGTAAGCGATTTTAATTATGTACTAGACGTGGAGCCTAGGACAACAGACAGAAGTGCAGATAATGTCTGACTCTTTTCAGCATAGCCAGCGAGCATGGCTAACTCCACATGTCCCCAAGTCTTACCTAGAATCTAATGGCTCCAAGACAGGTAGGTTGAACAATTATCAAGTTAAAGAGTGCATAATTCTTTTTAAAAGAAACATGATTTACTTCACAAAACTGATCAGTTTTGAGATATCATTAATGCCCTTGAAGTGGTTTTTGTGGGTGTGAAACAAATGGTGAGAATTTGAATTGGTCCCTCCTATTATAGTATTGAAATTAAGTCTACTTAATTTATCAAGTTATGTTCATGCCCTGATTTTATATACTTGTATCTATCAATAAACATTGTGATACCTGAAGCAAAAAAAAAGCACTTTGTGACATTAAAACATTTAGCAAATCTGTAACCTAATTCAGATCAAATGTCTAAATTTTGAAGAAATTTTTATTTGACCAATAATCTTTAAAACTGTCTTTATTTCCTAAAGATTATTAAAGTCATGCAAACTAAAAGACATTATACTTTTTATTTTTCTGATAAAATAAAATTTTGATTTAAGCACTTATTATTTTTAAGTCAATCAGAGCTCTTTTATATATAAACATCACACAACACGTATAAATATGTGGAAGATCCAGTAGTTGTAAGATTTTTCATTTGCCAGTTTTTTTTTTTTTTTAAAAGATGGAGTCTCACTCTGTTACCCAGACTGGAGTGCAGAGGCAGTGGTGCAATCTCGGCCCACTGCAACCTCTGCCTCCCAGGTTCAAGCAATTCTCCTGCCTCAGCCTGCTGAGTAGTTGGAATTACAAGTACATGCCACCATGCCTGGCTAAATTTTGTGTTTTTAGTAGAGACGGGGTTTCATCATGTTGGTCAGAATGGTCAAGAACTCCTGACCTCAAGTGATCCACCCATCTCAGCCTCCCAAAGTGCTGGGATTACAGGCATGAGCCCCTGTGCCTGGCCTCATTTGCCAGTTTTTAAATTTCTCTTTAAAGTATGCAGTTTCTAGAGTCTAATAAGCAGGTACAGCTGGAAGGAAAAACAGATCCCCCAAAATTAAGGGCCCCAGTTTTGTATCAGATCCTAGATCCCAAAACAGTGGGAATCAGCCCATTTTCTGTGGGACTGTGGGAGTCTCATGTCTCAGTTGGGAATGGGGACATTTTTATACCATCTAGGTGGCCAAGAGCATGCTTCTTTGGTCCAAAAGTGCAAAGAGCTGAGTATCCCCTCATAACTGCCATTAGCCATCCCTAAAAATATATTTCCTAGCTAGTTATTATACACTGAAGCTCTCTTATAATACGAAGTAATTTCTGATAACCCCCCAAAGTCAAAATGTCAGATAATGCAATGCAAAACAGAATAGAGCCTTAGATTTTGAGAGAGATCTGTCGGCTTTCAGTTCCTGGGACTTCATGAGGAAATCAAAGATTTTTTTCCCCAAAACATGGTCTATGGCACCTCCTCTGTTTTTCCCAAGGAGTCCCAGGGTGTTAAATTCTCTTAGGTCTTCTAATAATTGCATCAAAAATGGCAAGAAGATAAAATGAAGAAAAATAATTCAAGAAACATGAGATCCAAGAAGAGAAAAAAAATAAACATTAAAAAAATATATGTATAGCTTGGACATCTGCTTTTAATTAAGCAGAATTTTAACCAAATCTCTTTATTTATTTATTTATTTTTTATTGCATTTTAGGTTTTGGGGTACATGTGATGAACATGCAAGATTGTTGCATAGGTACACACTTGGCAGTGTGGTTTGCTGCCTTCCGTCCCCTCACCTGTATCTGTCATTTCTCCCCATGCTATCTCTTCCCACCTCCCCACCCTTCCACCCCTCCCCCATTTCCCCCCAACGGACCCCAGTGTGTAGTGCTGCCCTCCCTGTGTCCATGTGTTCTCATTGTTCAACACCCACCTATGAGTGAGAATATATGGTGTTTGATTTTCTGTTCTTGTGTCAGTTTGCTGAGAATGATGGTTTCCAGGTTCATCCATGTCCCTACAAAGGACGTGAACTCATCGTTTTTGATGGCTGCGTAATATTCCATGGTGTATATGTACCACATTTTCCCTATCCAGTCTATCATCGTTGGGCATTTGGGTTGGTTCCAGGTCTTTGCTATTGTAAACAGTGCTGCAATGAACATTCGTGTGCACGTGTCCTTGTAGTAGAATGATTTATAATCCTTTGGATATATACCCAGTAATGGGATTGCTGGGTCAAATGGGATTTCTATTTTTAGGTCCTTGAGGAATCGCCACACTGTCTTCCACAATGGTTGAATTAATTTACATTCCCACCAACAGTGTAAAAGTGTTCCTATTTCTCCACATCCTCTCCAGCATCTGTTGTTTCCCGATTTTTTAATGATCGCCATTCTAATTGGTGTGAGATGGTATCTCAATGTGGTTTTGATTTGCATTTCTCTGATGACCAGTGATGATGAGCATTTTTTCATATGTTTGTTGGCCTCCTGTATGTCTTCTTTTGTAAAGTATCTGTTCATATCCTTTGCCCATTTTTGAATAGGCTTGTTTGTTTTTTTCTTGTAGATCTGCTTTAGTTCTTTGTAAATTCTGGATATCAGGCCCTTGTCAGATGGGTAGGCTGCAAAAATTTTTTCCCATTCTGTTGGTTGCCGATTCACTCTACTGACTGTTTCTTTTGCCGTGCAGAAGCTGTGGAGTTTGATTAGGTCCCATTTGTCTATTTTGGCTTTTGTTGCCATTGCTTTTGGCGTTTTGGTCATGAAGTCCTTGCCTACACCTATGTCCTGAATGGTTTTGCCTAGATTTTCTTCTAAGGTTTTTATGGTATTAGGTCTGATGTTTAAGTCTTTAATCCATCTGGAGTTAATTTTGGTATAAGGTGTCAGGAAGGGGTCCTGTTTCTGCTTTCTGCACATGGCTAGCCAGTTTTCCCAACACCATTTATTAAACAGGGAGTCCTTTCCCCATTGCTTGTTTTTGTCAGGTTTGTCGAAGATCAGATGGTTGTGGGTATGTTGTATTTCCTCTGAGGTCTCTGTTCTGTTCTATTGGTCTATATCTCTGTTTTGGTACCAGTACCATGCTGTTTTGATTACTGTAGCCTTGTAGTATAGTTTGAAGTCCGGTAGTGTGATGCCTCCTGCTTTGTTCTTTTTGCTTAGAATTGACTTGGCTATGCGGGCTCTCTTTTGGTTCCATATGAAGTTTAAGGTGTTTTTTTCCAGTTCTGTGAAGAAGGTCATTGGTAGCTTGATGGGAATAGCATTGAATCTGTAAATTACTTTGGGCAGTATGGCCATTTTCACGATGTTGATTCTTCCTAACCATGAACATGGAATGTTTCTCCATCTGTTTGTATCCTCTCTTATTTCGTTGAGCAATGGCTTGTAGTTCTCCTTGAAGAGGTCCTTTACGTTCCTTGTTAGTTGTATTCCTAGGTACTTTATTCTCTTTGTAGCAATTGTGAATGGCAGTTCGTTCTTGATTTGGCTCTCTTGAAGTCTATTACTGGTGTATAGGAATGCTTGTGATTTTTGCACGTTGATTTTGTATCCTGAGACTTTGCTGAAGTTGTTTATCAGTTTCAGGAGATTTTGGGCTGAGATGATGGGGTCTTCCAGATATAAAATCATGTCATCTGCAAATAGAGACAATTTGATTTCCTCCTTTCCAATTTGGATACCCTTTATTTCTTTTTCTTGCCTGATTGCTCTGGCTAGAACTTCCAGTACTATATTGAATAGGAGTGGTGAGAGAGGGCACCCTTGTCTAGTGCCAGATTTCAAAGGGAATGCTTCCAGTTTTTGCCCATTCAGTATGATATTGGCTGTTGGTTTATCGTAAATAGCTTTTATTGTTTTGAGATACGTTCCGTCAATACCTAGTTTATTGAGGGTTTTTAGCATAAAGGGTTGTTGAATTTTGTCAAAAGCCTTCTCTGAATCAATTGAGATAATCATGTGTTTTTTGTCTTTGGTTCTGTTTATGTGGTGAATTATGTTTATGGACTTGCGTATGTTGAACCAGCCTTGCATCCCCAGGATGAATCCTACTTGATCATGGTGGATGAGCTTTTTGATATGCTGTTGCAATCGGTTTGCCAGTATTTTATTGAAGATTTTTGCATCTATGTTCATCATGGATATTGGCCTGAAATTTTCTTTTCTTGTTGAGTCTCTGCCGGGTTTTGGTATCAGGATGATGTTTGTCTCGTAAAATGATTTGGGAAGAATTCCCTCTTTTTGGATTGTCTGGAATAGTTTCAGAAGGAATGGTATCAGCTCCTCTTTGTATGTCTGGTAGAATTCAGCTGTGAACCCATCTGGACCTGGGCTTTTTTTGGGTGGTAGGCTCTTTATTGCTGCCTCGACTTCAGACCATGTTATTGGTCTATTCAGGGTTTTGGCTTCTTCCAGGTTTAGGCTTGGGAGGATGCAAGTGTCCAGGAATTTATCCATTTCTTCCAGGTTTACTAGTTTATGTGCATAGACTTGTTTGTAATAATCTCTGATGATGGTTTGGATTTCTGTGGAATCTGTGGTGATACCCCCTTTATCGTTTTTTATTGCATCAATTTGGTTATTCTCTCTTTTCTTTTTTATTAATCTGGCTAGTGGTCTGTCTATTTTGTTGATCTTTTCAAAAAACCAGCTCCTGGATTTATTGATTTTTTGAAGAATTTTTTGTGTCTCTATTTCCTCCAGTTCTGCTCTGATCTTAGTTATTTCCTGTCTTCTGCTAGGTTTTGAGTTTTTTTGATCTTGCTCCTCTAGCTCTTTCAATTTTGATGATAGGGTGTCAATTTTAGATCTCTCCTTTCTTCTCATGTGGGCACTCATTGCTATATATTTTCCTCTAAGACTGCTTTAAATGTGTCCCAGAGATTCTGGTATGTTGTGTCTTCGTTCTCATTGGTTTCGAAGAACATCTTTATTTCTGCCTTCATTTCATTGTTTATCCAGTCAACATTCAAGAGTAAGTTGTTCAGTTTCCATGAAGCTGTGCGGTTCTAAGTTAGTTTCTGCATTCTGAGTTCTAACTCGATTGCACTGTGGTCTGAGAGACAGTTTGTTATGATTTCCTTTCTTTTGCATTTGCTGAGGAGTGATTTATTGCCAATTATGTGGTCAATTTTAGAGTAGGTGTGATGTGGTGCTGAGAAGAATGTATATTCTGTGGATTTGGGGTGGAGAGTTCTGTAAATGTCTATTAGGTTTGCTTGTTCCAGGTCTGTATTCAGGTCCTGGATATCCTTGTTGATTTTCTGTCTGAATGATCTAATATTGACAATGGGGTGTTAAAGTCTCCCACTATTATTGTGTGGGAGTCTAAGTCTCTTTGTAAGTTATTAAGAACTTGCCTTATGTATCTGGGTGCTCCTGTATTGGGTGCGTATATATTTAGGATCGTTAGCTCTTCTTGTTGCAGTGATCCTTTTACCATTATGTAATGTCCTTCTTTGTCTCTTTTGATCTTTGTTGCTTTAAAGTCTATTTTATCAGAGATGAGAATTGCAACTCCTGCCTTTTTTTGCTCTCCATTTGCTTGGTAGATCTTCCTCCATCCCTTTATTTTGAGCCTTTGTGTATCCTTGCATGTAAGATGGGTTTCCTGGATACAGCACACTGATGGGTTTTGGCTTTTTATCCAATTTGCCAGTCTGTGTCTTTTGATTGGGGCATTTAGTCCATTGACATTTAGGGATAGTATTGTTATGTGTGAATTTGATGCTGTCATTTTGATGCTACCTGGCTGTTTTGTTGGTTAGTTGATGCAGATTCTTGATTGTGTTGATGCTCTTTTACCATTTGGTGTGTTTTTGGAGTGGCTGGTACTGGTTGTTCCTTTATATGTGTAGAGCCTCTTTCAGGAGTTCTTGTAGAGCAGGTTTGGTGGTGATGAAATCTCTGAGTGCTTGCTTGTTCACAAAGGATTTTATTTTTCCTTCACTTATGAAGCTTAGTTTGGCTGGATAGGAGATTCTGGGTTGAAAGTTCTTTTCTTTAAGCATGTTGAATATTAGCCCCCAATCTCTTCTGGCTTGTAGGGTTTCTGCTGAGAGATCTGCTGTGAGTCTAATGGGCTTCCCTTTGTGGGTAACCCGACCTTTCTCTCTGGCTGCCCTTAGCATTTTCTCTTTCATTTCAACCCTGGTGAATCTGATGATTGTGTGCCTTGGGGTTGCTCTTCTTGAGGAATATCTTTGTGGTGTTCTCTGTATTTCCTGGATTTGAGTATTGGTCTGCCTTGCTAGGTTGGGGAAGTTTTCCTGGATAGTATCCTAAAGAGTATTTTCCAGCTTGGATTCATTCTCTTCATCACATTCAGGTACACCTATCAGACGTAGATTAGGTCTTTTCACATAGTCCCACATTTCTTGAAGATTTTGTTCATTCCTTTTTGTGCTTTTTTCTCTGTTCTTGCCTTCTCTTTTTATTTCATTGAGTTGATCTTCGATCTCTGATATCCTTTCTTCTGCTTGGTCAATTCGGCTGTTGAAGCTTGTGCATGCTTCACGAAGTTCTCGTGTTGCGTTTTTCAGCTCCATCAATTCCTTATACTCCTCTCTATGCTGTCCATTCTCGTCAGCAGTTCGTCCAATCTTTTTTCAAGGTTCCTATTTTCTTTGCGTTGGGTTAGAACATGTTCTTTTAGCTCATTGTAGTTTCTTACTACCCACCTTCTGAAGTCTGATTCTGTCATTTCATCACCCTCCTTCTCCATCCGGTCTGGTTCCCTTGCTGGTGAGGAGTTGTGATCCCTTTTAGGAGGAGAGGTGTTCTGGTTTCGGGAGTTTTCATCCTTTTTGCTCTGGTTTCTTCCCATTTTTGTGGGTTTATCCACCTGTTGTCTGTCTCTGTCCCAGGGAGTTGGAGCTTTATGAGTTTCCGTTGCACTACTGCCTTTTTTGATTTTTCTTTCAGGTCTGACCTGCCCAGCTAGCAGCAGGCCTAGCCACTGCCTGCCCGCAGGGGCTTTGCTGAGCTGCTGTGGGCTCTGCCCAGCTGCCCTGAGCTCTTCCCTGTAGTCCTTTTTATATGGGCGTAGTTAGAACTGTCTCGGCAACGGTGGCCCCGCCTCAGTTATGGCGGATTCTCTCTGTTGTGGCAGGTTGCCTCGGCAACGGCGGCCTGCCTTCTTAGCGGTGGAGAATCTCAGTAATGGCGGAAACCCCTCCCCCACGGAGCCGGACCGTCCCGGTTCAGCTGTGCTTGGTTTGGAGGGCTCAACCCAGAGGGTTTCCAATTACTGTTTTTGTTTTCGTTGTTGTTGGGGGTGGAGGGGTGGGACCAACCGAGCCTGATCACCTGGCTCCCTGACTCAGAGAGTCATTTCTTTTAAGTTGAACGACCCCGTGTTCCGGTCGCTTGTTGAAAAGGCGCCGGGATCTCCCGTGCTGCGACTCACGGAGTCGGCTCGAACTGCGGCGCCGGCTCCTGTTGGATTTTTTGCCTAGGAATCTCCTGGCCTGACTCGCTATTTCAGATGAATGGGCAACTCTGCCGTCTCAGGGCTCTGCTCGCCAGCTAAGAGGGCTCCCAGACCAGTGGCTTTTGTACGGAGAACCGCAGCAACAGGGAGTGGTCACAGCAGCCGCACGGGCGGAATCAGCCCCCGGGGGCCAAAACAGTCGCATCGGCTGGGACTGCGACGCTGGCGACCCCTCTGCCTAGGTATCTCCTGGTCTGTGGGCAATAAGAGTTCGTCTGGAAATGCGGCGCCCACTCACCCTCTGCACTTTCACTGGGAGCTGAAGTCCTGAGCTGTTCTTAGGCGGCCATCTTCCCAGCATTCCAACCAAATCTCTTATTACCAGACTCTAGCCAGGCTAACCAGTCCATATTTCTGGGTTTTAAACTTTACCAAAAGTAACCTCACAGGTGAAACCAGTGCACCTTGGCTAATGTTATGACTTAACCATGAGTCTAGGAGGTATTTTCAAAGACGTGGTTAGCAGTTTTAACAAGGTCTAGAATCTCCAAAGGTAGCTCAGAGACAGGAGGATTCAAGAAGGGAAGCCAGAGGTTTTTCATGAGGGTCACAGAATGATCAAATGGCAAAGGTCATGCAGATATCAACCAAAAAGTACTCATTACCTAGACTAAAAATTGAGCCTGAACTCAGGAGGCCATTGTGAAAAGACAAAGTCTTAGCTACTGAGCTATAGCCCTGCTCTTTCCACAGGCAGTCTAGGGCAGCCAGTTTTGCACTTGCAAAGGCTTTTAATTGCTTGAGATAATTTTTAGGGCTATGTCATGAACCCCAAAATTCCTGTTCTCTGGATGGCGGAGACCAAGAGAAAGCACTGCCGTGTTACATGGTCAAGTTCCTAAGGACATGAAACAAGATGAGAGGGAAGATTCATCCAGTTTTTTCTGTTGTTATTTCAAGGACCTGCAGTAAAGTTTCAAGCTGGCCATGCGTGGTGGCTTAAGGCTGGGCATAGTGGCTCACGTCTGTAATCCCAGCACTTTGGGAGGGTGAGGCAAGTAGATAACCTGAGGTCAGGAGTTTGAGACCAACCTGGCCAACATGGTGAAATCCCATCTCTACTAAAAACAAACAAACAAACAAACAAACAAAAAACAAAAAACAAAAAACAAAAAAAAAAAAAAGAAAAGAAAAGAAAAGAAAAGAAAATTAGCTGGATGTGGTGGAAGATGCCTGTGATCCCAGCTACTAAGGAGGCTGAGGCAGGAGAATCGCTTGAACCCAGGAGGTGGAGGTTGCAGTGAGCAGAGATCCTGCCATTGGACTCCAGCCTGGGCAACAAGAGCAAAACTCTGTTTAAAAAACAAACAAATAAAACTTTGAAACTGACCAGTTTGCTAGACTGGCTTGAACAATGAGCTTACGGAGTCCTAGGCCCATGTTCTATTCTAAGGTACCCCTTTTTATGACAGAACCATACAGAAAGACAGATTTATAGCACAAAGTACACCAGAATAAACACACACAGTACAGCCCAACACTAGCCTAACAAAACATTTTTCCCATTAATCAAAACCTTGCTGAGGAGACAAACTGTGAATTTTACCATTCATTCAGTTTCCAGAGAGAGAGAGAGAGAGAGAGAGAGAGAGAGAGAGAGAAAGGCAAAAGCCTGACTGATAATAAATTCTTACCCTTTTGCTGGCATGCCAAGGTTCTAAGTTCCTTTTCCCTGAGCAGTCCTAGTGACCCTTCTCTCCATGCCGTAGCCCTGGGAACCAAGCTGCAACACGAAGGAAAATTATTTTTCTGTTTAATGGAATCACAGGCAAATGCCTCTCAGTTTTCGAAGATGCCACCATACAAGGGGTTGTATGGAATAGCGAAATTAACATTTTCCGTTCTGTCCAGAGCTAAATACATGTGACAAAACATAGACGTTAGCCACTCTGCTTAGCACCCAATATTGAACAAACTTGCCCCAAGTTCGGTCCTGTCATCTTTAATCCATTTAAAGCAAGGTAGAATGACCTCCAACCAGTAGTTTCAACAAACAGAGATATAGATCATTGGCACAGAACACAGACCATGGAGGTAATGCCACACACCTACAAGCATCTGATCTTTGACAAACCTGACAAAAACAAGCAATGGGGAAAGGATTCCCTGTTCAATAAATGGCATTGGGATAACTGGCTAGCCATGTGCAGAAAACTGAAACTAGACCCCTTCCTTACACCTTATACAAAAATTGACTCCAGATTGATTAGAGACTTAAACATAAGACCTAGCACCACAAAAACCCAGAAGAAAACCTAGGCAAAACCATTCAGGACATAGGCACAGGCAAGGACTTCATGACTAAAACACCAAAAGCATTGGCAACAAAAGCCAAAATCAACAAATGGGATCTAATTAAATTCCAGAGCTTCTGCACAGCAAAAGAAACAGTCGTTAGAGTGAACTGGCAACCAACAGAATGGGAAAAAATTTTTGCAAGCTACCCATCTGACAAAGGGCTAATATCCAGAATCTACAAAGAACTAAAACAAATATACAAGAAAAAAACAAACCCATTCAAAAATAGGCGAAGGATATGAACAGACACTTTACAAAAGAAGACATACATGAGGCCAGCAAACATATGAAAAAATGCTCATCATCACTGGTCATTAGAGAAATGCAAATCAAAACCACATTGAGATACCACCTTATGCCAATTAGAATGGCGATCATTAAAAAATCTGGAGACAACAGATGCTGGAGACGATGTAGAGAAATAGGAACACTTTTGCACTGTTGGTGGGAGTGTAAATTAGTTCAACCATTGTGGAAGACAGTGTGGTGATTCCTCAAGGACATAGAAATAGAAATTCCATTTGTCCCAGCAATCCCATTACTGGATATATACACAAAGGATTATAAATCATTCTGTTATAAAGACACATGCACACATATGTTCATTGTGGCATTGTTTACAATAGCAAAGACCTGGAACCAACCCAAATGCCCATCGATGGCAGACTGGACAAGGAAAATGTGGCACATATACACCATGGAATACTATGCAGCCATAAAAAAGGATGAGTTCGTGTCCTTCATAGGGACATGGATGAATCTGGAAACCATAATTCTCAGCAAACTGACACAAGAATGGAAAATCAATCACTACATGTTCTCACTCATAGGTGGGTGTTGAACAATGAGAGCACATGGACACAGGGAGGGGAGCATTGCATACTGGCGTCTGTTGGGGGGTGGCTAGGGAGAGACAGCAGGGGGTGGGGAGGTCAGGGAGGGATAACATGGGGAGAAATGCCAGATATAGATGACGGGGGATGGAGGCAGCAAACCGCATTGCTATGTATGTACCTGTGCAACAATCCTGCATGATCTACACATCTACCCCAAAATTGAAAGTACAATTAAAAAAGAAAAAAAAAAAAGAAAATGTGGCACATATACATCATGGAATACTATGCAGTCATAAAAAAGGATGAGATCATGTTGTTTTCAGGGACATGGATGAATATGGAAATCATCATTCTCAGCAAACTGACACAAGGACAGAAAACCAAACACCTCATGTTCTCACTCATAGGTGGGTGTTGAACAATCAGAACACATGGGCACAGGGAGGGGAACATCACACACTGGGGTCTGTTGGGGGTGGGGGGCTAGGGGAGGGATAGCAGGGGGTGGGGAGATTGGGGAGGGATAACATTAGGAGAAATACCTAATGTAGGTGATGAGGGGGATGGATGCAGCAAACCACCGTGGCATGTGTATACCTATGTAACAATCCTGCAAGATATGCTCATGTACCCCAGAACTTAAAGTATAATAATAATAAAAAGAAATTTGGCAATACTTAGCTGCAGGGGAGGTTGGAACTGCAGTCTTTATTTCAGGAAGCTAAGTATCCAGATAAACAAGGACAGGAGGGTGGATACTTTGGAGAAGCTAGCATTTCTTCTATAGTACCAGTCTTACAAGTTGATGGAGGATCAAATGAGAGTACACTGTACAATTGTTTGTATTACATTAAAAATACATTTAAAAAAAACCCCATGTGGTCTCTGGGCAAGATGGTCACCCTATGTAACAGAAAAGAGAGGAAAGGAAAAGGACAGAAAAAGAGGAAAAAAGTATTGCTTGTCATGGGGTGGCAAAGGGGAAAAGCTCAGGATGGCCAATGAAAGACTCACTCATTGCAGTGACACTGAATCAGAAGTTCAGGCGGCCACTTGTCAGTTGCAAAGGGATCTTTTCTAGCAGTCCCATCAGCTACCCAAGGTTTTTTTTCCTTTTGGAGGAAAAAACATTCCCCATGTCCCATGATCCTGTACATGTGTAATCCTGTCACCAAAGCCATCAGCCAAGAGTATAAGGCAGATTAATCCAAAGAGAATAGCGGTTAAAATTCCATAATGCCAAATCCATTTTTAACCAAGAGGAACTTTACTGAGGGAGGCCTCTAACCCCCTAAATCTTAGGAAGGACTCTGACCTTCCTAAGTTGAGCCTTGAACCCAAGTTTGGTCAAGCATCCTTGCCTTTTATTAAGAGGGGCCTTTAACCCTCTCTGTTTTAGGAGACATTCTAACTCTACTTAGTTGGGCCGCTAACCTGATCCCATCCTTCACCTGGGTGAAATGAACCCCACTACTTACCCAAAGTCAGCCAATTGGTGCTGTAGTCTATTTCCTTTGAGTCAGGGGTCTCCTTAGTGTAGTTCCTTTGTGGTCACCAGGAATATGTTACTGGAAAGGGGTCCCAATCCAGACCCCAAGAGAGGATTGTTGGACCTCACACAAGAAAGAATTTGGGCGAGTCCATAGAGTAAAGTGAATGCAAATTTATTAAGAAAGTAAAGGAATAAAGAATGGCTACTCCATAGCCATAGCAGCCTTTGTGATTATTTCTAGCTCATGTTACATAGCATTTTATTTTGAGGAGTAAATTGAGACTTCATTTGAGGTTTATTTCTTTAGAGACTCTTAGTAATGGCTTCTAGGGGGAAGTAAATTTAAAAGTAAATTATGGTTTGGGGTATTTATGCTCAAATATCAGTTTATCAGAGAGGGTATTTTTGATCTCTCAATCTCTATATTTTTGCCCCTTACTTTTTTGATAACCTTTGTTATTATCTGAAATGATATTATTTACTTATTTTATGTATATATTAATTATCTTCCTTAGATAAACTTACCTAAGTCAATTTTTAAAAACCTGGGCTGTGTTTACTTTTACTTTTATGTATTTACTTTTAATTTTTTTGGATACATAATAGGTGTATATGGGTTACATGAGATATTTTGATACAGTCCTGCAATGTGTAAAAATTTGATACAGGCATGCAGTGTATAAAAATCACATCAGGGTAAATAGGGTATCCATCACCTCAAGCATTTATTTTTTGTATTTCTAACAATCCAATTATACTCTGTTATACTCTTTTATTTTAAAATCAAGAATTAAATTATTTTTTACTACAGTCACCCTGTTGTGCTAGCAAATACTGAAGTCAATTTGGTCCTGTACATTTTTAGGGTTATACTCAGTGCATAATAGTAGCTGCTGAAAAAGTTTTTAGCAGAAGATGGTTAGCTACTCCCCTGCAGCACTAAAAACCTTTTCAGCAGCTACTATTACAAGTCACAAAGAAAGCAAGTGTCCAGTCAAATCTTGCCATACATTTAGATCTTAATTAAATATCTTCATTAGCAAGCAAGCAACGGTTTATTCAACCCATTCTTAAAGCTTTATAAAGCCTCTGCCCTCTGTCCTTTCAGGTGCTTTGACTTCCACCTTGCAATGAAAGATTCTGTTAGTGCAGACATAACAGTATCCCAAAGGCAGGATTCTATTACCTCTGGTTGCATCAGGCAATGAAAAATCCTCTGAACGAATATCTAGACCCAGAACTGTTTAGAGATCAAGCTTTAGGGGCCATCTCTAAGTGTAAAGGCAATGGGGTCTTGCTGGTTTCTAATACCCTGTCCATATGAGGGTGGACAATGGCTCTAAAATATTTTTATCCAGTCCACATATCATGAATAGCTTTAACTTTATCATGTGAAGCACATTTCAGACATTCATCATGTTAATTAACAGGTGACTAACTGCATGAGGATCTCTCCTTTTGACCTTTTTTTGTTTTGTTTTTTTGAGACAGAGACTACCTCTGTTGCCAGGCTGGAGTGCAGTGGTGCGATCTCGGCTCACTGCAACCACTGCATCCCAGGTTCAAGTGATTTTCCTGCCTCAGCCTCCTGAGTAGCTGGGATTACAGGTGCCCACCACCATGCCCAGCTACTTTTTGTATTTTTAGTAGAGACGGAGTTTCACCATGCTGGCCAAGCTGGTCTCAAACTCCTGGCCTCGTGATCCGCCTGCCTAGGCCTCTCAAAGTGCTGGGATTACAGGTGTGAGCCACTGTGCCGGGCCTTTGACTTTCATTATGCTAATTAATAAAGCATGGGGTACTGGTCCTGGTAGGATGACAGAAGAACTTGTAGTAGTGTCCTTTGGAGCATGGTCTTTGTAATATTTTGCTAACTGACCACTTGGGGAATATAGAATCTCAATTAGGGCAACTAATTGTTTTCAGAATTAAATTTTAACAAACCTGAACTTTAGCAAGACAGTACACATTTGCTATCATACTGTATGTTCTGAAGTATTTTAAAGTAAGGTGCAGTCATTGTAGTATCTTCCCAGTAGTATGGAAACTCCAGAAGGTGAGAGCACTTGTCTTTTTTCTCACTGTATCCCCAATAACTTACAAAAGTTGCTACAGGGTAGATGGTCCATAAGTGTCTACTAATGGAATGAATCTACGATAAGACATAATGAAAGTAAAACTCACAAAGTGAAAAAGCGATTATCCTAGACATAACAATGAAATTATCTATATTTATGATGAAAATGAAACAGGAATCATTTTAAATGCAATGTGTCTTAAGTACAGTATACTAATAAGTGAAAAATTGTATAGTTTCACTTTGGCAGGCTTTTAAGGTGCTGAGTATAAAACCAACTTAAAAAAAATAATAGAAAAAATAGTACATAATTTGGCCAGGGGTGGTGGCTCATGCCTGTAATCCCAGCATTTTGGGAGGCTGAGGAGGGAAGATCACCTGAGGCCAGGAGTTTGAGAACAGCCTGGCCAGCATATTGAAACCCCATCTCTATTAAAAACACCAAAATTAGCCTGGCATGGTGGTGCGTATGTGTAGTCACAACTACTCGGGAGGCTGAAGCCCAAGAATCACTTGAACCCAGGAGACAAAAGTTTCAGTGAGCTGAGATGGTGCCACTGCACTCCAGCCTGGACAGCAGAGTGAAACCCTGTCTCAGAAAAAAAAAAGAAAGAAAAGAAAAAGTTGTACGTAATTAGTGAGTAGTTTTACCACAGCTGCTACCACCGCAACCAAACCCATGAGAAGGAAGCCACAGAAACTGCTAGCATACAATTGTAGTAAAAGTCTTTGCTAGTCTAGAGGTTCATTTTTACTGCCATTATTAAACTGTCATTGCATTTCAATAAGTTGAAATTTTGAAATTTTCTCTAACTTTGCCAGAAGCAGATTCTTTGGTTGAAAGAATCGCTTAAGAATTATCTATTAATCTAGAACTGTACTGCCCAATGTGGTAGCCACTAGCCTTATGTGGCTACTGAGTTCTTGAAATGTGTCTAGTCTGAATTTAGATGTGCTATCAGTATAAAACACACACTGGGCCAGGCGCGGTGGCTCAGGCCTGTAATCCCAGCACTTTGGGAAGCCAAGGTGGACGGATTACGAGGTCAAGAGATTGAGACAATCCAGGCCAACATGGTGAAACCCTGTCTCTACTAAAAAATACAAAAAATTAGCTGGGCATGGTGGTGTGCGCGTGTAGTTCCAGCTACTTGGGAGGCTGAGGCAGGAGAATTGCTTCAACCCGGGAGGCAGAGGTTGCAGTGAGCCAAGATCGTGCCACTGCACTCCAACCTGGCGCCTGGTGACAGAAAGACTCTGTCTCAAAAAACAAAGCAAAACAACAACAACAACAAAAACACTAATGTAAAAGACTTACTGTGAAAAACATAATATAAAGTAATTTTAAATATTAGGTTTTTGAATATATTTGGTTTGATAAAGTATATTGTTAATTTTACCTGTGTCCTTTTATTTTTTAAAAATGTATCTCCTGAAAAACTTAAAATTAGATTTGTGGTTCTTATTATATTTCTATTGGATAGCATTGGTATAGATGTTATTAGGGTGACATACAGACAGTGCTAATTTTAAAGACTCTAAAAAGGTGAGCCTGGTCCTGGTTATCACTAGGGAAGGAGATTCCATGCTTAATTCTCATTCTCAATTCTAGATGATTTGAGTCTAGAAATAGATATTAGCAACCAGTGTCAAAAATGGCAGTCTCTGGTTTCTTGTTTTACATTGGATGCTAATGAGAACTTGGTCTCCCATTTTGCAATCAGGGCCTAGGAAGAGGCAAACCACTGAACAGACATGCTTTCAGTGTTTCCTCCAATGTATAGGGACTTTATTTACCCTTTGGGCTCCTTAAAAATGGATATATTCTTGTTACTTAAAAGTCTCAAACTTTTCTAGTTACTCTGCCTTTTCTTACTTTTAAAAATAAAAACTATGGACTTGGATGAAGCTGGAAACCGTCATACTCAGGAAACTGACACAGAGCAGAAAACCAAATACCGCATGTTCGCACTCATATGATAGTGTTGAACAATGAGAACACATGGCCACAGGGAGGGGAACATCACACACTGGGGCCTCTCGGGGGGTCGGGGGGCTAGGGGAGGGATAGCAGGGGGTGGGGAGATTGGGGAGGGATAACATTAGGAGAAACACCTAATGTAGATGATGAGGGGTTGGATGCAGCAAACCACCATGGCAGGTGTATATCTACGTAACAAATCTGCACATTCTGCACATAAACTTAAAGTATATAAAAAAAAAAAAACTACAAGGAAAATCTTATAAAAATGAAAAGAGTAGAAATCATTCACACTTCTACCATTCTGGCTTATCTGTTTTTATTTTTACATATTACCTTATACGTGGATATCCATCATTGAATAGTTATGGTTTTTAATGTACAAACATGCTTTTTGCATTTTGCTGTTGGTATTTAACATTCTATAATAAATGTTTTACCACTTTCCAACTGGTCATCATAATCATTTTAAAGATTCCATGATATTCTGTTGTATTGTTGAATCTTAATTAAAATCTCAATTTTCGGGGTTTTCTCATGCAGGAAGTCTGGTTTAGGCTTTGCCTCATTACTGAGTATAGAAGAGTGTAGGTACATAAAGAATCATAGTCTCTGGTGAAACATGAATTAGTGACTACAGGGTCAGGGTCATTAACATCCTTCATGATTTATACAATCAAAGGCTTGCTGGGTGCTGACCTACTGCAAGAAAAGCTATTACCTAGAAAAATCTTAATGCAGTCTACACCTCAGATCATGAAAATGTACTAAGCATTTTTAATTAAACATATTAACCTAGGTAAAAATGATTATGCAACCCACAATGTATTTGTGAATATGTTCGAAGGAGTGTTTTCTTTATACTTCAGTTCTTCCCAAAATCTGCATGGCCAGGTGTGACTCCGTTTATCTCTTGTTTTTCTTTTAATTGCTCTCTTCTGCTTTGTCTAACCTCTTTTGATCACTGCTTGCTTTCACATGGAGAAGCTGGCTCTGATCTCTCAGAGTGCCACTTTTTGCACTCTTCCTTTCTTTGTCTCTACTTACAAGGCACCAGTTTTCTTTTGTCCTGCTCATGACCATGGCTTTGGCTGAGCACCAAGTTCAGTGCAATAACTTATGTATTGCTTCTTTTATTCTCAGTGGGATAGTAAAACGGTTTTCTTTCAGGAAGCCTATTTGTTTGGAGTAAAAAGGCAGGTTTCCTAGTAATGTTAAGTGGAATTCCTCTCTCCCTCCTCTCTAACTCTTACAGCCCCACACCCACAAATTCTGTATTTTAAGCTTTCTACTGGCTACAGCTCTGGGGCTGAAATCACAGAATATACCAAAGGCTATGGCCATTTCAACTGATTGGTGGTCCCCGAAGTCAACATTTTCATGCACATCTTTTGAGCCTTTACTATCCACTATGCATGGGTTATGCTAACTCTGAGGGAGGAAAGCGAAAGAGAAAAGACATTTCATGGTATTATTAATGATCCTGGAGGGATGGAGAATTCTTCATTCTTTAGGAAGAGTTGAGTGATCTCATTTAAAGAAAAATATCTAACATAGTGAGTATTGATGGTCTATGAGCTCTTTGAAGGTAGAGGGAACTTAGGATAGACATTTTGATTCCTCCTCCCTGCTTCTTGCACCTTGGGCTGTTAAATATTTGTTGATGGATGAGTAAATGATAATGCTGTTATCTTTTCCTGTAAGCTGTATTTTCTTAAGTGTGAGATTAAAGCATGGGCATACCCTATAATTATTTTTTTAAAACTTTAATAAAATTTCAAATATATACAAAGTAGAAAAATAACATTTGAACCTCTATATACCTATCACCGAGCTTGAATAACTATCAACTCATTGGCAATTTTGTTTTATTTATATCCCTACCCTCTTACTAGATTATTTTGAAGCAAATTTTAGGCATCATATTTCATCTGTTAATATTTCAGAATGTAACTTTAAAAGATGAGTATGCTTACCTTTTAAGACCACATTACCATTTATCACAGCTAAAAAGTTAATATTTTCTTAGTATGATCAGGTATTTATTTTAGTTAGAAATCAAATTTTCCTGTTTGAATCAGGGTTCATATAAGATCTATACATTGCAATTGGTTAGTATATATCTTCAGTATTTTTTTAATTTAGAGGCTTCTCTTCTTTGCAATTTATTTGATGAGGACAGCATTATTTATCCTGTAGCATTTCATACCATATAGATTTTGCTGATTGCATTCCATGGTCTTTTTTCTTGTAATATGTTTTCTTGTATTTCCTATAAATTGTTATTAGATTTAGTGGCATGATCAGATTTAGTCTTACTTTTTGTTTTCAAGAATACATCATAGGTAGTGGTGTGAACTTCTGTAAGGAGATGTATATAATCAAGATATCTATCTTATTTTGATTTTTAGCTGTTGTCAGTAATTATTGCCTAGTTTCATTAATTTGGTATAGGCTGAAGAATGGTTATGTTATAATTTTATCATTCCCTTTTCATCTACTTACTGGATACAAAAGAAAACTGGTGGCTTGTGAGTAGAGAATAAAGAGCAAAAGACAAATACTTCCATAAAGAGAAATTTTATCTTACTAGCTGATTGGCTAAACTGAGATATAGTTCTTACAGAAGAGGCAAATAAATACTTAATTCTTTATCAGTTTTCAAAATATTGAGTTGGTCCCTAGCAATGTCCAAAGGTAATAAATACATTTTAAAAGGTATTATTATAAGCTCATGGATTAAATATGTATTATATATTTTATTTCATTCCTATTGTTCTTACTGATTCTAAAATTATCTCATTTTTTGCCATAAGGACCCTCTTGAAGTTGACTCCTGATTTCTTTTGACTTGACCTCAAATAATTTTTGATATAATCCTTGGTTTCTTGTTTGACAGCATGTTCCAGGCTTATTTTGTGTATTTCCTGCCTCTGACATAGATCAGTCATTCTTCAGGGAGCTTTTGTTCCTTTTAGTGTGAAATGGTATTTAGAGATCACAATCAAGGTACTAGAGGAGTTTATTGCTACTAGGATGGTCATTTTTTCAGTGGACAGAGCTAGAAATACATACATATATGTGTATGTGTCTGTATCTATCTATCTATCTATCTATCTATATAGATACATACACAAAGATAAAATACATATGGGTTTAAATTACTATTTCAAATTCGAGTTTAGGAATACACATTTTAAAAAACTGATTTCAAGTTTTATTGTGAATTAAATAGTACATGTGCAGGTTTGCTACATGGGTGTACATATGTATCCAATCCACTAGGTTCATTGCACAGTGCTGCAATGAATGTGCAAGTGCATGTCTTTTTGGTAAAATGATTTGTTTTCTTTTGGATATATACCAGTAACGGGATTGCTGGGTCAAATGATAGTTCTGTTTTAAGTTCATTGAGAATTTGCCAACCTGCTTTTCAAGGTGGCTGAACTAGTTTGCGTTTCTACCAACAGTATATAAGCATTCCCCTTTCTCTGTAGCATTGCCAACATCTGTTATTTTTTGACTTTTAGTAATAGTCATTCGCACTAGTGTGAGATAGTATTTCATTGTGCTTTTGACTTACATTCTGCTAATGATTAGTGATGCTGAGCATTTTTTCATTTTTTTTTCCCCCATGCCACTTGTATATCAGAAGTGTCGGTCAGCATCACTAATCATTCTGACTGGTGTGAGATGGTATCTCATTGTCCTTTACCCACTTTTTAATGAAGTATTTTTTTTTCTTGTTTGTTCAAGTTTCTTCTAGATTCTGGATGTTGGACCTTTGTCAGATGCACAGTTTGCAAATATTTTCCACCTTTCTGTAGGCTGTTTATTCTGTTAGTAATTTCTTTTGCTGTGCAGAAGCTCTTCGGTTTAATTAGGTTCTATTTGTCAATTTCTGTTCTTGTTGCAACTGCTTTTGGGGACTTAGCCATAAATTCTTTGCCAAAGCTGATGTTGAGAAGGGTATTTCTTAGGTTTTCTTCTAGGATGTTTATAGTTTGAGGTCTTACATTTAAGTCTTTAATCCATCCTGAGTTAATTTTTATGTATGATGAGAGGTAGAGTCCAGTTTCATTCTTCTACATATGACTAGCCAGTTATCCCAGCACCATTTACTGATTAGGGAATCCTTTCCCCATTACTTATTTTTGTCAATTTTGTTGAAGATCAGGTGGTTGCAGGTGTGTGGGTTTATTTCTGGACTCTCTATTCTGTTCCATTGGTCTATGTGTTTGTTTTTGGAATACATAGTTTTTACTTATCCTTCCCTCCTCTTATTCCAAAAATTCTAGTTTCTAATGATTCCAACATAATTAATTCCAACACTTACATTTTCCCCACAAGATAGCCTCACAATAATAATAACCAACACTACTACCAGCAGTGGAAATATGATTACTGAAAATAATAGTTTATCTCTTTTCGACAATAGAATCTATACCACTATGAAAGTATGATTAAATTTAGGTAATTTATATTTACTCAAAATAATTATTTTTCTATTTTCTCAAAACACAAAAAGAAAAAAAATAAAAAAACAGTTATTTTTCTCATGATTATGCTGCAAAAATGAGTATACTGTTTGGTTAATTAGTTTCATTTTGCTCCTGATATTTAGGGACTGCTTTCTTAATAAAATTTTCTTAATTTTTTTTCTATTCTAATTATGTACATTGCATAGTTCCAAAATAAAATCTATAAAATTAGGTAGGTATGCTCAGAGAAGTTTATCTTCTATTTCTATTCTTTCTACTTTGTTCCCTTTATTTTTATAAAGGTAATCATTTTTTTAAAAGCATGTGTTTGATTTTTTGTTTTTACTTAAAAATCAGTAAGTTATGCCTATCCTCTTTAATTTTTAAGATTGTGTGTATTTTTGAGGAAAAGTTGATCAAGGTTAGATTCCCTTTCACAGAAAGCAAACTTAGTTTTCAAAGCAACACTTGATCCTTCCAAACTAAATTGTATTAGAGCAGCCTGAGTCTTCGAGGTATGTGTTATTATAATTATTAAAACTTGTTAAGTGTTTTTTCATTTGCTGCTCATAACACCTGCTAGCTGGATGATGATCTGGACTTTACCATGGCATACTTTGTGAAGAGAAATGAAAGAATAGTGATAACATTTATGAAGTTTTATACTCTTGTTTCCAGTTTACCTTATTCAGGGATAAAGATGGCATTACGATGGTTACATGTGGCATGGTTGTGGTTGTGATTTAATCTTGGTGTTTTCCCAGAGCTTCCTAGCCCTGTAATTGATTTCAACAGTGTTTTGGGGTAGAGTTTTCAGCAATAAAGGATCATATGGAAAATTTATGTATTTCTTGTTCTATAGTGCTACCCAGCACATTGGCCTAACATATATAAGTTTATTTTTCTAAGAGGACATCTTTTATTATGATGCTAATTTGAAGAGATGAAATATAGGGTCAGAAGAATAGTTTTTTGTAACAATAGTACAGTGAGAATGATACTCTAGCTGGCAAAATGTAGTGAGAAGAGGGCAAACTCACAATAAGTAAGTATTTTTTCCATTAAAAAAGTTTAGATTTGTAAAAGTGACACAGTATCTGTACCATTAAGTGTTGAAATGTTCATACCCTTTGACCCAGTAATTTCACCTCTAAAAATAGTAAAGTATTTGTGTGTGTGTTCAACAAGCCTTACCTAAAATGGGTACTATTGAGGCTGGGCACAGTGGTTCATGCCTATAACTTTCACACTTGGGAAGGTCAAGGTGAGAGGATCTTTTGACGCCAGGAGTTTGAGACTGGCCTTGGTAACATAATGAGACCCCTTTTCTACAAAAAAAAAAAAAAAAAAAAAAAAAGAAGAATTAGCTGGGTATGGTGGTGCATGCCTGTAGTCCTAGCTACTCAGAAGGCTGAGGTGGGAGAATTGCTTGAGCCCAGGAGTTTGAGGTTACAGTGAGCTATGATTGTACCATTGCACTCCAGCCTGGGCAACAGAGTGAGACTCAGATGCTTAAAACAAAAATTAAAATAAAATAGGTAATATTGAAAACAACCTGATTTTCCAAGAACTGGTGATTACACTTAAATGATTTATGGCCCATTCATATAATGTACTCAATATATTTATTTCTTTCAATTAATATTTGATGCATGAAAAATTCTTTGTGATACAATACTTTGGAAAAAAAAAAAGAGAATACGAAACTATACATTGTATATGTACATGTATACCTGTGTGTGTGTGTGTGTGTGTGTGTGTGTGTGTGTGTGTGTGTATACTGATCCCAATTTTTGGCTAAAGAATATTTGTACCTTGAAAATAGACTGAAAAGTAGTATTATACCAAAAGTGTAAGATATAATTACAGAACCAAAAAATATAAATTTAAATGGGTAATGTAAAAGTAAACATTAAAAAGTCCTGATGGCTTCCATTCACTCTTAAATGGGTTGATAGGTTGTTACTCACATCCTCTGGTGGTACAGTAGTCCTACTTTGGACACTGACCTTGGTATGTGGACTCTGAGGCCCTAGCTCAGCCAGGAAAAAGTTTTGTGCTATTTCAAACATTAAACAGGTATTTCAAAACTTTTTTTTTTTTTTCTTGAGTTGAATCTGTTTCAGAGAGAATGTAATCATTTGCTCCTCTGTTCTCGTGGTATAGAATTTTTTCATGGTTACCTGACTGGGAAAAAACAATCAAATATAATTATTCATAGTCTGTTCTCCTTCCTTCTTTGCCTTTCAAGGAAAAAGTATCTTCCTCTGGTTTCATCTTACCATTATTAATTTGTTTTCTCTTGTGTTTGAGTTCTTCTATATTTTTTCACCTCATAGAGTCTATATATTATTATGAATTGTCTGAAATATGTTTTGAAATGAGATGAGGTATAAATTTAATTTTTTTTTTGAGTTGGAATCTCTCTCTGTCACCCAGGCTGGAGTATAGTGGTGTGATCTTGGCTCACTGCAATTTCTGCCTCCTGGGTTCAAGTGATTCTCCTGCCTCAGCCTCCCAAGTAGCTGGGACTACAGGTGTGAGCCATCATGCCAAGCCTGATTTTCGTATTTTTTAGTAGAGACCGGGTTTCACCATTTTGTCCAGGCTGGTCTTGAACTCATGACCTCAGGTGATCCACCCACATTGGCCCCCACAAAGTGCTGGGATTACAAGTGTGAACCACTCAGCCTGGCCTAAATTTAAAAATTTAATATGTTCTCTTCTCTATCTCCTCAGAAGCATCCTTTACTCATAGTTTCAAAAGAGCATATAAACATTTTTTAAAAAGCAAGGCATAAAGTCTGGTCAGGTTAAACTCATTAAATAACCTTACATATTTGTAAAATGTGTGTGTGTGTGTGTGTGTGTGTGTGTGTGTGTGTGTGTTTGAGACGGAGTCTTGCTCTGTTGCCCAGGCTGGAGTGCAGTGGCACGATCTCAGCTCACTGCAACCTCCGCCTCCCGGGTTCAAATGATTCTCCTGCCTCAGCCTCCTGAATAGCTGAGATTACAGGCACATACCACAACACCCAGCTATTAAAAAAAAAAAATTCTTTTTTTTTTTTTTTTTTGAGATGGAGTTTTTTGCTCTTGTTACCCAGGCTGGAGTGCAATGGCGCGATCTCGGCTCACCGCAACCTCTGCCTCCTGGGTTCAGGCACCTCCTGAGTAGCTGGGATTACAGGCACGTGCCACCATGCCCAGCTAATTTTTTGTATTTTTAGTAGAGACGGGGTTTCACCATGTTGACCAGGATGGTCTCGATCTGTCGACCTCGTGATCCACCCACCTCGGCCTCCCAAAGTGCTGGGATTACAGGCTTGAGCCACCGTGCCCGGCTAAAAAAAAATTTTTAATAGAGATGGGGTTTCACCATGTTTGTCAGGCTGATTTCAAACTCCTGACCTTGTGATCCGCCCACCTCGGTCTCTCAAAGTGCTTGGATTACAGGCATGAGCCACCCTGCCTGGCCTTCAAAATGCGTTAAGACCAGATTATAGCAGGTTACAGAAGAGTACAACATAATAATTTGAAAGATATTAGTAAATGTACTGGGTAAATTGTGTTCTACAAGTCATATTTAATCTTGACTATTTAATCCAAGAGATGTATTGGCATAAATCAATTGCAGAATATATAGAATATTAAAGTTATGCCAAACAAAATCACTGTATTTTGGTAGCATAGAATGACAGAATAAGAAACTAGTTTTGTAAGAATTCTACGTGAACTCAATGGTTTAGAAAGGAAACATGAAAAGGCAAAATTTATGAAATGGTTTATTAAACAGAGTGCAGTCATTAAAGTATGGCCCTAGTTTTATTTCCTCCTAAACTGTACAATTAATGCTCCGATTTTGCTAACACCTGTGCCTAAAAAAAGAACAATGTACTAGCTTCCTTGAAACAACAAACAACAAATATATCTCAGAACATGTATTAAGATTCTAGAGGCTTAATATTAAAACAGACTAAAGGAAACAAAGAAACAAAATAAAAACAGATGAAAGATTTAAAAGTTCCTGTTCTTTAACAAATATTTATTGAACACCTATTTTGTGCCACATATTCTTCTAAGCTCACTGAGAATACAGCAATGAACAAAACTCACAAAGTTCCTGCCATCACAGAGCTTACGTTCTAGTGAGGAGACATTGAACAAACACATTAGCAACTGGGCATTTAATATACTGTCAGGCTGTGATAAATGCTATCGGCTTAATAAAACAGGTTAAAAGAGTAGAGGTCAACAGGAGCTACTATTTCAGATATGGCAGTTGCAAAGAGGCGTCTGCAGAGGTTCCATTTTTTCATTGTTAGTATGTTCTTTATTCCAATGCATATATGCATATTATGAAAGTTGCATTTTCAAACATTAAATCATGATCATTTTCAGTGGATTTAGTTTAGATTTTTGAACTGAATAGGAATACCAAAAATTGGAAATCCCTTCTTCTTCGCACCTGTGTCTTAATCCTTTCATAATCTTGCTCCTGTAATCTTACAGTAGATTGCTGAACACTCTGTTTCTCATCTTCCTCCTGCAAGCCATCCTGTGCATTTGGAGAGTATACCTAAGTGGAAACTTGACCAAAGGAAGGAAGGTAACCATTTGGATACCCAGAGTGAGAATATTATTTTTTTTTGACAGAGTTTCACTCTTGTTGCCCAGGCTGGAATACAGTGGTGCGATCTTGGCTCACTGCAACCTCCATTTCCGATTCAAGTGATTCTCCTGCCTCAGCCTCCTGAGTAGCTGGGGTTATAGGCATGCGCCACCATGCCCGGCTAATTTTGTATTTTTAGTAGAGACGGGGTTTCTCCATGTTGGTCAGGCTGGTCTCAAACTCCTGACCTCAGGTGATCCACCCGCCTCAGCCTCCCAAAGTGCTGGGATTACAGGGTGAGCTACTGTGCCTGGCTGAGAGCATTATCTTGATGGCAGTTTTGTTTGCTTCTGATTGTGTTACTTCCTTCACTAACACTCAGAAATTCTCAAATTTTAGGGGACCTGAGAATTAGTTTATAGATGGTACTCAAGTTATCATTTGTTATGGGTCATAAACTACTTGAATAAGGGGTTTTTAAAAGTGATTTTTATTGTATGCAATGTTTGCTGTATATGCTGAGTATAGTGACTAAATTCCAAGTAACCCTTCTCTGTAAGCCTCAAAACATCATTATGGCATGAAGTATTAAAGTTGGTAAGGTTCATGGAAAAAGATATACTGAGGAGACTTGAGTATTTGATTTCTTTTTGGTAGGTAGAAATTTATCAAATACAGAGAAAAGATAGAAAAACAATCAGCATTTATTTTACTCCAGAGATGATGATTATTAATATTTTGGTGTGTGTGTTCTTCCAGTCTTATTTATTTAATAAAAATAGGATAAGGTACATATTATACTGCAACCTGCTCACTAAGCTGTATTGGATTACAAACCTTACATACCATCTCAGATTTCTTTTGACTGTTTCCTTCTTATTACCTACTTTGTTGGTGTCCCATCTGCACTGGGTCACCCCTACACATTCAGACTCAGAAGAAGCACACTGTGGGGTGTGTAATCTCGCTTTTTGAGCAATTGCTTAGGGGCCAGTTGATATTACTGGGAAATGTATGAGAAAACTTTGGCCAGTAGGAAATAGGAGATATGCAGAAGCTAGTCAGATAGATTTTTCCCTCTGTCTTCTTTTTAAAACATTTATTTATTATTATTTTAAATTTTGTGGGTACATAGTAGGTCTATATATTTATGGGGTATATGAGACATTATGCAATGTGAAATAAGCACATCATAGATAATGGGGTATCCATCACCTCAAGCATTTACCCTTTGAGTTACGAACAATCCAGTTACATTCTTTAAGTTACTTAAAAATATGCAATTAAGCTATTATTGGCTATAAGTACCCTGTTGTGCTATCAAATAGTAGGTCTTATTTATTCTGTCTAACTGCTTTCTTTTGTACTCATTAGCCATCCCCACCTGCCCCCCACCTTCCCACTACCCTTCCCAGCCTCTGGTAACCATCCTTCTACTCTGTCTCCATTAGTTCAGTTGTACAGTCAAATACTTACACGTGTATGGCCAACATTCCAATCAGATATAGAATATTTCTGTCACTCCAGGAGGTCCTTTTTTGCTCCCTCATTAAACATTAGTCATAATATCCTGGCTATTTTCTCTTGTTGAGAATTTATTGCTGAAACTGGGGTTTTATAATTGTAGCAGAAGGAACAATCATCTATGAGTAGTGAGATGTGACTTCAAATCTAGGTTTACTCAAAAATTAGCTAGGTGATGTTGGGAGAGTCATCAAAATGCTTTGAATTTCTTTCATTATATGTCAAATGAAAGGGTCCGATTGAGTAACTCTTATTGTTCCATTAATTTAAACACTCTAAGTCCCAACTGTTCTTTAGGAGGACTCTTTCCTCCTTTCCTTATGAGCAAAGTAGTTGGGTGTTTCTTTAAGCAACACCTTTGCTTCCTGGATCACTATTAAGAGCCAAGTCAGTTACCTTGTCTGGAAATAAAAACCCTATATTTTGTGTTCTACTCAGAGCTTAGGTGATGAGTAGGGTGGCCCTTTTTCGGATATTTGGGGGATTTCCTTCACACCTCAGCCCTCCTGATTTTTCAATTAAATGAGAGCACCACGTTGTATAATCAACAAGAGTCATCCTTGGGCCACAGCAAGGTGAAGTTCCACTTTGGCTCTTCTCAAATTTCCCTTTAAGGTTGAGACCACTGAGGTAAGTGTCCACTTGGGAATGAAATAGGTGTTGAATATTTCTGTTTGATGAATAAGATGGAGTTTGCCCAAGACTTTAGGGCCATTACATAGAGATGTGTGCTTGTGTACTGCACAAAAGTGTTCAGAGCAAGAAGGCTTACCATATGGCCTGGTGATGACCCTAGTGGTGACCTTGGTTTATTGGAACTCCATTTCTCAAGTAAATTCACACATTCTTCGATGAGATCAGACATACACATGCGTGCACGCACACACACACACACATTTCATTTTATTTATAGCTACATTATTTTAAAAATGTGTAGTTTTCCATTCAATATTTTTTTTGTAAAGTTGCTAAGATGGAACACTTAGGACTTGGTGGTAGCTTCATATTTGCTTGGCCTGTGTCATGAAAATTGATTGGAGTCTTGTTCATGTTCTTTCAAAGAATAAATTATTAGTTAGCCATTTAAGTGCATAATTTAGGATTTAATGTGGATAGGACATTTCTAGTATAATTTGGTTTGGAATGATTCATGCTAGTTGAAAAATTTAAAATAATGTTCACTTATGAATATTTCATTTGTCATTTTTGAAGGGTTCTCAGGGAGTCATAGGCATTCATAAGATTTACTATTAGTTGTTTCTTATCTTCATGACTGGGTTTCTGAACTATTTTTTCAATTAAGAAACACTGCAATTCATAATCTCTGATAATTTGATCTTGAGGAAATGGTTATAACATTTACTTATGTAAACTTCCATAGGAGAACAGAACAGAAAATGAGTCCCTTCAAGATATACTGTAAAAATCCACTTTCTCTTTAAGTTTCATTAGTGCTATTTATACTTGGTTTATAAAAATTCATTGGTGCCCTTAGGAAGAAGACCTATATTAACCCCTTTTTGGATAACTAATTTTAGTTTGTGGAATTTACTTGATTTCTTGGTGATTATTATTGTCTTCCTTATAAGTCTCTAGGTAATTTTTTCTTTTTAGTACATGAATCAATTTGCTCTGTTCTAGTTATGCTTTAAAGACCTCAGTCAATTTGCAAGATAATGGCTCAAATTAAGCATTTGACCAGAACCTAGAGGGAACTAACGAGGCCACAACTCATATTAGCTATTACCTTGGCCTCTTTCCTACCTTGGGAATGTGACACATTCCCTTTTCCTTTGTCGCATATGGGGATTAGAAAGGGAAAAGAGAGAAGTACATTGTTCTGGAGGATTGTATTATTGTTCTCAAATACTAGCTCCTTTTGTGATGAGAAATTTATATATTCTTGCTTGTTGCCATGTGAGTTGTGCCTCCTTGAAGGTGGAGTTTACAATACCACTATATTGACTTTGGGCTTTATGTGTAATATAATTTAGTCAATGGAATGTGAGTGGGTGTGATGCATGCCACCTTTGAGCATCACAAACTTCCACCATTTCTCTTTCTTGTCCTGTCTGCCATTAAAATGCCATGTTCCAAATAGGAGCTTCTCCCTCAATCTAGATCCCAGAATGAAAACACATGTGGAACTACAACAGCAGAGCTGCAGGTGTCAACACATGATATGAGCAAGAAACAATGTTTGTTGCAATCTACTGACATTTCTGAGTTGGTTTGCAGCAAAACTGACTAGTATACTTGGTCTCTCAAGGTGCGAAGAAGGACCTTGGGATATTCTAGGATAGGAAGTAGAAATCCTATTTGCACATTTTGCTATACCTGCTGCTCTCAATCTTTTTGACCACAGCCCACAATAAGAAATGAAGTTTACATTATTGCTCAGTACACTCAAACATATGTGTGTGTAGATACAGTATATACAGAAACAGATATACATATTATTATGTAAATAGCCATATATATGAAAACAAGTTTCAGGAAATAATTCTTATATGTACTTGAATATTTTTTCTTTTTAAATTTTGATTTATTTCCCTAAAAATGCTACTTTTGACAAGCTAAATTAATTTTATAATTCACTAATGATTTTTAACATGCAGCTTAAAAACACTGATTTAGAGAAAACCATTCTTTATAAAATGGAGCTGAGAGAGATTATACTCACTCACAGTTACACTGCCATTATCTGGAACTTGGCAGAACTTAGATGCACTTATAATGTTCACACAGTCAAATACTATCTGTGAGAGAAGAATAGAGGCCACTCAGATATGACGTAAAGAGAATTAGAGCTTGTCACTGTTTTGCTCATGGCAACTGATATACGAGCATTAAAATTAGCGCCTAACAAAATCAAAGTGAAAAGGCAGTTGTAAAAGCAACCCTGCAGAATTGCAGAGATTGGCAAGTACAAACCAAAGATGAAATCTCATAAAATATTGGTGTTAGGACCTTTCCATAAAAAGTAACAGTTTATTCAAACTACCAAACATTGTGGACTTATGCTCTTTTGAACTTAAGTGTATGGAATAGAGATTTGAGTCAAGACGTGATGTTACAGATTATGAAAATATTAATCATGGTAATACACATTGCTCAATCATAGATGTTTAAAGTGACATATAAAATATTTCAGAGGCTGAAAGAACTTTATACACCATCAAATTTTATCTCTTCATTTTATATACAAAGAATTTGAATTCCTAAAAAATTAATAAAACTGAGAGCATGTGCTTCTTTAGACTTTAGGAGTCATCCTAGCATGTCTTACATGCTGTTTACCCCAGTCATTGCCTTTATAAAAGCTAGTGTGGTCTTCTCAAGAGGAAACCTTTTTTTAATTGTTCTTTTCTTATACCTTTTATACTCGGGTCAGGGAGAGGGATAGTAGTTTCATTATAGCTTCTAGACCACCTTTCCTCCTCCCTCTTATAAACCTCCTGCTATACTAAGGCTCATGGAAGTGATATAATTGCCTTGCTAAGTAAAAGTGCCTTGCAAAGAAAACTCTTTGTCTAAATGCTAATTTTTCCTTACAACGCCTAAGAACAAACATTCTGTCTCTAACATACTTTATCATCTTTTGTAGTGCTGTTGCTTACCAACCTTGCTGGGTCTTGTCCTCATTCATGCTGCTTTCTCCTACTCTTATTTACAATACTTTCATCATTCCTGATGAATTCAATGCCCATCAACTTGGTCTCAATCCATTGACCTCTTCATTACCGGTGTCCTTTTACTGCCACTCTGTATTAGCAACCCACTTCCAAAGTCACGCTTGGTAACATCTCATTAACCAAAACCACCCATCCCTGACATCTCAGATTCAAATGGCTCACTTTCAGATACCTGTCTCCTTTAGTTTCAGATTCCTTGCTGAACTTCCAGAATTATAACTGATATTTGACCTCATCAAGGTCTCTCATCACTCTCTTTTGGGGTTGGGGTGCTATTAATCTTGTCTTAATCTCAGCCCAATTCCATGGTTCATCACTATGATCACATTCTTGCAAATAACCTTAATGACCTTATCTTCTCTCCATTGTTATTATTTGGAAAATCCCAAACTTCAATTTCTTCTGTATAGCTAAACTGTGATGAATTCAATCACATACTTGGTGGACTCATCCCATTTTCTGTTAATAAACACAAAGCTCAAATTTGTACTTTATGTTTATCTTAGCTTGGGCTGCTATAACAAAATGTCATAGATGAGTGGCTTAAACAAACATTTATTTCTGACGGTTATGGAGGCTGAGAAGTACAAGACCAAGGCCAACATATTTGGTGTCTGGCAAGCACTTTCTTCTTGGTTTGCAGACTGTAACTTTCTTGCTGTATCTTAACACGGTGGAGAGAGAGAACATCTCTCTCCTGCATCTTATAAGAACACTAATCCCATCATGACAGCTCCACCCTTATGACCTAATTGTCCCCCAAAAGCCCTCATTTCCAAATACCATCACATCGAAGATTAGAACTTTTACATATAAATTTTTTGGGCAAGGTATGAACATTCAGTCCATAGCAATGTAGATGGAAAATGCCATTATGTTTCAATAGAAAGCTTGTTTTTTCATTCTTTGAGATGGCTCTTGCATCTCTCTCTGTTCTTCTTTCTCCTACTCTGAACTAGTAACTTTGCTTCAGACCACATTGAGAAAAGAAATCACACAGGAACTCCACCAGTCCCACCATCAAATCTGTAAACTGACAGTCTCTGACCTTGTTTTCTTTCCTTTTTACCTGTTATAATTAGAAACACTGGGAGGTATCTCTAGTAAAGGCAGGGTTAAATAGGAGTAAAGGTAGGGTTAAAAACAAAAGTACCATTCAACAGTCTGTATATTAGGTGGTAAGACGTTCCATTTCTGGCAATAGTGGGCAAGACTATCTGGACTAATTTCTAGCTTAAAACAAATGCAAAAGAAACAATCATTAGAGTGAATCAGCAACCAATAGAATGGGAAAAAATTTTTGCAGTCTACCCATCTGACAAAGGGCTGATACCCAGAATTTGCAAAGAACTAAAACAAATATACACGAAAAAAACAAACAAGCCCATTCAAAAGTGGGTGAAGGATATGAACAGACACTTTACAAAAGAAGACATACATGAAGCCAACAAACATGAAAAAATGCTCATCATCACTAGTAATTAGAGAAATGCAAATCAAAACTACGTTGAGATACCATCTCATGCCAGTTAGAATGGCAATCATTAAAAAATTCGGAGACAACAGATACTGGAGAGGATATGGAGAAATAGGAACACTTTTTTTTTTTTTTAAATAAAGAAAAGTGGTTTATTTTGGTTCATGGTTCTGGGCCCCCTCCCTCTGGTGCCATCCATGTGGCAGTTATTAAATGTAGGCTTTAAAATTTTTTTTTTCTTTTTTTTTTTTCTTTTAGGTTTTGGGGTACATGTGATGAACATGCAAGATTGTTGCATAGGTACACACTTGGCAGTGTGGTTTGCTGTCTTCCGTCCCCTCACCTGTATCTGTCATTTCTCCCCATGCTATCTCTTCCCACCTCCCCACCCCCCCGCCCCTCCCCCCTTTCCCCCCAACGGACCCCAGTGTGTAGTGCTCCCCTCCCTGTGTCCATGTGTTCTCATTGTTCAACACCCACCTATGAGTGAGAATATACGGTGTTTGATTTTCTGCTCTTGCGTCAGTTTGCTGAGAATGATGGTTTCCAGGTTCATCCATGTCCCTACAAAGGACGTGAACTCATCGTTTTTGATGGCTGCGTAATATTCCATGGTGTATATGTACCACATTTTCCCTATCCAGTCTATCATCGTTGGGCATTTGGGTTGGTTCCAGGTCTTTGCTATTGTAAACAGTGCTGCAATGAACATTCGTGTGCACGTGTCCTTGTAGTAGAATGATTTATAATCCTTTGGATATATACCCAGTAATGGGATTGCTGGGTCAAATGGGATTTCTATTTTTAGGTCCTTGAGGAATCGCCACACTGTCTTCCACAATGGTTGAATTAATTTACATTCCCACCAACAGTGTAAAAGTGTTCCTATTTCTCCACATCCTCTCCAGCATCTGTTGTTTCCCGATTTTTTAATGATCACCATTCTAATTGGTGTGAGATGGTATCTCAATGTGGTTTTGATTTGCATTTCTCTGATGACCAGTGATGATGAGCATTTTTTCATATGTTCGTTGGCCTCCTGTATGTCTTCTTTTGTAAAGTATCTGTTCATATCCTTCGCCCATTTTTGAATGGGCTTGTTTGTTTTTTTCTTGTAGATCTGCTTTAGTTCTTTGTAAATTCTGGATATCAGCCCCTTGTCAGATGGGTAGGCTGCAAAAATTTTTTCCCATTCTGTTGGTTGCCGATTCACTCTACTGACTGTTTCTTTTGCCGTGCAGAAGCTGTGGAGTTTGATTAGGTCCCATTTGTCTATTTTGGCTTTTGTTGCCATTGCTTTTGGCGTTTTGGTCATGAAGCCCAAAGTAATTTACAGATTCAACGCTATTCCCATCAAGCTACCAATGACCTTCTTCACAGAACTGGAAAAAAACACCTTAAACTTCATATGGAACCAAAAGAGAGCCCGCATAGCCAAGTCAATTCTAAGCAAAAAGAACAAAGCAGGAGGCATCACACTACCGGACTTCAAACTATACTACAAGGCTACAGTAATCAAAACAGCATGGTACTGGTACCAAAACAGAGATATAGACCAATGGAACAGAACAGAGACCTCAGAGGAAATACAACACACCCACAACCATCTGATCTTCGACAAACCTGACAAAAACAAGCAATGGGGAAAGGACTCCCTGTTTAATAAATGGTGTTGGGAAAACTGGCTAGCCATGTGCAGAAAGCAGAAACAGGACCCCTTCCTGACACCTTACACCAAAATTAACTCCAGATGGATTAAAGACTTAAACATCAGACCTAATACCATAAAAACCTTAGAAGAAAATCTAGGCAAAACCATTCAGGACATAGGTGTAGGAATAGGAACACTTTTACACTGTTGGTAAGAGTGTAAATTAGTTCAACCATTGTGTAAGACAGTGTGGCAATTCCTTAAGGACCCAGAAATAGAAATTCCATTTGACCCAGCAATCCCATTACTGGGTATATATCCAAAGGATTATAAATTGTTCTACTATAAGGACACATGCACACGAATGTTCATTGCAGCACTGTTTACAATAGCAAAGACCTGGAACCAACCCAAATGCCCATTGATGATAGACTGGACAAGAAAAACGTGGCAAATATACACCATGGAATATTATGCAGCCATCAAAATTGATGAGTTCGTGTCCTTTGTAGGGACATTGATGAACCTGGAAACCATCATTTTCAGCAAACTGACACAAGAACAGAAAATCAAACTCCACATGTTCTCACTCATAGGCGGGTGTTGAACAATGAGAACACATGGACACAGGGAGGGGAGCATCACACACAGGGATGTGTAGGGGGGAAATAGGGGAGGGACAGTGGGGGGTGGGGAGTTGGGGAGAGATAGCATGGGGAGAAATGCCAGATATAGGTGAAGGGGAGGAAGGCAGCAAATCATGCTGCCATGTGTGTACCTATTCAACAATCTTGCGTGTTCTTCACATGTACCCCAAAACCTAAAATGCAATAAGAAAAGAGGAAAGAAAAAAAAAACAGAGAGAAAGGCAAAACAAATATAATGATGCTTCCAATTTTTTAGATGATGGATGTATTAATTAGCTTTATTGTGGTGATTATTTAATGATATATACATATATCAAAATATCAAATTATACATTTAAGGTATACATGAGTTTTCTTTGTCAATTATACCTCCATAAGCATGGGGAGAAGAAAATAAAAATTACAGCTCCTGCACCCTGAGATAACATTAGTAACCTTGACATTTAAAAGTTTCAAACACAAATATATATTATATCTATACAGTATGATTTTTTAAAAAATCGAGATTATACTGCACATATTGTTAAACCTGCACTGTCAATATTATCTAGTTAAATAAACTTCAAAAGTTCTATTTTAATGGCTGAAAATTATTCTGTCACAGGAATTCACCACATTTATTTAGCTAAGTCTTAGTTGTTGGATATGTAGGTTACATCCAATTTCTCACTATTATGACTAGCACCATGAGGAACAATTTAGCACTTTACATCTTTGTCCATTTGTCGGATTATTTCTTTGCAATAAACTACACTTACATTCTACTAACAGTATACATAGAAGAATGTTTGTTAACTCTCTTATAGGCTCTTATATGTCTATTTTTATTTCTTGAAAGTTTTGTAAGCAGAACATGCATTTTATTGGTTGACTCATTATATTCTTTTTTTTTCTTTTTTTTAATTGCATTTTAGGTTTTGGGGTACCTGTGATGAACATGCAAGATTGTTGCATAGGTACACACATGGCAGTGTGGTTTGCTGCCTTCTGTCCCCTCACCTGTATCTGTCATTTCTCCCCATGCTATCTCTTCCCACCTCCTCACCCCCCGCCCCTCCCCCATTTCCCCCCAACGGACCCCAGTGTGTATGCCATTTTGACTGTCATTAAGCTGCCTTCCCACTGGTAGGTCTGGTGCCCCATGTGGCCCTTCTAAGGATGGCAATTGTTTTGCATCTAGCCCTCTTTTTGGTTTTACCTTATGATGTGAATTAGCCTAATTGATTATTTAGGCAAGGAATACAATCTGAGTATAAAGACAAATAATATACATAGATATTAACATGGTTTGTATTATAATTTTCTTAGCCTCTTCTTCCAATCTAACAGTTTTGACCCTATAATACACGTAACAGATGGCATTCACATATTGGACATACCTGATGGGACACCATGGAATTTGCATAATTCTTGACATGCTACATATAATGACACTCCTTTTCTCTTGCTCTATAAAATATTTTGGAATACAAGTTAGTGCAAGTGAGGTTATAATAGGATAACTTCTCTAATTTATACTAAAACAAATAACTCACCATCATACTTCCTTAAAATATTATTAGTAGCAAATTATTTGGCATACAACCATAATAGTATAAAATTCAACTGCTCTAACAGAGATTAAAATCAACTTTGCCTTAAAGAGGGCAGAAGTTCATTTCTTTCCCAAAATAAAATCTGAGCAATTAGGGCTACTCTCTACTGAGAAGTCATCAAGGGCTCAGGCACCCTCCATCTTATTGCTCTGCCATCCTTAGAATATTGACCTTATCCCACATGGTCCAAGATTACTCTCATAATATCTGAATTCCAGTCAGCAAGAAAGGTATAAAATGGCAGTGGAGGCCATATCCTTGACACTAAGTCCATGACCCAAAGATGTAAACTCTAGCTAATCTTTAGTTGACTACAGCAGATATATGGAGCCACATCTATGTGGAGAGTAACATGGGGAATGCCTTACACTGGGGATGCCAGGAATCTAGGTAAAAAGCAGGAGTTCTACCATGAGAGAGAAGGGGGACAGTTGGAAGCGTCTGTTGTAACATTTCCCGTGAGTGTATTGCTTTTATATACAATCATTCCCCCTTATCTGCAGGTTTGCTTTCCACAGTTTCAGTTACCCATGGTTGACCATGGTCTGAAAATATTAAATGGAAAATTCCAGAAATAAACAATTTGTAAATTTTGAATTGCATGCCGTTCTGAGAAGCATGATGAAATCTCATGTTGTACCACTTCATCCTACCCAGGACATGAATCATCCCTTTGTCCAATGCTGCCTGCCCATTAGCCATATGCGCTATGAGATAGACTGTCTAGTATCACAGGTCTTAGGTTCATGTAACCTTTATTTTACTTAATAATGGCCCCAAAGAAGATAGCCGAATAGGAACAGCTCTGGATTGCAGTTCCCAGCAAAAACGCAGAGGATAAGTGATCACCACATTTCCAAACGAATTTTTACTGCCCACAGACCAGGAGATTCCTGGGCAGAAAAGTGCCATGAGTCTCCAGCATGGCTGTTTCAGCTGGCGCAGTGGGTCTCTACATAAAAACTCGCACAAATCTGGGCACTGTTTCAACAGGCGACTGGAACACCTGAGAGACAGAGTTGCCGTTCAACTGAAAAAAAGGGGGCTAAAACAGGGAGCCAGGTGATCTGGCTTGGCCAGTCCCACCCCCACAAAGACCAGCAATCTGAAATGCTCTGGATTGAGAGTTTCACAGCAAGCACAGCTGGATTTGGGATGGTCCAGCTCTGTGGGGGTAAGGGTGTCCGCCATTACCGAGGCAGTCCACCATTACTGAGGCAGTCTGCCATTACTGAGGCAGTCTGCCATTACCGAGACAATCTGCCATTACTGAGGCAGTCCACCATTACTGAGGCACTCCAGCCTTACCAAGACAGTCCGCCATTACTGAGGCAGTCTGCCATTACCAAGGCAATCTGCTACTACTGAGGCAGTCTGCTATTACAGAGACAGACAGCCATTACTGAGGCAGTTCTAACTATATCTCTATAAACAAAACAGCAAGGAAGTTCACACAGCAGCTGGGCAGAGCCCACAGCACCTCAGCAATGCCTCTGCTGGCAGACTGTGACTAGGCTACCTCCTTACTGGGCAGGGCAGCTCTGAAAAAAGGCAGCAGCATGTCAGAACTTATAAATAAAGCCCCACCTTCCCAGGACAGTGCACCTGGGAAAAAAAGACCGTTATGAGTTCTGCAGCAGAAGACTTAAATGTACCTGCCCAGCAGCTCTGAATGGAACAATGGAGCTCTCAGCGCTTGAGCTCCTATAAGGGACAGACTGACTCCTCAAGCAGCTCCCCGACCCCCATATATCCAAAGAGACACCTCATAAAGGAGAGCTCAGGCTGACATCTAGGGAGTATCCTTCTGGAACAAAGATAACAGAAGAAGAAACTGGCAGCAACCCTTACTGTTCTGCAACTGCTGCAGGTGATCCCCAGGCAAGCAGGGTCTGGAGTGGACCTCTAGCAGTCCTACAGCAGAGGGGCCTGACTGTTAGAAGGAAAGCTAAGAAACAGAAAAAAAGAACTTCATTATCAACAAACAGGACATCCACTTAGAGATCCCAGCTGAAAGTTACCAACTACAAAGACCACAGGTAGATAAATCCACAAAGATGGGAAGAAACCAGCACAAAAAGGATGAAAACAACAAAAACCAGGTCACCTCTCCTCCTCCAAGGGATCACAACTCCTCACCAGCAAAGGAACGAGGCTGGATGGAGAATGAGTCTGATGAATTGACAGAAACAGGCTTCAGAAGGTGGGTAATAAACTTCTCTGAGCTAAAAGAACATGTTCTAACCCAAGGCAAAGAAACTAAGAACCTTAAAAAAAGGTTTGATGAAATGCTAATGAGAATAAACAGCTTAGAGAGGGATATAAATGAATTGATGGAGCTGAAAAATACAACATGAGACCTTCGCAAAGCATATTCAAGTTTCAGTAGCTGAATAGACTAAGCAAAGGAAAGGATATCAGAGATTGAATATCAACTCAATGAAATGAGAAGGCAAGATTAAAGAAAAAAAGAGTAAAAAGAAATGAACAAAGCCTCCAAGAAATATGGGATTATGAGAAAAGACCTAATCTATGTTTGATTGGTATACCTGAATGTGATGGAGAGAATGAGTCTAAGTTGGAAAACCCTCTTCAGGATATTATCCAGGAGAACTTCCACAACCTAGCAAGGCAGACCAATATTCAAGTCCAGGAAATACAGAGAGCACCACAAAGATATTCCTTAGGAAGAGCAACCCCAAGGCACATAAACGTCAGACTCACCAGGGTTGAAATGAAGGAAAAAATGCTAAGGGCAGCCAGAGAGTAAGGTCAGGTTACCCACAAAGGGAAGCCCATCAGACTCACAGCAGATTTCTTAGTAGAAATCCAACAAGCCAGAAAAGAGTGGGGGCCAATATTCAACATCCTTTAAGAAAAGAACTTTCGACATAGAATTTCATATCCAGTCAAACTAAGCTTCATAAGCGAAGGAGAAATAAAATCCTTTACGAACAAGCAATTGCTCAGAGATTTCGTCACCACGAGGCCTGCTTTACAAGAGCGCCTGAAAGAAGCACTAAACATAGAAAGGAACAACCAGTACCAGCCACTCCAAAAACATACTAAATAGTAAAGAGCATAGACACAAAAAAGAAACTGCATCAACTAATGGACAAAACAACCAGCTAGTATCAAAATGGCAGGATCAAATGCACGCAAAGCAATATTAACCTTAAATGTAATTGGGTGAAATGCCCCAGTCAAAAGACACAGACTGGCAAATTGGATAAAAAGTCCAGACCCATCAGTGTGCTGTATCCAGGACACCCATCTCACATGCAGGGACACACATAGGCTCAAAATAAAGGGATGGACGAAGATTTACCAAGCAAATGGAGAGAAAAAAAAAAAAAAGGCAGGAGTTCCAATCCTAGTCTCTGATAAAACAGACTTTAAACAAACAAAGATCAAAAGACACAAAGAAGGGTATTACATAAGGGTAAAAGGATCAGTGTATCAAGAAGAGCTAACGATCCTAAATATATATGCACCCAATACAGGAGCACCCAGATACATAAAACAAATTCTTAATGACCTACAAAGAGACTTAGAATCCCACACAATAATAGTGGGAGACTTTAACTCCACTGTCAATATTAGACAGATCAACGAGACAGAAAATTAACAAGGATATCCAGGACTTGAACTCAGACCTAGACCAAGCAAACCTAATAGACATTTACAGAACTCTCCACCTCAAATCCACCGAACATACATTCTTCTCAGCACCACATCACACCTACTCTAAAATTGACCACATAATTGGAAGTAAATCATTCCTCAGCAAATGCAAAAGAAAGGAAATCATAACAAACAGTCTCTCAGACCACAGTGCAATCAAGTTAGAACTCAGAATTGAGAAACTAAGAACCTCACAACTTCATGGAAACTGAACAACTGGCTCTTGAATGTTGACTGGATAAACAATGAAATGAAGGCAGAAATAAAGATGTTCTTCGAAACCAACGAGAACGAAGACACAACATACCAGAATCTCTGGGACACATTTAAAGCAGTGTCTAGAGGAAAATATATAGCAATAAATGCCCATATGAGAAGTGAGAAAAGATCTAAAATCAACACCCTATCCTCAAAATTGAAAGAGCTAGAGGAGCAAGACTAAAAAAACTCAAAACCTAGCAGAAGACAAGAAACAACTAAGATCAGAACCGAACTGAAGGAGATAGAGACACAAAAAAACCTTCAAAAAATCAATAAATCCAGGAGCTAGTTTTTTGAAAAGATCAACAAAATAGGCAGACTGCTAGCCAGATTAATAAAAATGCTCATCATCCTTGGACATTAGAGAAATTCAAATCAAAACTACATTGAGATACCATCTCATGCCAGTTAGAATGGGAATCATTAAAAAATCTGGAGACAACAGATGCTGGAGGGTATGTAGAGAAATAGAAACACTTTCACACTGTTGGTGGGAGTGTAAATTAGTTCAACTATTGTGGAAGACAGTGTGGTGATTTCTCAAGGACCTAGAAATAGAAATTCCATTTAACCCAGCAATCACATTACTGGGTATATATCCAAAGGAATATAAATCGTTCTTTATAAAGACACATGCACACATATGTTCACTGTGACACTGTTTACAATAGCAAAGACTTGGAACCAACCCAAATGCCCATTGATGATAGACTGGACAAGGAAAACGTGGCACATATACACCATGGAATACTATGCAGCCATAAAAAATGATGAGTTCGTGTCCTTTGTAGGGACATAGATGAACCTGGAAACTATCATTCTTAGCAAACTGACACAAGAACAGAAAACCAAGCACTGCATGTTCTCACTCATAGGCGGGTGTTGAACAATGAGAACACATGGACACAAGGAGGGAGCATCACACACTGAGGTCTGTGGGGAGAGGACTAAGGGAAGGACAGTGAGGGGTGGGAAGTTGTGGAGGGATAACATGGGGAGAAATGCCAGATATAGGTGATGGGGATGGAGGCAGCAAACCACATTGCCATGTATGTACCTATGTAACAATCCTACATGTTCGTTACCTGTACCCCAGAACCTAAAATGCAATTATATATATATATATATATATATATATATATATATATATATAAACAGAATAACATTATATTCTTCCTTGATGTTGTTCCTTGTATCATATTACTCCAAATTTTCTAAATAGCCAGCATGGGCACCCTCCTGCTGTATGGTTTGTAATATCCAGGAGGGACCTGGGTGATATTACTCACCATATGGTGGGGGGTGTGGGCACCCCACTGCCGTATGGTTCATAATATCCAGGGGGGCCGGGGTGACATTACTCCCCATATGGCGGGGGGTGTGGGCACCCCCTGCCATATATTACTCGCCATATGGCAGGGGGATGTGGACACCCCCCTGCCATATGTTTCGTAATATCCGGGGAGGGGGTGGTGGGAGTGATATTACTTGCCAGATGGTGGGGGGTGTGGGTATATATATATATATAAAATAATGGCCCCAAAGAACAAAAGTAGTAATGCTGGCAATTTGGATATACCAAAGATTAGCCAAAAAGTGCTTCCTTTAAGTGAAAAGGGAAAAGCTCTCAACTTAATGAAGAAACGAAAAAGCTGTATGCTAAGGTTGCCAAGATCCATAGTGAGAATGAATTATCTGTGAAATTGTGAAGAAAAAAGAAATTCGTGCATAGTATGTACAGGTTTCAGTACTATCCAAGGTTTCAGGCATCCACTGGAGTTCTTGGGAGGTCTTGGACTGCTGTATTTGATATCAGTTGCCTGAACAATTTCAGCCTCCTAGACTGTAGTAGTATCCAGTTGACTTTCCCTTCATCCCAAATGAGTAGACTGCATTTCCTTTGGTTCTGAGTCTGGATCATTGAACGTATCAGTGGACTAAGCTGAAGATGGGAGACATGGCTTGAGATCTGTCTACCTTGTTCAATCTTTAAACTGCTCTTCTGTTCAGAGTTTGAGTTTTAATAAGAATCTAACTTATGATGGGCTCCTGGCCTTATTGTAAATAGACCTAAATGGTTAGCCTTACCATTTTCTACCTTGTTTACTTAGGAGAAATAATAAGTAGAATCAAATGGAAATTATCATGCCTTAGTTATTAGCATTCAGAGGATAAAGAGTAAACATGTTAAGAAAAATGTAAAAAAAATTATCATTGCCATTTAAAAATGTGCTCTTAATGTGTCTCCTTTTTTATCCTAAGTAAAATAACCATGTCAGAGCAAGACATTTTAACTTGAAAAACTCTAGCTCAAACTTTCTTGATTGGTGTGGAAAGGGGGACTGGATCATGGAAAGGTGAGATGTGTGTATCTTTTACATAGAAGATGCTTCATTCATATTCTTGCCTGAAGTTGACCTTGAACCTGGTTTCATTATATTAAACTGGGAAGAATGGCCCTTGAACAGTCCTTAGTCATGACTGATGTGATCCCAGAATGCTTGGGGCCCATTTAGGTCACATGGAAGGAAAGAATCCAGACAAATGAACATTCCTATTAATGTATGTTTTCCAGGTGCAGCATAAGCCTTTGATTTGTATTCAGTTCAGGGCAACTGCAGCAATTTGAAAGGTGTGATATTCTTTTTTTAAAATTAAAATTTAAAATTTCCTAGCCCAGGACAAAGCTGAAGGAAGGTATAATATTCATCAGGTTCAGATAGGTGAATAGACATGAGTAACACATTCTTCTGTGTTCTGGAGGATAGCTCTGAAACCCAGTGTGCTCTGAAGGTGCTTTATCCTGAAAGAATTTAACAGACCTCATGAAGGTAACAATCATTAAACTCATCTCTCACCCCAACTCCATTCCCCTTACCAAATCCTTATTTTAGAGAAATACAGATATTTCTAGGATTTATTTAGGGGAATGTAGCTGGAGAAAGGCATTCCCACCTTCTACTCATTTCCTAATGTGTTGCCTCTGTCCAGCTGGAGAACCTGATGGCTTTTAACCTTTAGACCTGGCTCCTCTCAGTTACTATAAACATGAGTTCCAAACCCCATTCTCATCCCCATTAGAGGGCATTTGTCTCTAATATATGTTTCTTCCTAGTTTCAGGTCTTCCTGGAACCAGATTAAGGGCACCCACTGAGCCATGTGTCCCAGCCTTCAACAAGGATGCCCTGTTCTAATTCCTGGTTTGCAAAAAAATTCCTCTTAAGGGCTGAGCCCTGTTCTGCATGCTAGGATGCTTAGTTAAGGTTTTAAGAATCTGCCTAGAGCCCACCCTTGCCAATCTGTCCTTGCCCTGTAGCCATAGATCTGTCCTCTGTTCTGCTTAGACCCAGGCTTACAATCCCTATCCTGAGCCAAGAAGATGCTAGGTGCCAAACTCTACCCATCATAAAGAAATCCTTATTTATTGGTATCTATGTGGGTAGAGGACTTCTTAGACTGTGACAATTGGGCTATAGATCATACTTTGGGAGCCCAACTCTCCTGGGCACTGCCTAATCCTTGTTTACCTCACTTTCCCTGATGAGTGGTCACTGGAATCTAACATTCCTTACAGCTGTCTTGAGTAAAAGAAAATGCATCTTCTCTCTGAGTTCATGTTCCTTGTAGGGACATGGATCAGTCTGGAAACCATCATTCTCAGCAAACTGACACAAGAACAGAAAACCAACTATCACATGTTCTCATAAGTGGGTGTTGAACAATAAGAACACATGGACACAGGGAGGGGAACATCACACACTGGGGCCTGTCAGGGGTGGGGGGCTAGGGAAGGGATAATGGGTGGGGGGATTGGGGAGAGCTAACATTAGGAGAAATATGTAATATAGATGACAGGGGCATGGATGCAGCAAACCACCATGGCACATGTATACCTATGTAACAAACCTGCATGTTCTGCACATGTACCCCAGAACTTAAAGTGTAATAATAGTAAAAAAGGAAAATACATCCTCTGTCTATTCAACCTGTCCTGGTCTAAATTTTCAGAGTTGAGTCATTTTTCTCTATTAATCTTACAATATCCTTTGATTAGGAAAACATATCACGTGCTAGAATACTTTAATGTGTCACTGTGACCAGTAGTAAAAGAAAAAACTCTGAAGTTCACATTTAATTTGATGACATAATCACTTGAAAACCATGTTTTATTTTGTAGAGAAAAGAGGAAAAGGAAAGGAAAAATCCATAGCTTTAGGCATAAATTAAAATTCTCATAGTAGCTTCTTTCTAATAATAGCATCTGTTAAAATGTTAATTTGGCAAAAACATGAGCCCTGGAAATAATTGTCTTCATTTTCATATAGTCACAATTGCTTAGATTTGTAATGTACTTTTGTTCCAGTGACAAGTATTGTGACTGGCTTAGTGGATCAGGTATGGATTTGTAGATCTGAGTTTTGCTAAAAATGTTTTCATATTAGAAAATATTGGAAATTAGAAGAGAAGAAATTAATATTTGTACATAAAATCTTGGTCACCATAGGTGAACTTCTTTCAAAGCTCAGAGATATATTTATGTCCAGCATCAACTTTTAGTCAGCAAATATTTACTGAGCGATTACTATTTTTGAGAATTGTTCTAGATGTTGTGATATAGTAGTGAATAAAGCAAAGTTTCTGCTTTATGTAACATTCTTGTGTTGCAGTGATTATAGCAGGCGTCCCCAAACTACGGCCCGCGGGCCGCATGCGGCCCCCTGAGGCCATTTATCCGGCCCCCCACATCACTTCAGGAAGGGGCACCTCTTTCAGTGGTGGTCAGTGAGAGGAGCTCAGTATGTGGCGGCCCTCCAACGGTCTGAGGGACAGTGAACTGGCTCCCTGTGTAAAAAGTTTGGGGACGCCTGGATTATAGTATTAGGTTGGTGAACTGGGTGGGGGTGGTGGGAGGGTAGCAAATGATGGAACACTTCCTTTCTACTTGTCTTCTTAGCCAATGGCTTTTGGTGGGTTATGGTGCAGTAAGAATTCTTAATTTAGGTTTTCTCAGAAGCAGACCTAAATGCAAGAACGCAGTGCAAGTAGTTTATCTGGAGGTGAGGGAAACATTGCTAGGGGGTTGGGAAAGTGGGACTGGGAAGAGAAGACAGCTAAAAGAGTCTCTACAGTGAGTGACTGGCACTTAATCTCATGAGAAATCTCCAGGAAACAGAGCCTCTCTCCTGAGGGGAAAGGAAGCTGGAATGTTTATGCATCATCTCTCATTAGTCATGGTTGGGGGCTTCTGAGGGCAGGGTTAATCTAGGTCTGGCCTGCAGTGTGAGCAGCAAGGTGGGTTTTCGTGGCCTGAAAAAGTCCTCAGGCATGGCCTATAGGTTCTTGAAGTGGGAAATCAGATGGTATGCACTGAGTTGATAAGGATTGAAGTAAGATGTGGGCTGGGCTACTGAGCTGTTGAGGGAAACTTGTCTTTCCATGGTAAATGAAATAGTGCTCCTGATTTTTTTTTTTTTTTTTTTTTTTTTTTTTTTTTTTTTTTTTTTTTTGTGATGGAGTCTCCCTCTGTCACCAGGCTGGAATGCAGTGGTGGGATCTCGGCTCACTGCAACCTCCGCCTCCTGGGTTCTAGCGATTCTCCTACCTCAGCATCTCGAGTAGCTGGGACTATAGGCATGCGCCACCACACCCAGCCAATTTTTGTATTTTCAGTAGAGACAGGGTTTCACCATGTGGGCCGGGATTATTTCATTCTCCTGATCTTGTGATTCACCCACCTCAGTCTTGCAAAGTACTGGGATTACACGCATGAGCCACTGCATCCAGCTGCTCCTGCTATTTTAAAGCTTGAACTGAAGCATGGCAAAAGCAAACTAAAATTATTCTAAGACTTTGCTAGATATGTAGTAAGGTAGAACTATATGACACAGTGGATTAGCTTTAACAGTGTAATTTTCTCATGTGGCTTCGTGAACATGTACTTGATAGAAAATGGTACCTTGCTGGGCGAACACTAGATGGTACTGTTCTCTAGGTAGAAGACAGTCTGCAACTAGATTTTGGTGCTGATCTATTATTATAGTTTAGTATACAATTTTAAAACAGTTGGGCTTCAGTCGATCAAAAAGTATTTACTGAACACCCATTAAGTATCAGAGCTGGGCCTGAAATAGAAAGGAAAATAGTATTAAGATGAGAATGACAGCAAAGCACAAAACTGGAGCAGCAGCTTTCCAATTTAAATAGCCTGGATTTTTCCTTTCTTTAGAGAACTTAGAGAATTTATGTAGCATAAGAATTTTTTTAACCCCAAAGAACTTTGTATTAATGGAATAATATTTGCTATAAGTTTTTGATAATATTTCATGAATATTATATATCCAGTTACTAATTAACTGTATTTGCCATTTGACTTTATGATTAAATTTAAAAACATGATGTTTTCTGTAAAATACTATTCTAATATACTTCTAAAATATACCACCATCATGAACCTTCCCATGTTAAATCCCACTAGCTTTATTACTCCAAACTTTTAGTATCACCCTGAGTAAATCTAGGGAGTCCTTATAGACGTGCTTCTTAAACTTTAATGTGCATAACAGGCATCTGGAGATTTGATTAAAATGAGATTCTGAGTCAGTGGGTCTGGGGTGGAGCCTGAGATTATGCATTTCTAACAAGTTCCCAGATGATGCTGATGCTACTGATCCACAGCTAGCCCTTTGAGTAGATTTTTACTTATAGATGTGGTCACTGAGTTTTGCCATGGTTAGAAGCATGTTTTAATTTTAATTTCCTGTAGGATTTTTTTCTTTGTCACTCTCCCTCCCTGTCTTCAACTTCCTTTACCCACATCTTCACCATGTTCTTATAATATACCGTATATTGCATACGGTAGTCATTAAATACATGTAGATGAAGGATGGGAGAAGAAACTTTCTCCGTAAAACATGGAGTGTTGGATAGCTTTAATTTGTCCCTTCAGAACCATGCTTCTCTTGTCTTCACCTTGTTCTCTGGAATGGCCTGATAACCTGCATGAACCTTGTCATGTAGCTCTTCTGTTCTCTGGCTTCCAGGTTGGATTTACTCATGGGGGCCCCAGTGAAAGATGAGAGGGAGAGGAGAGTGAGATCAATTATTTATCCTTTGTCTCCCTTCCTGTAAGGTCACTTTGGATTATTTGAGAATGTTTGCTGAAGTTCAATAAACCCTTTTCTTTCTTTCTTTCTTTCTTTCTTTCTTTTTCTTTCTTTCTTTCTTTTTCTTTCTTTCTTTCTTTCCTCTTTCCTTTCTCTCTCTCTCTGTTTCTTTCTTCTTTCCTTCCTTCCTTCCTTCCTTCCTTCCTTCCTTTCTTTCTTTCTTTCTTTCTTTCTTTCTTTCTTTCTTTCTTTCTTTCTTTCTTTCTTTCTTTCTCTTTCTTTCTTTCTTTCTTTCTTTCTTTCTTTCTTTCTTTCTTTCTTTCTTTGTCTCTCTCTCTTTCTTTCTTTCTTTCTTTCTTTCTTCTTTCTTTCTTTTTGACAGAGTCTTGCTCTGTTGCCCAGGCCCCAGGCTGGAGTACAGTGGAGTGATCTCAGCTCACTGCAACCTCTGCCTCCCGGGTTCAAGTGATTCTCCTGCCTCAGCATCCTGAGTAGCTGGGACTACAGGCATATGCCACCATGCCTGGCTAATTTTTGTATTTTTAGTAGAGACAGGGTTTCACTATGTTGGCCAGGCTGGTTTCCAACTCCTGATCTCGTAATCCATCTGCCTCGGACTCTCGAAGTGCTAGGATTACAGGCATGAGCCTCCGTGCCGAGCAGTAAACCCTTTTTAAAGTGTCTGCTTGCATACAGTTCTCTCCTTTGGGGTTCTGGAAACTCTCTTTTCCTTTTTCCCTTGGGGCCTAGGGATTAGTAACTGCTCCTGTGTTATTAGCCCTGTGATACTTATAGTTCCTTGGCATTTTGCCCATAATCCTTAAGAGTTCCTTTTTAAAAATAAATTATCAAGTTAGCTTAATTTGAGTACATCAACATGTTGGGATGCTGACTGAAACACTCAGTTACCAATGACTTCAGAAATATAAATAGGTAAAATTTGCTGAGCTGCATAGGAAGACATAAAATAACATAGTGTGATATGCTTATCACTTTCATGGTGATAAGCATTTAAAATCTATTAACAATTTTCAAGAAAACAACACATTGTTATTAACTATAATCAACATGTTGTACAAGTTCTCTTGAACTTATTCCTCCTGTAATACATGTTAATTACACCGATTTAGCCATTTCATAGTGTAACATACATATGTGTTTTAAAACAACATACTGTACATAAAAATTATGTACAATTTTAATTTTTCAAATAAATAAGATGGGAAATGATAGAAAAAATGTAAAAGATGACACAATTTGAGCCACGCAGAAAAGGCTCAATTTTGACAAATATTTAATTGCTTTACAACTCCAAGAACATGTCAGCATTGCCTGACATTATCAACTCTGTTGGGGCTATGACTGAAATTTGGCTTAGGTTTCTCATTACCTCTGTGGCATTTGAAATGTTCAGGCAAATTTTGTTTCTCTGGTCAGTATGGGTCAGAGTCCAAGTTAGATACAGCCAAGCAGGGGCTTCTGGCTCATTAGAGAATATTTCCCAGACTGCTGGTCTATGTTCTCACTGCAATTGATGATGACAGACAACAGAAATAATAAACTTAACTGACTTTGAAAAACAGCAGTAGTTATGGTCTTTCTTTGACTCATTCTTTTATCTGAACAGATTAGCTTTGCTGTTCTCTTATCTGAGTCCATTTAATATTTGTGCATGTATATGGGAGTATAAAGGCTCTTTTTTTTTTTTTTTAAATGGAGTCTTGCTCTGTCACCAGGCTAGAGTGCAATGGCATGATCTTGGCTCACTTTTACTTCTAGCTCCCGAGTTCAAGCAATTCTCCTGCCTCAGCGTCCTGAGTAGCTGGGACTACAGGCACATGCCACCACACTCAGATAATTTGTGTATTTTTAGTAGAGATGGGGTTTCACCATATTGGCCAGGGTGATCCCAAGTAAAGGTTCTTAATCCAAGTTTTTACCATTTTTCTTGTTATCTGATTGTAGGAAATCTCACTTTGTATGAAATGTACCCATAACCCTATTTAATTTGCACCTATTAAAATGTCAAAAATTGGTACATTTTGAATGTGGCCTGGAATATTCCAGAGTGATAAAGTTTTTAGCCCTCTTAAATGTGGTAGGGATTTTCTTCTTGGCTACATTGATTCTTCCTCCATTTAATTCTAACACTTGAGGCTGCAAACTCATTCTTCTCCTAAATAAATGGTCACGGTGTTTACCAGAATTTTATTACTACGGCAGAGAGCTCATCATTGGGCTTTTTTTAAATGGGAGAAATTTCATGGTATGTTTGCAAGGTTATTACTCAAAGCAGCATATATGCAACAAGGTTTTATTTTTCTTTTATAGTTATTGTCAGAATAGACGCCAGTATAGCAGTTTCAGTCGGTCAAATGATCATGGCTAGCAAGAACTTTTTAATTTGAGAGAGTTAGGAAATCTAGTTGGAATGTTTAGAAAAATAAACTATCATACTGGCTCACTAATTGATTTCTTCTGTACTTTAATCATCCATACAGTCATCATCTGGGATTGAAAACAAGTGCTAAGTGTATCAAGAGGAAAAATAGATAATCTGTTTTCTCATGTAGCTCATCTTCTTAGATAAGTAGCATGTATACACAAATATGTTATAATTTATTTTAGCAATGATAAAAATATTAGGTACATAATCTAGAGGAAGGAGGGCCTAACTTAATTGTGGGGGAGAGAGATTGGTTAGGAGACCTTCATAGAGAAGTTGCTATCTGCGTGGGATTTTGAAGGTTGAATACAAGATGAGAGATGGTGGGTAGTTAGGAGCCAAATTATAAAAGGTCTTATACTTTCTGCTAAGGAAATTGGTTTGATTTTTATCCTGTAGGCAATCATAAGCTTCTAGAGAATTTTACCTAGGAAAGAGATATTATCAAATTTGCATTTTGGAAAGAACTTTTTAGGAAGGATGTAAGAGATGCGCTGGATGAGAGGGGTGGAGTTGTGTTTATATGAAGCTGGAGGTAGAGAAAGCAACTAGGAGCTGTGCAAAGAGCCCACACAAGAGCTAAAAATTGCTTAAACTAAGTGAGAATGAAGAGAAAGCGGCAGATTCAAGAGATAATTAGGAAGCAGAATTGGCAAGACAATATCTGAGAAATTATTACTAAAATATAGAATATATAAAAGAGAATATGTTGGGAAGATGGATGGGAAGAGAGAATGACTTTATGTATTTGATGTTTTGAGGTAGAGCCCCTAACAGATAGACTGCTGTATAACTTTGGATAACTGCTAGGTAGTCTGGCGTAGAGACACGTGTTTGGAAATTAGAGAATAGAGGAGTAGCTGAGATGTTTGAGGGGCAGAGTGCAGGGCGAACTCTCCAACCTGTTTTTCTGTCTCCATGCTTTTCTTTTGTGCAACACTCTGATCTCATGTTGCTAAATTGCTGATGCTTTACACCAGGATGAGGCGGAAGAGGGGTGTGTCCTTAGCCCATTTAAGAATCACTAGAGAAGCTTGACTAAGAAGTTCCTTATAAAGGTAGTAAAATAATGAGGAGAAACTTAAGTCCCAGAATCCAAGGAAAGAGAGTTTTAAGAAAGCAATTAACCCAACTGCTCAACAGGGGACTAGTTTACTGTCAAAGTAGAAGACAGAAGGGGAAAGCTTGATATTGTTCTTGGCAATGATTTTTTGGACATGACAAACACAGCAACAAAAACAGAAATAGACAAGTAGGACTGTCTCAACTAAAAAGCTTCTGTAAGGCAATGGACACAATCAACAGAGTGAAAAGGCAACCTGCATAAAGGAAGAAAGTATTTGTGAACTATTTATCTGATAGGGGGTTGATATCCAAAATATATATAAAAAATTCCTATAAAGTAAGAGCAAAAAACCCCCAAATGTGATTAAATAATGGGCACAGGACTTACATTTCACCAAAGAAGACATACAAATGACCAATGGTTATATGAAAAGGAGCTCAACATCATTAATCATCAGGGAAATTCAAATTAAAATCACAATGAAATATCATCGCACACTTGTTAGGATGGTTATTATTAAAAAATACAAAAGATAAATATTATCAACGATGTGGAAAAATTGAAACCCTTATATACTGTTGGTGGGAATGTAGGATGGTGCAGTCACTATGGAGAACAGTATGAAGGCTCCACAAAAAATTAAAAACAGAACTACCAAATGATCCAGCAGTCTTACTACTAGATATATATCCAAAAGAATTGAAATCAGGATTTTTTGTTGTTGTTGAGATGCAGTCTTGCTCTGTTGCTCAGTCTAGAGTGCAATAGCATGATCTCAGCTCACTGCAACCTCCGTCTCCTGGGTTCAAACGATTCTCCCACCTCAGCCTCCCAAGTAGCTGGGATTACAGATCCACACCATCATGCCCGGCTAATTTTTGCGTTTTTGTAGAGATGGGGTTTCACCATGTTGACCAGGCTGGTCTGGGACTCCAGACCTCAGGTAATCTGCCCACCTTGGCCTCCCTAAGTGCTGGGATTACAGGTGTGAGCTACCGTGCCCAGCCTGAAATCAGGATCTTGAAGAGATATATGCATTTTTTTCTTTCTTTTTTTCTTTCCTTCTTTCTTTCCTTCCTTCCTTCCTTCCTTCCTTCCTTCCTTCCTTCCTTCCTTCCTTCCTTCCTTCCCTCCCTCTCTCTCTTTCTTTCTTTCTTTCTTTCTTTTTAAATCTATTGCACTTTAGGTTCTGGGGTAAATGTGCAAAACATGCAGGATTGTTGCATAGATACATACATGGCAATGTGGTTTGCTGCCCCCATCCCCCTGTCACCTATATCTGGCATTTCTCCCCCTGTTATCCCTTCCCAACCTCATTAGCCGCTGCTGTCCATCCCTTATTCCCCCCCAATAGAACTCAGTGTATGATGCTGCCTTCCCTGTGTCCATGAGTTCTCATTGTTCAACACCAGCCTATGAGTGAGAACAATGTGGTGTTTGTTTTCCTGTTCTTGTGTCAGTTTGCTGAGAATGATGGTTTCCAGATTCATCCATGTCCCTACGAAAGACACGAACTCATCTTTTAAAAAAAAATGTATTTTATTGCGTTTTAGGTTTTGGGGTACATGTGAGGAACATGCAGGATTGTTGCGTAGGTACATACATGACAATGTGATTTGCTGCCTTCCTCCCTGTCACCTATATCTGGCATTTCTCCCCTTATCATCTCTCCTCAACTCCCCATCACCCGCTGTCCCTCCCCTAGTTCCCCCGCACAGACCTCAGTGTGTGATGCTCCCCTCCCTGTGTCCAAGTGTTCTCATTGTTCAACAACCACCAGTGAGATCATGCAGTGTTTGGTTGTCTGTTCTTGTGTCAGTTTGCTGAGAATGATAATTTCTGGGTTCATCCATGTCCGTACAAAGGACACAAACTCATCATTTTTATAGCTGCATAATATTCCATGGTGTATATGTTCCATATTTTCCTTGTCCAGTCTGCCATCGATGGGCATTTGGGTTGGTCTTTGCTATTGTAAACAGTGCTCCAATGAACATACATGTGCATGTATCTTTATAATAGAATGATTTATAATCCTTAGGATATATACACAGTAATGAGATTGCTGGGTCAAATGGAATTTCTATTTCTAGGTCCTTGAGGAATTGCCACACTGTCTTCCACAATGGTTGAACTAATTTACACTCCCACCAACAGTGTAAAAGTGTTCCTGTTTTTCCACATCGTCTCCAGCATCTGTTGCCTTCAGATTTTTTAATGATCGCCATTCTAATTGGTGTGAGATGGTATCTCAATATAGTTTTGATTTGCATTTCTCTAATGACCAGTGATGATGAGCATTTTTTCATATGTTTGTTGGCCTCATATATGTCTTCTTTTGAAAAGTGTCTGTTCATATCCTTCACCCACTTTTGAATGGGTTTGTTTGTTTTTTTTCTTGTAAATCTATTTTTGTTTTTTGTAGATTCTGGGTATCAGCCCTTTGTCAGATGAGTAGATTGCAAAATTTTTTTTCCCATTTTGTTGGTTGCCAGTTCAGTCTAATGATTGTTTCTTTTGCTGTACAGAAGCTCTGGAGTTTAATTAGATCCCATTTGTCTATTTTGGCTTTTGTTGCCAATGCTTTTGGTGTTTTAGTCATGAAGTCCTTGCCTATGCCTATGTCCTGAACGGTTTTGCCTAGGTTTTCTTCTAGGGTTTTTATGGTGTTAAGTCTTATGTTTAAGTCTTTAATCCATCTGGAGTTAATTTTAGTGTAAGGTGTCAGGAAGGGGTCCAGTTTCTGCTTTCTGCACATGGCTAGCCAGTTTTCCCAACACCATTTATTAAACAGGGAATCCTTTCCCCATTGCTTGTTTTTGTCAGGTTTGTCAAAGATCAGGTGGTTGTAGATGTGTGGCATTGCCTCCAAGGCCTCTGTTCTGTTCCATTGGTCTATATCTCTGTTTTGTACTATGCTGTTTTCATTACTGTAGCCTTGTATTATAGCTTGAAGTCAGGTAGCGTGATGCCTCCAGCTTTGTTCTTTTTGCTTAGAATTGACTTGGCTATGTGGGCTCTCTTTTGGTTCCATATGAAATTTAAGGTGGTTTATTCCAGTTCTGTGAAGAAGGTCATGGGTAGCTTAATGGGGATATCATTGAATCTATAAATTACTTTGGGCAGTATGGACATTTTCATAATATTAATTCTTCCTAACCATGATCATGGAGTGTTTATCCGTCTGTTTGTGTCCTCTCTTATTTCATTGAGCAGTGGTTTGTAGTTCTCCTTGAAGAAGTCCTTTACATTCTTGTTTAGTTGTGCTTCTAGGTATTTTATTCTATTTGTAGCAATTGTGAATGGCAGTTCATTCTTGATTTGGTTCTCTTTAAGTCTGTTTTTGGTGTATAGGAATGCTTGAGATTTCTGCACATTGATTTTGTATCCTGAGACTTTACTGAAGTTGCTTATCCATTTTAGGAGATTTTGGGCTGAGATGATGGGGTCTTCTAAATATACAATCATGTCTTCTGCAAATAGAGACAATTTGACTTTCTTCTTTCCTAATTGATTACCCTTTATTTATTTTTCTTGCTTGATTGCTCTGGCTAGAACTTCCAATACTGTACTGAATAGGAGTGGTGAGAGAGGGCATCCTTGTCTAGTGCCAGATTTCAAAAGGAATGCTTCCAGTTTTTGCCCATTCAGTATGATATTGGCTGTGGGTTTGTCATAAATAGCTTTTATTATTTTGAGATACATTCTGTCAATACCTAGTTTATTGAGAGTTTTTAGCATAAAGGGCTGTTGAATTTTGTCAAAGGCCTTTGCTGCATTTATTGAGATAATAATGTGATTTTTGTCTTTGGTTCTGTTTATGTGGTGAATTACGTTTATAGACTTGTGGATGTTGAATCAGCTTTGCATCCCTGGGATGAAGCCTACTTGATCATGATGGATAGGCTTTTTGATGTGCTGTTGCTATCTGTTTGCCAGTATATTATTGAAGAATTTTGCATCTATGTTCATCATGGATATTGGCCTGAAGTTTTCTTTTCTTGTTGAGTCTCTGCTAGGTTTTGGTATCAGGATGATGTTTTTCTCATAAAATCATTTGGGAAGGATTCCATCTTTTTGGATTGTTTGGAATAGTTTCAGAAGGAGTGGTTCCAGCTCCTCTTTGTATGTCTGGTAGAATTCAGCTGTGAACCCTTGTGGACCTGGGCTTTTTTTGGGTGGTAGGCTCTTAATTGCTGCCTCAACTTCAGCGCTTGTTATTTTTCTATTCAGGGTTTCAACTTCTTTCTGGTTTAGGCTTGGGAGGGTGCAAGTGTCCAGGAATTTATCCATTTCTTCCAGGTTTACTAGGTTTTGTGCATAGAGTTTATAGTAATCTCTGATGGTGGTTTGTATTTCTGTGGAATCTGTGGTGATATTCCCTTTATCATTTTTTATTCCATCTATTTGATTAGTCTCTCTTTTCTTTTTTATTAATCTGGATGGTGGTTTGTCTATTTTGTTGATTTTCATAAAACCAGCCCCTGAATTTATTAATTTTTTCGAAGGGTTTTTTGTATCTCTATCTCCTTCAGGTATGCTCTGATCTTAGTTGTTTCTTGTCTTCTGCTAGGTTTTGAGTTTTTTTGATCTTGCTCCTCTAGCTCTTTCAATTTTGAGGATAGGGTGTTGATTTTAGATCTTTCCTTGCTTCTCATGTGGGCATTTATTGCGATAAATTTTCCTCTAGATACTGCTTTAAATGTGTCCCAGAGATTCTGGTATGTTGTGTCTTTGTTCTCGTTGGTTTCAAAGAACATCTTTATTTCTGCCTTCATTTCATTGTTTATCCAGTCAACATTCAAGAGCTGGTTGTTCAGTTTCCATGAAGCTGTGTGGTTCTGAGTTAGTTTCTCAATTCTGAGTTCTAACTTGATTGCACTGTGGTCTGAGAGACAGTTTGTTATGGTGTCCATTCTTTTCCATTTGCTGAGGAGTGATTTACTTCCAATTATGTGGTCAATTTTAGAGTAGGTGTGATGTGGTGCTGAGAAGAATGTATATTCTGTGGATTTGGGGTGGAGAGTTCTGTAAATGTCTATTAGGTTTGCTTGGTCCAGGTCTGAGTTCAAGACCTGGATATCCTAGTTAATTTTCTGTCTCATTGATTTGTCTAATACTGACAGTGGAGTGTTAAAGTCTCCCACTATTATTGTGTGGGAGTCTAAGTCTCTTTGTAAGTCATTAAGACCTTGCTTTACCTTGCTTTATATATCTAGGTGCTCCTGTGTTGGGTGTGTATGTATTTAGAATTATTAGCTCTTGTTGTTGCATTGATTGAAGGATATTTTCATTGTATATATCATTGTGGGTTAATGTTATCTTTCCTTCAGCACTATAAATACGTCATGCTTCTCTCTCCTTGATTTTAAGATTCCCACTGAAAAGTCTGCTGCCAGACATATTGAAGCTCCATTGTATGCTATTGGTTTCTTTTATCTTGGTGCTTTTAGGATCCTTTATTTATCCTTGGCCTTTGCGATTCTTTGGGTTAAATCTGCTTGGTGTCCTATAACCTTCTTATACTTGGATATTGATATCTTTCTCTAGGTTTTGGAAGTTCTCTGTTATTATCCCTTTGAATAAACTTTTTATCCCTGTCTCTTTCTCTGCCTCCTCTTTCAGGCCTATAACTCTTATTTTTTTCCTTTCAAAGCTATTTTCTAGATCCTGTAAGTATGCTTCATTGTTTCTTATTTTTTATCTGTCTCCTATGACTGTGCATTTTCAAATAGCCTGTCTTCAAGCTCACTAATTCTTTCTTCTGATTGATCCATTAGGTTATTAAAGAACTGTGATAAATTCTTTAGTATGCCAGTTGCATTTTTCAGCTTCAGAATTTCTGCTTGATTTCTTTTAGTTATTTTAATCTCTTTGTTAAATTTGTCTGATAGAATTCTGAATTCCTTCTCTGTGTTATCTTCAATTTCTTTGAGTTTCCTAAATACAGCTATTTAAAATTCTCTGAAAAGTCACGTATCTGTTCCACTAGGATTGATCCCTGGTGCCTTCTTTAGTTCATCTGGTGGGGTCATGCTTTCTTGGATGCTGTTGATGCTAATAGATGTACTTTGGTGTCTGGGCATTGAAGACTTAAGTGTTTACTGAAGTCTTCCCTGTCTGGGCTTATTTGTAGCCATCCTTCTTGGGAAGGGGTTTCAATTATTCAAAAGGACTTGGGTATTGTGATCTAAGCTCTTTCTGTTTTACAGGGCACGCCAAGCCCAGTAACACTGTGGTTCTTACAGACTCATAGAGGTACCACGTTGATGATCTTGGATAAGATCTAGGAGAATTTTCTGGATTACCAGGCAGTGACTCCTATTCTCTTCATTTACTTTCTTCCAAACATACAGTCTCTGTCTCTGTTCTGAGCCACCTAAAGCTGGGGGTAGAGTGACGTAAGAACCCTTGTGGCAACCACCACTATGACTATACTGGGTCTTACCTGAAGTCAGTAGAAGCCTGCTATAACCACTCTCTGGCTACTGCCTATGTTTACTCAAAGCCTTGGGGATCTACAATTAGCCAGTGGCAAAGCCAGTTAGGCCTGTGTTCTTCCCTTCAGGGGAGCAAGGTCCTCCAGACCCCAGGTGGGTCCAGAAATGCCATCCAAGAGTCAGGACTAGAGTAAAAAACCTCAGAAGTCTACCTGGTATTCTATTGTATTGTGGCTAAGCTGCCACTGAAACCACAAGACACAGTCCTTGCCACTCTTCAGTTCCCTTTCTTTTCTTTTCTTTTTTTTTTTTTGAGACGGAGTTTCGCTCTTGTTACCCAGGCTGGAGTGCAATGGCGCGATCTCGGCTCACCGCAACCTCCGCCTCATGGGTTCAAGCAATTCTTCTGCCTCAGCCTCCCGAGCTGGGACTACAGGCATGCGCCACCACGACCAGCTAATTTTTGTATTTTTAGTAGAGACAGGGTTTCACCATGTTGACCAGGATGGTCTCGATCTCTTGACCTCGTGATCCGCCTGCCTCGGCCTTCCAAAGTGCTGGGATTACAGGTGTGAGCCACCGCGCCCGGCCCAGTTCCCTTTCTAAAGGGAGAGGAGCCTCACCCCATAGCCACTGCAGCCCCTAGCCACCAGTAATACTGCCAGACTACCAGTGTTCCCTTAAGGCCTAAGGGCTCTTAAGTCAGTTTGTGGTAAATGTTTCTTGGTCTGGGACTTACCCTTTAGGGCAGGTGTCCCCAAACTTTTTACACAGGGGGCCAGCTCACTGTCCCTCAGACCGTTGGAGGGATGCCACATACTGTGCTTCTTTCACTGACCACCAGTGAAAGAGGTGCCCCTTCCTGAAATGCGGCTGGGGGCCAGATAAATGGCCTCAGGGGGCCGCATGCGGCCCGCGGACCGTAGTTTGGGGACGCCTGCTTTAGGGCAATGGGCTCCTCTCTGGCCCAGGACAGGTCCAGAAATACCATCCAGTAAAGTCTTAGGACTGGGGACCCCAAGAGCCTGCTTGGTGGTCTACCCACCCATAGTGGTGTTACCTAATGTGCAAGACAAAGTCTCCTTTACTTTTCCCTCTGCTTTTTTCAAGCAGAAGGAGTTTTTCCACATAAGCACTGCAGCTGGTAATGTGCTAAGTCTCACCTGAAGCCAGCTAGTCTCAGATGCTCACCAAGGCCCTCTATGTAGTACCTGGATATTGCTGCTTGTTATTAAAGGCCCAAGAGCTCTTCAGTTATTAGGTGATTAATGCTGGCAAGACTGGTTTTTTCCTTCAAGGTAGCAGGTTCCCTTCTGGCCCAGGGTGTGTCTAGAAATGTCTGGGAGCCAGGGCCTGGAGTGGGGGCATCTCTTTTGGAGCCATGAGCTGTTCAGCCTGGGGTTAGGGGAGGCATGATGCCAGCATTCCCTTAGCTGCCCCTGCTCATGTCTTAGTATGTCTTAGCACCCCCACCCCTAGTTTACTGTCTCTGGGCCTAGTTAAGCCCAAGGACTTGCCTACAAGTTGCAGTCCTTATGGCCCAGACTGCCTTTCAAGTTTACTTAGAGATCTAGAGCACCTTGGCCCTGGGTGGTGAGGTTTGTGAGCACTCAAGTTTCGGTTGCTTATATTGGCGTTACCCCTCTAACTAGGGCTGTTTTAAATGCTTCCTCTGTGGGCCAATGTCAGCTGAGTTTGGTTCGGTTTTCCCTGCTGCTCTGACAGGATAGCACTGAGTTCATGCCTCACAATTGCTGTGTTCTCTCTCCCCCAGTGCCCAGAGACATTCTCTGCACCAAGCTGCTGCTGTCAGGGGTCAGGGAAGGGTGGTGTTAGTGATTTAGGTCTGATTTTTCTATCTCTTGAGTAGCTATTTCAGCAATATGAAGTTAAAACCAGGTACTGTTACTGCTCACCTGGTTTTTGGTTTTTATGAAGGTGTTTTTTTCTGTGTAGATATTTGTTAACTTGGTGTCCTTGTTGGGGGGATGATTAGTGGAGCTTTCGAGTCTGTCATCTTGCTCCCAAGTTCTGTACATTCTTTTTAGTATCATGCTTTTTAAAGCTATATTATAACATGATACACACTCACACACACACACACGTGTGCATGCGCGTGCACTGTATTTGCTTCCTAGAGTTGCTATAACAAATTACCACAAACTGGGTGGCTTAAAGCAACACAAATTTATTTTCTGAAAGCTTTGGAGGCCACAAGTACAAAATCAATATGTGGGCAGGGCTGGTTCCTTTTGGAAGCTCTGAAGAAACTGTTTCATGCCTCTCTCCTAGCTTCTAGTGCAATCCTTTGCACTCCTTGTCTTGTAGACACATCACTCTAATCTGTCTGTCTTCACATGATATTCTCCTTCTGTGTCTATGTCCAAATTGCCCTTTTATGAGGATACTGGTTATTGAAATAGGGCCTATCCTAATCCAGTATGATCTCATCTTAACTTCATTACATCAGCAAAGATTGTACTTCCAAATCAGATCTCATTCCTAAGTTCTGGGTGTCAACCTCGGTATCCCCAAGTTTGAGGGGATGCTATGCAACCCTGTATGTGTGTGTGTGTGTGTGTGTGTGTGTGTGTGTGTATGTGTGTGTGTGTGTATGTGTGTGTTTTCCAAAGCATGGTTTTTAGTGGCTGCATATTTTTCATGTAGCCAACTGTGTTATTTTTCTATTTTTGCCCATCTAGGCAAAAATTTCTATTTTAACCGACAAAGCAGTAAATGCTTTTGCATATAAATCATTGTGTGCATCTCCAAAATATTCCTTGCAACAAACTTCTAGGTATGGAATTTGGCATTGATTCCATTACTTTTAACCCAAGTTTTCACAAGTTACTTCTCATAAAATCACTTTGGTAAGTAAATTCCAGACAACTTCCTGTCCCTATGCTAGACTTCTAGGTAGTGTAGTTCTTTGTCTTTTAATTAAAAAGAATTTCAGAAGCCTAATAAGAAATAGCTCTGCTGAAACACACACACACACACACACATACACACACACACACACACACAGACACACACACACAGTGTCACACACACAGATGAATAGATATCTTTTTTGATTTTTTTTGACAAACACTTTCTAGCTGGCTCCCTGTAAATTTCTTACATGGTTATATTTAAAACCTGTGCAAGGAAAAGTAGTCAAAATCACGTTTCATTATATTTCCAGAAACATCAGTTAACCACAATTCAATGAGATATGTGCTGTTTTCTCCTCTAGTATGAATCTCTTGTAAATACAGAACGAAAGCATTTGTAAAATATTTTTTCTTTATATTGTCAAAATACAATTTGGACGTCATAGTACAGTGGGTGTCCACCTGTGGGTGTTTCTAATACTTACCAAGTAGCTACTCTTGGCTGAAGTGGAGTCGCTGCTAAGTACTAAGCCCTGTCATTTACACTTGACCCTTGAACAACGTGGATTTGAATGGCATAAGTCCACTTATATACAAGTTTTTTCAACCAAATGTGCATCAAAAATACATGATTCACAGGATGTGAAACCTATGTATTCAGGTTGAATTTTAGTATACATGGGTTCTGCAGGGCCCATTTCAGGACTTGAGTATGCATGGATTTTGATAGGTAGATGCTGGAACTAATTTCCCACATATAATGAGAGACAACTGTGTTGTATTTGGGAGGGAAGTTTGTTGCTATAGGAATTCTTCCTGTAAAACTTAGGAGAAATACATAGGAAATGCCTAACTTATTTCTGATGTAAAGTTGACTTTTCAGCTTGGTTGGCATGTAACAGTGATTTTGGATGAGGTAGTTTGATTGCATGCGTGGAATTTCTATAGGAGGGTAAGAAAAACTAGTGTTTTTACTCTTTTCTGAGATTTTGGCATGGATAAAGCTTTCTACTTGTTTTGTTGTTGAGGACAAATTATTTCTTTAAAATTTAATGACTAAATTATGAGAAAGTCATAAAGTTGTATCACTGTGTCTCCCTTTGGTACTATTTTTGATAAAGCCCAATGTCATGACCAATAGTCTTATAATTACTTTAAAGTATTGCAGGCTAGAGCTGGAAAAATTACATTGGCTTCAAGGATTTTACATGGGCTTTATTCGTATTGGTTTGAAATTTATAAACAAGCAATGGCCTGAAAAAAACATATTCAAATATAATCTATGCATAGGTTTTGGTATTAGGATTATTCTGGCCCCATAAATTGAATTGGAAAGTGTTATTTCTCATATTTTTCTGAAAGATTTTATGTAAGATTGCTATAATTCTTTCTTAGATGTTTGATAGGATTCACAAGTGAAGTCAACCTTGCCTTCAGTTTTCTTTGCAGGAAAGTTGATATTAATAATTTTTCTAAAATATATAAAGCTTTTCATATTTTCCATTTCTTTAGTTTTTATAAATTATGTTTTTCTAGGATCTTAAAAATTTCACCTATATTTTAAACTTTCTTGGCATAAAGTTGTTCAAATATTTCCTTATTGTCTTTTTAATATCTGTAGAATCTGTACTGATATTCTCACCTTCATCTTTGATGTTGGTTAATTTATGTTTCTCAGTTTTTGCTTTATCAGACACGTTAGAAGTTCATCAGTTTTATTAATCACATAGACAGTCAACTTTTACTGTTTGTTTTTCTGCTTTCTATGTGATTGATTTCCCCCTTTCATTTTTATTAGTTTCTGTTTTCAACTTATTTGGCTTTTGGTTGTTCTTTTTAAATTCTAGGTTCTTAAGGTGGAAACTTTTATCTAACATAAGCATTTTAAATCCAAAAGTTTATCTCTAAGTACTGCTTTAGAGAAATCATACACATTTTGATATATTATATTTTCATTATCATATAATTCAAAATATTTTCTAATTTTCTTGTGATTTCCTTTTTGACCCATGATGTATTTAGAAGATACAGCTTTTCCAAATGTTTAAAGATTTTCTAGTATCTTTAAAAATTGATGTCTAAATTAATTCTATTGTGGTCAGACAATAATTTCTTTTTTAGACTTTTAGGTTCAGGGTACATATGCGGGTTGGTTATATAGATAGTGTGTCACAGGGGTTTGGTGGATAGATTGTTTCATCACCCAGGTGTTAAGCATAGTACCTGTTAGGTAGTTTTTTGGTACTCACCCTCCTCCCATCCTCCATTGTCAAGTCTTTTCTTCTTTTTGTGATGTCTATGTGTACTCAATGTTTAATTCACACTTATAAGTGAGAACATGCAATAGATATTTGGTATTTGTTCCTGTGTGAGTTCGCTTAGGATAATGGCCTCCCTCTCCATCCATGTTGCTGCAAAGAACATGATTTCATTTAAAAAAATACGTATATATTTTATTGCATTTTAGGTTCTGGGGTACATGTAAAGAACATGCAGGATTGTTGCGTAGGTACATACCTGGCAATGTGGTTTGCTGCCTCCATCCCCATCACCTATATCTGGCATTTCTCCCCATGTTGTCTCTCCCCAACTCCCCACCCCCTGCTGTCCCTCCCCTAGCCACCCCCAACAGACCCCAGTGTGTGATGCTGCCCTCCCTGTGTCCATGTGTTCTCGTTGTTCAACACCTCCCATAAGCGAGAACATGTGGTGTTTGATTTTCTGTTCTTGTGTCAGTTTGCTGAGAATGATGGTTTCCAGATTCATCCATGTCCCTACAAAGGACACAAACTCATCGTTTTTTTATGGCTGCATAGTATTCCATGGGGTATATGTGCCACATTTTCCCTGTCTAGTCTATCATCGATGGGCATTTGGGTTGGTTCCAGGTCTTTGCTATTGTAAACAGTGCTGCAATGAACATTCGTGTGCATGAGTCCTTAGAATGATTTATAATCCTTTGGATGTATACCCAGTAATGGGATTGCTGGGTCAAATGAAATTTCTATTTCTAGGTCCCTGAGGAATCACCACACTGTCTTCCACAATAGTTGAACTAATTTACACTCCCACCAACAGTGTAAAAGTGTTCCTATTTCTCCACATCATCTCCAGCATCTGTTGTCTCCAGATTTTTTAATGATTGCCATTCTAACTGGCATGAGATGGTATCTCAATGTAGTTTTGATTTGCATTTCTTTAATGACCAGTGATATGAGCATTTTTTCATATGTTTGTTGGCCTCATATATGTCTTCTTTTGTAAAGTGTCTGTTCATATCCTTTGCCCACTTTTGAATGGGTTTTTTTTTTCTTGTAAATCTGTTTTAGTTCTTTGTAGATTTTAGATATAAGTCCTTTGTCAGATGGGTAGATTGCAAAAATTTTTTCCCATTCTGTTGGTTGCTGGTTCACTCTAATGATTGTTTCTTTTGCTGTGCAGAAGCTCTGGAGTTTAATTAGATCCCATTTGTCGATTTTGGCTTTTGTTGCCAATGCTTTTGGTGTTTTAGTCATGAAGTCCTTACCTATGCCTATGTCCTGAATGGTTTTGCCTAGGTTTTCTTCTAGGGTTTTTATGGTGTTAAGTCTTATGTTTAAGTCTTTAATCCATCTGGAGTTAATTTTAGTGTAAGGTGTCAGGAAGGGGTCCAGTTTCTGCTTTCTGCACATGGCTAGCCAGTTTTCCCAACACCATTTATTAAACAGGGAATCCTCTCCCGTTGCTTGTTTTTGTCAGGTTTGTCAAAGATCAGATGGTTGTAGATGTGTGGCATTGCCTCCAAGGCTTCTGTTCTGTTCCATTGGTCTATATCTCTGTTTCGTTACCAGTACCATGCTGTTTTCATTACTGTAGCTTTGTATTATAGCTTGAAGTCAGGTAGCGTGATGCCTTCAGCTTTGTTCTTTTTGCTTAGGATTGTCTTGGCTATGCAGGCTCTCTTTTGGTTCCATATGAAGTTTAAGGTGGTTTTTTCCAGTTCTGTGAAGAAGGTCATAGGTAGCTTGATGAGGATAGCATTGAATCTATAAATTACTTTGGGCAATGTAGCCATTTTCATGATATTAATTCTTCCTAACCATGAGCATGGAATGTTTCTCCGTCTGTTTGTGTCCTCTCTTAATTCGTTGAGCAGTGGTTTATAGTTCTCCTTGAAGAGGTCCTTTACATTCTTTTTTAGTTGTGTTCCTAGGTATTTTATTCTATTTGTAGCAATTGTGAATGGCAGTTCATTCTTGATTTGGTTCTCTTTAAGTCTGTTATTGGTGTATAGGAATGCTTGAGATTTCTGCACATTGATTTTGTATCCTGAGACTTTACTGAAGTTGCTTATCCATTTCAGGAGATTTTGGGCTGAGATGATGGGGTCTTCTAAATATACAATCATGTCTTCTGCAAATAGAGACAATTTGACTTTCTTCTTTCCTAATTGATTACCCTTTATTTATTTTTCTTGCCTTATTGCTCTTGCTAGAACTTCCGATACTATATTGAATAGGAGTAGTGAGAGAAGGCATCCTTGTCTAGTGTCAGATTTCAAAAGGAATGCTTCCAGTTTTTGCCCATTCAGTATGATATTGTCTGTAGGTTTGTTGTAAATAGCTCTTATTATTTTGAGATACGTTTTATCAATACCTAGTTTATCTAGCATTTTTAGCATGAAGTGTTGTTGAATTTTATTGAAGGCGTTTTCTGCATTTATTGAAATAATCATGTGGTTCTCATCTTTGTTTCTGTTTATGTGGTGAATTATGTTTATAGACTGCGTATGTTGAACCAGCCTTGCATCCCCTGGATGAAGCCGACCTGATCGTGGTAGATAAGTTTTTTGATCTGCTGCTAGATTCAGTTTGCCAGTATTTTATTGAGGATTTTTGCATCGACGTTCATCATGGATATTGGCCTGAAATTTTCTTTTTTAGTTGTGTCTCTGCCGGGTTTTGGTATCAGGATAATGCTGGTCTCATAAAATGAGTTAAGGTGGAGTCCCTCTTTTTCTCCTGTTTGGAACAGTTTCAGAAGGAATAATATCAGCCCCTCTTTGTACCTCTGGTAGAATTCGGCTGTGAATTCGTCTGGTCCTGGGCTTTTTTTGGTTGGTAGGCTATTAAATACTGCCTCAATTTCAGAACTTATTATTGGTCTATTCAGGGATTTGACTTCTTCCTGATTTAGTATTGGGAGGGTGTATTATGTATCCAAAAATGTCTCGGTTTCTTCTAGATTTTCTAGTTGATTTGCATAGAGGTGTCTATAGTATTCTCTGATGGTAGTTTGGATTTCTGTGGGATCAGTGGTGATAACCTTGTTATCATTTTTTATTGTGCCTATTTGATTTGTCTCTTTTTCTTCTTTATTAGTCTGGCTAGCAGTCTATTTTGTCAATCTTTTAAAAAAAACCAATTCCTGTGTTCACTGATTTTTTAAAGGGTTTTTCATGTCTATCTCCTTCAGTTCTGCCCTGATCTTAGTTATTTCTCATCTTCTGCTAGCTTTTGAATTTGTTTGCTCTTGCTTCTCCAGTGCTTTTCATTGAGATGTTAGGGTGTTGAGTGTAGATCTTTCTTGCTTTCTCCTGTGGGCATTTGTTGCTATAAATTTCCCTCTAAACACTGCTTTAACTGTGTCCCAGAGATTCTGGTACATTGTGACTTCTTTGTTCTCATTGGTTTCAAAGAACTTTATTTTTGGCTTCATTTTGTTATTTATCAAGTAGTCATTCAGGAGCAAGTTGTTCAGTATCCATGTAGTTGTGTGGTTTTGAGTGATTTTCTTAATCCTGACTTCTAATTTGATCGCACTGTGGTCTGAGAGACTGTTTGTTATGATTTCTGTTCTTTTGCATTTGCTGAGGAGCGTTTTACTTCCAATTATGTGGTCAGTTTTAGAGTAAGTGCAATGTGGTACTGAGATAAATGTGTATTCTGTGGATTTGTGGTGGAGAGTTCTGTAGGGGTCTGTTAGATCCCCTTGGTCCAGAGCTGAGTTGATGTCCTGAATATCCTTGTTAATTTTCTGTCTAGTTGATCTGTCTGATATTGACAGTGGGATTTAAAGTCTCCCACTGTTATTGTGTGGGAGTTTAAGTGTGTCTGTAGGTCTCTAAGAAGTTGCTTTATGAATCCGGGTTTTCCTGTATTGGGTGCATATATATTTAGGATAGTTAGCTCTTCTTGTTGCATTGATCCCTTTCCTATTATGTAATGCCCTTGTCTTTTTTTTGAGATGGAATCTTGCTCTGTCGCCAGGCTGGAGTGCAGCGAGACGATCTTGGCTCACTGCAACCTCTGCCTCTTGGGTTCAAATGATTTCCATGCCTCAGCACCCCGAGAAGCTGCTACTACAGGCATGCACCACCATACCCAGCTAATTTTTTTGTATTTTAGTAGAGAAGAGGTTTTTCCATGTTGGCCAGGATGGTCTTGATCTCCTCACCTTGTCATCCACCTGCCTCAGCCTCCCAAAGTGCTGGGATTATAGGTGTTAGCCACTGTGCCCAGCCAGTCTTTTTTTTAATCTTTGTTGGTTTAAAATCTGTGTTATAAGAAACTAGGATTGTAACCCCTGCTTTTTTTTGCTTTCAATTTGCTTGATAAATATTCTTCTATCCGTTTATTTTGAGCCTGTGTGTGTCTCTGCATGTGAGATGGGTCTCCTGAATACAGCACACTGATGGGTCTTGACTCTATCCAATTTGCCAGTCCGTGTCTTTTAAATGGGGCATTTAGTCATTTACATTTAAGGCTAATATTGTTATGTGTGAATTTGATCCTGTCATTATGATGCTAGCTGGTTATTTTGTCTCTTAGTTGATGTAGTTTCTTCATAGTGTCTGTGGTCTTTCCAATTTGGTATGTTTTTGCAGTTGCTGGCACCGGTTTTTTCTTTTCATGTTTAGTGCTTCCTTCAGGAGCCCTTGTAAGGCAGGTCAGGCCACCTTTTATCTCATCATTTAGAATTCGTGTTTTCTTTTCTTTTTTTTTTTTAATTGCATTTTAGGTTTTGGGGTACATATGAAGAACATGCAAGATTGTTGCATAGGTACACACATGGCAGTGTGATTTGCTGCCTTCCTCCCCTTCACCTACATCTGGCATTTCCCCCTATGCCAGCCTCCCCCACCTCCCCACCCCCTGCTGTCCCTCCCCCATTTCCCCCCAACAGACCCCAGTGTGTAGTGCTCCCCTCCCTGTGCCCATGTGTTCTCATTGTTCAAAACCTGCCTATGAGTGAGAACATGCGGTGTTTGATTTTCTGCTCTTGTGTCAGTTTGCTGAGAATGATGGTTTCCAGGTTCATCCATGTCCCTACAAAGGACGTGAACTCATCATTTTTGATGGCTGCATAGTATTCCATGGTGTATATGTACCACATTTTCCCTATCCAGTCTATCATCGATGGGCATTTGGGTTGGTTCCGGGTCTTTGCTATTGTAAACAGTGCTGCAGTGAACATTCACGTGCATGTGTCCTTATAGTAGAACGATTTATAATCCTTTGGATATATACCCAGTAATGGGATTGCTGGGTCAAATGGAATTTCTATTTCTAGGTCCTTGAGGAATCACCACACTGTCTTCCACAATGGTTGAACTATAGAATTCATGTTTTCTACCCATTACCTTTTGCTTTCTTTTTCTATTATTGTTTGTCACAATATTTTTATCCAGCTATTGAAATAATACAGCCTTGTATAAATTAAGTCTCAATATTTTTGAGATATCAAACAGTTCTCTCAATCTTTATTTTTGTGTTTAAAGACTGACTACAGATATGACTGGTTTATCCCTTAATAGTTTGAAAATATATATATATATTTAATTTAATGAAAGCCTTACTGATATGAGTGGCCAAACATGTTTGTGTTATTCCCTCACATACATATCAGGGAATTCACGTTATTATGACCAACACTTTGGCCACAAGCACTTTACATTAAAGCAGTGGTTTTCAACTCTGGCTGCGTATCAGAATCACCTGGGGAGTTTTTACAATCGTGACGCCCAGACCACAGACAAGACAAATTAAATTAGAATCTCTGAGGTTGGGACTTAAGTAGCTTTAGAAGTTCCCCAGGGGATTCTAACATGCAGCTAAGATATAGAACTACTGAACTAAAAGGGCTTAGAAATCCTGAAAGGTCATGTAGAATTTTTCTATATAGAGCTTTTGAAATCCTGAAATTTTAAAATAGAGTATTGAAGGTTAATTATACTTCAGTTTATAGTTTTTCACTACATTGTACCTTTATTAATTTTTTATTTTGTAAAATTGGTGTGGGTATTTTTCATGCCTCTTAAATTCTGTCATAGGCACCTTAAAGGTAGGCAAACTGTTTCTGTTTGTGACTCCCCCCGTAGAATAATAATGAAGTTGACAAAACTGTAAATACCATTGATTATCTTTACTCAAAATGTATTTAGGGTTATATATGCACAAATTTTGTTAGGACAGTTGTTTATTCATTCAACAAATATATATTGAGTCCCTACTCCATTCAATCTCATGGATTTATTATACTTCAAAGGCTTCTGAAGTATGTCTCTAGGCATGACTTACTCTCTGAAATCCAGACACCTGTATTTGAATGCCTATTCAACATTGCCTCTTGGTCATATAATAGGATGCTCAAACGATGTCCAAAAGAGAACTTTTAATTTACTTGTCCAAACCCAGTCTTCACCAAATCTTTCCCATATCAGTAAAAGCCACCAATATTCATTCTCTTGCTTTGGCCAAATCCTTGATTCCTTTCCTATTAACACATCCACATGAATCCCATTAACAAGTTCAATCTACTCTCCTTTCTAAGATTACCACTTCTTAGCCATCTCCACCTTGTACCATCCTTGTCTACTAGGGATTACTATCCTTTAGAATTTTGTGACGTTTAGAAAAAGGAGCCCTTTCTTAAGTGAAAATGTTTTATATTAGCATATTATTGCTCAATCTGAACAACTGTAAATGGCTGGTCTAGGGTATGTGTTGGCTGATTTCTTTGGATGGATTAGGCAGTCCTGGACATGGCCCAAGGATCGAATAGGGGAAGGGGAGAGGAGCATGGGGCCACTGGTTTATTGTGTGCCTGTGAGTATCCTTTCCTGAGTGGCACAAGGCTGCATGTCTAGGCGAGTTTATGTAAGAGGAGGCACTGTCTCCCATTGCTCTAGGACTCAGCTAGGAGAACAGGAATCACCATACCTCCACACCTGTCTGTAACTCTGATAAGAGTTACTAGGGTGTACTTTGTGAATATCACCTCCTTATATATATGATCCAATTTTTTTTTTTTTAGATGAAGTCTCTCTCTGTTGTCCAGGCTGAGTGCAGTGGTGCGATCTGGGCTCACTGTAACTTCTACCTCCCGGGTTCAAGCAATTCTGCCTCAGCCTCCTAAGTAGCTGGGATTACAGATGTGCACCACCACACCCAGCTAATTTTTGTATATTTAGTAGAGACGAGGTTTCACTATGTTGATCAGGCTGGTCTCAAACTTCTGACCTCGTGATCCACCTGTCTTAACCTTCCAAAGTACTGGGATTACAGGCGTGAGCCACTGCACCCGGCCTGTGTTGTGTTTAACTGAATGTGGTAGTCCTACTTTTCTCAGCTTCAACTAGATAACTTTGATAGCTTTCTAACTAGTTTCTTTGCTGTTTCTCTTAATCCCCTATAGTCCAGTAGCCAGAATGGTCCCTGTAAAACACAATGCATCTGTCAGTCACTTTTCTTTCTTTCTTTTTTTTTTTTTTGAGAGAGTCTTGCTCTGTCACTAAGCTGGAGTGCAGTGGCATGATCTCGGCTCACTGCAGCCTCTGTTCCCTGGGTTCAAGCGATTCTCCTGCCTCAGCCTCCCAGGTAGCTGGGATTACAGGCATGAACCACCATACCCAGCTAATTTTTGTAGTTTTAGTAAAGATAGGGTTTCACCATGTTGGCCAGGCTGGTCTTGAATGCCTCATCTCAAGTGATCTGCCCGCATCAGCCTCCCATAGTGCTGGGATTACAGGTGTGAGTGAGCCACAGTGCCTGACCAAGGACAGAGTTTTTAAAAGAGTAACCTTTGTAACTAAGAGGAAATTCCACAGGTTATTCAGTAATTTCTGAAAGGGTGGGCTCCCACAGTTGACATAAGTCAGCTTTTTGAGACACAGCATAGAAACAATAATACTGTGACCATTTACACTCTGGGGTTCCAAGCATGTGCCAGGCACTGTGGCAGGTACTTACACACCTGTCCTCCTTGGATTCTCACAACAGGGCGCAGTGATGGATTCTTTTTTCTTTTTTTAAATAAAGTCTCACTATGTTCCCAAGGCTGGTCTCAAACTCCTGGGCTCAAGTGATCTTCCCACCTCAGCCTCAAAGTGCTGGGATTACAGGCTTGAGTCAATGTGCCCAGCCAATGATGGATTCTAATAGGCCATTTTAAAGATGAGGGAAACTAAGGCTAGGAGAAGGGAATGATGGCCTCAGGGCCACACAGCTTGGGACTGCAGAGCCCAAGTTCATCTCATGCAAATGCAGAACAAACTTTCTGATAGAAAAACAGTGGCAGTTTAGAGAAGATGGGCCATATTGTCATTGCAATATCCAATTTTCTCCTATCTGCCAAAAAAACAGAACCCCCCCCCAAAACCTAGAAGAGTAAAAAACTCCAGTAGAGGAATTGTGATTTGAAACTAGGGCTCTGGGCCGAGTGCAGTGGCTCACGCCTGTAATCTCAGCACTTTGGGAGGCCAAGGTGGGTGGATCACAAGGTTAGGAGTTCGAGACCATCCTGGCCAATATGGTGAAACCCTGTCTTTGCTAAAAATACAAAAATTTGCCAGGCATGGTGGCATGTGCCTGTAGTCCCACCTACTCAGGAGCCTGAGGCAGGAGAATCGACTGAACCAAGGAGGTGGAGGTTACAGTGAGCCGAGATCGCACCACTGCACCCCAGCCTGGGTGATAGAGTGAGACTCAGTCTCAGAAAAAGAAAGAAAGAAAGAAACAAAGAAAGAAAAGAAAAGAAAGAAAGAAAGAAAGAAAGAAAGAAAGAAAGAAAGAAAGAAACTAGGGCTCTGGTTTAAAGTCACAAAAACTCAGTTCACACTAGCTTAAGGAAAAGGGAAGGTCAGAGAGGGTTCATTAGCTCATGCATTTATTTTCATATCCATGGGATGTCCCAGGCATGACTGATCCAGGCCTGGGTCTACCTACTATCACCAAGTCTCTACTTCTGCCTCTTGGCTCTGCCATGTTAACTTGATTCTCCAATGGAGTGGCAAGAAGAGCCACCAATACCTTCAGACTTACGTTCTACCACATAGCAAACCCGGCAGAATCTCCCGATGGCTCCAGCTCTCAAGTACCCAGCATGGAGTGCTATGTGCATTCCTAACCCAATCATGGTAGCCAAGAGCATGGAATGTATTCATTGGCCAGGCCTCAGTCACCCACCCAACAGAGGAATAGATAAAGAAAATATGGTATATATACACAATGGAGTACTATGCTGCCATAAAAAAGCATGAGGTCCTTTCATTTTCAACAACATGGATGGAACCGGAGATCATTTTGTTAAGTGAAATAAGCCAGGCACAGAAAGATAAACTTTACGTGTTCTCACTTATTTGTGGAAGCTAAAAATTAAAACAATTGAACTCATGGACATATAGAGTAGAAGGATGGTTATTAGAGGCTAGGAAGAACAGTGGGTGAGGGGAAATAGGGATGGTTAACGGGTACAAAACAATAGAAAGAATGAATAATAACCTGTTTGATAGCACAACAGGGTGACTATGGTCGATAATAATTTGATTGTATACTTTATAATAACTAAAAGAGGCCGGACACAGTGGCTCACGCCTGTAATTCCAGCACTTTGGGAGGCCAAGGCAGAAGGATCACCTGAGGTCAGGAGTTCAAGACCAGTCTGGGCAACATGGTGAAACCCTGCTTCTACTAAAAAATACAAAAAAATTAGTCAGGCGTGGTGGCATGCACCTGTAATCTCAGCTACTGAGGCAGGAGAATCACTTGAACCCGGGAGACAGAGGTTACAGTGAGCAAAAATGAAGTCACTGCACTCCAGCCTGGGCAACACAGTGAGGCTCCAACTCAATAATAAACTAAAAAATGAAATAACTAAAATAGTAAAATAGATTGTATGTAACACAAAGGATAAATGCTTGAGGGGATGGATACTTTATTTAACCTGATGTGATTATTATGCATTGCAGGTCTGTATCAAAATATCTCACGTCATCTAGAAATATATACATCAGGCTGGGTGCGGTGGCTCACACCTATAATCCCAGCACTTTGGAAGGTCAAGGCGGGAGGATCACCTGAGGTCAGGAGTTTGAGACCAGCCTGGCCAACATGGTAAAACCCCATCTCTGCTAAAAATATAAAAATTAGCCGGGCATTGTTGTGTGTGCCTGTAATCCCAGCTACTCAGGAGGCTGAGGCAGGAGAATCGCTTGAACCCAGGAGACAGAGGTTGCAGCGAGCCCAGAGTGAGCTGAGATCGTGCCACTGCACACCAGCCTAGGTGACAGAGCAAGACTCTGTCTCAGACACACACACACACACACACACACACAAACACACACACACACATGTATACATATATAATACACCTAAAATTAAAACAAAAAAGCTTACATGCGTATATATTCATATGTAAAATATATATACATATATAAAAATATAAATATATATACCTGTGTATAAATATACCTTAATTTATATATATATATATACACACCTGCCTCAGCCTCCTGAGTATAATTTATAAATATGTATAAATATATACATATATACCAAAATTAAAAAATAAATTTTTTAAATTAAAAAAAAGAATGAAAATTCAGGTATTTATGACCAGATGACAGACAGCAGATGCAAAAATCATGGTGACATGGCAGCAGGAGCTTCGCCATTTGGACCAAATCATCTGTGTGTCCTTGAACAAGGTGCTGCCGCCTCTCTGAGCCTTGGTTTCCCCATGAGTCAAAGAAAGCAAGAAAACCCCAGCTGATGAGACTCTGCATGGCAAGAGTCCCGCACGTGCTCAGGGCAGAGCCAGTGCTCAATAAACCAACTCCCGTCTCTGCAAACCAGAGCACACTGGCCAACAGGGAGCAGGGTTGAAGACTGGGGTAGAGGGTGGAATGGGGAAAGAATTTCCTTTGTGGCACAAATAAGAAGGTACAGTGTTTCTTCATCTCATTGTCTCAGCAGTGGCCAATCATCATGTGGCTAAGGACAAACCCCAGACACAGCCCTGGCCCACCATTTGTACAGACAGAATATTATATATTGGGTATTTGAAAATTAGGACCTGCTGGGCATGGTGGCTTACACCTGTAATCCCAGCATTTTGGGATGCCAAGGTGGGTAGATCACTTGAGGTCAGGAGTTTGAGATCAGCCTGGCCAACATGGCGAAACCTCATCTCTACTAAAAATACAAAAAAAAAAAAAAAAAAAAATTAACCGGGTGTGGTGGTGTACACCTGTAATCCCAACTACTCGGGAAGCTGAGGCAGGAGAATCGCTTGAACCTGGGAAGGGAAAGTTACAGTGAGCCAAGATCATGGCATTGCACTCCAGCCTGGGTGACAGAGGGAGACTCCGTCTCAAAAAAGAAAAGAAAATGAGGACCACTAGGAATTCCAGGGCTCTGGCTTTCAAATACTCTTGCCCTGGTCCCCAGTGTGGGCACAGACCCTGGCATCAGAAACCTTTTCTCTCCTCCAAGCACCCTCCTCTGCCTCCATGCCTTACTTTCTGCTTTCTCTCCTACAAGGCTTCCATAGTGACCTGATCCACCACCTGTCCACCTGTCTGTGCATGTCTCTAGTGGTGGCACAGTTTGTGCTGTCTTGCCTTGCAGACCAACCTTCCTTCTAACCTAAACACCCTCAGCAGTCTGAAAGTCACCAAGTTCCAACCTCATTCCTGTTCCACTTTAAGGTCTCAGTCTCCCTGTGACCAAAAGTCTAATTTTTTTATTCATTTAGCTATTCAGCAAAATGTGAATTGCATTTCTACTTGATGCCACCACTGGCAGACATTTTCTATATGGGGCAAGAGACTCTGTGAGCCATACAGTGATCTCTGTGGCAACTCCTCAACTCTGCCACTGAACACAAAAGCAGAACATGTCAACAAATTTTATGGCTGTGTTGCAATAAAACTTTATTTGCAGCAACAGGCAGTGGGCCAGATTTGGTCATAGTTTGCAGATCACCCTCTATGCCCCAGCAAGGGCTTAAGGATAGAGTTCCTGTTCTTATGTAGCTGGTGGTCAAGTAAGGGAACCAGACATTACTCACATAATTAAGAATGTTGAAAATTGGCAGGGCACAATGGCTCATGCCTGTAATCCCAACACTTTGGAGGCCAAGGCAGGTGGATCACCTGAGGTCGAGAGTTCAGGACCAGCCTGGCCAACATGATAAAACCCTGTCTTTACTAAAATAAAAACCGGGCATGATGGCACATGCCTGTAATTCCAGCTACTCAGGAGACGGAGGCAGGAGAGTCACTTGAACCCTGGAGGTGGAGGTGGAGTGAGCTGACATTGCACCATTGCACTCCAGCCTGGGTGACAAAGAAAAAAAGGAGAAGAAAAGAAGAGAAAGTTACCCCTGGGGTAAGTGCTCTGTAGGAGAAGTTCATGAGAGTTTTACAACAGGTAACACTGAAGCAATCTGTGAAATCAAGAAATAATTCTTTTGAGGAAGAGACTGATCTGACATCATATAAACAGATGTTCAGATGGACCAGGTGCAGTGGAGCATGCCTCTAATCTCAGCACTTTGGGAGGCCGAGGAAGGAGGATTGCTTGAGCCCAGGTGTTCTAGATCAGACTAGGCAACGTAGTGAGATCCCATCTCTACAAAATATTAAAAAAAAAAATAACCAAATGTGGTGGTGCACGCCTGTAGTCCCACTACAGAGTAACTCTGTGGAGTCCCATAGAGTAGCTCTGTGGAGGCTGAGGCCGGAGGATTGCTTGAGTCCCAGAGGTAAAGGCTGCAGTGAGCTATGATTGCACCACTGCACTCCAGCCTGGATGACAGAGCAAGACCCTGTCTCAAATAAAAAAAAAATTTGCTCAAATGCTTAAGAAATATAGTTAAAACTATCATAGGAATCTTTCTTCGCCTACCAGAATGGCAACAAAATTTAAAAATTGGTAAGCTGTGATGGCAAAGATGTGGTGAAATGGGCACCATCATGCCTTACTGGTAAAGAGTACAGGCTGGTATAATGTCCCTGGAGCACCTGACAAAGTCGCAGGATAGGTCTCCACAGCATTTGCTGAGGGATATTGTCAAGGGTCTCATTGTCTTCATTACGCAGGGTCCCTGCTTTGAGAAGCAAAGCAAGGTTTTGGTTTCAGTATAATCATAGTTGTTGTTCTGAGCCACGGTTACTTCTTACTTTATGGACATTGTCAGTCCTGTGGCCCAGTCCCTTTTTGCCCTGCCTGCTGGGAAGCACCAAGCTCAGTTGTGTGCACCTCTGGGAAGGAGACAGGGCACCCCGACGTGTACTTTCAATACTAAATACACAGTCAGGGCTGGGTGCAGTGGCTCACACCTGTAATCCCAGCATTTGGGAGGCCAAGGTGGGCAGATCACTTGAGGTCAGGAGTTTGAGACCAGCCTGGCCAACATGGTGAAACCCTGTCTCTACTAAAAATACTAAAGAAGTTAGCCAGATGTGGTGGTGTACACCTGTAATCCCAGCTCTTTGGAAGGCTGAGACAGGAGAATCGCTTCAACCTGGGAGGGAGAGGTAGCAGTGAGCTGAGATCACACCACTGTACTCTAGCCTGGGCAACAGAGCAAAACCCTGTCTCAAAAAAAACAAACAAACAACAACAACAAAAAAAACAAAGTCAGTTCATCCTGTCTTCCTGCCCTTCCCACATACCACCATGGGATGTGAGACCAAGGCTTCCCCCTTCTCCACTTTTGTCTGTTACAGAACCCCTGTCCAGAGGCAGGGGCATCCTTACCCCTCCAAAACCGTGTTCTGGTGGGTTTGTGGGTAAGTAAAGTTGCAGGGAAGGGTTGGGTGGTGCCTTGCCCACCTGCATTTGCTACACTGATTCCCACCCATAGCTCTCTCCCTACAAGGCTCCCCCCATGCTCACAATGGCCAGCCAGGTTTTCTCCATCCCAGCTTTGGCTCTTTCTTCTTTTCTTCTTCATGTTCGGTGTCCACCGTCTGCATCCTGTCCCCACTCACTTGCTGGAGTGAGATCTGGATTCGAATCCTGCCTCTGCCTCTTAGCAGGCCATGTCACAAACATCCGGAGTCTCAGTTTTCCCCTCTGTAAAATGGGGATGACTCAACTTTCATGAGTGGGAAAGTGCTTAGTGTTGGCACACAGCAGGTGCTTAATAATAATAGAATTGTCTCCACTACTTGGCGTCAGTCATTCCACCAGCATTTAATAAGCACCTACTATATGCTAAGCACCAGGGGTGAGGAGATGAAGGAGCAAGTGTCTACTTTCTGGAGGTTTCCAGGCAGATGGAGGAAGCAGCTGCCTCTCCATGGCCAGCTCAGCAGGCACCTGAGGCTGTGCCCCCTCCTGACCACACCGCATTCACATGTCAGAAGCACTGGACATGTGGAGTTGAATACCACTTCCTAGCTGTGTGAGCTTTGGGCAAGTTACTTAACCTCTCTGTGCCTCAGTCTCTATTCCTTCAAAATGGGATTAATAATAGCACCTACCTCATAGGGTTGTGAAAATTAAATGAGATGAGGCCTGTAAAGCACTTAGAACAGGGCCTGGCACATAGTGTAAGCGGTTATTATTATTTTTAATTTTTTAATTTGCTTTTGAGATGGAGCTTTGCTTTTGTTGCCCAGGCTGGGGTGTAATGGCACGATCTTGGCTCACAGCAACCTCCACATCCCAGGTTCAAGCAATTTTCCTGCTTCAGCCTCCTAAGTAGCTGGGATTACAGGCACATGCCACCACACCTGGCTAATTTTGTATTTTTAGTAGAGAGGGCGTTTCTCTGTGTTGGTCAGGCTGGTCTTAAACTCCCAACCTCAAGTGACCCACCTGTGTTGGCCTCCTAAAGTGCTGGGATTACAGGTGTGAGCCACCATGCCCAGCGTATCCTTTTTTTCTCTTTCTTTTTTTTTTTTTTTGAGACAGAGTATCACTCTTGTTACCCATGCTGCAGTGCAATGGCAAAATCTTGGCTCACTGCAACCTCCACCTCCCAGATTCAAGCGATTCTCCTGCCTCAGCCTCCCAAGTAGCTGGGATTACAGGTACCTGCCACCACACCCAGCTAATTTTTGTAGTTTTTTTTTGTAAAGGCAGGGTTTCACCTTGTTGGCCAGGTTGGTCTTGAACTCCTGATCTCAGGTGATCTGCCTGCCTCGGCCTCTCAAAGTGCTGGGATTACAGGTGTGAGCCACTGTGCCTGACTCACCCTCTACTTTTAAATGACTTTACAGAAGTGGCAGAATCCAGTTGACAGGGGCTCTGGAATGAGCCTCTGCCAACTCCTGGCATCCCTAACCAACATGAAAATTACACGTCACCCAACACTAGAGTTAAAAGGTGGAAACATTCTCCAGAGCAGTTTGAGAATCCTCCCATAAACAACTGACAGAAAGAAAGGGGAAGGATGGGGTTATACAAAGACCAGGCTCCATCAGCTTCTGAGCCAACCAACTGCACCCAGAGAGAACCTTGGTTTTCTGTCTGAAATATTTTGCAACCACTGGGTGAAGGAAGAGGGTGTCCTCCTGAGAGGTCACGCAACAGCCACCTGCTGGTCAGGTCAGCTTCACAAGGTATGTTTGGTGCACATGGGGCTTTATGGTTTTTTGTATTTTTTTTTTTTTTTAACAAGTTGCCAGTATTTAAACATTTGGAGAGATCACATAAAAATCTGGAATCCAAGGCTGGGCGCAGTGGCTCATGCCTGAAATCTCAGCACTTTGGGAGGCCGAGTCAGGTAAATCACACAAGGTTGGGAGTTTGAGACCAGCCTGGCCAACATGATGAAACCCTGTCTCTACTTAAAATACAAAAATTATCTGGGCATGGTGGCAAATGCCTGTAAGCCCAGCTACTGGAGAGGTTGAGGCAGGAGAATCGCTTGAACATGGGAGGTGGAGGTTGCAGTGAGCCAAGATCACGCTACTCCACTCCAGCCTGGGCGACAGAGTGAGACTCTGTCTCAAATACAAATGCCAATAAATAAAATTACCAATAAATACAAATACCAATAAAATAAAAATCTGGAATTCTGGTCTCTCTTAAAGTAGATCTGGCAACACTAGGCCACATCTTCACAAGGCAGTAGGAAACTGGATTTGGGTAGAGTCTACAGCAGGCGTCCGCAAACTACGGCCTGCAGGCCGCATGCGGCCCCCTGAGGCCATTTATCCGGCCCCCCCGCCACACTTCAGGAAGGGGCACCTCTTTCATTGGCGGTCAGTGAGAGGAGCACAGTATGTGGCGGCCCTCCAACGGTCTGAGGGACAGTGAACTGGCCCCTTGTGTAAAAAGTTTGGGGACGCCTGGTCTACAGCATTTGACAAGGTGTGCAGATTTCAGTTAGCCACAGTCCCCACCTCTTTCCTTCTCTCTCTCCCTTTTGCTCTTTCCCTCCCTCCCTCCCTCCCTCCGTCCCTCCCCCCTTCCTTCCTTCCTTCCTTCCTTCCTTCCTTCCTTCCTTCCTTCCCTCCGCTTCTGTCACCCAGGGTGGAGTGCAGTGGCAAAATCTTGCCTTATTGCAAGCTCCACCTCCCAGGTTCAAATGATTCTCCTTCCTTAGCCTCCCAAGTAGCTGGGACTACAAGCGCCCTCCACCAGATCCAGCTAATTTTTGTATTTTTTGTTAGATGCTGGGTTTCTCCATGTTGCTCAGGTTATCATGCTGGTCTCGAACTCCTGACCTAAGGTTATCTGCCCACCTCGGCCTCCCAAAGTGCTGGGATTACAGGCCTGAGCCACTGCACCTGGCCTCCACCACTCCCTTTTGTATCCCCCAACTCACAGCTTGCCCATGCCACTCATGCATACCCCCTGCCTTGCCCCACCGCCATTTGTAAGTCCTGCACTAAATGGTCTTCAGTCCAGAGACCAGATATCAGATAGGAATCTGGACCTCTTCCTTGATGAAAGGTGAGACTTCCAGGAGAGGAAAACACTTGCTATGGAGCCTGCAGGCTGAACACAGTGACTCTCTGGGCAAACAGCTAGAACAGAACTGAGCAAAATCTCCAGCCAGAAAGAAAACTTCCCAGTCAACTCTTCCCTGACCCCATTTTACAGATGGAAACACTAAGGCTCAGAGGAGAGGAGACAGAGCCGGCATTGTAACCACAGTCTTCTGCCTCCAAAGCTAAGTTCTGTCCACCCAGCCAGGCTCCATTCCTTCTATAAATATTTATAACAGTATGTGCTGGGCACTCTTGTTAGGCCCTTTTACACATATCACTCAGTCTACTTTTCCCATTCGTTTGACAAGTGTTTACTGAGCTCCTACTGTGTGCAGGAGCTGGACTTGATACTAGGGACATCTTGGTAGAAAACTCAGGCAAAGTCTACACATCTGAGGTTCTAACAAGACAAAGAGAGGGTTGGTGCCGTGGGCAAGGCTGTGAAGGCAATGAATGAAATGGTGGGGTCAGACAGAAAGGGTGGTCAGGGATGCTCTCTGCATGGAAGGGGCATCTTCTTGGCTTTGAGACCGAAATGCCAAAATACCTGTGAGCAGCAGGCCATGCTCACTCAGTAGAAGAGCTGAGCTACAACCCTCCATAGACGCCAAACCAAACACCAAATCAGGCCAGCAATGAGGGACAAGGACCTTGGCCTGGAAGGGTCTTGCCACCTGAGCTCACAAAGGGATTTTTTTTAATGCTTCTTTTTAATTATTATTATGGTAGGGTTGGGGGTCCAACCCACAAGAAACAAGAAACACTCTAGGAACCGTAAGTCAAGATCGAGGCTCCAATCCCTGCTTTGCCCTTGCTGTGTGACCTTGGGCTGCTATCACCACCTCTCAGAGCCTCAGCTTCCTTCCACTTCTGTAAAATGGAGAGTCTAATAATACCCACCTGGCAAGGGGCTCCAGGGAAGTCAGTGAGCTCCTTCGTGTAAAGAGCTGATGTCTGCACGTGGCACTGGGTCACAGATTTGTAATGGGGATTAAAATTACTGATAAGTGGCCAGGCATGGTGGCTCACACCCGTAAGCCCAGCATTTTGGGAGGCCTAGGCAGGTGGACCAGCTGAGGTCAGGAGTTTAACACCAGCTTGGCCAACGTGGTGAAACCCCATCTCCTAAACATACAAAAATTAGCTGGGAGAGGTGGCATTTGCCTGTAATCCCAGCTACTTGGGAGGCTGAGGTGGGAGAATCACCTGAATCCAGGAAGCAGAGGTTGTAGTGAGCCGAGATCACACCACTGCACTGCAGCCTGGGTGACAGAGTGAGACTTTGTCTCAAAAAAAAAAAGAAAAGTGCATGGGCACTGGAGGCAGAGAGATGGCATTGAATCCCAGCTTTTATTTCTCAGCTGTGTGCCCTTGGCCAAGTTTGCTTCTCTGAGCCTCAGTTTTCTCATCTGTGAAATGGGAACAGCATCTGGCTTGCCGGGTGTCTTAGGATGACTGGGGAGTGCCTGGCACGTAGTACGTGCTCAACATGTGTGCTTTCCCATGGCCGTCTAAGAGGCCTCAGGGCTGCCCTCTTGCCCTTCCCCCACAACTCCTGTGACTGCCTCTTAAGTGGGTACTCAGGATGATAAGGAGGAACAGGTGAGGGAGCCAGGCTGGATCCACACCCACCCACGCCCATTGTTAGGAAAACAAGCCTTTAATGCCTGGTCCTGCTGCTGGTTGCTGAGAGTGTAAAATGGGACCCAGAGCCAGCCTCTCCCTTCCTCTAAGGCACACCAAGGCAATAACGTTTAAAAGGAAAGGAGGCAGTGGCATGGAGGCTCCAGAGACTGAGCCCTTCCTATGGCAAGAAGGGAGTCAGTGGGGCCCACTGCTGAGGACCGTCTGGCAGGTGTTCCATTCTCTACCTTCCTCCTGGGGAACAGCAGCCTCGTCATCAGTGATGTCTTCAGGTTCACTGTCCCCAAGCTGCTTAGGTGAGTCCAGACTTCAGGTTTTCTGCTAAGGCTGGTGGTCTCTTAATGGCATCCCTCCAGGGTCAGGGGGCTTCAGCTCTCATGCCTCTGCCTATAGATCTGGTGCTCGGGACACTGGAGGGTGGGTGAGAAGGATACTGAGGAAGGGAAATGATTAATGAGAAAGTGACTGACCCCCAGAAGGGCAAATAGGCAAGCTGTTACCTGACTGTATCAGTTAGCTTTTGCTATAAAATGCTCCAAAAGTGAGTGGCTTAAAATTACAAGCATTCATTTATTTAATTCATGGTAATGTGGGTCAGTAACATGGGCTGGGCTTAGCTGGGTGGTTCTTACTTTCTTGGCTGGGTTTTCTCATGTGCCTGCAATTGTGTATCTGAAGCTGGAATGGCTGTCTCTGTTCCATGTGGGTTTCCATCCTCCACAAAGCTAGCTCAGACTTGTTCATGTGGCTGCTTGGGAGGGTTCTAAGCAACAGGCCAGTAGCCACATTTTCTCGAGGCTCAGAGCTGGCATAGCTTTACTTCCACTGTACTGTGTTGGTTAAAGGTGGTTTTGGGGCCAGCCCAGATTCAAGTGTTGTGTGCTCAGCTGTCATAACAAAGCATCACAGACTGAGTAGCTTCAACAGCAGAAATGTACTTTTCTCATGATTCTGGAGGCTGGAAGTTCCAGATCAGGTATCTGCAAATTGGTTCCATCTAAGGCCTCTGCCCTTGATGTGCAGTTGGCCACCTCCTCCCCGTGTTGTCATATGGTCTTTCCTCTGTGTGCACCCTGATGTCTCCCTGTGTGTCTGCATTTTCTCCTCTTTTAAGGACCCTAGTCAGACTGGATGAGAGCCCAGTTTAGTGACCTCATTTTAACTTCATTGCCTCTTTAAAGGCCCTATTTCCAAATACAGTCACATTCAGAGGCATTGGGGGTTGGGGCTTTGACATACAAATTTTGTGAGGACACAATTTAGCCCATAACAAGTGGGGACAAAAACACTGTCTCTTGATCTTGAGGAGCTGCAGTCAGATTGAAAAGAAGCATGGACAGTGGGAGAAATAACCGAGATCAGGATTGCAAAAAAGTCAACCACGCCGACTGATCCCCCACACCTGGCCTGGTTTGGTCAAAGGCAACACACATGGGCACCTCCTCTCACCAGCTGTACCTTCTTCCTCCTTCCCCTGCAAGCCTTTTCCTGGAGTTTATTGGTGATCCCAAGTCTCCAGCCTGGAAAGGCTATCTCCTTGCTGTGCTGATGTTCCTCTTGGCCTGCCTGCAAATGCTGTTTGAGCAGCAGAACATGTACAGGCTCAAGGTGCTGCAGATAAGGCTGTGGTCGGCCATCACTGGCCTGGTGTACAGAAAGGTGAGCCCCGGGGGACAAGTGCAGGCCTTCCTGGCTGGAAAAGGCAACATCACTGAGCTGTTTGGTAGTAATGGTATCAGCAGCTGAGAATGTGTTCAGTCCTTACTTATTAGAGTCACTAATGATATATTCTCACTTCCTTTGTTATTTCTTTTTATTTATATGTATTTATATTTTCGAGACAGAGTCTCACTCTGTTGCCCAGGCTGAAGTGCAGTGGTGCAATCTCAGCTCACTGCAACCTCTGCCTCCTGGGTTCAAGTGATTCTCCTGCCTCAGCCTCCTGAGTAGCTGGGACTATATTCACATGCCACCATGCCCGGCTAATTTTTGTATTTTTATTAGAGACAAGGTTTTGCCATGTTGGTGAGGCTGGTCTTGAACTCCTGGCCTCAAGTGATCTGCCTCACCTCCTTAGGTATTTCTGTAAGGTCTTGTGTGATCTGCTCCTGGGACCTCTCTGATCTCATCACCTCTCACACACATGCCTCATCCCATGCTCACTCTCCTCCAGCTACACAGGTCTCCTTTCTGTTCCTCAAACACTCGGGAAATCCACCCATCTCGGGGTCTTTGCATTTGTTTTCACTGCCTAGACACCATATCCACTCCTCCTAATCTAATTTTAATATTTGAGCCTAATTTTAACTTTCGCTCATTCCCCTTTGAAGATAAAGGATTAACCTTCTGATAAGGTGGCCCATCAGCTATGTTCCCAGACAATACCGCTTGTGGTAAAAATGACCCCTAGGCTGGGTGCAGTGGCTCATGCCTATAATCCCAGGAGTTTGGTAGGCTGGAGAGGGTAGATCACTTGAGCTCAGGCGTTCAATACCAGCCTGGCCAACATGGTGAAACCCCATCTCTGCTAAAAATACCAAAATTAGCTGGGTATGGCAGCATGTGCCTGTAATCCCAGCTACTCAGGAAGCTGAGACGGATAATTGCTTGAACCCAGGAGTGGGAGGTTGCAGTGAGCCGAGATCACATCACTGTACTCCAGCCTGGGTGACAGAGCAAGACCCCCATCTAAAAAAATATGACCCCAAATTGCATCTGGGCTGGAAGTTGTGTCCATTGACTGAATACCTGGTTGGTGGCCATAGCTTTGGACTTCTCTCTGTGCAGTGTCTTGTCCCCTCAGGGGACTCTGGACACTACATTTCTAGACTGCTGCTGCAAGAGCTATTGGCTCCTGTGGGATGTGAAGCATTTGAGCCAGGGCAGGTCCCATCTCATGTACGTCTCATTCTCTGACACCTGAGCTGTCACCTAGGGGAGGGGACCGAGGGTACAGCTCCTGGATGGCCTAGAGGGCAGCTCTTGGTGCTGTCCTGCCAGCGTGCTGTGTCCCAGGCTCATGTCTCCCTGAGCATGCCAGAGCTGCGTGTGCCCTATCCTGTCTCCAGAGTCCACATGTTTCCTTGAGCCTAAGAGGAAGGCCTCCTGATGGGGCATTGATCTTCCTATTCCCCACTGGCTGGGAGGCCTTCTTTGATCTCCTGATGAGGTCATACCCTTCCTCTCTAACCTCTGGGCTTTTTTTTTTTTTTTTTTTTTTTCTGAGACATTGTTTCATGCTTATAGCCGAGGCTGGAGTGCAATGGCACAATCTTGGCTCACTGCAACCTCTGCCCCCTGGGTTGGAGCGATTCTCTTGCCTCAGTCTCCCAAGTAGCCGGGACTACAGGTGCACGCCACCACACCTGGCTAATTTTTGTATTCTTAGTAGAGACCGGGTTTCACTATATTGGCCAGGATGGTCTCTGTCTCTTGACCTCGTGATCCACCTGCCTTGGCCTCCCTAAGTGCTGGGATTACAGGTGTGAGTCACCATGCCCGGCCATCTGTGACTTTTCTAATCCAAACTCTCAACAGCTTTTCATCATACTTAGAATGAAACCTGAAGTTGTTCTCAAGGCGTCCATAGTCTGGTCTAGCTACCTCTATGATATCATTTTCTCCTACTTTTTCCCTTTTTCGTTCTGGTCCAGGTGCTTTGACCTCCTTACAGTTCCTCAAAACATCCGGAACATTCTTGCCTTGATCACCCTGTGTAAAACTGCAGTCTCCCTTTGCCCAACCTTAATTTCCCTCTGTTCTCTTATCCTGCTTTTGTTTTTCCTTTTTGGTATTTGACATTATATGTATTTATGTGCTGCTTTGGTGTTACCTGTCTCCTACCCTAGAATGTAGGCACTAGGGGGAAGGGGCTTTGTCTATTTTGTTTACTGTTGCACTCCCAGAGATAGAAGCATTTACTTGGCACATGGCCAATCCTTAAATATTTGTTGAATTGAATGAAAGGGATTATGCTATGTAATATGTGGAACTTAAAAGTGAACAAGACATGAAATCATGCAATTTCTGGCCAAATGTTTAACAACTAGCTTTTCAGGGTGATAAAAAAGTACCTGGATTTGTAGCATTTGCTTATTTCCATGGTGTAAATATGCCCACCGTATCTTATTTTAAGCTACCAACATGACATCATTGAATGCAGAGTTGAAAAGAGATGCATATTTGGTTTTCAAGAGCTGGTACAAACTGGCTTCAGCACACCGCTGCATGGAATTTAGTGGGAGAGATAAAGTATCTACAAATACCCATAATACATGATAAAATAGCATAAAGGTTAAAAGAAATGGGTAAATTAAATGGTATGAGAATTTTTTTCCTAGATATTGTAAGGTTTTCATACGTTGGTAGGGTAAACATAGATTTTAGGACTAGTCTTCAACCTGCTGAGGAACTTACGTTTATCAGTTTATCCTAAGTAAAGGGAGACTGGCATTTTATATTGGGTGGTCAAGCTAGTGTCCTCAGAGAGTGATGCCTGAACAGGGACTTGAAGGAAGTGACAGAGCGAGCCAAGTGAGTATCTGTAGGAAGAGCATTCAAAGGGGGAATAGGGCACTTGGAAAATGATTTTCAATCACAGTATTAGGATACTAATAACAGAATAAAATTCAAAATGGCATAAATAATAAGAAAAAGTATTATCTCATATTTTAAGAAGCCCAAAGGTCGATGCCCAGGCTTTTCTCAACAATGTCATCAGGGGCTCAGATTTTCCATCTTACTGCTCTTCCATCTCTAGCATGCCAGCTTTCCCCTGCAAACTTGATCTCCTGATGGTATGAAGATGGCTGCCTCAATTTCCAGGATCATATTCAGATACAATATCCAGTAGAAGTAGAAGATATACTTTTTAAATACAAATATCACTTACTCAGAAAAATAGAATGATATAAAAATAACCCATGGATTTATAGATGTAATCATTGTTAATATTTTAATATATATTTTTGATTTATTTTTGCTATTTTATGTATTTTTAAAATTTTACTTTAAGTTCTGGGGTACATGTGCAGATCTTGCAGGATTGTTACATAGGTATACACATACCATGGTGGTTTGCTGCATCCATCCCCTCATCACCTACATTAGGTGTTTCTCCTAATGTTATCCCTCCCCAATCTCCCCACCCCCTGCTATCCCTCGCCTAGCCCCCCAACTCCAACAGACCCCAGTGTGTGATGCTCCCCTCCCTGTATCCATGTGTTCTCATTGTTCAATACCCACTCATGAGTGAGAACATGCAGTGTTTGGTTTTCTGTTCTTGTGTCAGTTTGCTGAGAATGATTGTTTTCAAATTCATCCATGTCCCTGCAAAGGACATGAACTCATCCTTTTTGATGGCTGCATAGTATTCCATGGTGTATATGTGCCACATTTTCTTTATCCAGTCTATCATTGATAGGCATTTGGGTTGGTTCCAAGTCTCTGCTATTGTAAACAATGCTGCAATGAACATGCATGTGCATGTGTTTTTATATTTGAATGATTTATAATCCTTTGTGTACATACTCAGTAATAGGATTGCTGGGTCAAATAGTATTCCTGTTTCTAGATCCTTGAGGAATTGCCACACTGTCCTCCACAATGGTTGGACTAATTTACACTCCCACCAACAGTGTAAAAGCATTCATATTTCTCCACATCCTCTCTAGCATGTGTTGTCTCCAGATTTTTTAATGATCACTGAACACTTTTAAAGTAATTACTGATATTATAAAATATCTTTAGAATGTATCTTTAAAAAAATGGATAGTTCCCTAACTAATCACAATATTACTATCAGACCTAAAACTTAATAATTATTTCTTAATAGAAGCTGATATTCCAGTCTGTTCAAATTTTACAGTTTTCCAAAATTTAAAATTTCCCAGAATGTCTTTTTTCTTTTTTTCTTGAGACTGAGTCTCTCTCTCTTTTCCAGGTTGGAGTGCAGTGATATGATCTCAGCTCACTACATCCTCTGCCTCCCATATTCAAGTGATTCCCTTGCCTCAGCCTCCTGAGTAGGTGGGATTACATGAATGCACCACCATGCCTGGCTATTTTTTTTTTTTTTTTTGTATTTTTAGTAACACATGATGTCTTTTTTGCCAGCATGATGGCTCACACCTGTAATCCCAACATTTTGGGAGACTGAGGTGGGCGGATCATGGGGTCAGGTCGAGACCAGCCTGACCGACATGGTGAAACCACTTCTCTACTAAAAATACAAAAATTAACGGACATGGTGGCGTATGCCTGTAATCCGAGCTACTCGAGAGGCTGAGGCAGGAGAATCGCTTCAACCCAGGAGGCGAAGGTTGCAGTGAGCTGAGATCATGCCCACTGTACTCCTGCCTAGGTGACAGAGCGAGACTCCATCTCAAAAATAAATGTCTTTTTTACATTAATTCTTTTAATTTGCTTTTCTATGATCTACTATATCCTTTGCCAGTTTTTGACTGAAATGCTTTTTGTTGATTTTAAGAGAGCTATGTAAATAAATGATATTAATACTTTGTCAATATTTTTATGCTAGCTTGCCTTTTAACTTTTTGGGGTTTTTTGAGACATAAAATCTACTCAAGGATTATGCAGTGCATACTGTTGTTACATCTCCTATATCTCCTTTAGATCTCTTTTTTATCTTCTAAATCTCCTCTAGAATCTCCTGACTCTAGAACATTGTCTCCTTCCTTATTTCTTCTCATAAAGTTGAAGTATTGAAGGGCCCAGTCCTGTTGTCCTATAGAATGACTCAAATTCAGGCTTTGTCTGAATTTTCTTGATGTATTTCTCTGTCTTCCATTTTTCCTGTAAACTGGATAATATTAGATCTAAAGAGTTGTATAGATTCAGATTAAATATTTTTGGAAGAAATACTTCAGAGATGAGGCTGTATATTTATTGCATTACATGAAGAGTAATGTAATGTAATACAGAGTCATGTAATGTCTCATTTCTCCATTTTTAGTGATGTTAAAATCAATCACATGGTGATGTTAAAATAAGGGGATTTCAGCTCAATCTCTTTATAATAAAATAACATTGTATAACTTTTTTTCTCGCAACTACTAAATAATTTTGGAGTTGATACGTTGGCGCTGAATGAAACTACCCAGTTTCTCTTTTTACCTAATAGCTTTATTTATTTATTTATTTTCTGACAACAAAGACCGAGAAGAGACACTTAATGGCTTTAGCTTCCACTGAAGATAGTTGCCTGAATAAATTATTTCATTAGAATTTACAAAACTGTATTAGCTGAAATTCTTACAGAAAAAGAAGCAATCAACTAGGACTGTTTATTAGTTTACCATTTCTACTAGAAAGGCAAGATAAATGGTTGTCTCTTAAATTTTACCCATTTTCACAGTAAGGTTTTGGTGTAATGGTGACAAATTTGCTTGTTTGGTTTTACTTTAAAAATATTATTTTGAACTCATGTTTTAAAAATATTCAAAGCATTTCAGCCAATTATAGTTCTTATTCTTTTGATGCTCAAGTTGTCCCAATGTTGGTCAAGGGGAGACCCTTCCTGATGACTATTGTGTCATTCTGATGTGACTCCATTCACCTTTGGAAGGTCCTTTGCTTTCTGACAAAACAAGATGTCTATTCTCTGCTTACCTTATACATTCTCTTAAATTAGATGCTCATTCTTGGAGCCCTAGTATGCTTTTCATTCAGAATAAAGAAATATTCCCGGAAGTTCCCTGGCATACTTCCCCTTTTATTTCTTTGGTCAGAATTATGTGACATTGCCATTCCTGAAATACTCTCTGGCTAGAGGAATGGGATTCCTGTTTAATTTGGTGAAGCACATGGCCATGTGGAGGAGGGTTTTAGAGGTTTCATTAAAAAGGATAAAAGCAGGTTAGATCGGATGGAGCAAATACTTGCTGGGCAACAAATTCAATGACTTCTTTACTAACCAAAGTCACAAATTGCCAGTTTGTCAATTTACGTTGAGAATTCTCACTGGAAGGATAACTACCCATGGTAATTTATACAGAGGACGCCTATTCAGTAGGTAACATTACATGTTTGCATATGGACACAGGGAAGGGAGCACTACACACTGGGGTCCATTGGGGGGAAATGGGGGAGGGGCGGGGGGTGGGGAGGTGGGAAGAGATAGCATGGGGAGAAATGACAGATACAGGTGAGGGGACGGAAGGCAGCAAACCACACTGCTATGTGTGTACCTATGCAACAATCTTGCATGTTCATCACATGTACCCCAAAACCTAAAATGCAGTAAAAATAAAAAAAAAAAAAAAGAAAGAGGAATTGAATGGACTTAAGGTATACCCCTATCAGGTTTTGTAGCTGGTTGCAAAAGTATTTTGCTGTATGTAACTGTAACAGTTTAACATAATTAGGGCATTATCTTGCCGGGAATATTTCTGATAAATGCTAACATATTATTGCACCACACTCTGGATTAAGGCAATCATGGATTGGAATGCCAGTTCTTCCACCTACCAGCTGTTTATTACCTATTCTCTTTTTTTTTTGTTGTTGTTGCCCAGGCTAGAGTACAGTGGTATGATCTCGGCTCACTGCAGGCTCTGTCCTGCCTCAGCCTCCTCCCTAGTTGAGATTACAGGTGTGCACCACCATGGGTAGCTAATTTTTTGTATTTTTAGTAGAGATGAAGTTTTACCATGTTGGCCAGGCTGGTCTTGAACTCCTGACCTCAGGTGATCTGCCCACCTTGGCTTCGCAAAGTGCTGGGATTACAGGCGTGAGCCACCATGCCCGGCCTATTACCTAATCTCTCTGAGCCTCAGTTTATGCATCTATAAAGTGGAAAGAGTAAAATGCATTTCATTGAGTAATTTGAGGTGTAACTGATACAAAGCACCTAGACCAATGTATACATAGTATTCAGTGAATGTTAGTTTTTGTCACAGCCTTCTTCCTTCCTTCCTTTTCAGTTTTCACAAATTTTCTGTGTTTATTCCTCATTTTAGAGAAGTTAATTTCCAAACTATAGTTTATCAGTAGTTATATTTTAGGTTTCATTTCAGGGACTAACCCAAGCCCATTATGAGGTTTAGAAAATCATTCCTTAAAACAAATTATTTTTAATTGTTGTGGGTACATAGTAGATATATATGAGGTACATGAGATGTTTTGATATAGGCATGCAATGCATAATAATCACATTATGGAGAATGGGATATCCATCCCCTCAAGCATTTATCCTTAGTGTTACAAACAATCCAATTATACTGTTAGTTATTTTTAAATGGACAATTAAATTAAGTATAGTCACTGTGTTGCGCTATCAAATACTAGTTTTTTTTTTCATTCTTCCTATTTTCTTGGTGCCTCCTTACCATTCCCACTTCCCCGTACTCTTCCCCTACCCTTCTCAGCCTCTGGTAACCATCCTTCTACATTCTGTCTCCATGAGTTCAGTTGTTTTGATTTTCAGATCACACAAATAAGTGAGAACACGCAATGTTTGTCTTTCTGTGCCTGGCTTATTTCATTTCACAAAATGATCTCCAGTCATCCATGTTGCTGCAAATGACAGGATCTCATTCTTTTTTTTATGGCTGAATAGTATATACGTACCATTGTGTATATGTACCACAAATTGTTTATCCAGTCATCTGTTGGTAGATGCTCAGGTTGCTTCCAAATCTTGCCTGTTGTGAACAGAGTTGCAACAAACATAGAATTGTAGATACCTCTTCAGTATACTGATTTCTGTCCTTTTGGGTATATACACAGCAGTGGGATACCTGGGTCATATGGTAGCTCCATTTTTAGTTTTTTGAGGAGTCTCCAAACTGTTCTCCAAAGAGGTTGTTCTTATTTACATTCCCACAAAGAGTGTAAAAGGGTTCCCTTTTCTTCACATCCTTGCCAGAATTTCTTATTGCCCATCTTTTAAATAAGTCATTTAAACTGAGGTGAGATGATATCTCATTGTAGTTTTGATTTGCATTTCTCTGATAATCAATGTTGAGCACCTTTTCATATGCCTGTTTGCCATTTGTATGTCTTCTTTTGAAAAATGTCTATTTAAATCTTTTGCCCATGTTTTGATTGGATTATTAGATTTTTTTCCTACAGAGTTGTTTGAGCTACTTATATATTCTGGTTATTAATCCCTTGTCACATGGGTAGTTTGCATATATTTCGTCCCATTCCATGGGTTATCTCTTCATTGTGTGGATTGTATCAGTTGCTGTGCAGCTTTGGAACTTGATGTGATCTCATTTGTCCATTTTAGCTTTGGTTGACTTAGCTTTTGTGACTTGTGGAGTATTACTCAAGAAATTTTTGCCCAGACCAATGTCCTGGAGATTTTCCCCAATGTTTTATTGTAGGAGCTTCATAGTCTGAGGTCTTGGTTTAAGTCTTTAATCCATTTTGATTTGATTTTTGTATATGGTGAGAGACAGGGGACTACTTTCATTCTTCTGCATATGCATATCCAGTTTTCCCAGCGCCGTTTATTGAAGAGACTGTCTTTTCCCCAGTATATGTTCTTGGCATCTTTGTAGAAAATGAGTTCACTGTAGGTGTGTGGATTTGTCTCTGTGTTCTCTGTTCTGTACATTGTCTATATGTCTGTTTTTATGCCACTACCATGCTGTTTTGGTTACTTTATCTCTGTAGTATAATTTGAACTCAGGTATTGGGATTCCTCCAGATTTATTTTTGCTTAGAATAACTTTGTCTATTTTTGATCTTTTGTTGTTCCATATAAATTTTAGGATTATCTTTTTCTATTTCTGTGAAGAATGTCATTGGTATTTTGGTAGAAATTGCATTAAATCTGTACTTTGCTTTGGGTAGTATGGACATTTTTAACAATATTGATTCTTCCAATCCATGAACATAAAATACCTTTCTATTTTTTGGTGTCCCATCAATTACTATCAGTGTTTTATAGATTTTTATTACAGACATATTTCACTTCTTTGTTTAAATTAATTTCTAGATATTTAATTTTATTTGTGGTTATTGTAAATGGGATTGCTTTTCTGATATTTTTCAGACTATTTACTGTTGACATATAGAAATGCTACTGATTTTTGTATGTTGAGTTTGTATTCCGAAACTTTTCTGAATTTGTTTTTGAGTTCTAATAGTTTTTTAAGGGAGTTTTTAGTGTTTTTTTTTTCAAATATGAGATTATATTTACAAACAAGAATAATTTGACCTCTTTGTTTTCAATTTGGGTGCTCTTTCTTTCTGTTGTCTATGTCGAACAACAATGGTATAAGTGAGCAGCCTTGCCATGTTGCAGATCCCAGAGAAAAGGGTTTCAGTTTTTCCCTATTCAGTATGCTAGCTGTGAGTCTGTCTTATATGGCTTTTATTATGTTGATGTATGTTTCTTCTATCACCAGTTTTTTTAGTTTTTTTTTTAATCACTAAAAGATGTTAATCCCTTTTTAGCATCAGTTGAAATCATCATATGGTTTTCATCCTTCATTCTCTTAATATGATGTATCACATTGATTGATTTGCATATATATATATATATTTTTTATTGCATTTCAGGTTTTGGGGTACATGTGAAGAACATGCAAGATTGTTGCATAGGTACACACATGGCAGTGTGGTTTGCTGCCTTCCGTCCCCTCACCTGTATCTGTCATTTCTCCCCATGCTATCTCTTCCCACCTCCCCACCCCCCGCCCCTCCCCCATTTCCCCCAAACGGAACCCAGTGTGTAGTGCTCCCCTCCCTGTGTCCATGTGTTCTCATTGTTCAACACCCGCCTATGAGTGAGAATATATGGTGTTTGATTTTCTGCTCTTGTGTCAGTTTGCTGAGAATGATGGTTTCCAGGTTCATCCATGTCCCTACAAAGGACGTGAACTCATCGTTTTTGATGGCTGCATAATATTCCATGGTGTATATGTACCACATTTTCCCTATACAGTCTATCATCGTTGGGCATTTGGGTTGGTTCCAGGTCTTTGCTATTGTAAACAGTGCTGCAATGAACATTCGTGTGCACGTGTCCTTGTAGTAGAATGATTTATAACCCTTTGGATATATACCCAGTAATGGGATTGCTGGGTCAAATGGGATTTCTATTTTTAGGTCCTTGAGGAATCACCACACTGTCTTCCACAATGGTTGAATTAATTTACATTCCCACCAACAGTGTAAAAGTGTTCCTATTTCTCCACATCCTCTCCAGCATCTGTTGTTTCCCGATTTTTTAATGATCGCCATTCTAACTGGTGTGAGATGGTATCTCAATGTGGTTTTAATTTGCATTTCTCTAATGACCAGTGAGGATGAGCATTTTTTCATATGTTTGTTGGCCTCCTGTATGTCTTCTTTTGTAAAGTATCTGTTCATATCCTTCGCCCATTTTTGAATGGGCTTGTTTGTTTTTTTCTTGTAGATCTGCTTTAGTTCTTTGTAAATTCTGGATATCAGATGGGTAGACTGCAAAAATTTTTTCCCATTCTGTTGGTTGCCGATTCACTCTACTGACTGTTTCTTTTGCCATGCAGAAGCTGTGGAGTTTGATTAGGTCCCATTTGTCTATTTTGGCTTTTGTTGCCATTGCTTTTGGCGTTTTGGTCATGAAGTCCTTGCCTACACCTATGTCCTGAATGGTTTTGCCTAGATTTTCTTCTAGGGTTTTTTTATGGTGTTAGGTCTGATGTTTAAGTGTTTAATCCATCTGGAGTTAATTTTGGTGTAAGGTGTCAGGAAGGGGTCCTGTTTCTGCTTTCTGCACATGGCTAGCCAGTTTTCCCAACACCATTTATTAAACAGGGAGTCCTTTCCCCATTGCTTGTTTTTGTCAGGTTTGTCGAAGATCAGATGGTTGTGGGTATGTTGTATTTCCTCTGAGGCCTCTGTTCTGTTCCATTGGTCTATATCTCTGTTTTGGTACCAGTACCATGCTGTTTTGATTACTGTAGCCTTGTAGTATAGTTTGAAGTCTGGTAGTGTGATGCCTCCTGCTTTGTTCTTTTTGCTTAGACTTTGTTCTTTTTGCTTGACTTGGCTATGCGGGCTCTCTTTTGGTTCCATATGAAGTTTAAGGTGCTTTTTTCCAGTTCTGTGAAGAAGGTCATTGGTAGCTTGATGGGGATAGCGTTGAATCTGTAAATTACTTTGGGCAGTATGGCCATTTTCACGATGTTGATTCTTCCTAACCATGAACATGGAATGTTTCTCCATCTGTTTGTATCCTCTTTTATTTCGTTGAGCAATGGCTTGTAGTTCTCCTTGAAGAGGTCCTTTACGTTCCTTGTTAGTTGTATTCCTAGGTATTTTATTCTCTTTGTAGCAATCGTGAATGGCAGTTCGTTCTTGATTTGGCTCTCTTGAAGTCTATTACTGGTGTATAGGAATGCTTGTGATTTTTGCACATTGATTTTGTATCCTGAGACTTTGCTGAAGTTGTTTATCAGTTTCAGGAGATTTTGGGCTGAGATGATGGGGTCTTCCAGATATACAATCATGTCATCTGCAAATAGAGACAATTTGATTTCCGCCTTTCCAATTTGGATACCCTTTATTTCTTTTTCTTGCCTGATTGCTCTGGCTAGAACTTCCAGTACTATATTGAATAGGAGTGGTGAGAGAGGGCATCCTTGTCTAGTGCCAGATTTCAAAGGGAATGCTTCCAGTTTTTGCCCATTCAGTATGATATTGGCTGTTGGTTTGTCGTAAATAGCTTTTATTGTTTTGAGATACGTTCCGTCAATACCTAGTTTATTGAGGGTTTTTAGCATAAAGGTTGTTGAATTTTGTCAAAAGCCTTCTCTGCATCAATCGAGATAATCATGTGGTTTTTGTCTTTGGTTCTGTTTATGTGGTGGATTACGTTTATGGACTTGCGTATGTTGAACCAGCCTTGCATCCCCGGGATGAATCCTACTTGATCATGGTGGATGAGCTTTTTGATATGCTGTTGCAATCGGTTTGCCAGTATTTTATTGAAGATTTTTGCATCTATGTTCATCATGGATATTGGCCTGAAATTTTCTTTTCTTGTTGAGTCTCTGCCGGGTTTTGGTATCAGGATGATGTCTGTCTCGTAAAATGATTTGGGAAGGATTCCCTCTTTTTGGATTGTCTGGAATAGTTTCAGAAGGAATGGTATCAGCTCCTCCTTGTATGTCTGGTAGAATTCAGCTGTGAACCCATCTGGACCTGGGCTTTTTTTGGGTGGTAGGCTCTTTATTGCTGCCTCGACTTCAGACCTTGTTATTGGTCTATTCAGGGTTTCGGCTTCTTCCAGGTTTAGGCTTGGGAGGTTGCAGGTGTCCAGGAATTTATCCATTTCTTCCAGGTTTACTAGTTTATGTGCATAGAGTTGTTTGTAATAATCTCTGATGATGGTTTGTATTTCTGTGGAATCTGTGGTGATATCCCCTTTATCGTTTTTTATTGCATCAATTTGGTTATTCTCTCTTTTCTTTTTTATTAATCTGGCTAGTGGTCTGTCTATTTTGTTGATCTTTTCAAAAAACCAGCTCCTGGATTTATTGATTTTTTGAAGAGTTTTTTTGTGTCTCTATTTCCTTCAGTTCTGCTCTGATCTTAGTTATTTCCTGTCTTCTGCTAGGTTTTGAGTTTTTTTGATCTTGCTCCTCTAGCTCTTTCAATTTTGATGATAGGGTGTCAATTTTAGATCTCTCCTTTCTTCTCATGTGGGCACTCATTGCTATATATTTTCCTCTAGAGACTGCTTTAAATGTGTCCCAGAGATTCTGGTATGTTGTGTCTTCGTTCTCATTGGTTTCGAAGAACATCTTTATTTCTGCCTTCATTTCATTGTTTATCCAGTCAACATTCAAGAGCAAGTTGTTCAGTTTCCATGAAGCTGTGCGGTTCTGAGTTAGTTTCTGCATTCTGAGTTCTAACTCGATTGCACTGTGGTCTGAGAGACTGTTTGTTATGATTTCCGTTCTTTTGCATTTGCTGAGGAGTGATTTATTGCCAATTATGTGGTCAATTTTAGAGTAGGTGTGATGTGGTGCTGAGAAGAATGTATATTCTGTGGATTTGGGGTGGAGAGTTCTATAAATGTCTATTAGGTTTGCTTGTTCCAGGTCTGTATTCAGGTCCTGGATATCCTTGTTGATTTTCTGTCTGGTTGATTTGTCTAATATTGACAATGGGGTGTTAAAGTCTCCCACTATTATTGTGTGGGAGTCTAAGTCTCTTTGTAAGTCATTAAGAACTTGCCTTATGTATCTGGGTGCTCCTGTATTGGGTGCGTATATATTTAGGATCGTTAGCTCTTCTTGTTGCAGTGATCCTTTTACCATTATGTAATGTCCTTCTTTGTCTCTTTTGATCTTTGTTGCTTTAAAGTCTATTTTATCAGATATGAGAATTGCTACTCCTGCCTTTTTTTGCTCTCCATTTGCTTGGTAGATCTTCCTCCATCCCTTTATTTTGAGCCTTTGTGTATCCTTGCATGTAAGATGGGTTTCCTGGATACAGCACACTGATGGGTTTTGGCTTTTTATCCAATTTGCCAGTCTGTGTCTTTTGATTGGGGCATTTAGTCCATTGACATTTAGGGATAGTAGTGTTATGTGTGAATTTGATGCTGTCATTTTGATGCTACCTGGCTGTTTTGTTGGTTAGTTAATGCAGATTCTTGATTGTGTTGATGCTTTTTTACCATTTGGTGTGTTTTTGGAGTGGCTGGTACTGGTTGTTCCTTTACATGTGTAGAGCCTCTTTCAGGAGTTCTTGTAGAGCAGGTTTGGTGGTGATGAAATCTCTGAGTGCTTGCTTGTTCACAAAGGATTTTATTTTTCCTTCACTTATGAAGCTTAGTTTGGCTGGATAGGAGATTCTGGGTTGAAAGTTCTTTTCTTTGAGGATGTTGAATATTGGCCCCCAATCTCTTCTGGCTTGTAGGGTTTCTGCTGAGAGATCTGCTGTGAATCTAATGGGCTTCCCTTTGTGGGTAACCCGACCTGTCTCTCTGGCTGCCCTTAGCATTTTCTCTTTCATTTCAACCCTGGTGAATCTGACGATTATGTTCCTTGGGGTTGCTCTTCTTGAGGAATATCTCTGTGGTGTTCTCTGTATTTCCTGGATTTGAATATTGGTCTGCCTTGCTAGGTTAGGGAAGTTTTCCTGGATAATATCCTGAAGAGTATTTTCCAGCTTGGATTCATTCTCTTCATCACATTCAGGTACACCTATCAGACGTAGATTAGGTCTTTTCACATAGTCCCACATTTCTTGAAGATTTTGTTCATTCCTTTTTGCGCTTTTTTCTCTGTTCTTGCCTTCTCTTTTTATTTCATTGAGTTGATCTTCGACCTCTGATATCCTTTCTTCTGCTTGGTCAATTCGGCTGTTGAAGCTTGTGCATGCTTCACGAAGTTCTCGTGTTGCATTTTTCAGCTCCATCAATTCATTTATACTCCTCTCTATGCTGTCCATTCTCGTCAGCAGTTCGTCCAATCTTTTTTCAAGGTTCCTATTTTCTTTGCGATGGGTTAGAACATGTTCTTTTAGCTCATTGTAGTTTCTTACTACCCACCTTCTGAAGTCTGATTCTGTCATTTCATCACCCTCCTTCTCCATCCGGTCTGGTTCCCTTGCTGGTGAGGAGTTGTGGTCCCTTTTAGGAGGAGAGGTGTTTTGGTTCCAGGAGTTTTCATCCTTTTTGCACTGGGTTCTTCCCATTTTTGTGGGTTTATCCACCTGTTGTCTGTCTCTGTCCCAGGGAATTGGAGCTTTATGAGTTTCCCTTACACTACTGCCTTTTTTGATTTTTCTTTCAGGTCTGACCCGCCCAGCTAGCAGCATGCCTAGCCACTGCCTGCCCGCAGGGGCTTTGCTGAGCTGCTGTGGGCTCCGCCCAGCTGCTCTGAGCTCTTCCCTGTAGTCCTTTTTATAAGGGCATAGTTAGAACTGTCTTGGCAATGGTGGCCCCGCCTCTGTTATGGTGGTCTCTCTCTGTTGTGGCAGGTTGCCTCGGCAACGGCAGCCTGCCTCTGCCTCCTAGCGGTGGAGAGTCTCAGTAATGGCGGAAGCCCCTCCCCCACCGAGCCGGACCATCCCGGTTCAGCTGTGCTTGGTTTGAAGGGCTCAACCCAGAGGGTTTCCAATTACTGTTTTTGTTTTCGTTGTTGTTGGGGGTGGAGGGGTGGGACCAACCAAGCCTGATCACCTGGCTCCCTGACTCAGAGTCTTTTCTTTTAAGTTGAAGACCCCGCGTTCTGGTCGCTTGTTGAAAAGGCGCCGGGATCTCCCGTGCTGCGACTCACGGAGTCGGCTCGAACTGCGGCGCCGGCTCCTGGCGGATTTTCTGCCTAGGAATCTCCTGTCCTGACTCGCTATTTCAGCTGACTGGGCAGCTCTGCTGTCTCAGGGCTCTGCTCGCCAGCTAAGAGGGCTCCCAGACCATTGGCTTTTGTAGGGAGAACCGCAGCAACAGGGAGTGGTCACAGCAGCCGCGCGGGCGGAATCAGCCCCGCGGGGGCCAAAACAGCCGCACCGGCTGGGACTGCGACGCTGGTGACCCCTCTGCCTGGGTATCTCCTGGTCTGTGGGCAATAAGAGTTCGTCTGGAAATGCGGCGTCCACTCACCCTCTGCACTTTCACTGGGAGCTGAAGTCCTGAGCTGTTCTTAGGCGGCCATCTTCCCAGCATTCCGCTAACTTCCATTATTTTTATATCTCCAAAAATTCCATTTGTTACTCATTTCTAGTTTTACTCCATTGTGGTCAGAAAAGATACTTGATATCATTTTGGCTTTTTGGTTTTTTGGAATGTTTTAAGACATTTTTGGTGACCTAACATGTGGTCTGTGTTTGAGAATGATCCATGTGCTGAGGAGAAGAATTGCATCCTGAAGTTGTTGGATGAAATATTCTGTAAATGTCCATTAGATCCAATTCTTCTACAGTACAGATTAAATCTGATGTTTCTCTGCTGTTTTTCTTTTTTTCTTTTTTTAAATTTTAGAAAATATTAAGTCTTTTATGTATGAGTTACAATATTTCAGGGTTTTTCAGTTATAATATTTCAGATTTTGGAGATAGCATGGGGAGAAATACCAGATATAGGTGAAGGGGAGGAAGGCAGCAAATCACACTGCCATGTGTGTACCTATGCAACAATCTTGCATGTTCTCTGCTGTTTTTCTATCTGAAAAATCTGTCCAGTGCTGAAATGAGGCGTTGAAGTCTCCAACTGTTATTGTACTGGAGTCTATCCCTTTTTTTTTAGCTCTAATAATATTTGCTTCATATAGCCGGGTGCACCAATGTTGGGTGCCTGTATATTTAAACTTGTTATACCCTTTTGCTGAATTGACCCTTTTATCATTATATAGTGTCATTTGTATATTCTTATAGTTTTGGCCTTGAAATCTTTTTTGTGTGGTAACTGCTGCTCCTTTTTTGGTTTCAGCATGAAATATTTTTTCTATCCCTTTGTTTTCAGTCTATGTTTGTTATTACAGATAGAGTGTGTTTCTTGTAGGAACAGATCAGTGGGACATGCCTTTGTAATCCATTCAGCCAGTCTGTGTCTTTTGATTGGAGAGTTTAGTCCATTTGTATTCAATGTTGTTATTGATAAGTAAGGACTTGCACATGCCTTTTTGTAATTTCTTTTCTGAATGTTTTACGATCATCTCTTCCTTCTTTCTTTTTCTCCTGTTTCCCTTTAGGGAAGGCGATTTTCTCTGGCAATATGTTTTAGTTTCTTGCTTTTTATTTTTTATACATCCATTGCATTTTTTTTGAGGTTACCATGAAGCTTGCAAATACTGTCTTACAACCCATTATTTTGACCTGATAACAAAGTAACAATATTTGCATAAATAATCAAAAAGAAAACTATTAAAAATTGTACTCCTTTACTTTGTCCCCTCACTTTTTTCACTTTTTATGTTTCTATTTATATCTCATTGTACTGACTATGTTGTAAAAAGTTGTCGTAGTTATGATTTTTGATTGGCTCATCCTTTGATCTTTCTACTTAGTATAACCATTACATAAAATTCGGTATTTTTCTGTGTACTTGCTATTACCAGTAAGTTTTGTACTTTCTGGTGATTATTTATTGCTCACTAATGTCCTTTCCTTTCTGATTGAAGTATTCCCTTCAGCATTTCTTGTAGGACAGGTCTGGTGTTGATGAAATCCCTCAGCTTTTGTTTGTCTGGGAAAATCTTTACTTCTCCTTCATATTTGAAGGATATTTTCACCATATGTATGATTCTAGGGTAAATGTATTTTTTCTTCAGCACTTTAAATATGTCATGCTGTGTTTTCTTGGCCTGTAAGGTTTCCACTGAAAGTCTGCTGCCAGGCATATTGGAGCTCTATTGTGTGTTGTTTGTTTGTTTTTTTTTTGTCTCCTGTTGCTTTTAGGATCCTTTATTTATCCTTGACCTTTGGGATTTTTATTATTAAATGCCTTGAGGTCGTCTTCTTTGGGTTAAACTGCTTGGTATTCTATAACTGTTTTGTACTTGAATGTTGATATATTTCTGTAGATTTGGGAAGTTCTTGGTTATTATCCCTTTGAATAAAATTTCTATCACTATCTCTTTCTCTACCCTTTCTTTAAGACCAACAATACTTAGATTTGTCATTTTGAAAGTATTTGCTAGATTCTTTAGGTGTGCTTCATTTTTTAAAAATTTTTTGTTTCCTCTGACTGTGTGTTTTCAAATAGCCTGTCTTCAAGCTCACTAATTCTTTCTTCTGACCGATCCATTCTGTTACTAAAGAACTGCGTTGCATTCTTTAGTATGAAGTTGCATTTTTCAGCTTCATAATTTCTGCTTGATTCTTTTTAATTATTTCAATCTCTTTGTTAAGTTTATCTGATAGAGAGGCTGGGCGCGGTGGCTCAAGCCTGTAATCCCAGCACTTTGGGAGGCCGAGGTGGGTGGATCAAGAGGTCAAGAGATCGAGACCATCCTGGTCAACGTGGTGAAACCCCATCTCTACTAAAAAAAAAACAAAGCATTAGCTGGGTATGGTGGCACGTGCCTGTAATCCCAGCTACTCAGGAGGCTGAGGCAGGAGAATTGCCTGAACCCAGGAGGCAGAGGTTTCGGTGAGCCGAGATCGCGCCATTGCACTCCAGCCTGGGTAACAAGAGCAAAAAAAACTCCGCCTCAAAAAAAAAAAAACAAAAAAAAACTGTTGGTTTAAATCTTTATGACCTTGAATTTTCAATTCTAAGAGTTTTTGATGGATTCTTAGCTATGACAACCAAAAGCATTACCAAAAAAAAAAAAAAAAAAAAAGAAAGAAAAGAAAAATAGGTAAACTAGACATTATCAAAAAAAAAAAAAAGTTTATCTGATAGAATTCTGAATTCCTCCTCTGTGTTATCTTGAATTTCTTTGAGTTTCCTTAACACAGCTATTTTGAATTCTCTGAGAGGTCAGATATTTCTGTTTCTCCAGGATCGGTCCCTGGTGGCTTATTTAGTTCATTTAGCGAGGTAATGTTTTCTTGGATCATCATGGTACTTGTAGATGTTCATCTGTGTCTAGGCATTGAAGAGTTATATATCCATTGTAGTCCTTGCATTTGGGCTTGTTTTTACCCTTCCTTCTTGGAAAAGCTTTCTAGATATTTGTAAGGATTTGGGTGTTGTCTTATAGGCTATATCTGCTTTAGGGGATACCTCAGGCCCTGTACTGCTGTGGTTCTTACAGACTTGTAAATGTACTGCTTTGATGGTCTTGGATAAGATCTGGGAGAATTCTCTGGATTATTAGGTATAGACTCTTCTTCCTTTCCCTTACTTTGTGTAAAACAAACAAAGTCTCTCTTTTTGTTCTGAGTCACCTAAGCTGGTGATGGAGTGACACAAGCACCCCTGTGGCCACCATCACTGTGATTGCTGGGCCTGACCTGAAGCCAGCATCATACTCAGTCTCACCCAAAGCCTTCTATAACTACTTCTTGGCTACTGTCTATGTTTGCTCAAGGCTCTGATGCTCTACAGTCAGCATAAGGCAAAGGAGCCAGGTCTGTATCCTTTCTTTTAGGCTGTTGAGTTTCCCTAGGCCACAGGGAGTTCCAGAGGGGCTGTCTGGGGCCAGGGACTAGATTAAAAAATATTTAGAAGTATACCTGGTATTCTGTTACACTGTGACTGATATGGCATCCAAACTAGTGGACATAGTTCTTCCCACTCTTCCCTTTCCTTTCTAAAAGCAGAGGAGCCTCTCCCTGTGGCCATCACCACCACAGGCCCACAGCAAGTTCTGCCAGACTATCATCTATGTTCCCTTCAGGCCCAAGGGCTCTTAAATCATCTTGTGGTGAATGCTGCCTGGCCTGGGACTCATCCTTTAGGGTAGTAGGCTCCCTTCTGGCCCAGGGAAGGTCCAGAAATACTATGTAAGAGCCAAGTTCTAGAATTGGGGTCCCTAAGAGCCCACTTGATGCTCCACTCTCCTGTGGCTGAGCTGGTATCTAAGGTGCAATAGAAAGTCCGCTTTACTTTTCCCTTTGCTTTTGTCAAGCAGAATGATTCTTGCCCCATAGCCACCACAGGTGGGAATGTGCTGAGTCTCACCTGAAGCCAGCAAGTCTCAGACTCTTATTCAAAGCCTTCAGCATAGTACCTGGGTATTGCTGCTGGTTATTCAGGGTCCAAGATCCCTTCGATTAGTAGGTGATGAATGATGCCAGGACTGGGTTCTTTCTTTCAAGGTAGCAGGTTCCCTTCTGGCCATGGTGTGTATTCTTGTCTGGGAGCTAGGGCCTGGAGAGGGGACCTCAGAACTCTGACTGCTGCCCTATTCTGCTGTGCCTGAGCTGGTATCCAAGATGCAAGACAAAGTACTCCCTACTATTCTCTCTCCTCTATTTAGGCAGAAGGAATGGGTCTCTTTTAGAGTTGTGAGCTATGCAAACTGGGGTTAAGGGAGGGGTGATGCCAACATTTCTTTAGCCACCTTTGTTGGTGTCTCAGTAGGTCACATGCACCCCAATGCACTGTCACTTTGCCCAACTTAGCACTAGTACTCACCTAGGGGTTACAGTCCTTGTGGCGCAGATTGCATTTCGAGTTTATTTAGAAGCCAGAGAACTTTAGCTTGTGGTGGTGAGGTTTGCTAAACTCAAGTTTGGACCACTGGGATCGGCGATTCCCCTCTGGTTAGGACTAGTTTAAATGCTCCTCTGTGGGTGAGCATCAGCAGAGTTTGGTCCAGTTTTCCTTTCTGCTGTAACAGAAGAACACTGAGTTCAGTGCCTCACAATTACTGGGCTCTCCTAGCCCCATGCCATTGAGTTGTGGGGATAGAGGAGGAGTGGTGTTGCTGATTCAAGATGGGGTTTTCTTCTGTCTCTTTAGTGTCTCTTTCAGTGATATGAAGTTAAAACCAGATAAGGTGAGTGCTCATCTGATTTTTGGTTCTTATAAATGTACTTTTTTGTGAAGATAGTTGTTAACTTTATGTCCTTGAAGTGAGGATTGGGGAGGATGATTCGTGGAGCCTTCTATTCTGCCATCTTGCTCTGCCTCTGGGTTTCTTTTTTTAAAAAAATATATATATACTTTAAGTTCTGGGCTACATCTGCAGAATGTGCATATTTGTTATATAGGTATATGTGTGCCATGGTGGTTTGCTGCATCCATCACCCCGTTACCTATATTAGGTATTTATCCTAATGTTATCCCTCCCCAATCTCCCCACCCACTGCCATCCCTTCCCTAGCCCCCACCCCCTGACAGGCCCTGGTGTGTGATGTTCCCCTCCCTGTATGCATATGTTCTCATTGTTCAACACTCACTTATGAGTGAGAACATGGGGTGTTTGGTTTTCTTTTACTGTGTCAGTTTGCTGAGAATGATGGTTTCCAGCTTCATCCATGTCCCCGCAAAGGACATGAACTCATCCATTTTGATGGCTGCATAGTATTCCATGGTGTATATGTGCCACATTTTCTTTATCCAGTCTATCATTGATGGGCATTTGGGTTGGTTCCAAGTCTTTGCTATTGTGAACAGTGCCACAATAAGCATACATGTGCATGTGTCTTTATAATAGAATGATTTATAATCCTTTGGCTATATACTCAGTAATGGGATTGCTGGGTCAAATAGTATTCCTGTTTCTAGATCCTTGAGGAATTGCCACACTATAATTAATTTGGAAACGGATCCCAGGAAACACCAACAGGAAAGTGGGGAAGTGAATTGGGGAAGGGAGGGGAGTGGAGAGGTGGGAAAAAAGGTAGGGAAGGGAGGACACAAGGAGAGGACAGAAGGGGACAGGAAGGGAAAGAGGAAGGGGAAGGGAAAGGAGAAGGGAAGGGCATGTTATCAACTAAGTTAGCATTATGGGTACCCGGAGCATGATTCCACTAGGAATACTGGGAGCCAGTATGGAATAAGTGTTTCAGAACTATCTCACTCAGTCATTAGTTGAGGGCTGTTGCTGAGTACATCAACTCCTTGCCATTTCTAGCATGCTGCAGGTGGCAAAGTGGGCTCTGGTAGCCAGAGCAAGCCGTCAGGTGGAGAGCTGCAGGTGCTGGCAGCTGGCAGTCAGCTAGCTTACAATGGTAAGGCCTGAGGTTATGTGGGCAGGCTCTGACATGTCTGCCACACTTCCCCTTTCATAGGAAATTGTAATGTTATAGTACTTGTCTGTGAGGGAACAAAAGCAATTCAGTGTTTCCTTGCTTGGAAATGAGGCCTGTGTTACAAAACACAAAGTCTATTTTGTAACAAATGCCAATGAAGTGTACACCACTGAGCAGATCACCACTGTAGGTGAAGGTCAATCTTACTGGGGCCATCTGAGAGATAATATAAAACATGCTTAAAAAAAAAATGCTTCAGAGTTATTCCATCCAAAGGGCAAAGAAGCTAGGGATTTTATTCTCCAATTCTATCATTTCTGGCTGAGAACTACTCCTGGGGTAACTAACTCCTTGGCACTTCCTGCCTGCCCTCATATGAGAAAGCCCTCAGGTGGAAAGCTGCAGGTGCTGGCAGTAGGCATGTCCAGGAATGCTGTGAGATGGAGGTGATGGGGTCAGGCTGCTATCTGCTACATCTGGTGTGGCCTGGACAGCAGTTATGAATGGTCATCCCTGTGCAGACAGAGGTAGGAGGTAACCTCTTTGTCTGATCTGTGGTGAGCAGCGGGGCATAAGACCTGTGCTCTGATGACACCCATGGTTAAGCTCTTACAGAGAATGTATCAGGAGGGTAGCAGAGAAGTGCAGAGCCCATGTGGAGTACCCTTGAGAAACACCCTGACTTTGGGAAGGTGTGACAGAGGAATTGGAAAGCCACAGCACTTTATTATGGTCTACTTTTGTGTCCAAGGGTTTTTGAGTCCTGGGCAATCCAGGATCCCATAGAATTTTAGTGCTGGAAGGAGCATTGGGCATCAACCTCCCCCATACAGAATCCTGCTGCTGTTCTCCATCTGCTTGCTGTGGGGCTGTGAGTTTAGCTCCATCTATTCTGTTACTGGATGCTGAATGAGCCTGAGGCTGGGTCAGGGATTTGGGATGGTGTAAGAGCTATTAAGATCTCTCACATAGTAGAGCATCTGCAACACAATTAGACCTTTTACATTGCCAAGATTCACTTCCTCCTACATTTCTACTGCATGTTGGTATGCTAAAAATACTTTCCCAGCCTCTTTCATATATTCTAGTCAGTATCTTCTTCATATGCGTGTTAATTGCTGCTGCAAATTGGTTCATAAACCTGTTTTGTTCATCCATCCAGGGAAATTTACTCATCACCACCATCAACTTCTATAGTATCTTTGAGGAACCAGGGGAAGTTGAATGTTATTGTGAAATACAGAGGCAAAAATATTGGGCAGGAACTTTGAAAGCTCAGTAACTAGCTTAGCTGGCCTAGCTTTTCTGTTCAGCTAGGCTATCAACGCTGGATAAATTACTGAGCCAAACTAAAGAAAAAATCCTGACTTATTTCATGCTTATGAGAAAAATTTTCTTTCTCACACCTCCCCAGAAAAATACAGGTATCATTTTTGAATGATAATTATAATGATAATTCTACAAAAATAATATTTGATAAACTTTGCTGGGAACATTTTTGTTTCATTAATCAGTTAATTCCATCAAATATGTACATTGTGCTCCTACTAATGCCTATCAGTGTACTCAATGCTGAAGATAAAACTATGAACAAAATAGACATGGGCCACATCCTCATGGAGATGTGGGATGAGAGGGCAGCTGCAACACCTGTGTAGCAAATGCAACCCTTGTAACTCCTGGAGAAATTTACATGATAGAGAGGCAGCTGGTTGAGTTCTAAGCTCAGCTCTGTTTTGTCAGTCCTTTCTTCACTCCCTGCTCCTTTATGCCATTTCCTGTTATCCTTCTGTCTGTCTAGAAGGGAATTTTCTGGGCTACCTCTTCTTTCCCATGGCTGGGTTCCCCTGGTGCTGATTCTTGTCACATAGCCAGCTCTTGAAGGTTGTGAAAGGAATGTCAACTTGTTTTTTTTCTCTTAAATTGTCCTTATATATTTAGAAATCCAAGGTGATTTACAGCAGTGATTCATACTCTACAGTCCTGGGCTTGAATGGCTGAACCTCAGGAGCATAGGAACAAGGAATGGGTGAATTCCTCAGATTCAGACCTTTATTTGCCTTAAACATTTGGGAATTATGCATTGAAGCAACACCCTCTTTTTCTCAAATTTTATTTGGTGTGTGAGCAGGTGGGTGAAAGCCTGGTAGGTGTCATGGGCTCGAAAATGCTGTGAAGAATTCTGCCTGAACCTTCTGACAGTGAGGCTGATTTGCACCTGAGCCTGCGGTTTTGGGACTGTGAGCCATATTAAGTATGTGCTTATTTAATTGCCCTCTTTGCACATGGCTCCTTTCTGTACTTTTGAATTTGATCTGTTTCCTGAAGAACAGACTTGACTATTTTTAACTGGTTGGCATGCAACACACTGTTGTTTCCCTTTAAATTTGTTGGTTGGGTAAATTAATTTAGAAAAGCTCTGGAGATAAACATTTAAAGGAGGATTGTTCAGGACATGCTAGACTCGATTCACTGTCTTTCCGTGCTGCTGTTAGTGCAAATGAATTTCTTTTAGCCACATTCCTGAGTTTGCCTCGCTCATGTCAGGATATTGTTAGGTATAGATGCTGCAAAATGGAGAATTTTTCCATTATTTGTTCAGAGGAGTGACAGAAAGATACGTGTTCACAGCAAAAAGTAAATTGAATTTAAAGAATATATTAAGAATAAAATGGCCTGGAATGGTGATGGAGAAAAGGAAAACATTCACTAGATGGGCAGATTTTATACTCATATTAGTATAATTAATTTACTGGTCATTCATATTATTATCCAAGATTGATTAATCATGAAGAGAAACTTAACAGAATAATTCAGAGTGCTCTGTTTATAGGACAAAAAAGAGGACAAATTCACCAATTAAAGTGTTGCTTTAAATATTAGTGTTTTTTTCACAAAGATTTCTTTTTCAAGGATGTTTGAGACCAAGAACCTAAATAAAATAAATATGAAATGGTGCTTCATGATCTCACGCTCCTGGGTGGTTGGTATATCTGCTTCAAATTAAGGATTTGGTGTCATGGAAACAGCTTGTTCATTTGGAAAGCTGCTGCCACTCTGTGGGAAGGCAAAAGACCAGTATGTGCAAGTGTGTATGTGTTTAACATTCCCTATGAGCCCTCAGCAAAACAAATACCCATTCCTGCCAGGAAGTATAGAATTATATGGGAGTGTTGGACTTTTACTTTTGGCATCAGAGTTTCAGAACAGAGCACATGAATCATCTGGAGAATAATGTTAGAATGAAGATTCTGATTCCATGGATCTGGGGTGAGGGCTAAGATTCTGCGTTTCTAAAGAGCTCCCAGATGATACCTATGCTGTTTGTCTGGAGATCATACTTGGAAAACCACTGTTCTAGAGTTGTTATCAATTTGGCTGAGCATTAGAATCACCTTCCTCTTTGGCTAGTGTGAATTAATGTTTGGTCAATATTTTAAAAGAGTTTTAGTTTAAATTGCTGCTTTTTCTGCTTTCTATGTCAATTTTAACTTTTGTCTAGAGCTAAGATATCTTGACAAATAAAGAAGGTAAAAACTGCACATGTTTAGTATACTGCTCTAAATTGGGCATTACTTGAATTACACAAAAGTGTGAAGACCTGGAGGGAAAACAGTTTGCAGTCTCCTGCTCTTATGTGGAACCAAGAAGCCTTATAGAAGATTAATCTGCTAAGAGCTGTGACTCTTTGGCACCATATCCGATTGAGAGTGCCCACTGTAGTGAGTTGAATACTGCCCTACAGAATATTACATCCACCCAGAATTTCAGAATGTGACCTTATTTGGAGCTAGAATTTTGCAGATGTAATTAACTAAGATGAATTTGTACTGGATTAGAGTGGGCCCTAAATCCAATGACTGGTGTCTTCATACGGGAAGCGGACATAGATATAGAGGGAAGAAGGCCATATATAGTGGGGAAAGAGGTTGGAGTGATGGTTCTATATCCAAAGCTTCTCCAAGGATTGCAAGAGACACTAGAAGCTAAGAAATGGCAGAAAGAATTCTTCTCTAGAACCTTCACAGGAAGCACGGTCCTACTGATCCCTTGGCTTCAGGCTTCTGGACTGTAAGAGAATACATTTCTGTTGTTTTAAGCCACCAAGTCTGTAGTAGTTTGTCATGGTTGTCCTAAGAAACTAATAAACCCACTATAACATACTGAGCTGCACTGAAATATGGTCTCATCAAGGTTGAATAAAATGCTGCTCTTTCCTTGGGATGGACAAATACTTTATTTCCTAAGGGAAGTGTGTAAGTTTTATTCTATTGAGCCATGAATTTAAATCCCTCAATAAATTCAGGGACCATCTATTATCCTGTGATTCTGAATAGCTTGTGGTTAAGTACATGGTTCTAATCACAGCCATTAAATAATAATGCTGAAGTAGTGGATCTTTCAGTTTTCTTCAGCATCCTTAGGTTATACTTGAGGAGTTCTGTAGTAGTTGTGAAACTGATTTCATGTGTATATCAGTCCATTCTTGCATTGCTATGAAGAAATATCAGAGACTGGGTAATTTATAAGGAAAGGAGGTTTAATTGGCTCACAGTTCTGCAGGCTGTACCGGAGGCATAGTGGCTTCTGCTGCTGGGGAGGTCTCAGGAAACTTACAATCATGGTGGAAGGTAAAGGGGAAGCAGGCAAGTCTTACATGGCCAAAGTAGGAGCAAGGGAGAGAGAGTGGAAGGTGCCACACACTTTTAAACAACCAGATCTCACGAGAACTCACTATTGTGATGATAGCACCAAGGGGGATGGTGTTAAGCCATGAGAAATGCCCTGATGATCCAATCACCTCCCACCAGGCCCTACCTCCAACATCGAGGATTACATTTCAACATGAGATTTGGGTGGACACAGATCCAAACCACATCATTCTGCCTCTGGCCCATTTCGAATGTCATCCTTTTCATATATCAGAATACAATCATGCCTTCCCAGCAGTCCCCCAAAGTCTTACCTCATTCCCTCATTAACTCAAAAGTCCAAAGTCCAAAATCTCATCTGAGACAAGGCAAGTCCCTTCCACCTATGAGCCTGTAAAATCAAAAGCAAGTTTGTTTCTTCCAAGATACAATGGGATTATAGGAATTGGGTAAATACTTCCATTCCAGAAGGGAGAAATTGGCCAGAAGAAAAGGCTCCAGGCCCCATGCAAGTCTGAAACCCAGCAGGACAGTCATTAAATCTTAAAGCTCCAAAATAATCTCCTTTGACTCCATGTCTCACATCTAGGGCACACTGGTGTGAGGGGTGGGCTTCCAAGGTCTTGGGCAGCTCTGCCTCTGTGACTCTTTAGGGTTCAGCCTCTGCAGCTGCTCTTACAGGCTGATGTTGAGTGCCTGCAGCCTTTCCAGGTGCAGGGTGCAAGCTACTGGTTGATGTGCCATTCTTGAGTCTGGAGGACAATGGCCCTCTTCTCACAGCTCCATTAGGGAGTGCCCCAGTGGGGACTCTGTGTGGGGTCTCCAACCTCACATTTCCCTTCTGTACTGCCCTAGTAGAGGTTCTCCATGAGGGCTCTGTCCCTGTAGCATGCCTCTGTGTCAACATCCAGGCTTTTCCACACATCCTGTGAAATCTAGGCAGAGACTGCCAACCCTCAACACTTGCACTCTTTGCACTTGCAGGCTTAACACTACTTTGGAAGCCACCAAGGATTATGGCTTACACCCTCCAAAGCAGTGCCGTGAGCTGTAGCTGGGCCCCTTTGAGCCATGGGTGGCGGTAAGAAGCTGGGATGTAGGAAGCAGTGTCTGGAGGCTGCCTGGGACAGTGGGGCCCTGGGTCTGTTCCAGGAAACCATTCTTCCCTCCTAGGCCTCTGGGTCTGTGATGGGAGGGGCTGCCTCAAAGATCTCTGAAATGCCTTCAAAGCCTTTTCCCCATTGTTTTGGTTATCAGCACTTTGCCTTCCTTTTAGTTATGTAAATTTCGGCAGCCAGCTTGAATTCTTCCCCTGAAAACGGGTTTTTCTTTTCTACCACATGGCCAGGCTGCAGATTTTCCAAACTTTTATGCCCTCCTTCCCTTTTAAATATAAGTTCCAGTTTCAGGCCATTTCTTTGTTCATACATATGAGAATAGGCTGTTAGAAGCAGCCAGACTACATTTTAAACACTTTGCTGCTTAGAAATTTCTTCTGTCAGATACCCTAAATAATCACTCTCAAGTTCAAAGTTCCACAGATCCTTAGAGTTGGGGCACAATGCCTCCAAGTTCTTTGCTAAAGAACAACAAAAGTGATCTTTGCTCCAGATCCCAATAAGTTCCTCATCTCCATCTGAGACCTCATCAGCCTGGCCTTCTCTGTCCACATCATTATTAGCATTTTGGCTACAACTATTCAATAAGTCTCTAGGAAGTTCCAAATTTTCCCTCTTTCTGTCTTCTTCCGAGCCTCCAAACTCTTCCAACTTTTGCCCATTACCCAGTTCCAAAGCTGCTTCCACATTTTCAGATATCTTTATATCAGTGTCCCACTTCTCAGGACCAATTTTCTGTATTAGTTCATTCTCCATTGCTATAAAGAAATACCTGAGACTGCATAATTTGTAAAGAAAAGAGTTTTAATTGGCTCATGATTCTGTAGGTTGTACAGGAAGCATAGCAGCTTCTGCTTCTGAGGAGGCCTCAGGAAACTTAAAATCATGGCAGGAGGCAAAGGGGAAGCAGGCACATCTTACGTGGCCAGAGTAGGAGCAAGAGAGAGAGGGGGAAGGTGCCACACACTTTTAAACAACCAGATCTCATGAGAACTCACTATTGCTATGATAGCACCAAGGGGGATGGTGTTGAACCTTGAGAAACTGCCCTCATGATCCAGTCACCTCCCACCAGGCCCCACCTTCAGCATTGGGGATTACATTTCAACCTGAGATTGGGGTCAGGACACAGATTTAAACCGTATCAGTGTGATTCACCATAACTCTGTAGATGCTTATTGGATCAAGGTAAAGGGTTTGATATCCTGGTCAAACAGTTAACTCTGTTTTAGTTCTTGGCCATAGACTGCTCATTTAATCTTGGCTAGTGTCCTTGAAAATGTTGATGGGAATTAAAATTGAGTAAAAATTTATGGATCAAATTCAACATTCTAATAGACAAAATATTTCAAGGACAAAGGCTTCTAAAAAGTGAGTCAGTAGATGTCTACTTGTGCAAAGGACAGGATGGTGGTGATGATGATGTGAATGATGGTTAATGTAATAGGTATTTTTGGGTCAGCAGTTTCACTCTTCATCAGCATTTAGGTCATAGGCTGGAAAATTGAATTGTGTTCCAGGTTTGATCTCAATCTGTGCTAGATTTGTAGTCACAATTGAGATAGCTTTGAAATGTATTAAGTTAATTATTAACGCAGCTGCTTTGATTTTGAGGATGAAATTAATTTCATGGATTTTTATCATTGTCTCAGATATAGCTTTGGGAGTTCCAGGGAGATATTAAAAATATTGCCTATTAAGCCTTAGAATCCTATGTCAAATCTGACAAACTTGATCAGGATTTTATGGCAACTCCTAGTCAGGTGTAAGCAACTTAACCTACAGGGTATTTGTGTCAGTGCATATTTGCTATTGTGATTTACATTCTAATAGAGGTTATGAAGAAAGATCTTGGGAGTTATCTTTATGGCAAGATGTTGTGCTCTTAAGAAAATAGTTTAGTAAAAGGCTTTCTGGAGTGCAATGTTAAGACAGGCCCACTCTGTATAGTAAATATTAATTGGTAAAATATCCCAGTAAAGGTAGGGGCAAGGAAATGAAATTCATGCTTTTGCAGTGTTTGAATAATGATTTTATTACCCTAAGATGAAAGAAAGAAGTGGATTTGTCTTAAAGCGTTTGAGATTTGAGAGAAAATTTTAAAAAGTGCTGTATCATAAGGCAGCATTTCAGTTTATCAGAGGTTAAATCAACTTTGCAGTAGGTTTAGTTAAGTCAAGAGGAATTTGGAGATGCCTGTATAGTTCATGAACATCATGATTGGATGTTCACATGTATGTGTGAGATGTGCCACCCTCGAACCTCATTAGACATTGGCACATTATCTGTCGGACTTGGAAAAAAAAAATAAACAGGAATTTCGCAGAATACGAGTTGGTTACATTAAAAAGGTGACTATCACTCTGGCTGCACATTCTGTCTTATTTGGTATCATTTACTACAGGGATGGGTGCTTCCTTAAACATCTTTCCTATTTCTTACTTTCCTTCCATCAGAAAAAAATGCCAGGAAAGTTTCAGGGAGATCCTGAGATACTGTTGTTGCAGAACTTTCTCCTTAGTTCGGCTAACCCTGGGCTCCTGTCATGTGACCAGGAAAGATTAGGCTTGCAGACACATAAAAGGGTGAGGGAAATGGGATTTACTGGGCGAAAAGGAAAAATAACTCTCAGCAAAGCGAGAGTCCTGCTAGCAGATTTCCCGCCTCACAGATTGAATCTCAGGTCACCACCCAGGAACAAGAGAGGCCAGGCTCCTTCCCCCTGCAAATGGCATGAACTTCCTCAGACTCCAACTACCCTCCCAGTGAGCAGGTGGGCATTATTCAGAAAGAATCAGTTGGGAAAGGGCGGGCTTCATTCGGGACCAGCAGTCCGGTTTTTCAGTTCAGGCTGTTTTAGGCTTTCACCAAGGACTCGTGGCTGTCTCCTGTCTCTGTCACTATGACTGGATGGCTTTTATTTGTCCTGTTTGTTTCTGTAAGTTATTAGAAGGAAGAAATCTTTAAAATATTAGGATACTCACAGAAGTATATTTCAGTGCTCTACATACGGCTGCCTAGGAAGAAGATTAAAATGAATGTTTACTTGAGTACCCATCAAGTGCCAGGTTTGGTGCTGGTAAAAGCACATAACCCAGTGAGGGAGTGTGTTAAAGAAACTTCTCTTCCCCAGTCCGCTAGGGGAGGGGTTTCAAATGCAGGAATTTCCTGGCTCCATGCCTCCATCTGGAGACCAGAGGGGTTTAAAATGTAAAGTTCTTTGTCTGGTTATCCCGTGTGCGAACGTGCCAGGTAGGGAAAGCCAGGCGGGGCTCTTTTGTCCCAAATTCCCACAGCAATTAAATAGGATTTACGTTAGTCTGACTCTAAAACCCAAGTTCTTTTCATTGCACCACATTACCTTTCAGAAAGTAAAACAAATAAAGTATTGAGTTCCATCTCCATGTTTTCAGGCACTTTGACCTTCTGGGAGATGGTGGTTAAGAGGTCAGGGATGCAGCCAGTTTGCTTGAATTCAAGCTTCACACCTGCTAATAGCTGTGTGACCCTGGGGGTGTTGCATGCCCTCTCTGTGCCTCATTTTTTCATCTGTATCATGGGAGCCAGGAGAAAACTGCCCCTTGGCCCCCTGAAGGTCTGCTGAAAAATCAGCTGACAAAAGGCAGATTAATAAGAGAAGAGGCATAGAAATGTATTCATGTGCATTGAGGGAAAGTCATAGAGTGATTACTCCAACCCTCTAATGTGGTACAGAAGCTTATATACCATCTTGAGGTTACAGAAATAATGTGATCTCAGAGCACGGCCCAAACAAGTTACGGTAGAAATCAGGTTACAGTGGCAAGACAGGTTAGGGGAGGGGGAGAAGAGGAGGCTTAGCTAACAAAGGGAGTTGTGTTATGTAGAAGAAACCTCACCAGAGAGCTAGTGAATGTTTATTTCAGACCTTGAAAGACATCAGACTCTCAGTTAATCTTCTGAACAAGAGAGGGCTTCAGACATGGCTTGGTAGCATCCATGCAGATTTACTCTACAGATACATATCTTCCCCACAAAAGGCATCTTCTTAGCTATTCTTGTATTTCCAGCCCTTCTGAGTAGCCATATTGAAGTATGTCAAGGAAATATTTTTAGGGTGAAATATTTTGGTTTCCTTCAGTATAAAGGGTAGTAATATTAGTTTCTACCCAAGGGGGTTGTGGTAAATCCAGAATGAGCAGATAGAGCAGTGCCTGACATATGGTGGAGACCAAGTTAGTATTTATCATTGAGCTTTGTGATGACATTATTTTATCAGCAGAGGAACTAACTAATTTGCCTGGAGTGGCACAGCTAGAATGGAGAAGCACAGCTTAAATGGAGGTTGAACCCAGCCTGATAATTGGTCCAGGGTTCTTTCCATTACATCTCAGGGAAAATGAGCAGGAGTCATTGAGAGTTAGGGAGGACACAATGTACTCTTCTGAGTCCCTGAAATGTTTGCATTGGCCTCTCAGAGAGAAAAAACCATATAACAACCGTTCTCTGGGATATGAAAAATCCAGTGTCCCTAACCAGAGGGCTCTGATTTCCAGTTGCAGCTCATGAAGCCAGTTATTGAAAAGGCCCTCACAGCTTCCTCACTCAGTGTTTTCCCTTAGAATCCTGACTCACTGTAGCCTGCACCCTTTTCTCCTCCCCCCAGGGCCCCCACCCTCAAACCTGGCATGAACCCCTAGAATTACTGTGGAGGTAGCAAAGAACTGATGATCAGCATGAAGCGGCTGTGATTTGAGTCTCCTTGCAGAGCTAATCCTCACACTGGTTGCTGTAGTCAAAACTTTGGGGAAGACAGCAGTAGTACTGTGTGCTAAGCCACTTCTGCCTATCGTTTCTTTTTTTTTTTTTTTCTTTTCTTTTCTCTTTTCTTGAGACAGGGTCTTGCTCTGTTGCCCAGGCTGGAGTTGAGTGGCACCGTATCAGCTCTCTGCAAACTCCACCTTCTGGGTTCAAGAGATTTTCATGCCTCAGCCTCCCAAATAAGCTGGGATTACAGATGTGCACCACCATGTCTGGCTAATTTTTGTGTTTTTAGTAGAGACGGGGAACAAGAGTCCCACTGCACTTTGGGGTGAGATATGTGAAGTGTTGCAAGTAGCATGAGGCAGACAGATGGGAAAACTGCTAGCAGGTTTTAACTAGGGCTGCTCTTGGCTGGCTGGGCCTGGAAAACTTACTCAGGCCAGCAGGAACCCTTAGCAGCTGCTGCTTGCCTAGAGCTGGGCTGTGATTAGAATGTGTCACCACCTGCTCTACCGGTCACTGACTCACCTGGCATTGTGCCTATTGCTGGATCAGAAGGAGAAATCCTTGGTTTTCCTTGTTTACTAAGCCACAGCTGGGGACTGTGGTCTGCTTCAGAAAATTTCTGACACCCCTACCTCTATGATTTTAACTTAATGCACAAGATAAAAAACAGTATGAGACAGTTTATACCTATTTGATTAATTTGCCAGTTGCTTACTCATTATTAGTTAACAAAAACTGTAAGCATTTTTTATCTGTGGTTTCATAGCTTTTGTTTCAGATGGTAGTAATATAAAGATGAGTAAGACTTGGTACCAGCCCTTGGGGAGGAGAGAGTTGTCTGACACAATACTACACTGTAACATAGGAATCCAGAGTAAGAAGAACAGAAAGTCAAAAGTCCAGGGTTGGGCACGGTGACTCACACCTGTAATCCCAGCACTTTGGGAGGCAGAGGCAGGTGGATCACGAGGTCAGAAGTTCAAGATCAGCCTGGCCAAGATGGTGAAACCCTGTTTCTACTGAAAATATACAAATTAACTGGGTGGTGGCACACGCCTGTAAACCTAGCTACTCTGGAGGCTGAGGCAGGAGAATCACTTGAACCCGGGAGGCAGAGGTTGAGTGAGCCACTGCACTGTAGCCTGGGCAACAAAGTGAGACTCTGTCTCAAAAAAAACAAAGAAAGTCAAAAGCCCGTATTAGTTTTGTAGTGTACACTTCTCCAAGTTATTAAAAAAACCACAACTCAAGCCATACCATGAATAGCACTTCTATACGTGTTATTTATCTCATTTGAAAACATCTTTTTAACTGCTTTAAACTTCTCACCACTCCTCCCTCCGATTTGTAAGCTCTTTCTCCAGAACCTGACTAAAAACTCTCCCTGAGATATCTTCTTAGTTACACCCCATCTGATTCTGATTTCTATGTATCTCTACATACAGGATTTTTATTGCTCCATATAGGATTCCTTGGTATTTATGGTGTGCTGTTTGTTTATCCTGAATGGATCTGGGTTGGGGGGTATATAAAGATGTATATTTTCATGTAAATTTTATTGAAGCATATCATGCATCTGGAAGAGGGCACATATTATAAATGTACAGCTCAATTAATTTTCACAAAGTGGACACACGCATATAACCAGTACCCAGATTAAGAAACAGGCCATTCCCAGCACCCAAGAAACTCCTCTTTTTCTCTCTGGAGGGTGGTCACTAACCTGACCTCTAATATCATAGATTAGTTTTGCCTGGTTTTATACTTAATATAAGTGGAATCATGTGGTGTGTACTCTCTTGTTTTTCATTTCTTTCTGCCAACATTCGCCTGACACTGTCTTAACTCCACTCAAACTCAGCCTTGTTGGGAAATTATTCATGTTATTATCTGTATTTGCAGCTTTTTCATTTCCATAATTGTATACCTTTTCTTTAAATGAATATACCACGTTAACTGTTTAGTTTATTATAGAGGGCCATTTGTCTTGTTTCCAGTTTTTGACTATTGTGAATAATGCTGCTGTTAATCTTGTAAATATCTTTTGAAGAACATATACGTACATTACTGTCTAGTACATACCTAGAAGAGGAATTCCTGGGCTATAGAGTATACATATGTTCATTCAGTTTTAGTAGATACTCAGTTTTCCAAAGTGATTATACAAATTTACTTCCCACCATCATTTTATAAGAATTGTGATTGCTATAAATCCTTACCAACAGTTAATCTTGTCTTTTTCATTTAGTTATTCAGGTGAACATTTCGTGAATACATCACATATATGTATACAGGCATATTTGTGAATGTGTTTATATATTTGAAAATCATACATATATTTGCAAATCATATTACTGATTGCATATCTGTGTTTTCCATGCAACTGTGAGCTCTCTGAGGGCAGGGTCTGTCTTTTTTGATTGTTTTGTACGTTCTTATTCCCAAGTACAATGCTCTATATCAAATTCATAGTCAATAGGCTGTTGCTAACTGACTATATAACCCACAAGGGTGTAGAATTAGGCTGGTGATACAGAATAAAATAAATATGGGTCATTTCTCATTTTTTTATAGCTCTTTAATTTCAGAAGTGCCCAAAGTCGTGTAACCTTAAGAAAACTCCTCCACTGTGCATGGTGGCTTATGCCTGTAATCCCAGCACTTTGGGAGGCTGAGGCAGGAGGATCGCTTGAGCCCAGGAGTTTGAGGCCAGCCTACGCAACATGGTGAAACCCTGGCTCTGCAAAAAATACGAAAATTAGCCAGGTGTGGTGGTACACTACTCTGCAGAATGACATGGGAGGATTACTTGAGCCCAGGAGGTAAGGAGGTCAAGGCTACAGTGAGCTGAGATTGTGTCCCTGGACTCCAGACTGGGCAACAGAGTGAGACCTTGTCTCAAAACAAACAAAAACTCCTTAACACACTTAAAGATAAACAATAATGAAAGACCTGTTTGATCTAAGGGAAAGGAAGAATACTTCTAACATGTTAAGTAGGGCTGTTTCTTGGTAGAATTGTGAGATCACTCATGTTTATTGATACTGTTTTCAGATTCCCTACATCTTTTTAAAAACTATGTTTTTCCTTTTCTCTCATGTTCTCATGTTCCTGGCGCAGGGGTCAAGAGGAACTCTTGGCCCTCTTAAGGCTTGCTAAAAAATTAGGTGAAGTAATCGATTAATAAGAGAAAAGGCATATAAATTTATTTAACGTATATACATAGGAGCCTTCAGAATGAAGACCCAAAGATACAGGAGAAATTGTCTATTTTTGTGTTTAGGTTCGACAAAATATGAACCGCCATAGAGAAATATGATTGGAGAAATGGGTATGATGTAATGCTAATACACTGAGTGGGGACACCCATCAAGGTCTGTTTCGATTTTTCTTGGCCTCTCTGAGCATGCATGCCTTCTTTCTGGGTGTAGGGTAGGACCCCATAGGTCAGATAATTTTTTATAGCCAATTTTTATATAGAAAGGTGGAGGGAAACTTAGATAATTTTTTTTAATTTTTATTTTTATTATATTTTAATTCTGGGGTACATGTGCAGATCTTGCAGGGTTGTTATATAGGTATACACATGCCATGGGGGTTTGCTGCCTCCATCACTTACATTAGGTATTTCTCCTAATGTTATCCCTCCCCAACCTCCCTACCCCTTGCTATCCCTCTCCTAGCCCCCCACCCCACAACAGACCCCAGTGTGTGATGTTCCCCTCCCTGTGTCCGTGTGTTCTCATTTTTTTTTTTTTTTAGGTTTTATAGCTAGCTTTAGGGAGAAGGAGTTCTGGTTTCTATGACTTGCCTTGGGGAAGAGAGATTTTAGTTTCTATGGCTAGCCTTGGGAGAGAATGTGATTGAGAGATAGGAGGGCAGGGAAAGTTTGGAGAAATTTTTTTGCTTCTGAGACTGATTCTGAGGACTTCATTTTGGCGCATTGTTTTCTGAGCCCCAACATTCCCCAGTATGAAACTTCCTCAAGAAGTTTCACAATCAGAAGTTGGGTTGGTGGATTGTCTTGTAAGCCGTATGAATAAGTCTCTAAGTCCTAATAATAGGCCAGTTCAGTTAAACAGTTAATATTAATACTTGTATCTCATTTTAGGCACTGATATTATAGATAGACTTTGACCAAAGTCAGGCCTCTATTGTTTGACAATCAGATAAGAGGCATTTCCATGGAAACAAAATAAAAATAAAGATGAATGGTTAGAATAAACTGTATACTTAGTTTTTGAGTACAGAGGGCAGCCAGTTGAGAAGATTTTTAGATGTTAGGCTGGAAGGATCTTTAGATGGAGTGAGAGCAGATAGTGGCAATTTGATAATATTTCTGTTTGTAGTTTATGTCAGATGTTTTAGTGAACTTTCTGAGTAGTCTGTACATCAACAAACATGAAGTTTGTTTTGTTGTTGTTTAAACTGTAGATATCTTTTAAAGTTAAGTCTTAACCATAGTTAAGACTTGGTTAACCTTATGACTTAACCAAGAATGCATCAGGCATCTATAAAAGGTACAAAGCAGTCCCCACAAGGTCTAGAACCATCCCAAAAGATGGCTTAAAGAAAGAAAAGTTTTCTTAATAACTAAATATATATAATCCACATTTTTGTTTGACCATATTTTTTAGGGTCTCAGTTTTATAGCTGACCATCTATACATAAAGACCCAAAAGTCCAGATGTCCTCTCAGAAAGAGGAAGACAGGAAATTAAAAAACTCTCTATAGAAGAGAAAATGATTAATAACAAATGGGTACCCCCAAAACATTAAAAGTCACACAAACGCTAAATGAGTAGGATTTTTTGACCAGGAATCAAACCCAGGCAATGGCAGTGAAAGTGTGGAATAGTAATTATTAGACCATAAGGCAGCATGGCTTCTATTGTTATTCCCAGGGGATTTTTCATAAGGGAATTTTAATGTTGATTTAGGTTAGCTTTTTGTTTTTGGTTTTTAATTCAGTTAAGAGAATTTTTAAGCCTAGGCATGACACTATTATGTGTCTTTTAAAAAATTGATCTTGTCATAAATATAAGGTAATTGTTTAGAATGAGAGATCTCTAAATATTTTTTAATTTAAGAATCTTAGTCAAATTTAAAGGATTTATTTTTTGGCCATTGACAACTAGAATTTTTAATGGTATTAATAGCAACTCTATTTAAAAGTCTCTTATGTAAAGTTTGGGATGTCATTTTAAGGCATAGAAGAAATAATTTTAAAGCTCTCTCTCAAAAAAATTTACTCTCAGGAATAGGCTAAGATACCAAAAGACTCTTGTCCCAGACAGTTAAGGGTGCTGTTTGCCTCTGATAACTCACAGATTTGTGTGGGGGAACTGCCAGTCCGGGTCCCTTAATCTGTGACACTGGGAAGGCCCTCTTGGGATTGGACATTTAGTATTAACTAGGCAATAAGGGTTGAGAAGACAAAAGCTCCTTATGGATGGGACATTATATGACAAACTCTTCTGACGGCTTGGCACATTTGGAACAAAAATTCTTGTGTTCCCAGCCATTTTTAGACTGGCCACCTGATGTCACCCCAAAATCATGGCCATATCGCTTCTCAGCCTTTTGGCTAAGATCAAGTGCAAAAATCATGGCCACATATGGTGAAAATCAAGAGACAGTTCTCCCACTTGATCACAAGTCAAATTCTCAAGGACATAAAACTAGAGAAGAAAGAACTTTATCTAGTACTCCTCTTTATGACAGAACAATAGAGAAAGGAAAAGACAAAGGTAAAGACTATTTCTGGGAGGAAATGGATTAAACAATATGAATATTTATAACCAGAGAATATCAAAAACTACACCGGACACTAGTCACTGGTAACCCAAGACTAGTGACAATTATTTTTTTCCCATTAATTAAAATCTCACAGGAGACAAACAGTGATTTATATTATCGGTTCAACCAGATTGCACAGAGAGAGAGATCGAGAGCCTGACTGGAAAGAGATTTTTACTCTATTACCAGCTGATCAAGTTCTGAAATATTTTACTGTGACTTTCAGAAGAGCAGAGCAGCTTTGGCGACCCTGCACATAGCAACAAAGGGAGCTGAAGTCATTGCCTCCCTAAATTTCACTGAAATATCACAGACACAAGGCAGATTAATAGGAAAGGCATATAAATTTATTTAACATGTATACATGGGAGCCGTCAGAATGAAGACCCAAAGGTAAAGGTAAAATTGCCCATTTTAAGGTTCAACCCGGTGTGGATAGCCATGTAGAAATATGATTGGAGGAAAAGAATATGATCTAATGATAAACACTGAATGAGGGAAACCTTCAAGGTTTGTGTGTCTCAATTTTTCTTGATCTCTTTGAGCATGCATTCCTTCCTAAGGTAGGTCAGATAATTATTTCTAGCTAGTTTTAATATAAAGAGGAAAAGAAAAAATTAGAGTAGTATTTTTAGGTTTATGAATAGCTTTGGAAAAAAGGAGTTCTAGTTTCTATAACTTGATTTGGGGAAGAGATATTTTAGTTTCAATGGATAGCCCTGGAGGCAAATAAGACTGAGAGACAGATGAGCAGGTAAAGGTCAGAGAAAAGCTTTTGCTTCTGAGACTGCTTCCGGGGCCTTCATTTTCGGGTAGTTTTCTGAGTCCCAACACTGGTGAAAATTCTTTGGTTTTGGCTTTCTAACCTCAGGTCCAAACCTACTCTAATAAGCATCTGGTATTATTTAGTAATGTGCTTCAAAGGTTTGTATCGTCTCACACTGTCACAGAATATTAATATTGGATATATACCTTGAAATTTATCTAACTTTGCGATTGTTGTCCTAAGCTCCATAAATGACTTTAGGAAAATATATAAACTCTTTAAAAATGAATGCAAAGTTTTGTCAATACAACTTATCCAACTAGTGGCAGAGCGTAGGCTAGAACCTAGATCTCATTTCTGGATCATTGCTCTTTCTGTAAAGTATATTTGTTATGTACTTTGGCCTAGACAAGCACTAAAGCCTTTTTATTTTCCTTGGTCAATTCCTTAGAGTGTTAGAGGGTTTCCAACTCTTTTCAGGCCTCTGGTCTGAGTGACATTTTTGTACGTGGCTTTTCTGGGCAGGGACCATGGATATATTAAATACTGCCACCCATCTTGGTTTAGATGAGTCCCTTCCCTCATCATGGAGATGCAATCATACCAAAAGACACCACTGAGAAGAATGAGGTGAGAGTCCTTTCAGTGATCTGCAAATTATGTTAGAGCTTGTTATCTACTGGCCATTTTGCAAAAATAAACTTAGTATTAAACATAATGTATAATGGAAATGTGAATTTCCAAAATATGACATCTTTAACTGATAAGGGCTGAAAAGTGAAGAGTGGGTTCCAAAGTGTTATTCGCATGCAATAATACTGAATATTAAATGCCTTTAATGAAGAGATCTTCCAAACAGGCTTTGTGTGGGCAATAAGGCTGTTGTATTTCTCACTTGGGTGCAAGCGGGCTAAATCCAAGAAAGGACAGGCAAAGGGAGTAAGGGTGGGAATTGGTTTTATAAGTTGGGATAATTTTGGGGGCTGGGGGTGTTGCAAAGTAAGATCAGTTACAGTGGTGGGTGGTAGGGGCAAGGAGTATACATGACCACAAGTTCAGTTACAATGGCGGGTTGGGTAAGGTGGAAGAGCAGTTAAGATTGCAGAATGGAGGCCGGGCGCGGTGGCTCAAGCCTGTAATCCCAGCACTTTGGGAGGCCGAGGCAGGTGGATCACGAGGTCGAGAGATCGAGACCATCCTGGTCAACATGGTGAAACCCCATCTCTACTAAAAGTACAAAAAATTAGCTGGGCATGGTGGCACGTGCCTGTAATCCCAGCTACTCAGGAGGCTGAGGCAGGAGAATTGCCTGAACCCAGGAAGCGGAGGTTGCGGTGAGCCGAGATCGTGCCATTGCACTCCAGCCTGGGTAACAAGAGCGAAACTCCGTCTCAAAAAAAAAAAAAAAAAAAAAAAAATTAAGATTGCAGAATGGGGCAAGGAGCATTCACATCATAACAGTTAAGGTGGCAGGATGGGGTGAGAGGTATTCACATTTATCATAAGTACAGTTAAGATGGCAGGGTGGGGTGAGGGGCTTGTCCAGGGAGGCTCTGCTGGGTGGTTAGGGACAATGGCCAATGCAGGTGGGGCGTGGGAGATGATTAGCCAAGGCAGGCAGGACTTCAGACTTTCTGGTTCCAGGCTTGCATATGGAGACCTGACACAAAGTGCTCCTTGACTTTGTTTAACAAGCATCTTCCTGCTTGTGGAGGTATGACAGGTAGGAATAGGATCCATGACCAGGTTTGAAGTGTCTAGCTTTTACTCACTAAGGAGAGTAATAATTTAAACAGATTTAAAAAGTGCTGATTTATTTAGAAAAGAGCATACTTGTAATGTAATTTTAAAATTAATTTTTAAGGTTGACTTAATTTATGCCATAGTTCCTTTTTCAAGGTTGAAACCATTATTTATTTATATCCCCAACTGAATTTACTTTCTCTGAAGAGGTAAAAAACAAAAAAGGTGTGTTTTATGAGGACACGTCTCAAACAGGAAAAGTCTTACATACCCTTTTTACAGATTGTGGCAAGATTAAGACGTTTGTTGACATTTTCACTGAGGAAGCACATTTTCCTAGCAGTTGGCAGGAAATGAAAATGATTAGCCATGTTGAATTTGGCTAGAATTTTATGAGGGCATTTTAGGAATGATGAGTTAATCAGGGTGGGGAGGGGGCGCTAGGAAGGAGGAATAGAGGGCAGCAACATTTCCCCCCCCCGAACTTTGGGACCAAGTGCATTGACTTTCTTTTTTCTTCTTTGTCTTCCACTCCTTCTACTGGTCCTCTTGGGACATTTTTGCCTCAACTTCATCATAAGTGTCTATCCAGTATTGCTCTAATGTTTCTGTTCCTTATCTAAAGTTTTAATATGCGCAGTGAAGGGATTAGATGACACTGAAACTGAAGGGGAAACAAATGTGGAAAATGTCCAGAGAGTAATCCATTACAGGTTAATTCTGAAGTAACAGTTTCCTCAAGTCTTCTCTGATGTGAATAGTCAACAAAAAACAAGTCTGTTTACACACAGTTTTATGTACCTTTCATGTAACTTTCAATTTTTTATGTTAAAAATATACCTCTGGCCTTTTAAAAATCATCTTTATCTTTTCTGTTTCCCTCTAAACAGTTGTACCAAAGTGTTTTTATTAGAATAACCACATGATGTTAAATTAAATATTTTTTTCATTTTGATTCTGTTTCCCTCTAAACAGTTGTACCAAAGTGTTTTTATTAGAATAACCACGATGTTAAATTAAATATTTTTTTCATTTTGAAATAATCTCAGACCTAGAAAAAGTTACAAAAATAGTACAAAGAATTCCATTATTTCCTAGTCACAAGTATTTACCCAAGTTGTCAGAGGGAGTGAGAGAAACTGAGTCACAATCATGCTCAATAAGTTGTTTGGACTTTGAGGGAAAATTTATGGCAGATAGATTAGACCTTTAAAACAAAAGTGGCCTGAGGACAAATAACTTAAATATGAATTTTCCCTACTTGTAGAAGTTAAAGGAATATCCAGATGGTAACATTTTTTTTGTTTTAATACAGTAATTTAATTTTAAATTTAATACATTAATGCAATATTTAAATTCAGAGATATCTAAATTTTTTGCATCACCAGTAATGATTCTGAAAGGGTTATCGACCCTCTATTAATCTCAAGACAAATAAATAAATAGCATATCCCATTATTCTGGGATAATATGAGCTTGTAGTTAGGAGTAGAGGTTCTGGATTCGGATTTTCTGGATTTGAATGTCTACTCTGTAAATGTTCTTTAACAGAAAAAAGTTTAGGGGCTTAGTGGAGCAGGCAATTGTCATAAATAGAGCTTTATAGAATCTTAGGGATTTGATCACTGAATATATTTTTATATGTTTCTTGTGAAATTCACAAAAAACTCAAACAAGAAATGTGATTTTAGCATGCTTTATTTAGTTCCTTCAGTCTGTGAACTCCTAAGATGTTTAGTGTTTATTGGGTACAGCTATAACGATTGCTTGATTGTTATTTATGGTACATACTTTATTTAGTATAACAATACTGGAATAATGTTCAATATAAGATGAGGGAGGCATTAACCTCACAGAACTACATAGTACATGTTTTCCAACAGAAGGTAGTTGTGACGGGAAGAAGGTGTGGAAGAAACATGTTAGGAAGGCAAAAACTGTAGCTATCACAGTTTCCTGCAGATATATCCAAGTAGAATGGTAAGAGGGGACCTTCAAGGTCTAGATTGAAACCACTTTTGCAAAAATTATAACAGTGAGAAAGTTACGACAGTTCATAGGTCTAATCTAACCAATTCCATCTTGCTTTTAACCTTGAAGCTGCCCGTGTTCATTTCTGGACATAGGACAAACTATTTTAGAGGAATTTAGTTTATAGTTTAACTTTGAAACAAAGATGATAATAGCCTTTTCCCAAAATAAACTCCCTTCTTGCCTGGGGACCAGATTGCCTTTGTAAGACTAACAAATTAGTCACAAGATTTGCAACTTCCCCAATTACTCTTGCAGATAACATCACTATTGTAGAACCTAAGACTGGCCTTTTGAGATGTTTTTGTGTTTTTGACCACTGATGGCTCCACCTGGGCCTGCCAACTGGTTCTGTGACTCCCATCCAGGAGTCTGTGACTCAACCGGTCAGCACTCCTTTGCCCCCTACCCACCAAACTATGCTTGAAAAACCCTAGTATCTGAGATTGGGAGACTGATTTGAGTAATAATAAAGCTGTGGTCTCCCATTCAGCCAGCTCTGCATGAGTTAAATTCTTTCTCTATTGCAATTCCTCTGTCTTGATAAATCAGCTCTATTTGGGCAGCAGGCAAAATGAACCCATCGGGCAGTTACAAAACCAGTGGGTCACCACCCTGGTTGCACCTTAGAATCATCTGAGGAGCATTAAGGATGGTCCTTACTTTGGATCTGTCTCAGAGATTTTAGAATGGGGTAGGGCCCAGGCATTAGAAGTTTTAAAAAGATCTCCATGAATTCTAAGGTGCAGCCAGGATTAAAGACTACCGATGTAAACTAATTATAACTTCTCTGAAATGTAGACACTAAAACAGCTTGTACAAGGCTATGCAGCTAATATATGGTGGGGCTGGCTCTAGGCCTGGTACTTTTCCTATATTCCATGCCTCCTGATTCATTAACTTGGCAAATTTTATCTCCCTCTCTGCCTTCCCCATACACAGTCCTACATTTTGACAGGACAAAGCATACAATGTTCTTCTGGGAGTGAAATGGGTGTGTTTTGGCTCCAAGAGGTAAATTACTTCTTATGGATAAACACTTCTCCTCCAAGGGGGGCATATTTTATTTACCTACTTCATAGCGCCATAGGAGTTCCACAGAGATGTTAAGCAGCAGGAAATCTTTTGGGGGATAAAGAAGGCATTGTATTAAAAGGGCATGACAGATCTTTGGAAATACAAAGAGAAAACATGTTAAGGAGCCTCCTGCATCTTTGAAATTTTCATTTAAAAAATGAATTCTGGGGTCTTGGGGTTTTTCTAGAACATATGACATTTCTGAGATAAAGGTCTTTTTGAAAAGTCTACTTTGCAGGGCATGTAGGCTCTTTTGAGCTTTTAAGGAGCAGTATTACAGAGATATTTGTGAGAAACTGGTAAGGTTTATATGGGGAATGTATACAATTTTTTAAATAAGTTTTTTCCCTTTTTAAAATTAAGCAGTATTTCTAACATATAAAAAGAAGAAATATAATGACTATCTGTGTACCTACCTCCAGTATTTTCAATCATAACATTTTAATATAATATACTGAAGGAGTACAGGGACTTTCATCCCAAAATAAGACTCCCTGGTAAAATGAGTAATTTGAATTAAATGCTCTTAGAGACCAACAGATACTGGAGGAGACTTTTCTCCTATCTACATAAAAATCAGAAAGACCCTCCCAAGGAGAACAATTGTTCTTACTTCCCTTCCCTGTTATCTCATTATTTATTACAGAAAAGACCAGGAATGTAACCAGGACTGAACAGACCCTTTCACAAGATAATGTCTGTCTCTCAGGCTCATTCAGTTTCCAAAGGGAACTACTTACAAGTTAATCTCTGTTCCTTGATCTGCTCATTCTCCTTAGTAATCACTTATTGCCCCTCAACAGTATTACCTACATTCCCCATCTCCCTGTTCCCCTCTGAAATAAGGCTATATAAGTATCTGGGCCCTATGAGATACCGAGTAATCACTCTGTGATTCCCCCCTGTTCATGCTAATAAGTCTGTAGGCCATTTCTCCTATTAATCTACCTTTTATCAGTTAATTTTTCAGGTCAAAGGGGAGTTTTCCCTTAGCTCTTCTAGTAGTATAATATACTATTGTGGGTAAAAAGTTAAATATACCAAAGTGAAATATATGTTATAATTAATACTCATGTAACCTTTATTCAGTTTTAACAATTAGCAACATTTTGCCAATTGAATTTTCACCTATCCTTCTCTACCCCTTCTTAAAATTCTGTTAGAATATTTTAAAAGAAAATCCTAGACATCATGTTGTTCAGTTGTAAATATTTTCGTATGAATCACTGAGATAATTTGTTTCATTCACATGACCACTGTGCCATTGTCACAGCCCAATGGGTTCTCCTTGCCTGCTGTCTAGGCAGAGCCAATTTATTAATACAGGGGATTGCAATAGAGAAAGGGTTTAATTCACACAGAGCTGGCTATACAGGAGACTGGACACTTACTATTACTCAAATCGGTTTCCTTGAGAATTTGAGGATCAGAGTTTTTAACAATAATTTGCTGCATAGGGGACCAGGAGTACCGATTGGTTGGCTTGGACATGAAATCATAGGGAGTTGAAGCTGTCCTCTTATGCTGAGTCAGTTCCTGGGTGGGGGCCACAGGACTGGTTGGCAGGTCCAGGTGGAGCCCATCTGGTTGTCAGAAATGCAAAAACCTGAAACGATCAATCTTAGATTCTACATAGTGATGTTATCTTCTGTAGTAACTGGGAAAGCTGCAAATCTTATGACCTCTGAATAATTGCTGGTAATCATGTAGAATTCAAGCTCCTCTCATCCTAACTTGGTGGCCTTTCATTAGTTTTACAAGAATAGTTTAGTTTTGGGGAAGGGCTAATATTTAAAATATAAATTTCTCCCAAAGTTAGCTTGATCTATGCCTAGGAATGAGAAAAGACAGCTTCAAAGTTTGAAGCAAAAGGGAATTGGTTAGGTCAGATCTCTTTCACTGTCATAATCTCATCAGCTATAATTTTTGCAAAAGCAGTTTCACTATTATACCTGAAGAATTAGTAAAATTTTCTTAATGTTATCTAATACCCAGCCTATAATAAAAAATTTTCCAGTTGTCTTAAAGCTTTTTTGATGTCTTTTTTTTTTTTTTTAACAGTTGTTTGTTCTGTATGGTAACTTTATCAACAAATTTTTAAAATAGAACCCAAAGTAGAGAGAAGAGTACACCCAATGCATTCAATATCTCATCACCCAACTTCAATAATCACACAAATGTAGTTTTTAAAGAGTGAAAACCTGATTGCACACCTTCTCTGCTGTATTTGTTATGTTTCATTTCTGAGCATGTTTTAAAAAGCTTTTATTATATGTAAGTTGTATATAGTGTAGAAAATAAATGGTATTATTTGCATGCTTTCAGCCTTACTTGAATATTATACACATTCTTTAGCAATATGTCTTTACTGGAGATAATATATTTTTAGATTTATTATTTTAATGTTCCTTTCCCCTTCATTTACTAAATTTTATTAGATTTTTCTTGTTTTATTTGTTCTTTTCCTAGCTCCTTGGGGCATAATGTTAGGTTGTTTATTTGGGCTCGTTCTTCTTGTCAGCATAGCCATTTATTGCTATTGAAGGAAACCAGAATATTTCACTCCAAAGTATACTTCTTTGGCATATTTCCATATGTCTATTTGGAGGGGCTGCAAACCACAGGAGCACTTTTGAAAAGCTGTCTTTCATGTAGAAGAATTGCATCTGTACAGATTTAGTGAGGTAAACAGCAAGGTAAATAGCTGAGGCAAATAGGCTTTCTCTGAGGCTGAATTATTCCAGGCTAGCAAAAATTAACTTACAGGGAAAGGAGACTAAAGTCTGACACTTTAAAGGTCTGACAGAGAAACTTTTATCACAGGCTACTGTAGGAGATTGGTCAGGGTAGTGGGAAAAATTATAGGAATAATGCAAACCTTCTTGGAAGGCCAGAAGGTTTTGCAAAAGCTTTGGAAGAAAATTATGGCTGAAGGCAGCCAAATTCTCTTATCCAGAGTCTCAGGGCAAAGGGCAGATAACAAAGGAATGTAGAGGAGTTTATCTAGATAGCTTGTTTACTTCTGGTGTCCTGTCTGACCTTTGATCATCTGTACTCATGACTGCTCTACTCAGGGGGTTGGCAATGTTAAATGCCTACTAATGGTGTTTGATCGAGACCACTGTCATTTAATCTGTTCTAAAATAAATATGAGTGTCTCCGGCATATTGGGGCTGCATGGCCAGACTCCTTACTCTGTGTCTGTAAGCTGTGGGGTCCTCTAGCCATGCTGTCATAGGCAAAACACCTCTGTCTGCAAACTTCTTTCATCCATCTCTCCACCAGAGTCTGCAGGTCAGACATGGCAGGGTACCGCCTAACATGTCTCCTCAGTGACAAGTGAGTGAGCTGCTTAGAAGTGAGGTAATGTTTTGTTCTTTTATTTTTTTTAATTTTTATGGGTACATAGTAGGTGTGTATATTTGTGGGATGCATGAGATATTTTGATACAGACAATGTGTAATAATTCTGTCAGGATAAATGGGGTATCATCACCTGAAGCATTTATCCTTTGTGTTAGAAGCAATGCAATTATACTCTTTATTTTTAAATGTAAGTTAAATTATTGACTATAGTTAATGCTATTGTGCTAGCAAATACTAGACCTTATTCACTCTTTCTATAGTTTCTGTACCCATTAATCATCCCCACTTCCCTCCCCTCCTCCACTATCCTTCCCAGCCTCTGGTAACCAGCATTCTATTCTATATCTCCATGAGTTCAATTGTTTTAATGTTTACTTCCCACAAATAAGTGAGAACATGGAAAACTTATTTTTCCATGCCTGGCTTATTTCACTTAGCATAATGATCTCCAGTTTCATTCATCTTGTTGCAAATGACAGAATGGCATTCCTTTTTACAGCAAAATAGCACTCCATTGTGCATGTGTAACACATTTGCTTTATCCAGTCATCTGTTGATGTTTCAAAATCTTGGCTATTGTGAACAGTGCTGCAATACACATGGAAGTGCAGATATCTCTTTTTGATACACCAATTTTCTTTCCTTTAGATTGTTGGATCATGTGGTAGTCCTATTTTTAGTTTTCTGAGGAATCTCCATACCGTTTTTCATAGTGGTTGGAATAATTTACATTCCCACCAACAGCATACAGAGATTTCCTTTTCTCCACATCCTTGCCAGCCTTCATTATTGCCTGACTTTTGGATAAAAGGCATTTTAACTGGAGTGAGATGATATCTTATTGTAGTTTTGATTTGCATTTCTTTGATGATCAGTGATGTTGAACACCTTTTCATATACCTGATTGCCATTTGTATGTCTTCTTTTGAGACATGTCTATTCAAATCTTTTGCCCATTTTAAAATAAGATCATTAGATTTTTTCCTACAGAGTGTGTGAGCTCCTTATATATTCTGGTTATTAATCAATCCCTTGTCAGATCAGTAGTTTTCAAATATTTTCTCCCATTGTTTGGGTTGTCTTTGTACTTAATTTATTGTTTCTTTTGCTGTGCACAATCTTTTTAACTTGATGTTATCCCATTTGTCCATTTTTGCCTTGGTTGCCTGTGCTAGTGGGGTATTACTCAAGAAAGTTTTGTCCAGTCCTATTGCCCTGCCCTTCCCTGCCCTTCCCTGCCCTTCCCTGCCCTTCCCTCCCTGCCCTTCCCTCCCTGCCCTTCCCTCCCTGCCCTTTCTTCCCTGCCCTTCCTTCCCTGCCCTTCCTTCCCTGCCCTTCCTGCCCTGCCCTTCCTGCCCTGCCCTTCCTGCCCTGCCCTTCCTTCCCTGCCCTTCCTGCCCTTCCTGCCCTGCCCTTCCTTCCCTGCCCTTCCTTCCCTGCCCTTCCTTCCCTGCCCTTCCTGCCCTGCCCTTCCTGCCCTGCCCTTCCTGCCCTGCCCTGCCCTGCCCTTCCTGCCCTTCCCTTCCCTTCCCTTCTCTGCCCTGTCCTGCCCTGCCCTCCCCTCCCCTTTTCTTCCCTTCCCTTCTCCAATGTTTTCCTATAGTAGCTTCATAGTTTGAGGTCTTATATTTAAGTCTTGAGTCCATTTTGATTTGACTTTCGTACATGGTGAGAGTGAGTGGTCTAGTTTCTTCCTCTGTTCAGTTATACTATATTATTAACTATAGTCCTTATTCTGTACATTATTTATTCCACCTAACTGCAAAGTTGTTGGGTGGAATTTTGACCTACTTTGACCTACTTCTTCCCATTTTCTCCCTCCTCACCTCTGCTATCCACCATTCTACTCTTTGTTTCTATTTATTTGACTTTCTTAAAAAGTCGAATTTGACTTGAATGCAAGAGTGCAAGAGTTTCTTAAAAAGCCAAATAAATGTGAGATCATTGGTCTTGACTCAATTTGCCAGCCTGTATCTTTTAATTGGGGCATTTAGCCTGTTTACATTTAAGGTTAATATTGTCATGTGTGACTTTGATCCTGTCATTATGATGCTAGCTGGTTATTTTGCCTGTTAGTTGGTGCAGTTTCTTCATAGTGTTGATGGTCTTTCCAATTTGGTATGTTTTTGCAGTGCCTGGTACCAGTTTTTCCTTTCCATATTTAGTGCTTCCTTCATGAGGTCTTGTAAGGCAGGTCTCATGGTGACAAAATCTCTCAGCATTTGCTTGTCTATAAAGGATTTTTTTTTTCTCCTTTGCTTATGAAGTTTGGCTGGATATGAAATTCTGGGCTGAAAAATCTTTTAAGAATGTTGAATATTGGCTCCCACTCTCTTCTGGCTTGTATGGTTTCTGCAGAGAGATTTGCTGTTAGTTTGATGGGCTTCCTTTTCTGGGTAACCCAACCTTTCTCTCTGACTGCCCTTAATATTTTTTCCCTCATTTCAACATCAGTGAATCTGCTGATTGTATGTCTTGAGGTTACTCTTCTTGAGGAGTATCTTTGTGGTGTTCTCTATATTTCCTGAATTTGAATGTTGGCCTGTCTTGCTAGGTTGGGAGAGTTCTCCTGGATAATATCCTGAAGAGAGTTTTCCAGCTCATTTCCATTCTCCCTGTCACTTTCAGGTACATCAATCAAATGTAGGTTTGGTCTTTTCATATAGTCCTATAATTTTTTGGAGGCTTTGTTTGTTCCTTTTTATTCTTCTTTCTCTAATCTTGTCTTCATGCTTTATTTCATTCAGTTCATCTTTGATCTCTGATACCCTTATTCTATTTGATTGATTCAGCTATTGATACTTGTGTATGCTTTACGAAGTTCTTGTGCTGTGTTTTTCAGCTCCATCAGGTCAGTTACATTCTTCTCTCAACTGGTTATTCTAGTTAGCAATTCGTCTAATTTTTTTGAAGGTTCTTAGCTTCCTTGAATTGGGTTAGAACATGCTCCTTTAGCATGGAGAAGTTTGTTATTACCCACCTTCTGAAGCCTACCTCTGTCAATTCATCAAACTTTGTCTCTGTACAGTTTTGTTCCCTTGCTGGCAAGGAGTTGTGAACTTTTGGAGGAGAAAAGGCATTCTGTTTTTTGGAATTTTCAGCTTTTTTGAGCTGATTTTTCCTCTTCTTCATGGATTTATCTACCTTGGGTCTTAGATGTTGGTGACTTTTGGGTGGGGTTTTAGTTTGGATGTGCTTTTTGTTGATATTGATGCTATTCTTTTCTGTTAGTTTTCTTTTTAACAGTCAGGTCCTTTGCTGGAGTTTGCTGGAGATCCACTCCAGACCTTGTCTGCCTGGGTATCACCAGCAGAGGCTGCAGAACAGCAATATTTGCTGCCTGTTCCTTCCTCTGGAAGTTTTGTCCCAGAGGGGCACCTACTAAATGCCAGCCAGAGCTCTCCTGTATGAGTTGTCTGTCAACCCCTGCTGGGAAGTATCTCCCAGTCAGTAGGCATGGGGGTCAGGGACCCACTTGAGGAGGCAGTCTTCCCTTAGCAGAGCTGGAGTGCTGTGCTGGGAGATTTACTGCTCTCTTCAGGGCTGACAGGCAGGAATATTTAGGTCTGCTGATGCTGAATCCACAGCTGCCCCTTCCTCTATATGCTGTGTCCCAGGGAGATGGGAATTTGATCTATAAAGGCTACTGCCTTTCTTTCAGAGATGACCTGCCCAGAGAAGAGGAATCTAGAGAGGCAGTCTGGCTAAAGTGGCTTTGCTGAGCTGCATTGGGCTGTGCTCTGTTTGAACTTCCCTGTGGCCTTTTTTCACACTGTGAGAGGAAAACCACCTACTCAAGCCTCATTAATGGTGGATGCCCCTTCCTCCACCAAGCTCAAGCATCTCAGGTTGACTTTGGACTGCTGTGCTGGCAGTGAGAATTTCAAGCCAGGGGATCTTAGCTTGCTGGGCTCTGTGGGAGTGGGATCCACTGAGCTAGACCACTTGGCTCCCTGGCTTCAGTCTCCTTTCCAAGGGAGGGAATGGTTCTGTCTTGCTGGCATTCCAGGTGCCACAGGGTATAAAAAAAGACTCATGCATCTACCTTAGTGTCTGTCCAAACAGCCACCCAATTTTGTGTTTGAAACCCAGGTCTCTGGTGGTGTAGGTACCTGAGGGAATCTCCTGGTCTGTGAGTTGCAAAGACTGTGGGAAAAGCATAGTAACTGAGCTGGAATGCACCGTTCCTCACAATACAGTCCCTCATGGCTTCCCTTGGATAGGGGAGGGAGTTCCCCAACCTCTTGCACTTCCCAGGTGAGGCGATGCCCCACTCTGCTTTGACTCACCCTCTATGGGCTGTACCCACTGTCTAACCAGTCCCAATGAGATGACCAGGGTACCTCAGTTGGAAATGCAAAAATCACCTCCCTTCTGCATTGATCTCACTGGGACCTGCAGTCTGAAGCTGTTCTTATTTGGCCATCTTGCCAGCCACCCTACTGGGTCTCTTTCTCTGGAGAACCTTGACTAATTCACACCATATTCTCTATAATTCAACATAGTATCATAACTCTGTAATGATAGCCAACTTAGATGTTAGGTATGAAAGTCTTGTCTTACAAATATATTAACAACACATATTTTTGTCATCTTTTATAGTTATAAACTGGTCACAGCATGTAGCTTGACATTGAGAAAACGTATATGTATGTGTGTGTTTATATATGTATATGGGGCGAGAGAGAGAGAGGAATACACCTGAGGGCTACAGAATATGCTTATCATTCAGGAAACTTGAATAACTAGATAACTTTGACGTTAAAATTTAAGTTAAAACTTGACAACTTTCTTATCCTGTTTAGTGACTTTAAAAGAACAAATGCTTAGTGTGAAAATAATCTTTAGTCACATTAACTTGATTTGTTTTAAATCAGCTTTTAATTTATTTTGAAATTTCAAATAACATTACAAAACGGCATGAGATATTTATGCTTGGTAAAAAGGGCAATGGTTTGGAAAAAAAGAACTGAGAAATTCTGCTCCATGTCATTTACCTAAATTTGTATTTCTGGTAATAAGACAGTAGGAAAAATGGCCCAATTGTCCCTTCAGCTTTATTCAAACATGAGCCCCTGAAGTGTCTGCCAATGGACTCAAAAAGCATTTATCCCGAGGAGAACGTGCCACCTGCCACTTTTCAATCAGCAGCACTTCCACCATAACCAATCAAATGCTCAAATCTCCCCAAGGGATTTCTTTTCTTTCTTTCTTTTTTTTTTTTTTTGACTCAGCATGTAAGCAGGCAGACTGATTCTGGTGTCTCATCCATTTTAGAAGCTTCTTATAGCAGCAATACCAAAACCCGTATAGACAGTTTAATTACTCACCCTCAGTCTTATACAGCTGCTCTGGGCACATTTCCTTCTTCTGCTCATTAAAACAAATACAGAATGGTTGTCTGAGTTAGTGCCTGTGTTGCCTTCTGTCTCTGCTATCCTATTGGGAGACAGTTGTCTCCCTTCATATGTGCTTCTGTATGCCTCCTTGGAGGAAACACAGTTGTAACATTTCTTGAAAAAGCCCACCTGAAATGCATTTAGCATTGTTTCCATATGGAGTCTTTCCTTTATGGGTATCCTAATGTAAAGAAAGAGAGGAATTTACATGGTCCAGAGATATGTTCAAACTTCTGGCCTTTAAATTTATCCAAATAAAAACCATAGAGGGCAACTGTTTATTTTTAAATAATGGATTAATCCAGTCATATCTAGTGTTTTTCCATAAGTTGGTTTCAGTGGAGACATCTCCTTTCTTTTCAATCATTTTATTTCTTTTTTTAATTATTAATATTGGAGGCCTTGTAAAAGAAATATAAGCTGTGTTAGGGAAAAGACCAAAGTACATTTCCTAAAAATATGAGCAGTTATGGAGGCCTCTGAAGGTAGTGCCAGGTTCTAACTGGGCTCTATAGGTTGTGAGAAACAGGAAATCACATAAGAAACCTTGAGAAGTGGAGTTTGTTGTGAGGACACACGGGCACTGGAACAATAAAAACCATTAGAAGCCAAGAAAAACCTAGGGATTGGCTGTTATCTCCTCTCACACAGGCTACATGATATCTTGCTTATGGTTTCTCTGTAGCTCTCAGAGTATCTGCTTCCTTAAAATCTATCCTGCCATGAGGCCTCCTGGCCACTGATTTTAAATCATGAGACCTCTCCATATACATTCTTTCAGTCTCAGTTCCTGATGCCAATTGCTTTATTTTCTCAGATTGGATTCCCAAGGGAATAGACTTGCTAGACCAATAAAAAAATTTCAAGCCAAGCCATGGGTCACATAGTCCATGGTTCCATCAACTGTGTTCTAGGATATGGAATCACCTGATCTGTGTAAGAATATGTCTTCTGAAGTGGTAATGAGTAAGTGTTTTCTCTTAAAAAGAACTTCAAACTGATAAAAACAGATACTACACTTGATCTTAGCCAAAAGCTGGAGGCATCATGCTACCTAACTTCAAATTATACTACAAGGCTACAGTAACAAAAACAGCATGGTACTGGCACCAAAACATATATGTAGACCAATGGAACAGAACAGAGGCCTCAGAAATAACATCACACATCTACAACAATCTGATCTTTGACAAACCTGACAAAAACAAGCAGTGGGGAAAGGATTAGCTATTTAATAAATGGTGTTGGGAAAACTGGCTAGCCATATGCAGAAAACTGAAACTGGACCCTTTCCTTACACTTTATATAAAAATTAACACAAGATGGATTAAAGACTTAAATGTAAGACCTGGAACCATAAAAACCCTAGAAGAAAACCTAGGCAGTACCATTCAGGACATAGGCATGGGCAAAAACTTTATGACTGTAAAACACCAAAAGCAAAGGCAACAAAGCTAAAATAGACAAATGGGATCTAATTAAACTAAAGAGCTTCTGCACAGTAAAAGAAACTATCATGAGAGCAAACAGGCAACCTATAGAATGGGAAAAACGTTTTGGAATCTATCCATCTGACAAAGGGCTAATATCCAGAATCCACAAGGAACTTAAAGTTAGAAAAAAACAACCCCATCAAAAAGTGGGCAAAGGATATGACCAGACACTTCTCAAAAGAAGACATTTATGTGGCCAAGAAACATGAAAAAAAGCTCATTACTGATCATTAGAGAAGCACATATCAAAACCACAATGAAATACCATCTCATGCCAGTTAGAATGGGGATCATTAAAAAGTCAGGAAACAACAGATGTTGGAGAGGATGTGGAGGAATAGGAATACTTTTACACTGTTGGTGGGAGTGTACATTAGTTCAACCATTGTAGAAGACAGTGTGGCGATTCCTCAAGGATCTAGAACCAGAAATACCATTTAATCTAGCAGTTCCATTAGTGGATATATATTTAAAAAAATGATTTATAATCCTTTGAGTATATATCCATTCTTTATAAAAAGGCGCATGTACATGCATGTTTACTGCAGCACTGTTCACAATAGCAAAGACTTGGAACCAACTCAAATGCCCATCAATGATAGACTGGATAAAGAAAATGTGGCACATATACACCATGGAATACTACGCAGCCATCAGAAGGGATGAGTTCATGTCCTTTGCAGAGACATGGATAAAGCTGGAAACCATCATTCTCAGCAAACTAACCAGGAATAGAAAACCAAACACCACATGTTCTCCCTCATAAGTGGGAGATGCACAATGAGAACACATGGACACAGGGAAGGAAACATCACACACTGGGGCCTGTTGGGGATAAGTGGGTAGGGGAGGGATAGCATTAAGAGAAATACCTAATGTAGATCACGGGTTGATGGGTGCAGCAAACCACCATGGCACGTGTATTCCTACTTAACAAACCTGCATGTTCTGCACATGTATCCCACAACTCAAAGTATAATTAAAAAGAAAAATAACCAAGGATTAATTAATTAACTTTGATGAATTGGCTCAATGTGATTATGGAGGCTGAAAAGTTTCACTCTGCCATCTATGATGGGGGCCCAGGAAAGCCAGTAGTATAATTTATTCCAATTCTGAAAGGCCTGAGAATCAGGAGAGCCAATGATGTAAAATCTCAATCTGAAGGCAGAAGATGAGATGTCTCAGCTTAAGCATTGAGACAGAAACAAAGGGGCCAATTTCTCCCTTCTTGCCTCTTATTCTATTTAGGCCTTCAGTGGATTGGATGATGCTCCAACAACATTGGCATGGGCAATCTGCTTTACTGAGTCTACCAATTTAAATGCTAATATCATTTGAAAACTTACTCAGAGACACACCCCAAAACAATTTTTAATCTGAGTACCCTATGGCCTACTCAAGTTGACACATAAAATTCACCATCACAAGGTCTAAACAAATTCTGTTTGGAGAGAGTAATATCCGTAAGTTGTTTTTTGCAAGGAAAGGTTTCTCAGAGGTGGGTAGAAGTCATCCTAGACCTTGAATAAAAAGAATAGAAATTAGTTTGCAAATATGTTCTCTCATTCTTTAGTTTGCCTTTTAACTCTCTTGATTGTTTCTTTCGATGTACAAAAGTTTTTAAGGTTGATGTCTCACTTGTCTGTTTTTGCCTTTGCTAACTGTGCTTTTGTGCGATATCCATAACATCATTGTCAAGACCAATATCACAAAAGTTTTCATCTGTTTTCCTTTAGGAGTTTTATAATACCAGGTCTTAAATTTAAGTCTTTAATAAATGTTTAGTTGATTTTTTAATGTGTGGTGTAAGATAAAGATCCAATTTTATTCTTTTGTATGTGGATATTTAACATCATTTATTGAAAAGATTATTCTTTCTTCATTGTGTAGTCTTGGTACCTTTGTCAAAGATCAGTTGATCACATACGTGTGTTTATCCAGGCTCTCTATTCTTTTCCACTGTCGGTATGCCAGTACCATAATTGCTTTGATTACTATTACTTTGTAATATATTTTCAAGTCAGAGAGTATAAGTGCTGCAGATTTGTTTTTCTTTCTCAAGATTGTTTTGGCTATTTGGAGTGCTTTGTGGTTTCATATGGATTTTAGGATTGTTTTTCTATTTCTGCAAAAAATGTCATTGCATTTTGATAGGGATTGCATTGAATCTGTAGATTGATTAGTGTGGATATTTTAATATTAAGTCTTCTGATCCATAAACATTAGATGGCTTTCAATTTGTTTGTGTGTCTTTAATTTCCATCGTAACTGTCTTGCAGTTTTCAGTTTACAAGTCTTTCACTTTTTAAAATTTTGTTGTATTTTATTTATTTAATGCAATTGGAAATTGGATTATGTTTATAATTTTCAGATAATTTATTAATGTTTAGAAATGCAACTAATTTTTGTGTGTTGATTTTGTATCCTGCAACTTTACTGAATTCATTTATTAGTTCTAATAGGTATTTTGATAGTATCTAGGGTTTTTCTTAAGATTATGTCATCTACAAACAGGAACAATTTTAATTTCCAAAATATACAGGAACTCCTGCAAGTCAACAACAAAACAAAATAAATGAACAAAAACGAACTGAAACTTGATTAAAAGACGGGCTAAGAATTTGAATACATGTTTCTCCAAAGAAGACATACAGATGACTAACAGGTGTATAAAAAGATGCTTAATGTCGCCAATGATTAGGGAAATGCAAATCAAAACCACAATGAAATATCACCTCATACTTGTTAGAATGACTATTATCAAAAACACAAAAGACCAAGTGTTATGAGGTTGTGGAGAAATTGGAACACATATATACTGTTAGTAGGAATGCAAAATGGTGCAGCCCCTATGGAAAATTGGATGGAGGTTCCTCATAATATTAGAAAAGACAACTATTATATGATCTAACCATCTCACTTCTGAGTATTTTACCAAAAATATTGAAATAAGGATCTTGAAGAGATATTAGCACAGTGAACATTAGATATGTCCACTGTGACACTATTTACAATAGCCCATGTGGAGACAACCTAAATGTTTATTGATGAATGATTAGATAAAAAACACATTTAAAGCAGTATCTAGAGGGAAATTTATAGCACTAAATGCCCACATTAGAAGTGAGGAAAGATCTAAAATCGACACCCTATCATCAAAGTTGAAAGAGCTAGAGGATCAAGATCAAAAAAATTTCAAAGCTAGCAGAAGACAAGAAATAACAGATCAGAGGAGAACGGAAAGAGACAGAGACACAAAATCCCTTCAAAAATCAATAAATCCAGGAGCTGGTTATTTATTTATTTATTTACTTTAAAAAAATGTACTTTAGGTTCTGGAGTACATGTGTACATCAAGTAGGATTGTTGCATAGGTACACACATGGCAATGTGATTTGCTGCCTCCATCCCCCCATCACCTACATCTGGCATTTCTCCTCACATTATCTGTCTCTGATCTCCCCACTGCCCCCCGCTGTCCCTCCCTTGGCCCCCCCCACTAACAGACCCCAGTGTGTGATGCCAGGAGCTGGGTTTTTTTTTAAAAAAGAGCAACAAAATAGATAGACCGCTAGACAGACTAATAAGAAAAGAGAGAAGAATTGAATAGTTGCAATAAAAAATGATAAAGGGGATATCACCACGGATTTCACAGAAATACAAACTACCATCAGAGATTACTACAAACAACTCCATGTACATATACCAGTATATCTAGAAGAAATGAGATATCATCTCACACCATTTAGAATGGTGATCATTAAAAAATCAGGAGACAACAGATGCTGGAGAAGATGTGGAGAAATAGGAACACTCTTACACAGTTGGTGGGAATGTAAATTAGTTCAACCATTGTGGAAGATGGTGTGGCGATTTCTCAAGGATCTAGAAGTAGAAATTCCATTTGACCTAGTAATCCCACTATTGGGTATATACCCAAAGAACTATAAATCATTCTATGATAAAGACACATGCACACGTATGTTCATTGCAGCCCTGTGTACAATAGCAAAGACCTGGAACCAACCCAAATGCCCACGAATGATAGACTAGACAAAGAAAATATGGTACATATACACCATGGAATACTATGCAGCCATAAGAAAATGATGAGTTGGTGTCCTTTATAGGGACTTGGATGAATCTGGAAACCATCATTCTCAGCAAACTGACCCAAGAACAGAAAGCCAAGCACCATATGTTCTCACTCATAGGTGGGTGTTGAACAACGAGAACATGTGGACTCAGGGAGAGGAGCATCACACACAGGGGACAGTTGGTGGGGTAGGGGAGAGACAGTGGGGGGTGGGGAGGGAGGGGAGGATAGGGAGGGATAACATGGGGAGAAATGCCAGATATAGTATGCACCTAAAGTAAAATAAATAAAAAAATATGTATTTATTAAAAAAAAAAGAAATGGATAAATTCCTGGACACTTACAGCCTCCCAAGACTAAACCAGGAAGAAATCAAAACCTTGAATAGACCAATAACAAGCTCTGAAGTTGAGGCAGCAATTAATAGCCTACCAGCCAAAAAACGTCCAGGTCCAGACAGGTTCACAGCCGAATTCTTCTACAGGTACAAATAGGAGCTGGTATCATTCCTTCTGAAACTATTCCAGACAATCCAAAAAGAGGGAATCCTCCCTAATTCATTTTATGAGACGAACATCATCCTGATACCAAAACCTGGCAGAGACACAACTGAAAAAGAAAACTTCAGGCCAATATCCATAATGAACATAGAAGCAAAAATCTTCAATAAAATACTGGCAAACCGAATGCAACAGCACATCAAAAAGCTTATCCATCACGATCAAGTAGGCTTCATCCTGGGGATGCAAGGTTGGTTCAACATACACAAATCTATAAACGTAATCCATCACAAACAGAACCAAAGACAAAAACCACCCAATTATCTCAATAGATGCAGAGAAGGCCTTCGATAAAATTCAACAGCCCTTTATGCTAAAAAATTTCAATAAAATAGGTATTGATGGAAACTATCTCAAAATAATAAAAGCTATTAATGAAAAACCCACAGCCAATATCATACTGAATGGGCAAAAACTGGAAGCATTCTTTTTGAAAACTGGCCCTAGACAAGGATGCCCTCTCTCACCACTCCTATTCAACATAGTATTAGAAGTTCTAGCCAGAGCAATCAGGCAAAAAAAGGAAATAAAGGGTATTCAATTAGGAAAAGAGGAAGTCAAATTATCTCTGTTTGCAGATGACATGATTGTATATTTAGAAGACCTCATCATCTTAGCCCCAAATCTCCTTAAGCTGATAAGCAACTTCAGCAAACCCTCAGGATACAAAATCAATGTGCAGAAATCACAAGCGTTCCTATACACCAACAACAGACAAACAGAGAGTCAAATCATGAGCAAACTCCCATTCACAACTGCTACAAAGAGAATAAAATACCTAGGAATACAACTAACAAAGGATGTGAAGAACCTCTTCAAGGATAAGTACAAACCACTGCTCAATAAAATAAGAGAGGACACAAGCAGATGGAAAAACATTCCGTGTTCATGGTTAGGAAGAATCAATATCATGAAAATGGCCATACTGCCCAAAGTAATTTATAGATTCAATGTGATGCCCATCAAGCTACCATTGACCTTCTTCACGGAACTGGTAAAAACCACCTTAAACTTCATATGGAACAACAACAACAAAAAAGCCCACATAGTCAAGACAATCCTAAGCAAAAAGAACAAAGCTGGAGGCATCATGCTACCTGACTTCAAACTATGCTACAAGGCTACAGTAATCAAAACAGGATGGTACTGATCCCAAAACAGACATATAGACCAATGGAACAGAACAGAGGCCTCGGAAGTAATGCCACACACCTACAACCATCTGACCTTTGACAAACCTGACAAAAGAAATGGGGAAAGGATTACTTGTTTAATAAATGGTGTTGGGAGAACTGGCTAGTCATGTGCAGAAAACAGAAACTGGACCCCTTCTTGGTACTGCACACTAAAATTAACTCCAGATGGATTAAAGACTTAAACGTAAGACTTAACAGTATAAAAAACCCTAGAAGAAAACCTAGGCAATACCGTTCAGGACATAGGCATAGGCAAGGGCTTTATTGCTAAAACACCAAAAACAATGGCAACAAAAGCCAAAATAGACAAATGGGATCTAATTGAACTCCAGAGCTTCTGCATAGCAAAGGAAACAATAATTAGAGTGAACCAGCAATCAACAGAATGGGAAAAAATTTTTGCAATCTACCCATCTGACCAAGGGCTAATATCTAGAATCTACAAAGAACTAAAGCAGATTTACATGATAAAAAATTAACCCCATCAAAATGTGGACAAGGGATATGAACAGACGCTTTTCAAAAGAAGACATTTATGTGGCCCACAAACATGAAAAAATGCTCATCACTGATCATTAGAGAAATGCAAATCAAAATAGCATTGAGATACCACCTCATGCCAGATACAATGGCGATCATTAAAAAGTTTGGAGACAACAGATGCTGGAGAGGATGTGGAGAGATAGGAACACTCTTACACTGTTGGTGGGAGTGTAAATTAGTTCAACCATTGTGGAAGACAGTGTGGCAATTTCTCAAGGATCTAGAAATGGAAATGCCATCTGACCCAGCAATCCCATTACTGGATATACCCAAAGGATTATAAATCATTCTATTATAAAGACACATGCACACATATGTTCATTGCAGCACTGTTTTCAATATCAAAGACTTGGAACCAACCTGAACGCCCAAAAATGATAGAGTGAATAAAGAAAATGTGGCACATACACACCATGGAATACTATGCAGCCATAAAAAATGATGAATTCATGCCCTTTGCAGGACCATGGATGAATCTGGAAACCATCATTCTCAGCAAACTGACACAATAACAGAAAACCGAACACTGTATGTTCTCACTCATAAGTGGGTGTTGAACAATGAGAACACACAGACACGGGGAGGGGAGCAACACACACTTGGATCTGTTTGGGGTTGGGGGCTAGGGGAGGGTTAGCATGGGATGGGGAGATTGGGGAGGAATAACATTAGGAAAAACACTTAATGTAGATGACTGGGGATGGATGCAGCAAACCACCATGGTATGTGCATACCTATGTAACAATCTTGCAAGATCTGCACATGTACCCCAGAACTTAAAGTAAAATAAAATAAACCCAAAACGTTGTATATATGTACATTGGAGTATATTCAGCCTTAAGGCAGAAAATCTTTCAATATGCAACAAACTGGATGAAACCTGAGGACATTATGCTAAATGCAATAAGCCATTCATACTAATTACAGCATGATTCCACTTATATGAAGTATCTGAAATTGTCAAACTCATAAGAAGCAGAGAATAGAATGGTGGTGACCAGGGGTTGAGGGAAAAGGAAATGGAGATGCTAAATCAGCAGGTAATGAGTTTCAAGATGAATAAGTTCTAGAGATCTGCTGTATGACATTATGCCTGTTTTGTATGTACTTAAAAATCTGTTAAGAGGGTAGATCTCATGTTAAATATTCTTTAAAAAGGAAAGAGCAGAAATTAGATAAGGAGAGAGGAGTGCAGTTGGGGTTTCTATCTTTTAGGATCCTATGCGTTTTTCAGAGAATGTCCTGACCCTGAAGATGCTCTACTGAATAGGTTGTAATTCCAGTGTTAAGCCTCCAGAACTTTATTGTAAAACTCTCTCTTCAATGTCAATTAGTAATATTGAGAACTCACAGTAGGACACTTGATTTTTTGTGGAAAGGCAGAGATACAGCCAATGAGATATTTAAAAGAATGATTACAAAATTTATGTTTGATAAACTTTGCTCCAGAGAGGAAATAATAGGAAAAATAGTAACTCATCTGTGGCTGAACTTCATTAAGTAGTCTAGGTTGACCTTGGGTAGCCATGTTGAATTCTAGTTTGTTTATTGTGTGCACTACCTATGCAGTATACCTCTAGGATGGCTTGTAGTATCTTTGTCTGAGATGTTAAGTCCTTTGTATGATGGTTAGACATTGTAGAAAACATCTCAGATAGGTTTTAATGTGTAATCAATCTAATATGCCAAAGAAACCCAACAGGCTGTCTCAATTCAGTCAAAGGTTGGTAAGAAGCCAGATGTTTTAAGGACTACTTTAGAATGAGTTTTTATCAAGAAATAAAATAGAACAAGAAAAGAAAGGATTATTACCAAGGCTAAAGCCTGGCATACAGCACAAGCTTCTTTTTACTGTGCCTGTAAGTCAGTCTGCCCTTTTGCCACCCTGCCTTGTTTTTATTTTCTTCCTCTGATCTGCACTCAGAGCCAAGTCTAGAGTGTTTTGAAAGCTCTCAGTGCGCCCCGAGGCTCTTTTTTCCCCCCTGGAAATAGTACAATAGTGGCCACTTAATATTGTTTCCCTCTACTGTTACTCTCCTTTGAGCTGAGTCAAGTGTCCTACAGGCTGTTTGGGCTCCCTTTCAACCTCCACTACTCTGTGAGTATGTCATTTAACCTCTTTTCAGTTTAAGGGGTTCTAAACTTGAGGAAATAAAAACCTTTAGATGTTTCTTTTCTATTTTCGATTGCATTCAACCTGATTTTGGCTATAAACTTTAAACTCAAACCCTTAAAACCCTTTTGTGGCTCCTCAGTAGCAACAGGGTAAAATTTATTTTTATTGGCGTGACCTATGGGTCTTTAGTATATAACTCTAGCATATATTTTATAATCCAGTGTTGGGGGTAACTTGTCTAAATAGGATACATACTTTCAAACCACCAGATCTTTGCTCACACCAGAATCTCTGCCCTAAAAACCCTTTCCTCACCTACTCCTACTCGGCCTTCAAGATCCAGCTCAACATGTCACTTCTTCTATAACTTTAACTTGTACCCCACCCAACGTTAATTTCTTCATAACAACTATTGCAGTCAGCATAGTCTAGGTTATAGTGCAGTAGCAAATGGCTACTGTATTATTCAGCATTCTCCAGAGAGACAGAACTAATAAGATATGAGTATATGTGAAAGGGAATTTATTAGGGAGAAATGGCTCACATGATCTCAAAGTGAGGTTCCATGATAGGCTACCTACAAGCTGGGGAAGAGAGAGGCAAGTAGTAGCTCTGTCAGAATCCAAAAGCCTTAGAAGCAAGGAAGCCAACAGCAGAGCTTTTGGTCTGTGGCCAAAGGCCTGAGACCCCCCTGGCAAACCACTGGTCTAAGTCCAACAGTCCAAAGCCTGAAGAACCTGGATTCTGATGTTCAAGGGCAGGAAGAGCAGAAGGGAGCATCCAGCATGGGAGGAAGTTGAAAGCCAGAAGACTCAGCAAGCTAGTTTATCCCACCTTCTTCCACCTGCTTTGTTCTAGCTGTGCTGGCAGCCGATTGGATAGTTCAACCCACATTGAGGGTAGGGCTTCCTCTGCCAGTCCACTGACTCAAATGTCAACCTTTTCTGGTAACACCCTTACAGACATACCCAGAAACAGTACTTTACCAGCTATCTAGGCATCCTTCAATTCAGTCAAGTTAACACCTAATATTAACCAGCACAGCTTCAAAATCTCAGACACTTAAGCTTCTTTCTCATTTATGTTACATACCCATTTCAAGTCTGCTGTGTCTTTCCTCTGAATCATTTTTATTCTTGGGGCTCAGGCTTGCAGAGCAGGCTTTATTTGAGATATTGCTGATCAGTGGGCATAGGAAAAATAAAATGTAGTGAAACCAAATAATGGCTCTTTGCTCAGAATGTTGCATGTCAATTTTGCTCATATTTCATTGGCTATAATAAATCATATGTCATTACTCATTAGGATGAGGAAGTATAATACATGCCCAGAGGAAAGCAGCTGGCATTTTGAATGTTAATACTATCAACCCAACAATTCCCCACAACACTTTCCTTATGTCATCACTGTATTTGTTAAGTACTGTTGTTTATATATCTTGTCCCTTTGGACTGTGGATTCCTTAAAGTTAGGGAATGTGTTTTATTCATTTATCTCTACAGCTTATACTGCGTCATCAAAGTACATAAGAACTGCTTGATGATTATTTGTCCACCAATTTGATAGGTAAATTAGTAAATATTTTTGACTTGAATCCAGTTGGAACATTTGTAAAAAAAAAAAAAATCCTACTCTATTTAAAGGTGTGAGATATCTTGGGAAAATGTATTTTGGCAAAATATCCTTATGGTATCTTTTGGACCTTATACTTTTGAGTCATTTTTCACAAAATAAAAAATCTTTGGAAGCCAGTTGACATCATCATTAGTCACTGGAAATCAACCATTTGACCTAGTGAAAAGACAGACATTTCACATTTCTCATAAGGTGGAACATCCAGCAGTGAGAATACATTCTTGTTCAATCTAACAGATGATGATTTACCCTTCTTCTCTTTGGATGTGAAGGAGTGGTCTTGTACATAAGTGAACCTTGGAGTATTAAATCAAATTTGTCCTTAGGACATGGCTAATCTCTCACAAGTGACCATATAAATGATGTTGTCATAAATGGGTCTGAGAAATTTTCCCTGTTCTCAAATGACCCTACCTACTGTTTGTCAGGGTCCCAAATTTCCCCATTAGAGCTACTACCATGTTTTAATTCAGTGTGTGCTAGTTCTACCCTGCTTCTGATCCTTTCTCTATGCCTCCCTTTAGAGGTAGAAGTTGTAGCTTGGCACCTTTTCCCCATTCTTTTCCCATTCTCAAAAGCAGGCATTTTCAGGTTTTTATAATTTAACTTGGATTGGGAAATGTAATTTATGTGACAAATATCTATGAAGCATAGTACTGAGTTTTAGGCACTATGTCTTCTCTTAATGAGTTCAAAATCTAGATGTGAAGACAGACAAGTAAAATGAAAGTTAGTGTGGTGTGTGATAAATTCTATGATAGAGGGTTTACAGACATGGACCATCTATAAGAAGCGGGTGGTCAGGAGAGGATGACATATGAATCTTGAAGGAGAAATGGATGCTAGATGGTATCTAACTGGGTGATATGTATTTGAGATTGAGGAAATACATGTATCTCTATGTGTAGCACGAAGGTGAAGAAGATATGTTGAGCCTTTTGTGAGATGGCTGAGCCTACTGATGAGGTCACCAACAACAAAGACCAAAGATAGTTAAATCCGTGAAGATGAGAAAGTCCAGTGCAAAAAGGCTGAAAATTTCAAAAACCAGAATGCCTCTTCTTCTCCAAAGGATCACAGCTTCTTGCCCTCAACACTATGAAGAAACTGCATCAAATAAGCAAAATAACCAGCTAGCATCATATTGACAAAATCAAATTCACACATGACAATATTAACCTTAAATGTAAACAGGCTAAATGCCCCAATTAAAAGACACAGACTGGCAAATTGGATAAAGAGTCAAGACCCATCGGTGTAGTGTATTCAGGAGACCCATCTCACATGCAAAGACACACGTAGGATCACAATAAAGGGATGGGGGAATAATAATAATAAAAAAACACCAAAAACCACACACACACAAATATAAAAATATAAAAAATAAAATAAAAAGCAGGAATTGCAATACTAGTCTCTGATAAAACAGACTTTAAACCAACAAAGTTCAAAAAAGACAAAGAAGGGCATTACATAATGGTAAAGGGATCAATGCAAGAAAAAGAGCTAACTATTGTAAATATATATGCACCCAATACAGAAGCATCCAGATTCATAAAGCAAGTTCTTAAAGACCTAGAGAGAGACTTAGACTTCCATACAATAATAGTGGGAGACTTTAACACCCCACTGTCAATATTAGATCAATGAGACAGAAAATTAACAAATATATTCAGAACTTGAACTCAGCTCTGGACCAAGCCAAACTAATAGACATCTATAGAACACTCTACCCCAAACCAACTGAATGCACATTCTTCTCAGCACCATGTCCCACTTGGTGTAAAATTGATCACATAATTGGAAGTAAAACACTCCTCAGCAAATGCAAAATAATGCAAATCATAACAGTCTCTCAGACCACATTGCAATCAAGTTCAAAGTCAGGATTAATAATCTCACTCAAAACTGCACAACTACATGGAAATTGAACACCCTGCTTCTGAATGACTACTGGGTAAATAAGAAAATTAAGGCAGAAATAAAGAAGTTCTTAGAAGCCAATGAGAACAAAGACACAATTTACCAGAATCTCAGGGACACAGCTAAAGCAGTGTTTAGACGAACATTTATAGCACTAAACGCCCATAGGAGAAAGCAGGAAAGATCTAAAATTGATACCCTAACATCACAATTAAAAGAACTAGAGAAGTAAGAGCAAACAAATTCAAAAGCTAGCAGAAGACAAGAAATAACTAAGATCAGAGCAGAACTGAAGGAAATAGAGACATGAAAAACTCTTCAAAAATCAATGAATTCAGGAGATGGTTTCTTGAAAAAAATAACATAGGTAGACCCCTAGCCAGACTAATAAAGAAGAAAAGAGAGAAGAATCAAATAGACAAAATAAAAAAAAGATAAAGGAAATATCACCACTGATCCCACAGAAATACAAACTACCATCAGAGAATACTACAGACACCTCTATGCAAATAAACTGGAAAATCTAGGAAAAATGGATAAATTCCTGGACAAATACACCCTCCCAAGACTAAACAAGGAAGAAGTTAAATCCCTGAAGAAACCAATCACAAGTTCTGAAATCGAGGCAGTATTTGATAACCTACTAACCAAAAAAAACTCATGACCAGATGAATTCACAGCCGAATTCTATCAGAGGTACAAGTAGGAGCTGGTACCATTCCTTCTGAAACTATTGCAAACAACAGAAAAACAGCAACTCCTCCCTAACTCATATTATGAGGCCAGCATCATCCTGATACCCAAACCTGGCAGAGACACAACAACAACAACAGAATTTCAGGCCACTATCCCTGATGAACATCAGTGCAAAAATCCTCAATAAAATTGAGGATTTTTGCAAACAATCCAGCAGCACATCAAAAAACTTACCCACCACCATCAATTCGGCTTCATCCATGGGATGCAAGGCTGGTCCAATATACACAAATAAATAAACATAATCCATCATATAAACAGAACCAAAGACAAAAAAACCCACATAATTATTTTAATAGATGCAGAAAAGGCCTTCGATAAAATTCAATACCCCTTCATGCTAAAAATTCTCAATGAACTGAGTATTGACAGAACATATCTCGAAATAGTAAGAGCTATTTATGACAAACCCACAGTCAGTATCATACTGAAAGGGCAAAAGCTGGAAGCATTCCCTTTGAAAACTGGCACAAGACAAGGATGCCCTCTCTCACTCCTATTCAATATAGTATTGGAAGTTCTGGCCAGGGCAACCAGGCAAGAGAATGAAATAAAGCCTATTCAAATACAAAGAAAGGAAGTCAAACTGTCTCTGTTTGCAGATAACATGATTGTATATTTAGAAAACCCCATCATCTTAGCCCAAAGTCTCCTTAAGCTGATAAGCAACTTCAGCAAAGACTCAGGATACAAAATCAATGTGCAAAAATCACAAGTATTCCTATACACCAATAACAGACAAATGGAGCCAAATCATGAGTGAACTCCCATTCAAAATTGCTACAAAGAGAATAAAATACTTAGGAATACACTTTATAAGGGAAGTGAAGGACCACTTCAAGGAGAATTACTAACTACTGCTCAAGGAAATAGGAGAGGACACAAACAAATGGAAAAACCTTCCATGCTCTTGGATAGGAAGAATCAATATCTTGAAAATGGCCATAAGGCCTAGAGTAATTTACAGATTTAATCCTATCCCCATCCAGCTACCATTGGCTTTCTTCACAGAATTAGAAAAAACTACTTTAAATTTAATATGGATCAAAAAAGATTCCATATAGCCAAGATAATTCTAAGCAAAAAGAAAAAAGCTGGAGGCATCATGCTACCTGACTTCAAACTATGCTATCAAAATAGCATGGTACTGGTACCAAAACAGATATATAATGGAATTGTACCAAAACAGACCAATGGAACAGAATAGAGGCCTCAGAAATAACACCACACATCTACAACCATCTGATCTTTGACAAATCTAACAAAACAAGCAATGGGGAAAGGATTCCCTATTTGATAAATGGTATTGGAAAAAACTAGCTAGCCATATGCAGAAAACTGAAACTGGACCACTTCCTTACACCTTATACAAAATTAACTACAGATGGATTAAAGCTTAACATAAGACCGAACACCATAAAAACTCTAGAAGAAAACCTAAGCAATACCATTCAGGACATAGGCATGGGCAAAGACTTCATGGCTAAAACACCAAAAGCAATAGCAGCAAAAGCCAAAATTGACAGATGGGATCTAATTAAACTAAGGAGCTTCTGCACAGTGAAGAAACTATAATCAGAGTGAACAGGGAACCTATAGAATGGGAGAAAATTTTTGCCCTCTGTCCATCTGACAAAGGGCTAATATCCAGAATCTACAAGGAACTTAAAGTTACAAGGAAAAAACAACTCCATCAAAAAGTGAGTGAAGGATATGAGCAGACACTTCTCAAAAGAAGACATTTATGTGGGCAACAGACATATGAAAAAAGTTCATAATCACTGATCATTAGAGAAACGCATTTCAAAACCACAATGAGATACCATCTCATGCCAGTTAGAATGGGGATCAAGAAAAAGTCAGGAAACAACAGTTGCTGGAGAGGATATGGAGGAATAGGAATGCCTTTACACTGTTGGTGAGAGTGTAAATTAGTTCAACCATTGTGGAAGACAGTGTGAAGATTCCTCAAGGATCTAGAAATAGAAATATCATCTGACCCAGCAGTCCCATTACTGGATATATCCAAAGGATTATAAATTGTTCTATTATAAAGACACATGCACATGTATGTTCATTGCAGCCTTGTTCACAATAGCAAAGACTTGGAACCAACCCAAATGCCCATCAATGATAGACTGGATAAAGAGAATGTGGCACATAAACACCATGGAATACTATGCAGCCATCAGAAAGGATGAGTTCATGTCCTTTGCAGGGACATGGATGAAACTGGAAACCATCATTCGTAGCAAACTAATGCAGGAACAGAAAACCAAACACTACATGTTCTTACTCATAAATGACAGTTTAACAGTGAGAACATGTGGACACAGGGAGGGGATTATCACACCCTGGGGCCTTTGAGGGGGTGTGGGACTAGGGAAGGGATAGCATTAGGAGAAATATCTGATGTAGATGACTGGTTGATGGTGCAGTAAACCACCATGGCCTGTGTATGCCTGTGTAACAAACCAGCACAATCTGCACATGTATCCCAGAACTTAAAGTATAATAATAATAATAATAATACATTAATAGAGGAACTAGGATTTTATATTTGAGTTTTACAATGATAATTCAGGTGAAAGAGTAGGACGATGGGTATAATGGACAGAGGGCATTCCTCATGGTGAGAAATCATGAGGGTTATAACCTTAGAATTTGGCAGGCGGTATGGAAAGAGAAATGAGTGTGATAGGAGAAAGTAAGCACAGTAGGATCTGACTCCTTACATGTGGTGGTGGGGCTTGAGGGAGGAGGCAAGAGGGAATAGAAAAGTCTAGAAAGACTAGGGAGTTTCTCATTCAGATAAATAATTTGATAGTGGAATATTCTACACAGATGAGGCAAAATGGTAGTTTAGGTGGCCGAAGAGGATGAGAGTTGGGGTAGAAAATAAGACAGGGTTTTAAATATTGGATTTAAGGAGCTTATTTGAGACTTACATGGAAATATGGTGATGTCTAATAGGTAACCTACTTAACAGTACTGAAAGTCAGGAAACTTGGAGTAGAGAAAAATATTCAGGAACTATAAGTGCATAGATTTCAGTTAAAGTAAATGGAGGATGGGAGGGAGGAGGGAAAAAAGGAAGGGACTGAAAGAGAGAGATTAATAAAACTATCATTTAGAGAAAAGAAGAAGGCTTTAGTCAGGGTTTTAGTTTCAAGAAATGGAAATTGAGGTGGAGCTCTGGCTGATTTATCAGAATCTCCCGGAGGGCCAAGGGACCAAGTGTAGAGGTTACATAGCCATGGTAAGTGCCCCAAATCATGGCAGATGGCTACCTTGCTGCAAAACCCATTGCTGCTAGTATTAAAGACTCCACCAACCCTGAACCCATTTTTTTCCCACTAGGATGGATTTAGCAAGGTTCCTACTTCATTATATTACTGTCTTCTTTATTTGGAAGGGTTCTGTCAGGAAATAGATGGTGTGCTCCAAGTGGCTTCAAAGAGAGTTTGAAGAAAGAATTATTTTCAAAGGAACAAGAAGAGATGATGAAGTACACAGGAGATAGAAAGAGGGGGAAGTCTTTATCGCCCCTAGGTCTGAAAGGGCAAGCAAGGGAGAAATTATAGGAATTTAACAAGATCTATTGCTAATGGAGAGGGGCTGTGGCCTTATGTAGAGGAACGCAGCCATCCCAGAAAGGAACAAGTAGGGGAATAGATACCTCAACCTCATTCTCCTTTGGCCTTCTGATTTTCTGCCGGTGTTTCTCATTGGCCAAATGCAATGGGAAGGCAGCTGGCAAAGGAGTCCAAGGGGAAATGGTGTCTGAAGGTTAATTTTCTGGGCACAGAGCGGGGTGAAAAAGGCTGGAAAGTGGATCCGGAGGGGTAAATAAGAGTATTCAGCAGTTTCCAATTCACACCTTGATTGGCAGAGCCTAGATTATGTGATCATAACTTGGCTTCCAGGGACCTTAGGGAAGCAAGCCTCTGGCATTTTCAGAATATATACTGGGAAACAGGCCAAGTTCAAATGATAGGGGAGAAAGATTAGCCATAAATACGACAAGTGTCTTCTCAATGGTCAAGGACAGGGCCCTGGGAAACACCAACATTCAAGGTGGAGGTGTTTAAAAAGCACTCTTTGAAAGGCAACTGAAATGATGGGATTTAAAGAGGAATGAAGGAAAACTAGGGGGAGACATGAGTAACACAAGTAGAATAAGCAGAATTATCAGTGTCAGCAGTTCAGAGGAGCTGACTGAGAAGAGCTGTTTCTGTGGGGTGGAAGACATGGAAACTATATAACCAAAAAGTGAATGAGAGAGGATGGGGCACTGCAAGTGAATGTGTATTACTTTTTCTAGAAGCTTAGCTTTCTTTGAGGAAAAAGAGAGAGACAGAATAACCTGTTGGGGGGCATTACTTTGAATGAAAATTTAGAAGAATGGAAAGAAGACTTGAGTGTTTTTTATATGTGTGGGAAGAGCTTGTGAATAAAGGGGAAGTGGAGATATATTAACTATTACAAAGAGATAGCACCTCTCTCCCTCTTATGTCTATGCTGTATTTTTATACCTGTCTACCTACCTACCTACCTACCTACCTACCTACATGCCTGCCTATCTGCTTTGTTAAAAAGTGAGATTATTCCACTTATGGTTTGTACTTGTAGCTTATTTTCATATCAGTAACTATATATTGATGCCATAATTTTAACTGTGGTAAAGAAAATTGACATAAAATATACCACATTAACTTTTGAACTGTAAAGTACATTAGGATTAACTATATGCACATTGTTGTGTAACAGATTTCTAAAATTTCTTCATCTTGAAAACCTGAGACTCTATACTCTTTGAAAAACTCCCTTTGCCTCCTCCCCACCCAACCCCTGGCAACCACCATTCTACTTTGTTTCTAAGAGTTTGAAACCTTAGATTCCTTATGTAAATGAAATCATGCAGTATTTGTGTTCATGTAAATGGCTTATTTCACACATCATAATGTTCTCAAGTTTCATCCACGTTGTATATTACAGGATTTCCTTCTCTTTTAAAGATGAATGATATTTCATTGTATGTATGTGCCACATTTTCTTTATTCAGTTATTTGTCAATGGGCATTGATTCTTTGGCCATTATGAATAATGCTACATTAAACAATGATGTGCAAATATCTCCTTGATATCCAGTTTCCAGTTCTGTTGTGTATATACTCAGAAATGGGATTGCTGGATCATATGATAATTCTACTTTAATTTTTAATGGAAGCTCTATACCGTATACCATAAAGCTACACCATTTTACATTCCCACCAAACACCACGCAAGGGTTCTAATTTATCTACAACCTTGCCAACACTTGTTTTCTATTTTTAAAATAGCCATCCTAATGAGTATAAAATGGTATCTCATTGTGGTCTTGATTTGCTTTTACTTAATGATTAGTGATGTTGAAAATATTTTCATGTGTTTATTGGCCATTTCATTCATTTCATTTCTTCTTCAGAGAAATGTCTATGCAAGTCCTTTGCCCGTTTCTGAATCAAGATATTCATTTGTTTCATTTTGAGTTGTAGGACTTTTTAGATTATTTGTTGTTAGTGTATAGAAACACAACTTACTTCTGCCTGTTGATTTTATATCCTGCAACTTTGCCGAATTTGTTTATTCTGACAATTTTTTTTTTTGACAGAGTCGCACTCTGTTGCCCAGGCTGGAGTGCAGTGGCATGATCACAGCCCACTGCAGACTCAACTGCCCAGGTACAAGCAATCCTCCCACCACAGTCCCCTAAGTAGCTGGGACCACAGGTGTGTGCTACCATGCTTGGCTAATTTTTAAATTATTTGTAGAGATGAGACTGTCTATGTTGCCCAGGCTGTTCTTGAACTTCTGGGCTCAAGCAGTCCTCCTGCCTCAGCCTCCAAAAGTGCTGGGAATATAGGCATGAGCTGCTATGCCCAGACTTACTCTCACAGTGTGTGTGTGTGTGTTCGTGTGTGTGTGTGTAATCTCTAGGATTTTGTACATATAAGATCATGTCATCTGCAAACAGGTATAATGTTACTTCTTCATTTCCAATTTGAATGCCTTTTATTTATTTTTCTTGCCTGGTAGCTCTGGCTAGTACATTCAGTACTATGTTGAATAGATGTGGCAAGAGTAGGCATTCTTGTCTTGTTCCTGATATTAGAGTAAAATTTTAAAAATATTGAGCATGATGTTAGCTGTTGCTGATTTTTAAATATATAGCCTTTATTATGTTGAGGTAATTTTCTTTTATTACTAGTTTGTTGAGTGTTTTTATTATGAAAATGTGTCATATTTTGTCAAATGTTTTTATACATCAAGGGAGATGACCATGTGCTTTTTGTCCTTCATTCTGTTAATGTGGTATATCCCATAGAATCTTCCTTGCATTTCAGGAATAAATCCCACATGGTTGTGGAATATAATCCTTTTAATATTCTGCTGTACTTGAATTGCTAGTATTTTGTTGAGGATTATTGAATCAATATTTATCAGCATTATTGGTCTGTTGTTTTCTTTTAGTATCTTTGTCTAGTTTTGGTATCAGGATAATTCTGGCCTTATAAAAATAACTCTGGAAATATTCCCTTCTCTTCAATTTTTGGAATAGTTTGAGAAGGATTGATGTTAATTCTTTTTAAGTGTTTGGCAGAATTCTTCAGCGAAGCCATCTGGTCATGGGTTTCTCTTGCTGGGAGGTTTTTGATTATGGATTCAATCTGGTTACTGTTCAGATTTTTAATTTCTTCATATTTAATCTTGGTAGGTATACGTTACTAGGAATCTATGAATTTGTTCTAGGTTATCTAATTTGTTGGCCAGTACTCATTCAGTTGTTTCATAGCAGTCTCGTGATGCCTTTTATTTCTGTGGTATCAATTGTAATGTCTCATCTTTCATTTCTTATTTTTATTGACTGTTTTCTCTTTTGCTCATTGGTTCAGCTAAAAAGTGCTTGTCAATTTATTGATCTTTACAAAAAGCCAGCCCTTAGTTTTACTGATTTGTTCATTGTTTTCTACTTTCTTTTTCATTTATTTCTTCTCCAATCTGTCTTATTTCCTTCTTTTATTTTATTTACTTCTTTTTTTTTCATTCCTTAAAGTGTAAAGTCAGGTTGTTATTTTGAGATTTTTCTTCTTTGTATATATGGGCATTTACTATAATAAGTTTCCTTCTTAGGACTTCTTTTGCTGCATCCCATATGTTTAATAAGTGTTTCTGTTTTTATTTGTCTTGAGATATTTTCTAACTTCCTTGATGTTTTTCTCTTTGACCTATTGTTTGTTCAGGAGTGTGCTTTTACTTTTTCATGTATTTATGATTTCTCAGTGTTTCTGCTATTGATTTCTAGTTTTATTCCACTGTAGTTGGAAAAGATACTTGGTATGATTTCAATTTTCTTATCTTTGTTAAGACTTTTTTGTGGCCTAATATGTGATCTACCCTGAAGAATGTCCTGTATGCACTTGAGAAGAATGTGTATTCTGCTGTTATTGTATGTAGTGTTTTGTGTAAGTCTGCTAGGTCCTGCAGTTTTCAAGTCCTCTGTTTCCTTATTAATCACATTCTTCTCAAGTGCATACAGAACATTCTCCAGGGTCTCAATTTGTTGCCTAGACTGGCCTTGAACTCCTGGGCTCAAGCAATCCTTCTGCCTCAGTCTTCTAACATGTTGAGATTACAAGCATGAGCCACTGTGTCTGACCTGGGAGTTTTTTCTGATTTTTATTTTTATTTTTTTGAGATAGAGTCTTGCTGTCACCCAGGCTGGAGTGCAGTGGCATGATCTTGGCTTACTGCAAACTCCACCTCCCAGGTTCAGGTGTCTCCCGTCTCAGCCTCCCGAGTAGTTGGGACTATAGGTGTGTGCCACCATGCCTGACTAATTTTTGTACTTTTAGTAGAGATACCTTTTACCATGTTGGCCAGGCTGATCTGGAACTCCTGACTGACGTGATCCTCCCACCTCGGCCTCCCAAAGTGCTGGAATTATAAGCATGAGCCACTGCACCTGGCCATTTTTCTGAATAGTTTTAATCCATGATTGGTTGAATCCATGGATGCGGAACTCATGGATATGGAGGGCTGACCATATTTACATTTACCAGAGAGCTTTATATTTCTGTAAAGTTTTGTGTTGGTACTTAGCTTCCCTTTATTTCAATGTGAAAGACTCTCTTTAGCATTTCTTGTAAGGCAGCTATAGTGATTATGAAGTCCATAAGATTTTGTTTATATGTAAAAGTCTTTATTTCTCTGTCATTTTCCAAGGCATTTGTGGGATGTAGTATTCCTGGTTAGCAAGGCTTTTTTTTCACTTTGAATATATAATCTTATTCCTTTCTGGCCTATGTTTCTCCTGAGAAACCTGCTGATAATCTTATGCGAGCTCTCTTGTACTTGATGAGTTATTTCTCTTGCTGTTTTTAGGATCCTCTCTTTGACGTTTGACAGTGATTATAATGTATCTCACTTTGGATCTCTTTAGTTTCATCCAAGGTGGATCTCTATGTGCTTTTAGAATTTTCTATTTTAGATTTAGGAAATTTTCAGCCATTTTATTCCTTAGATTTGGGAAGTTTTCAGCATTATTTCTCCAAATAATCTCACTGCTCCTTTCTCTCTTTATCTTCTTCTGAGTCTCCCATAATACATAAATTGATGCTCTGTGTGGTATCCCACAAGCCCCTTAGAGCTTCTTCCTTTTTCTTGAAGTTTTTGGTTCCTTTGATGTGATAATTTCAAATGATCTGTCTTCAAGTTTACTGATTTCTTTTCTTCTGCTTGATCAAATCTACTGTTAAAGTCCTCTAGTGAATTTTTCAGTGTAGTTATGATACTTTTTAGCTCCAAAATTTCAGCTTGATTCTTTAAAATAATTTATGTCTCTATTGATATTCTCATTTTGCTCATTCATCATTTTTCTAATTTTGCTTAGTTTTCTGTGCTGTCTTGGATTTCATTGAGCTTTTAAAGACAACTATTTTGAATTTTTAGTTGAGCAATTTATAGATCTCTTTTTAGGATCAGTTTCTGGAGATTTACTCTGATTCTTTTTTCTTTCTTCTTTGATGGAGTCAAAAAAAAAAAGTAATCTCATTTACAATAGCCACCCATAAAATTAAATACCTAGGAATTAACTTAACCAAAGATGTGAAAGACCTCTATAATGAAAACTATATAACACCGATGAAAGTAATTGAAGAGAACACCTTAAAATGGAAAGATATTTCATGTTCATGGATTAGAAGAATCAATATTGTTAAAATGTTCATACTGCCCAAAGCAATCTACAAGTTCAATGCAATCCCTGTAAAAATAACAATGACATTCTTCACAGAAATTGAAAAAAGAGTCCTAACATTTGTATGGAATTACAAAAGACCAAAAATAGCCAAAAGTATTCTAAAGAAAAGAACAAAACTGGAGGAATCAAATTGTCTGACTTCAAATTATACTACAGAGATATAGCAACCAAAATAACATGGTACTGGCATAAAAACAGACAAATAGACCAATGGAATAGAATAGAAAATCTGTAACCAAATCCATACACATACAGTAAATTTATTTTTGACAAAGGAGCCAGGGACATACACTGAGGAGGAACGACAGTCTCTTCAATAAATGGTGCTGGGAAAACTGGAATGCGGAAGAATGAAACTAGACTCCTGTACAAAAATCAAAATGTATTGAAGACTTAAATCTAAGACATCAAACTATAAAACTCCTAGAAGAAAACATTGGAGAAAATCCCCAGCTTATTAGGCTGTGCAAATAATTTTTGAGTAATATCCCACCAACACAGACAACAAAAGAAAAAAATGGACAAATGAGATCTCCTCAAGTTAAAAAGCTTCTGCACAGCAAAGGAAACAATAAACAAAGTGAAGAGACACCTCACAGAATGGGAGAAAATATGTGCAAACTACCCATCTGATAAGGGATTAATAACCAGAATATATAAAGAACTGAAACAACTTTATAGGAAAAAATATAATCTGATTAAACAATGGGCAAAATATTTGAATAGATCTTTCTCAAAATGAGACATACAAATGACAAATAGGCATTTGAAATGGTGCTCAGTGTCGTTAATCATCAGAGAAATGGAAATAAAAACTACAATGAGATATCATCTCACCCCAGTTAAAAATGGCTTATATGCAAAAGACAGGCAATAACAAATGCTGGTGAGGGTATGGAGAAGGGGAACCCTCATACACTGTTGGTTAGAATGTATAATTAGCACAACCACTATGGAAAAGAGTTTCGAGGTTCCTCAGAAAACTAAACATGGATTTATCATATGACCCAGGAATCCCACTGCTGGTATATACCCAAGAGAAAGAAAATTGTATACTAAAGAGATATCTGCACTCCTATGTTTGTTGCAGCACTGTTCACAATAGCTAAGATTTGGAAGAAACCTAAGTGTTGCTTAGGTTGTCCCAAGTGTCCGTCAACAGATGACTGGATAAAGAAAATGTGGTGCATATGCACAATGGTATATTATTCTGCCATAAAAAATAATGAGATTCTTTCAATTGTAACAATATGAATGGAACTGGAGGTCATCATGTTAAGTGAAATAAGCGAGGTGCAGAAAGACAATTCTCACTTGTTCTCACTTATTTTTGAGATCTAAAAATCAAAACAATTTAGCTAATGGAGATAGAGAATAGAATGTTAATTACCAGAGACTGGGAAGGGTAGTGGGAATCTCAGGGATATATGTATGGTTAATAGGCACAAAAAAGTTAGAAAGAATGAAAAAGGTCTAGTACATGATAGCACCATGGAGGAACTATAAACACAAAGTGAGAATAACTTTCAGAATCCACAGTATGTAAGTGTTCCCTTCCTTCACATCTATGCCAGTGTTTGTTATTTATTCTTTTCTTTGTAATAGTTATTCTAATTGTGATGAGGTAATACCTCATTGTAGTTTTGACTTGCATTTACATGATGATTAGTGATGTTAAGCATTTTTTACTTTACTGTTGGCCATTTGTATATCTGATTCCATAATCGATAATAATTTAATCATACATTGAAAAATTACTAAAATAGTATAATTCAATTGTTTGTAACATAAAGGATTAATGCTTGAGGTGATGGATACTCCATTTTCCATTATGTGATTATTATGCATTACATTGCTGTACTAAAATATCTCATGTACCCCAAAATATACACCTACGTACTCATAAAAATTAAAATAAATTTAAAAGGATATGTTTACACCAAGACACATTGCCATAAAACTGTTGAAATACAAAGTAAGAATCTTGAAAGCAGCAAGAGAAGCAGCTTTTCATGTGCAAAGGGTAAGTTATTTAATGGGTACATAAATACAATTAGAAGGGATAAGTTCCAGTATTCAATAGTACAGCAGGGAAATTACAGTTAATAATTTGTTGTACATTTCAAAATAGCTGGATAAGAAGAAGTGTAATATTACCAACAGATGGAAAAGATAAATGTTTGAGATGATGGGTATCCTGTTTACTCTGATTTTATTAGTATACATTGTATACATGTATTAAAATATCATATGTACCCACAGAATATATACAACTATGATATATCAATAAAAATGCAAAAGAGAGGGAAAAAGCTGATTTCTTATTAGAAATGTGGAAGCCAAAAGAGAGTGGGATGATATATTTAAAGTGCTGGAAGAAAAAAAATTATCAAGAATTCCATATCTGCAAAATGATTCTCCTAAAAAAAAAAGGAGAAATTAAAATGTTTTTGATAAACAAACTCTGAGGGAGTTTGTCACTAGTAGGCCTCCCCTAAGGGATATGCTAAAGGAATTCATTCAGGCTGAAACGAAAGGAGCTCAATGCCATAAAAAGAAGTAAAGAATAATAATAATGGTAGCTACAAAGGTAAACAAAAGCTGATAGTATTAGATTTTGGATTTATAACTCCTCCTTTTTCTCATAGATTTAAAATATGAGTGCATGAAAAAATAATTACACATGTATATTAATGGGCCTACAATGTGTAACAATATAATTTGTGATAATACCAAATGGGAGTTATGAAAGAGGATTTAACAAATGCTATTGAAACTGTGTTGCTATTAATTCAAGTTTGAATGTTTAAAAGTCAAGATGTTAATTGTAATTCCCAGAGTAACCACTAAAAAAAATCTCTTAAAGATACATGGAAAGGAAATGAACAGAAAATCAAAAGAAATGAAGAGAGATGAATAGTGTACTGAAACTATTAATCAAACAAAAGAGGGTAATTATTTAGGAACTGAGCAGCAAAATAGTTAAAACACATATGAAAAATAGCAAAATGGCAGAAGTAAGTTCTTTTTAAAATCAGTAATTACTTTCAATATAAGTGTATTAAAGTCTCCAATTATAAGGCAGAGATTGGCAGAATGGATTATAAATATGATATAACTGTATGCTAACTATAATAGACTCACTTTATATCCAAAGACAAAAATAAATTGAAAGTAAAAGAATGGGAAAAGTTATTCTATACAAATACTAACCAAGACAGCTGGGGTGGCTGGACTAGTACTTGACAGAATAATAGGCTTTATTACAGAAACTGGTGTAAGTGACAAGGATATTATATATTTTATTTTCTTTTTCTTTTTTCTTTTTAAATTTTATTTTAAATTGACACATAATTGTACATATTTATGAGGTACAGTGTTATGTTTCAATACATGTGTATGTGATGTATGTGATGTAATAATCAAATCAGAGTATTTAGCATATCCATCATCTCATACATGTATTATTTCTTTGTGGAGAGAATGTTCAAAATAGTTTCTTCTAGCTATTTTGAAATATGCAATACAATATTGTTAATCATAGTCACCCTACTGTGCAATATAACACCCAAGCTTATTTCTCCTATCTAACTATAACTTTGTAACCTTTGATTAATCCACTCCTATCTTGCCCTTCACTCTCCCATTTCCAGTCTCTGGTGACAACTATTTTACTCTCTCGTTCTGTGAGTTCAACCTTATTTAGATTCCACATATGAGAGAGCTCATGCAGTATTTGCGTGTCTGTTCTTGGCTTATTTCACTTAACATAACCTCTAGGTTCATTCATGTTACTGCAAATGACAGGATTATATTATTTTAAAATAGTATTGGATTGTATATATATACACCACATTTTATTTATCCATTCATCCATTGATGGACACTTGGCTTGATTTCATCTTGGCTTTTATGAATAGCGCAGCAATAAACATAGAAGTGCAGATATCTCTTCAACATACTGATTTTTTGTTTTAAAAAATTTATTTATTATATTTTAAGTCTTGGGGTACATGTGCAGATCATGCAGGTTTGTCACATAGGTATACATGTGCCATGGGTGATGGTTTGCTGCATCTATTGCCTCATCATCTACATTAGGTATTTCTCCTAATGCTATTCCTCCCCAATCCCCCCATGCCCTGCTATTCCTCCCCTACCCCTGCCACTCCCTATGTTCTGGCGTGTGATGTTCCCCTCCCTGTGTCCGTGTATTCTCATTGTTCAACACCCACTAAAAAGTGAGAACATGTGGTGTTTGGTTTTCTGTTCTTGTGTCAGTTTGCTGAGAATGATGGTTTCCAGATTCATCCATGTCCTTGCAAAGGACATGAACTCATCCTTTCTGATGGCTGCATAGTATTCCATGGTGTATATGTGCCACATTTTCTTTATCCAGTCTATTATTGATGGGCATATTGGTTGGTTCCAAGTCTTTGCTGTTGTGAACAGTGCCACAATAAACATACGTGTGCATGTGTCTTTATATTAGAATCATGTATAATTCTTTGGTTATATGCCCAGTAATGGGATTGCTGGGTCTAATGGAATTTCTAATTCTAGATCCTTGAGGAATTGCCACACTGTCTTCCACAATGGTTGAATTAATTTACATTGCCACTCACAGTGAACATACTGATTTCTTTGCCTTTGGATATATATCCATTAGTGAGATTGTTGGATCATATGGTAGTTCTATTTTTATTTTTTCTGAGAAATCTCCATAGTATTTTCCATAATGCCTATACCAATTTACATTCCCATCAACAGTATGTACATGTTCCCTTCCTTTACATCCATGCCAGTGTTTGTTATTTATTCTTTTCTTTGTATTAGCCATTCTAATTATAATTAGGTAATATCTCATTGTAGTTTTGACTTGGTTTACCTGATGATTAGTGATGTTGAACATTTTTCATTTTCCTGTTGGCCATTTGCTTGTCTTCTTTGGAGAAATAATTATTTGGGTCTTTTTGATTATTTTTAATTAGTTTCTTTTTTGCTATTGAGTTGTCCAAGTTCCTCATATATGCTAGATATTAACCCCTTTTCAGATATGCAGTTTGCAAATATTTTTCCCATTCTGTAGATTTTTGTCTTCACTCTGTTGATTGTTTCCTTTGCTGTGCAGAAATTTTTTAGTTTGATGTAATCCCATTTGTCTGTTTTTGCTTTTGTTGCCTGCAATTTGAGTTCTTATTTTAAAAAATCCTTGCCCAGATCAATGTTCTGAAGTGCTTCCCTTATGCTTTTTTCTATTAGTTTTATTGATTTAAGTCTTATGTTTAAGTCTTCAAACCATTTGAAGATGATTTTTGTATATGGTAAGAAATACAGGTCTAGCTTCATTCTTCTGCATACAGACATCTAGTTTTCCCAGCACCATTTATTGAAGACATATTGAAGACATAGTCCTTTCCCCAAACTGTGTTCTTGCCATTTTTGTCAAAAATTGGTTTGGGGTTAAATGTGTGGATTTATTTCTGGGATTTCTATTTTGTTCCATTGATGTATATGTGTGTTTTAATGCCAGTACCATGATGTTTTGGTTACTACGGATTTGTAGTACATTTTAAAGTCAGTTTATTAGTCCATTTTCACACTGCTATAAAGACATATCTGAGACTGGGTAATTTAGTAAGAAAAGAGATTTAATTGGTTCATGGTTCTGTAGGCTGTTCAGGCGTCTGCTTCTGAAGAGGCCTCAGGAAATGTAAAATAATGGGTGAAGGTAAGGAAAAGCAGGCATGGTCTTCACATGACCAGAGCAGTGTGGGGGGGGGAGGGGAGAGAGAGAGCAAGCGCGAGAGAGAGAGCGAGAGAGCGAGCGAGCATAAGCGAGCAGGGGCAAGTGCTACACACTTTCAAACAATTAGATATCAAGAGAACTCACTTGCTGTCATGAGAACAGCAAGGGGAAAATCCACCCCCATGATCCAGTTACCTCCCACCAGGTCCCTCCCTGAACATTGGAGATTAGAATTCAACATGAGATTTGGCTGGGAACACAGCCAAACGGTATCACTTAGTATGATGCCACCAACTTTGTTCTTTTTGCTCAAAACTTCTTTGGCTGTTTGGGGTTTTTAGTGGTTCCATACAAATTTTGGGTTTCTTATTTCTTCTATTACTGTGAAGAATATCATTGGCATTTTGATAGGAATTTCATCGGTAGATTTTTTTGAGTACTATGAAGATTTTCACAATATTAATTTTTTCACGGCATGAACACCCAATACCTCTGCATTTATTTATATCCTCTTCAATTTCTTTCATCAGTGTTTTATAGTTGTCTTTGTAGAGATCTTTCATCTCTTTGATTGAATTTTGCCATAGGTATCTTATTTTTTATAGTGATTGGGTTTGCCTTCTTTTTTATATTTATTTATTTTATAATAATTGTACATATTTATAGGATACAAAGTGATGTTTTCATATATGCATACAAAGTGTAATGATCAAATTGGAGTAATTAGTGTATTCATCACCTCAGATATTTATCATTTCTTTGTTGTGAGAACATTCAAAATGCGTTTTTAGCTACTCTGAAACATACAATTTATTGTTAACTATAGCCACCCCACTGTGCAATGGAATGCTAGAATTTTTTACTTCTTTTTTTTTTTTTTTTTTTTTGAGACGGAGTTTTGCTCTTGTTACCCAGGCTGGAGTGCAATGGCCCGATCTCGGCTCACCGCAACCTCCACCTCCTGGGTTCAGGCAATTCTCCTGCCTCAGCCTCCTGAGTGGCTGGGATTACAGGCACGCGCCACCATGCCCAGCTAATTTTTTGTATTTTTAGTAGAGACGGGGTTTCAGCATGTTGACCAGGATGGTCTCGATCTCTCGACCTCGTGATCCACCCGCCTCGGCCTCCCAAAGTGCTGGGATTACAGGCTTGAGCCACCGCACCCGGCCGAATTTTTTACTTCTATCTAATAGTAATTTTGTTCCTGTCAACCAAACTCTTCCCAACCCCTCTCCCACAGCCTTCTCCCCCTTACTTTTTCCAGCATTTGATAATCACTATTCTATGAGACTAACTTTTTAAAGATTCTAGATATGAGTGAGATCATGAGGTATTTGTCTTTCTGTGCTTGGCTTATTTCAGCTAACATAATGTCCTCTAGCTTTATCCATGTTTCTGAAAATGATAGAGTTTCATTCTTTTTCAAGGTTGAAGAATATTCCATTGTATAAATATACCACTTTTTAAAAATCCATTTCTCCATTGTTGGACACTTAGCTGGATTTCATGTCTTGGATATTGTGAATAATGTTACATGAGTTTGCAGATAGCTCTTTGCTGTACTGATTTTATTTCTTTTGGATATATACCCAGTAGTGTGATTGTTGGATGATATGATAATTCCATTTTTAATTGTTTTGAGGAATCTCCATATTGTTTTTCATAGTATGTGTCTTCATTCATATTCACACCAACAGTGGGATGTTAAAGTCCCCTACTATTCTTGTAGCCCATCTCTCCCATTATATCTATTAATATTTGCTTTATATTTTTAGGTGCTCCAAAGTTAGGTACATATATATTTAAAATTGTTATATCCTCTTGCTGAAATGACTTTTTAATCATAATATAATGACCCTTTTCTCTTTTTACAGTTTTTGACTTAAAGCCCATTCTATTTAATATAAATATAGCTACTCTTCCTGTCTTTTGATTTCTATTTGCATGAAATATTTTTTCACCCTTCACTTTCAGTCTATGTGATTTTACAGGTGAAGTGAGTCTCTTGTATGTAGCATATACTTGAATCTTTTTTGTAAATTATTCAGTCACTTTAATCTTTCATTTGGAGAACATAGTCCATTACATTGAATGTAATTATTTATAGGTAAGGACTTACTATGACCATTCTGTTAATTGTTTTCTGGTTGTTTTGTAAAACCTTACTTTCCTTTTCCCTCTCTTACCATCTTCCTTTTTTGTTAAGCTTATTTTCTCTAGTAGTATGGTAGAATTCTTTGCTTATTATTTTTAGTTATGCCAGATTATTTTAAACTGAAGACAACTTATGTTTGATCACAAAAAGAAAAAACAAAGAAAAAAAGAGAAAAACTCTACTTTTTATCTGCTCCCCTTCTGCATATTTTGAATTTTCGATGTCACAATTATGTGTTATATTGCTCATTTTTAAACAAATCATTGTAGTTATTATTATTTTAATAGTATTTTAACCTTCATACTAGTGATATAAGTGATTTACAGACTACCATTACAGTATCAGAACATTTATAATTTGATAGTCGTCTTGCTTTTACCAGTGAGTTATATACTTTCATATGCTTTCATATTACTAATTAGTGTCCTTTTCTTTCATCTTGAAGAACTCTCAGTTGAATTTCTTGTAAGATGGGTCTGGTGGTGGTGAATTCACTCAGCTTTTATTTGCCTGGAAAAATCTTTATCTGTGTTTCATTTCTAAGGACAGCTTTGCTGGGTGCAATTACCTTGGTTGGTATTTTTTGTTTTTTTGGCTTTAGCACTTTCAATAGACCATCAGAATTCTCTCTTGCCTTGCAAGATTTCTGCTGAGATGTCTGATATTAGATATAGTGGGAGTCCTTTGTATGTTATTTGTTGTTTTTTCTTGTTTTAAGTGATCCTTTTTTGTCTTTGAGCTTTAACAATTTAATTATAACATTGGGTAGTCTATTTTGTTTGAATTTAATTGAAGAAAATTCATCTTTTTGTACCTGGATAGTTATATCTTTCTCCAAATTTTGAAAATTTTCTTTTATTATTTCTTTAAATGAGCTTTCTTCTTCCTTTTCTTTTTCTACTCTTTCTTGAACATCAGTGACTCATAAATTTGATCTTTTGGTTTTATCCCATAAATCACATAGGCACTCTTTATTCCTTTTCATTCTTTTTTTTTCCTGTGAGTACATATTTTAAATTAACCTGTCTTTGAGTTCACAGATTCTTTCTTTTGCCTGTTCATTTTTGCTGTCGATGTTCTTTATTGCAGTTTTCATTTTGTTTATTATATTTTTCAGCTTTAGAATTTTTGTTTGATTTTTCAAATTATTTTTCTCTCTGTTAAGTTTCTATGTTAAATTTCTGAGTTGTTTATTTTTTGAAGTTCCCTGAGTTTTCTTAAAACAGCTATTTTGAATTCTTTGTCAGGTGGTTCTTCTATCTCCATCTCCTTAAAATCAGCCATTGGTACTTACTTTGTCCTTTTGCTGACCTCATGTTTCCCTCATTGATGTTGATCTTTGTGGCTGTGCATCAATATATGTACATTCTCATAGGTACTTAATCCATTCTTCACAGTCTGGCTTTGTTTTACAGCATCATTCAGCAATGAGCCTATTCAGAGATTCAGGGCAGATTGAATGGTGAGGACCTGGTGCCCATGACTGCTTTAGCCATTGCAGTGCTAGAAGGTACCCTAAACCTAGGATCACTATGGCTGACAGCCCTGAGTCACACCTAAACTCCATGCTCACCAAGACCAGCAGAGCACTGAGGTGTGTTCAAGACCTGCAGATGCTATTGGCTGCTTGATGGTGATGTATATTCAGGATTCTAGGTCACTTTAATTGGCTAGTGTTGACATGAGTCAAATCTTGAGTCTGTTTTGCTGGGGTTACAAGTTCCCATCTGGTGCCAGGGTGGGCCCAGAGGCTTTGTCCATGGGTAACAACCTAGTGTTAGGGGCCACAAAGTTCACTGTGCTGCGTTTTCCTGTGATGGGACCAGCACTGTGTTTAAAGCAAGGTCCTATGCTTATTTCCCTCTCCTTCCCTCAAGCAGATCATGTCTCTGTCTACACTGCAATGCCTGGGGTTGGGGAAGGGGTGCCACTGGTAATGTAAAACTGTTATTCCTGTTTTCTTCAATGCTTAGTATCCTATTAGTATCCCAAAGCCAGGTACTGTGGTTTCTCATCTGGTTTCCTGAGCTGTTATGAAGGTTTTTTTTTCATGCATAGATAGTTGTTTAAATTGATCTTTCAATTGATAATTTATAGTAACTCCAGGGAGTAGATAATCCCTGGAGCATCCTACTTTATCATATTTCTCTGCCTCTGTCTTTATGAATTTTAAAAAGTATCACTTTATTAAGGTTAAATAACAATTATAAATATATATTCAGCAAACAACAGAGAACCAAAACATGTGAAGTAATAGCTGACATAAACAAAGAGAAATGGAGAATCCTACAATAAAATTGAAGATGTCAGTGCCCCACTTTAAGTAACGGATAGAATAACTAGACAAAAGATCATTAAGGAAATACAGGACTTGAACAACTGTGTAAACTAACTAGACCTAACAGACATATGTGGAATACTGCATCCAACAACAGCAGAATACTCATTTTCTCAGGTGCATATGGAACATTCTCCAGGGTGACTATATATTAGGCCACAAAGCCAGTCTTAATAAATTTTAAAAGATCAAGATCTTACAAAGTATCTTCTATGATCATTTTTATTATTAAATGAACTATCATTTCTATTATGAAATAACAGGAAGAAAACTGGAAAATTCACAAGTGTTGAAATTAAACAAATGAGTCAAATAAGAAATTACAAGTTAAATTATATGGTACTTTGTGATTAATGTAAATTAAAACACAATATACTAAAACTTAATAGGATATTTCAAAAGCAGTGGTCAGATGGAAACTTATAACTTTAAATGCATATATTAAAAAAGAAGAGGCCGGGCATGGTGGCTTATGCCTGTAATCCCAGCACTTTGGGAGGCCAAGGCAGGTGGATCACAAGATCAGAAGTTCAAGACCAGCCTGGCCAACATAGTGAAACCCCATCTCTACTAAAAATACAAAAAACAAACAACCTCATCAAAAAATGGGTGAAGGTTATGAACAGACACTTCTCAAAAGAAGACATTTATGCAGTCAACAGACATGTGAAAAAATACTCATTATCACTGATCATTAGAGAAATGCAAATCAGAACCACAATGAGATACTATCTCATGCCAGTTAGAATGGCAATCATTAAAAAGTCAGGAAGCAACAGCTGCTGGAGAGAATATGGAGAAATAAGAATGCTTTTACACTGTTGGTGGGAGTGTAAATTAGTTCAACCATTGTGGAAGACAGTGTGGCGATTCCTCAAGGTTTTAGAACTAGAAATACAATTTGATCCAGCAATTCCATTACTGGGTATATACCCAAAGGATTATAAAACATTCTATAAATACTCATGCACACATGTTTATTGTGGTACTGTTCACAATAGCAAAGACTTGGGATCAACCCAAATGCCCATCAGTGATAGACTGGATAAAGAAAATATGGCACATATACACAATGCAATACTATGCAGTCACAAAAAAGAATGAGTTCATGTCCTTTGCAGGGACATGGATGAAGCTGGAAACCGTCATTCTCAGCAAACTAACACAAAAACAGAAAACTCAACACCACGTGTTCTCACTCATAAGTGGGTGTTGAACAATGAGAATACATGGACACAGGGAGGGGAACATCATACACCAGGGCCTGTTGGGAAGTGGGGGGCAGGGGAAGGGATAGCATTAGGAGAAATACCTAATGTAGATGATGGATTGATGGGTGCAGCAAACCACCATGGCACATATATACCTATGTAACAAACCTGCATGTTCTGCACATGTACCCCAAAACTTAAAGTATAATCTTAAAAAAAATACAAAAATTAGCTGGTGGTGGCAGGTGCCTGTAGTCCCAGCTACTCAGGAGGTTGAAGCAGGAGAATCGCTTGAACCTGGGAGTCAGAGGTTGCAGTGAGCCAAGATTGCACCACTGCACTCCAGCCTGGGTGACACAGTGAGACCCTATCTCAAAAAAAAAACCCAAAAAACCAAAAACAAAAAACAAGAAGAAACATCCTAAATTGATAACATATCTGTGCTTCCTGAGGAACTACAAAGAACACCAAGCTAAACCAAAAGATAGAAAAAGGAAGGAAATAAGAAAGATTAGAATGGCATTATGTAGAATTTTAAAAAGGGAACCAGTGAAGTCAAAAGTTGATTCGTTGAATATATTGACAAAATTGACAAATCTTTAGCTAGACTGATCAAGAAAAAAAGAAGACTACTGCAGAACTCACAGACATAAAGAAGATTGTAAGAGAATACTATAAACATTTATATGCAAATGAATGAAATTGCTTAGATAAAATGGACAAATTTCCAGAAATTAAAAAACTACTTCAACTTTCTTAAGAATAAATAGAAAATCTTGACAGACCTATAAATCTTTTTATAAAGACTGAATATTTATAAAGCTTATAAAATGATTGAAGATATATGAAATCCAGCTACCCTGAGACCACCATGCTAGAAAGACTGCATGTAGGCACTAAGGTTGACAGTTCTAGCTGAACCCAGAGTTTAAGGAATCCCTGCCAAGGTGACAGATACATGAGTGAAGTCTTCTTTGACCTCCAGGCCAGCCTATTTGCCAACTGAATCCCACCAGATGACTTCAGTTGACATCACACGGAGCAGCAGAATCACCTAGCTGAGTCCTGCTTGAATTTCTGACGCACAAAATTTTGAGATGTATTTTTAAAAAGGATACTGTTTTAAGCTAAAGAATTTTTGGGGTAATTTGTTATGCAGCAATAGATAACTAAAACAGTGGACTTTGAAATAGTATGTTTCAGACTTCTAAAGGTGAAACTGTTATTAATACTTTTGATTGAAAAACAAATTACATATCTTGATGGTGTACAATGTGATGTTTTTACAAGTGTATATGTTGTGAAATGATTAAATAAAGCAAATGAACATATCTATTACCTCACATACTTAGAAGTTTGGTAATGAGAACATTTAAAATCTCTCTTAGCAATTTTCAATGACATTACACATTACTATTGATTATAGAAATGAACATTTCAGTAAACTTTTAATTGAAAATTTAAACATTAAAAATATCCACCTTAATCTGTTAATTAAGAAAATGCTTAATCTTCAAAGCTACAATTTCTCAGTTTTAAATGAGTGTGTATTTTAACCAAGCAGCATATACATACATCTAGAAATTGGCCTGTACGTATAAGATATATACAAGTGTTTATATTTGTGAAGCCTCATACTTTTCTCACAGAACCCCAAAGAATTGTGACCCATTGTCTTAGAGACCAACTAATTCTACTTGTCTTAGTAGATGTAAACAATAAGGTATGATTCAGGAGCTAGCAGCAGCAGTCCTTTAAAGTTCATTGATTTATCATTGAAAGATTTTCTCCATTGGGCTGAGTTCTTGAATTGATTACAAGAAGATTGTTATCTAGGCATGGGTAAAAATTGTACATATATATTTTAACATACATATATAATACATATGCATGTATTTTATGCTGTTCAAAAATAAGTGCTCTGATTATTTTCATCTTTATATATTTCCAGGTATTATTTTCTGAATACACTAGTTGATGTACTAAATTTATTATAGGTACTGATAAATTCTCATAATATCACTTGATTTTTGACATTTGCTTTGGTCAAATTTTACTGTAAGATATCTCATATTTGAGAATGGGATGCCTTCTTTTGACATGTTCATAAAGGAAAATTGGAGGGTTTTCTTCTAATATAGAGTGTCTGATTTTAAGCTAGTTTATCACTGTAAACTTGCTTTTGATTCTGGTATCAATATAATTTTTTTCATTACTCTGAATTATGGGTCTGGTATATTCTCAGAATAGTTTGAAAAGCACTTGAGTAGACTATGTAAGTGTTCTTTCTACTGAGCAATACCTGGTACAAATGGATTATATAGGAACATTTTCCTCTGAGGAATGCAGTGTGTAATGGGTAAATCTACTAAATTTATTCCTGTCATCCCATAATTCAAAGGATGTAAGCTTAAAATAAGAAAAAAGAAAAAGCAGTATCTGAAACTAAATTCACTGGTTCTGAACATTTACCTACAAGCTATATATAGCTAAACACATGAACCTCTCTGAAAATAAGAGAGGGGTAACTCACAAGGTTCTTCCTCATACCATTAACAAAAATAAGTTCCAGATGGATTTAAAATTTAGATGTGAAAAATGACACCATGTGATTACTGTAGGAAAAATAGAAAAAATCAGATTGAATATTGAGAGGGTATGAGAGATTTCCTTGGTTTGGCCTTAAAGTCTTACTCCATTAAAGAAAAAAAAATGGATCAGTTTGACCACATAGAAATAAAATTGGCACATCAACACTAAAACCAAGATTAAAAAGCACATAGCAAAGATGCCACAAAGTTAGAATCATATTTTTATGCAAATATGCTTTTCCAAATTAATAGAAGAGACAAAAATATAAGTTTTAGTTGGTAATTTCCAAAAGGAGAAATTCATATAAATGCCAGGAACCAAGAGAAAAATGCGTAACTTCACAAAAATTAGAGAAGTACAGATTAAAATGATATGGTGGTACAGTTTTTTCTAGCTACCACACTATCAAAGATTTAGAAGATTGCTAATGCCCAAGAATAGAGAAAGATGTGAAGTAACAGGCAATTTCATACAGTGTGAAGGTAGTCTAAATTGACTAACTTTTCTAGAAGGCAAACTTATATTAAAATATTCTCACCATTTTTTTGCCCCAAGAATTCACTTAGTGAGAGGACATAATCACATTAGTATCCAAGGGTGCTTTGTTTCAGTGTTGTTTATAACAGCAAAACTGTCATGAACCCAAATATCCACCCATACAATTGAAAAATAGGTGTTTATTTTAAGTGACAGGCTATATTTATATGCATTGGCATAGAAATAATGCCACAACCTAGTAAGTGATTTTTTTTAAAGGCTACAAAATAGTATGTATGGGATAATCACATTTTCGCTTACATGTATATCAAAGTTTTCAAGACTAACACAAGATCAATAGTGGAATGGTTTCTTTTGGGGTGTATGACTGTTTTCCTTTTTGTTTCATTGTTGTGTGGTTTAATTTTTTTTAAAAAGTGAACTGTGTTACTTTGAACTGTGAAAAGACACTGAAGGCTTGCATTTTAAATAAAATTGAAAATTAAGGATAAACAGTTTTTTATGAAGCACCAGAAATTTACACAATCATTTGAGGATCCCTTGGCTCAAGCCTTTATAAAAGACATTCACAGCTTTGTTCAGATCAGATTAGAATGGTTTACACACACCTCGACTGTGGTTTCTCCTTTTGGAGTGAGGGAAGTAATTCAGTTCTTCCTTCCCCACTGCCTCCCCACTTTTCCATTTCTTTCTTTGTACCTTGTTAGACGGTAACATTAAGACAAGAACAGATACTTGAGACCTTCTTTTCAAGGACTTCTGAACAATACCTAGTTTTGTGTATTTAGGGGATCAAAATAAATACATAACGCACATCAACTTTAATAAAGGCAGCTGGAATGACAGCAAATGTTAACTGAAATATTGGTGGGCAGAACTCTCAAAAGTAAGTCTCTGCTGCAGGGAAGACTTGTTAATAGCCGCCATTATAGAAGGGAGGTCACCAAAGGTTGGCCTTGCTAAGTTTCTCTCTGTCTCTTCCCTTCTCCACTCAATAAATCATTCCAATACTGCCTTTTCCCTGGAGGGGTAAGGTCTATGCAACAGTTCTCAATCAGGGATGAATATCAGAAATGTGGGACTATTTTTGAAACTAAAGCTTCCTGCAAGGTACCTTTAAGAGATCAGGCTGTGTCACAGGAATATATTTCATTTTTAAACACTCCTTAGATGATTCTCATTGTCAGTGAGCATTGGCAAACCATAGCTCATTGCATGAGTCTGCAAAAGTTTGAAGACCTGGAGGCTCTGTATGTCTCTAGATATATCTTTCAGAATTCATTGTCTTTATACACCATCTTTTAAAATTATTTTGTTGGTTTTTCTCTCCAATAAGCGGTGGGCTCTCTCTTCTCTGAGTGCTTAAAATAATTCTTGTGAGCACTGCCTTACTCAAATGGTACTTCTTATATAATGTGTTCCCTGATTCTGCATTATGTCACTGATTCATATATTTAACAAACACTTATTTAACAGCTACCACATTCCAGGCTCTATTATAGGATTTAATGCTATTGACTGTTCTTGATTTTGTATTGTATCCATCCCTGTAGGTAAATGTGTTCATCACAAACCATTATGATAAAGAATTTACATGTCTTTCTGCCCATTCCACTATTGGTGATCAGAGATTGCGTCTTACTCATATTTGTAGTTTCAGTGCTTGAAACCTTCCCTTGCATTTAGTTAGTACTCAGTGAATATGGCCTATGTTATTATTCATTTCTCATAATTGTTATGGGTACATAGTAGGTGTACATACTTATGGGGTACCTGATATATTTTGATACAGGCATAATATGTATAATAACCACATCAGAGTAAATGGGGTATACATCATCTCAAGCATTTATCCTTTTTTTGTGCTACAAACACTCCAATTACATTAATTTAGTTATTTATTAATTTTTTTTTTTTGAGATGGAGTTTCACTCTTGTTACCCAGGCTGGAGTACAATGGCGTGATCTCGGCTCACCGCAACCTCTGCCTGCTGGGTTCAGGCAATTCTCCTGCCTCAGCCTCCTGAGTAGCTGGGATTACAGGCATGCACCACCATGCCCAGCTAATTTTTTGTATTTTTAGTAGAGACGGGGTTTCACCATGTTGACCAGGATGGTCTCGATCTCTTGACCTCTTGATCCACCCGTCTCGGCCTCCCAAAGTAATTTAGTTATTTTTAAATGGACAATAAATGATTGACTGTACTCACTCTGCTGTGCTATCAAATACTAGATCTTATTCTATATAACTATATTTTGGTACCCGTTAACCATCCCCCTTGCACCACACTTCTCAGCCTCTGGTAATGATCATTCTATTCTCTGTCTTCATGAGTTCGGTTATTTTAATTTTTAACTCCCATAAATGTGTCAGAACATGTGAAATTTGTTTTCTGTGCCCAATTTATCTCAACATAATGACCTCCAGTTCCATTCACGTTGTTGCAAATCACAGGATCTCATTCTTTTTTATGGCCCAGCAGTACTCCATTGTGTATATATACCAAATTTTTCTTATCCATTCATCTGTTGACGGATACTTAGGTTGCTTCCAAATCTTGGCTATTGTGAATAGTGCTTCAGTAAAACATGGGTGTGCAGATATCTCTTTGATGTACTGATTTCCTTTCTTTTGGAAGGAAAATACCTAGCAGTGGGATTGTTGGAGCTTATGGTAGCTCTATTTTTAGTTTTTGGAGGAACCTCCAAACTGTTCTTCACAGTGGCCATACTAATTTACATTCCCACCAACAGTGTATGAAGGTTTCCTTTTCTCCAGATCCACACCAGAAAAGCTTTGGATATTCTGGTTCTTCTGTGGTTCCATATAAATTTTAGGATTGTTTTTTCTATTTCTGTGAAGAATGTCATTGTTATTTTAATAGGGATTGCACAGAATCAGTAGATTGCCTTAGGTAGTATGGACATTTTAACAATATTGATTCTTCCAGTCCATGAACTTGGAATTTCTTTCTATGTTTGGTGTTCTCTTCAGTGTCTTTCATCAATCTTCTGTACTCGTCATTGTGGACATCTTTTGTTTTAAATTATACTTTTAAGTTCTGGGGTACAACTGCAGATCTTGCAGGATTGTTGCATAGGTATACACATGCCGTAGTGGTTTACTGCGTCCATCCGCCCGTCACCTACATTACGTGAGTCTCCTAATGTTATCCCTTCCCAACCTCCCCACACACTGCTATCATTCCCCTAGCCCCCCACCCTCCAACAGACCACAGTGTGTGATGTTCCCCTCTCTGTGACCATGCGTTCTCATTGTTCAACACCCACTTATGAGTGAGAACATGCGGTGTTTGGTTTTCTGTTCTTGTGTCAGTTTGCTGAGAATGATGGTTTCCAGCTTCATCCATGTCTCTGCAAAGGACATGAACGCATCCTTTTTGATGGCTGCATAGTATTCCATGGTGTATATGTGCCACATTTTCTTTATCCAGTCTATCATTGATGGGCATATTGGTTGGTTCCAAGTCTTTGCTATTGTGAACATTGCCCCAGTGAACATATGTGTGCATGTGTCTTTATAACAGAATGATTTATCATCCTTTGGATATATACCCAGTAATGGAATTGCTGGGTCAAATGGAATTTCTATTGCTAGATCCTTGAGGAATTGCCACACTGTCTTCCACAATGGTTGAACTGATTTACACTCCCACCAACGGTGTAAAAGCGTTCCTATTTCTCCACATCATCTCCAGCATCTGTTGTCTCCAGATTTTTTAATGATCACCATTCTAACTGGTGTGAGGTGGTATCTCAATGTGGTTTTGATTTGCATTTCTCTAATGACCAGTGATGATGAGGATTTTTTCATATGTTTCTTGGCCGCATAAATGTCTTCTTTTGAAAAGTACCTGTTCATATCATTTACCCACTTTTTGATGGGATTGTTTTTTTCTTATGAATTTGTTTTACTTCCTTGTAGATTCTGGATATTAGTCCTTTGTCAGATGGGTAGCTTGCAAAAATTTTTTTCCCATTCTGTTGGTTGCCAGTTCACTCTTATGATTGTTTCTTTTGCTGTGCGGAAGCTCTTAAGTTTGATTAGATCCCATTTGTTTGTTTTGGCTTTTGTTGCCAGTGCTTTTGGTGTTTTAGTCATGAAGTCCTTGCCTATGTCCATTGTGGACATCTTTCACTTTTCTGCTTATGTAATTTTCTAGGTGTTATATTTTACTTATAGCTATTTTAAATGGAATTACTTTTTTATTTCTTTTTCAGATTGTTTACCATTGGAATATAGAAATGCTACTGAGTTTTGGCGTGTTGACTTTGTATCCTTGCAACTTTACTGAATTTGTTTTTCAGTTCTAGTAGTTTTTTAGTGGAATGTTTAAGTTTTTCCAATTATAATATATCATTTTCAAAGAAGGATAATTTCACTTCTTCCTTTTTTATTTGAATGTCCTTTCTTTCTTTCTCTTGTCTGATTGCTCTAGCTAGAACTTCCAATACTGTGTTGAAAAAGAGAAGTGAAAGTCAACATCCTCATCATGCTCTAGATCAGACGTCCCCAAACTTTTTACACAGGGGGCCAGTTCACTGTCCCTCAGACTGTTGGAGGGCCGCCACATACTGTGCTCTTCTCACTGACCACCAATGAAAGAGGTGACCCTTCTTGAAGTGTGGTGGGGGGCCGGATAAATGGCCTCAGGGGGCCGCATGCGGCCCACGGGCCGTAGTCTGGGGATGCCTGCTCTAGATGTAAGGAAAGGCTTTCAGTTTTTCCCCATTATACTAGCTGTGAATCTGTCACATATGGTTTTCAGTCTTTCAGTTTTTCCCCATTCTCACATATACTAGCTGCAAGTCTGTCATATATGGTTTTCATTGTGTTGGGATATATTCCTTGTAATCTAATATTTTTGAAGCGTTTTCTTATGAAAGGATGTTGAATTTCATCAAATGCTTTTTCACCATCATTTGAAATTATCATATGATTTTTGTCTTTTTATCTGTTGATATGATGGTATCTCACTGATTCATTTATGTTGAACCATCCTTGCCTCCCTGAGATAAATCTCACTTGGTCATGATGAATGATTTTTTTTTTTCATGTGTTATTGAATTTGATTTGCTAGTATTTTGTTGAGGACTCTTGAATCAATGTTCATCAGGGATTTTGGCCTGTAGCTTTTGTTTTTGAATGTGTCTTTGTCTGGTTTTGGTATCAGGATAATACTGGCCTCATAAGATGAGCTTGGAAGTATTCCCACCTCCTCTATGTTTCAGAATAGTTTGAGTAGCATTGGCATTAGTTCCTATTTAAATATTTGGCAAAATTCAGCAGTGAAGCCATTGGGTTCTGGGCTTTTTTTGCTGGGAGACTTTTTGTTATGGGTTCTATGTTTAGTCTTAGCCAAAAGGCTGAGAAGCAATATTTTTAATTATGGGGTCTATCTCATTACTTGTTATTCATCTGTTTAGACTTTGAGTTTCTTCTTCATGGTTTAATCTTGATAGGTTGTATGCATCTAGGAATTTATCCATTTCTGCTAGCTTTTCCAATTTATTGGCATATAGTTGTTCAAAGTAGCCACTAATAATTCTTTGAATTTCTGTGGAATCAATTTTAATGTCTCCTTTTTCATCTCTGATTTTATTTATTTAGAAATTCTCTGTTTTTATTAGTTCATCTTGCTAAATGTTGTCAATTTGTTTTAACATTTCAAAAAAAAACTTTAAAAAAATATATATTTTTGTTTGTTTTTTTGAGATGGTTTTGCTCTTGTTACCCAGGCTGGAATGCAATGGTGTGATCTTGGCTCACCGCAACCTCTGCCTCCTGGGTTCAGGCAATTCTCCTGCCTCAGCCTCCCAAGTAGCTGGGATTACAGGCACGTGCCACCATGCCCAGCTAATTTTTTTGTATTTTTAGTAGAGATGGGATTTCACCATGTTGACCAGGATGGTCTTGATCTCTTGACCTCGTGATCCACTCGCCTTGGCTTCCCAAAGTGCTGGGATTACAGACGTGAGCCACTGCGCCTGGCCTTAAAGAAATATCTGAGACTGGATAGTTTGTAAAGAAATGAAGTTTAATTGGTTTATTGTTCTTCAGGCTTTGCAGGAATCTTCTTGGCTTCTGGTAAAGCCCAAGGAGCTCACAATCATGGTAGAAGGTGGAGGAAGAACAGATATATCACATGGCAAAATCAAGAGCAAGTGAGGGAGAGTTGGGGGCAGGTGCTACATGCTTTTAAAGGATCAGATCTCATGTGAACTCAGAGCAAGAGCTCACTCATTACTAAGGAGATGGCCCAAGTCATTCATGAGGGATCTGACCTCATGATCCAGACACCTCCCACCAAGTCCCACCTTCAACATTGGGGATTACATTTCAACATGAGATTTGGGCAGAGACAAATATCCAAACTATATCATTCTGCCCCTGCCCCTACCAAATCTCATATCCTCACATTGCAAAATACAATCATGCCTTCCCAGTAGTCCCCCAAAGTGTTAAGTCATTCCATCATGAACTCAAAAGTCCCAAGTCTAATGTCTCATCTGAGATAAAGCAAGTCCCTTCTACCTGTAAAATCAAGAGCCTGTAAAATCAAAAGAAGTTATTTATTTCCAAGATATAATGGAGGTATAGGCATTGGGTAAATGTTCCCATTCCCATTCCAAAAGGGAGAAAGAAGCCACAAGAAAGGGGCTACAGGCCCCATGAAAGTTTGAAACCCAGTCATTAAATCTTAAAGTTCCAAAATAATCTCCTTTGACTCCATGTCCAACATCCAGGGCACACTGGTGTGAGGGGTAGGTTCCGAAGGCCTTGAGCAGCTCCATTCCTGCGGCTTTGCTAGATACAGACCCCATGGCTGCTCTCACAGATTGTTGAGTGCCTGTGGCTTTCCCTAGCGCAGGGTGCAAGCTCCCAGTGGATCTACCATTCTAGGGTCTGAAGGAGGGTGGCCCTTTCTTATAGCACCACTAGGCAATGCCCCAGTAGGAACTCTGTATGAGGGCTCCAATCCCACATTTCCCCTTGGCATTTCCCTAGTAGAGGTTCTCTGAAGAGGCTCTGTGCCTGTAGCAGGCCTCAGTCTGGGCACCCAGGCTTTTCCATACATCCTCTGAAATCTAGGTGGAGGGTACCAAGTGTTCTTCACTTTTGCATTCTGCATGCCTACAGGCCAAACACCATGTGGAAATCACCAAGGCTTATGGCTTACATTCTCCAAAGTGGCAGCCTGGGCTGTACCTGGTCCCCCTTGAGCCAAGCCTGGAGTTAGAATGGCAGTGAATCAAGGAGCAGCCTCCCAAAGCTGAACAAGGCAGCAGGGCCCTGGGCCTGGCCCAAGAAGCCATTCTTCCTTTCTAGGACTCTGGGCCTGTGGTGGGAGAGGCTGCCACAGAAGTCTTGGAAATGCCTTCCTGGCCTTTTCCCCATTGTCTTAGATAATAATACTTAACTCCATTTTAGCTGTGCAAAATTTTGTAGCAAGTGGTTGCTCTGCAGCGTGCTTGAATTTCTCTCCCTAAAAACGTTTTCTTTCTTTGATGCATAGCTAGGCAGCAAAATTTCCAAACTTTTACTCTCTGCTTCCCTTTTAAATATAAATTCCAATTTAAAGTCATTTCTTTGTCTGAGCATAGGCTATTGGAAGCAGCCACACTACTTTTTCAACACTGTTGCTTAGAAATTTCTTCTGCCACATACCCTAGGTCGTTACTCTCAAGCTCAAATGTCCACAGATCCCAAGGCCATGAACATAATGCAGACAAGTTCTATTCCAAGTCATAACATGTGACTTTTGTTCTAGTTCCCAATTAGTTCTTCATTTCTATCTGACACCTTGTTTGCCTAGATTGGCAATCCAAATCCTGAATTTGCCTGGATATGGACAGTGGTTCATATCACTATCAGCATTTTCATCACAACAGTTGAGCCAGGCTTTAAGAAGTTGCAAATTTTCCCTCATCTTCTTGTCTTCTTTTGAGCCCTCCAGTGTTTCCAACCTCTGCTCATTACCCAGTTCCAAAGTTGCTTCCACATTTTAGGCATCTGTATAGCAATGACCTGCTCCTTGGTAGGAATTCTCTGTATTAGTGATTGCATTGCTATAAAGAAATACCTGAGACAGAGTAGTTTATAGACAGGTTCATTTTTATTTTTTTTTTTTAGAAACAGGGTCTCATTATGTTACCCAGGCTGGTCTCGAATTCCTGGGCTCAAGTGATCCTCCCACCTTGGCCTCCCAGAGTGCTGGGATTAAAGGCATGAGCCACTGTGCCTGACCATCAAAGAGGTTTAATTGGTTCATGGTTCAGCAGGCTTTACAGGAAGCATGGTGCTGGCATCTGCTCAGCTTCTGGTGAAGACTTAGGGAGCTTTCAATCATGGTGGAAGGTGAAGGAGGAATAGGTACATCACATAGTTAAAGCAGGAGCAGGGGAGAGAGTTTGGGGGAGGTGCCACATACTTTTAAACAATCAGATCTCATGTGAACTCGGAGTGAGAGCTCACTTATCACCAAGTAGATGGCCCAAGCCATCCATGAGGGATCTGGCCTCATGATCCAAACACCTCCCATCAAGCCTTACCTCCAACATTGGGGATTACATTTCAGCATGATATTTGGGCAGGGAGAAATATTCAAACTATATCAGTGTTGTAATCTAAGTTTTTTTGTCTCTGTACCTGTATCTGCATTAGGGGACACCCCAAGCCCAGTAATGCTATGGCTTGTGGAGAATCAGAGAGGTACTGCCTTGATCGTCTTGCATAAGATCTAGAAGAAATCTCTGGATTACCAGGCAGAGTTAGTCCCAAACAAAGAATCTTTTTCTTTGTGCTGAGCTGCCTGGAGCTGGGACAGTGGTGATACAAGTACCCCTGTGGTCACCACCACTGGGACTGTACTGAAGCCATATCTGAAGCTAGCATGGTACTAGATCTTGTCTAAGATCTACAGTAACCACTGCCTGGCTACTGCCTATGTTTCCTCAACACCCTAGGGTTCTACAATCAGCAACTGGCAAAGCCACTTGTGTCCTTCTATTGAGGGTTGCAAGTTCCCCCTGGCCCAAGGCAGGTCCATAGATGCCGTCTGGGAGCCAGGGCCTGGAATCAGAAACCTCAGGAATCTTATCTAGGGCTCTGTTCTCCTGTGGCTGAATTGGCACTTAAACCACAAGACAAAGTCCTTCTCACTCTTCTCTCCTCTTTCCACAAGTAGAGCAGTCTCTTCCTGTGGCTACCACTGCCCCAGGGTCACTGCGAGTACTGCTTGGCTACTCCTGATGTTCACTCAAGGCCTAATTGCTCTTTTTTTTTTGAGATGGAGTTTCGCTCTTGTTATTCAGGCTGGAGTGCAATGGCGCGATCTCGGCTCACCGCAACCTCTGCCTCCTGGGTTCAGGCAATTCTCCTGCCTCAGCCTCCTGAGTAGCTGGGATTACAGGCACACGCCACCATGCCCAGCTGATTTTTTGTATTTTTAGTAGAGACGGGGTTTCACCATGTTGACCAGGATGGTCTCGATCTCTTGACCTTCTGATCCACCCGCCTCGGCCTCCCAAAGTGCTGGGATTACAGGTGTGAACCACTGCGTCTGGCCCCTAATTGCTCTTTAGTCAGATTTTGGTGAATTCTCTCAGGCCTGGGACTCTCCCTTCAGGTACTGGGCTCCCCTCTGGCCCAGGGCAAATACAGAAATGCTATCGAAGAGTCAAGGCTTGGAATCAGGAACCCCCAGAGTCCACTTGGTGCTCTACCCCACTGCCGCTGAGCTGGTATCCAACTTGCAAAGCAAAGTCCCCTTTACTTTTCCCTCTCATTTTCTCAAAGAGAAGGAGTTTCTTTGCTTAGCCACCACAGCTGTGAGTGAGCCGGGTTATCCCTGAAATCAGCACGTCTCAGTCTTATCCCAGGCCCATGATGAATACTACCATGGTATTGCTGCTGATTATTCAGGGCCCCATGGCTCTTTGGTCAGCACATGATTAATCTTGCCAGGACTGAGTCCTTTTCTTCAATATGGTGGGTTTCCTTCTGCCCCTGGGTGTGTGTAGAAATGTCATCCAGGGGCTAGGGCCTGGAAAGGGTGCATCAGAACTCTTCCCAATACCCTATCTTACTGTGGCTGAGCTGGTATCCAAGGTCCAAGACAAAGTCCTCTTTATTTTTCCCTCTCCTCTCTTTGAGCAGAAGAGAAGGGTTTCTCCTGGAGCTGTGAGCTCTGCAGCCTGGGATTGGGGGAAGGGTGACACAAGCACTCCCTTGGCTGCCCTGGCTGATGTCTTAAGTCCACTGGCTCCAAGCCCAGCACTGCACCAGGACTTGCCCAAGAATTGCAGTCCTTTGTGGCTTGGACTGCTTTTCAACTTTATTTAGTATCCTAGAGCACTTTAGGCTGAGCACTGAAGAGAGGCTTGCCAAAACTCAGGTTCTGACCACTGGGATGGATAATTCCCCTATGGCTAGGCCTGGCCTAAATGCTCCCTTTCTGGATGCTGGCTGAATTCTGCTCTTTGTTGCTTCCCACAGTGACAGGGCAGCACTGAGTGTCAATGCAAAGTCCCACGATCATGTGCTCTCCCTCCTGCAAGTGCACAGATTCTCTCTTAATACCACAGTGCCACTGCTAGGGGATGGGGGAGTGGTGGCATTGGCAATTCAAGACTCTCTTTCCTACCCTCTTCAGTGCTGTTTCTGTGATATGAAATTAAAGCCAGGTACCATGATTGCTCACTTGATTTTTGGTTCCTATGAAGGTGTTTGTTTTGTGTGGATAGTTGTTCTATTTGGTGTTCCTGTAGGGAGCATGATCATTGAAGGCTACTTACTAGTCTTGAGGTGTGGGCAGGTGATGTATTCTAAGACCAATAACTATTTAGCATGGCTAGTGTATATCAGGCATGGAAGGAGGTGGTGTGAATTGAGGTTGAAGAGGCAGGAAAGACAGACCATAAAGTTTTGATTTTATAGGCAATGGTACATCACTCAAAGTTTTATGCACGGAAGAGGTGTGATGGGCATGGAGATCTGGGAGCTCTGATGAGCCCCAGAGGGAGCTAGAAGACCCAGAAGTTAGTCAGCTATGGTGGGTCAGTTAGGATTTATTTCGGTAACATGGATGAGGCATCACATAGGCCTAAACAAAGGCTCAGGTGGAGGGATAAGAAAGAGAGGACATCATGATTCATGAGACATTTCCAGTGGTTTACTGGAGCTAGCTTGTACTAGCTTGTGAAAGCTGATTCTTTATTTGTCTTCCACATTTCATGATCAGTGTTTTAATATCAGTAGCTTAAAATTGTCCATTGTGGGAACACTTATGCTATGGAAATTGGTAAACATTGCAAATAAAGATTTTAGTCCATTTTTCTGGAAAGCCATTTTACTAGCACACCACTATATTTAACCTCTGTTTATAGGTTATTTCACCTAGAAAGCCTTACCTATTGCCAAACCTGGATAAAGTTCATCTTTTGTGTGCCCTCAGAGCATTCTACTCCTTCCACATTGTAATACTCAACACTCTATATTTTGTTTTTTTAAAAAACATACAATTTACAATTTTATTTTAGATTCAAGGGGTACATGTGCAGGTTTGTTGCACAGGTATGTTGTCTGATGTTGAGGTTTTACACAGCAGCCTACTGCCGTCACCACTGGTGCCCAAAGACTGGCCTACCTGACATCCTACTCCCCAGCAGAACTTCACCATATCTTCCACTAATAAGAGCACACTAAGCCACTGAGGAAATATAATACCTGATGGGTAGTTTTTCTACCCTTACCCCCTTCCTTGCTCCCCCAGTCTGGAACCTCCAGTGCTTATTACTCCCATCTCTGTCCATGTGTATCCAATGTTTAGCTCACTTATAATGAGAACGTGTGGTATTTGGTTTTCTTTTTCTGCATTAATTTGCTTTCGGTAATAACCTCCAGCTGCAACCGTGTTGCTGCAAAAGACATAATTTTATTCCTTTCGAATGGTCATATAGTATATCATGGTGTATATGTTACCACATTTTCTTTATCCAGTTCACCATGGATGGGTGCCTGGGTTGCTTCCATGTCTTTGCTATTGTGAATACTACTGTAATAAACATATGAGTGTATGCGTCTTTTTGGTAGAATGATTTATTTTTCTCTGGATATATACCAAGTAATGGGACTGCTGGGTCAAATGGCAATTACTTTTTTGTTGTTGTTCTTTAAGAAATCTCTAAACTACTTTCCACAGGGGCTGAACTGATTTGCATTCCCACCAACAGTGTATAGGTGTTCCCTTTTCTAAACCTTGCCAACATCTGTTATTTTTTACTTCTTAATAATAGCCATTGTGACTGGTGTGAGATGGTATCTTATTGTGGTTTTGATTTGCATTTCTCCGATGATTAGTCATTTCGAATGTCTAGGTCAATGTCTAGAAGAGTATTTCCTAGGTTTTCTTCTAGGATTTTTATAGTTTGAGTACTCTGGTTTGATAACCTGTTTGCTTGTTTGCACGTTATGCTGAATTATAAACTTTGTGATGGCAACATGTCTGCCATGTTAACAATGATATCCCCATGCGTATTATACGAGTAATTGTTCAAAAATATTTAGTGATTGTATGAATGGATAATGTTTTATCCCAGTAGTTTGCATGGCAGATATTCATCTACAGCAATTCCGGAAATGGTCTATGTATATGGTCCATACTTTTTCTTGTTTAGGATCATTTGAATATTGAAATTACAATGTAATTATCAGAGGAGCCATGTATATCCTCAGCTTTTGAAGAACAGAAAGAATAGATTGTTTTTCTGATTATAACATAAAGGAAATATTTTTTTAAAATTACATTTTAGTTTTTGGGGTACATGTGAAGAACATGCAAGATTGTTGCATAGGTACACACATGGCAGTGTGGTTTGCTGCCTTCCTTCTCCTCATCTGTATCTGTCGTTTCTTCCCATGCTATCTCTTCCCACCTCCCCACCCCCATCCCTCCCCCATTTCCCCCCAACCGACTCCAGTGTGTAGTGCTCCCCTCCCTGTGTCCATGTGTTCTCCTTGTTCAACACCTGCCTATGAGTGAGAACATGCGGTGTTTGATTTTCTGCTCTTGTGTCAGTTTGCTGAGAATAATGGTTTCCATGTTCATCCATGTCCCTACAAGGGAAACAAACTCATCGTTTTTGATGGCTACGTAATATTCCATGGTGTATGTGTACCACATTTTCCCTATCCAGTCTATCATTGATGGGCATTTGGGTTGGTTCCAGGTCTTTGCTATTGTAAACAGTGCTGCAATGAACATTCGTGTGCATGTGTTCTTATAGTAGAATGATTTATAATCCTTTGGATATATACCCAGTAATGGGATTGCTGGGTCAAATGGGATTTCTATTTTTAGGTCATTGAGGAATCGCCACACTGTCTTCCACAATGGTTGAACTAATTTACACTCCCACCAATGGTTGAACTAATTTACACTCCCACCAACAGTGTAAAAGTGTTCCTATTTCTCCACATCTTCTCCAGCATCTGTTGTCTCCAGGTTTTTTAATGATCGCCATTCTAACTGGTGTGAGATGGTATCTCAATGTGGTTTTGATTTGCATTTCTCTAATGACCAGTGATGATGAGCATTTTTTCATATGTTTGTTGGCCTCCTGTATGTCTTCTTTTGTAAAGTGTCTGTTCATATCCTTCGCCCATTTTTGAACGGGCTTGTTTGTTTTTTTCTTGTAGATCTGTTTTAGTTCTTTGTAAATTCTGGATATCAGCCCCTTGTCAGATGGGTAGACTGCAAAAATTTTTTCCCATTCTGTTGGTTGCCGATTCACTCTACTGACTGTTTCTTTTGCCATGCAGAAGCTGTGGAGTTTGATTGGATCCCATTTGTCTATTTTGGCTTTTGTTGCTATTGCTTTTGGCGTTTTGGTCATGAAGTCCTTGCCTACACCTATGTCCTGAATGGTTTTGCCTAGATTTTCTTCTAGGGTTTTTATGATGTTAGGTCTGATGTTTAAGTGTTTCATCCATCTGGAGTTAATTTTGGTGTAAGGTGTCAGGAAGGGGTCCTGTTTCTGCTTTCTGCACATGGCTAGCCAGTTTTCCCAACACCATTTATTAAACAGGGAATCCTTTCCCCATTGCTTGTTTATGTCAGGTTTGTCGAAGATCAGATGATTGTAGATATGTTATATTTCTTGAGGCCTCTGTTCTGTTCCATTGGTCTATATCTCTGTTTTGGTACCAGTACCATGCTGTTTTGATTACTGTAGCTTTGCAGTATAGTTTGAAGTCCGGTAGTGTGATGCCTCCTGCTTTGTTCTTTTTGCTTAGAATTGACTTGGCGATGCGGGCTCTATTTTGGTTCCATATGAAGTTTAAGGTGTTTTTTTCCAGTTCTGTGAAGAAGGTCATTGGTAGCTTGATGGGAATAGCGTTGAATTTGTAAATTACTTTGGGCAGTACGGCCATTTTCACGATGTTGATTCTTCCTAACCATGAACATGGAATGTTTCTCCATCTGTTTGTGTCCTCTCTTATTTCGTTGAGCAATGGCTTGTAGTTCTCCTTGAAGAGGTCCTTTACATTCCTTGTTAGTTGTATTCCTAGATATTTTATTGTCTTTGTAGCAATTGCGAATGGCAGTTCATTCTTGATTTGGCTCTCTTTAAGTCTGTTCCTGGTGTATAGGAATGCTTGTGATTTTTGCACGTTGATTTTGTATCCTGAGACTTTGCTGAAGTTGTTTATCAGTTTCAGGAGATTTTGGGCTGAGACGATGGGGTCTTCTAGATATACAATTATGTCATCTGCAAATAGAGACAATTTGATTTCCTCCTTTCGTATTTGAATACCCTTTATTTTTGTTTCTCGCCTGATTGCTCTGGCTAGAACTTCTAGTACTATATTGAATAGGAGTGGTGAGAAAGGGCATCCTTGTCTAGTGCCAGATTTCAAAGGGAATGCTTCCAGTTTTTGCCCATTCAGTATGATATTGGCTGTTGGTTTGTCATAAATAGCTTTTATTATTTTGAGATACGTTCCGTCAATACCTAGTTTATTGAGGGTTTTTAGCATAAAGGGCTGTTGAATTTTGTCAAAGGCCTTCTCTGCATCAATTGAGATAATCATGTGGTTTTTGTCTTTGGTTCTGTTTATGTGATGAATTATGTTTATGGACTTGCGGATGTTGAACCAGCCTTGCATCCCCGGGATGAATCCTACTTGATCATGGTGGATAAGCTTTTTGATATGCTGTTGCAATCGGCTTGCCAGTATTTTATTGAAGATTTTTGCATCTATGTTCATCATGGATATTGGCCTGAAGTTTTCTTTTCCTGTTGAGTCTCTGCTGGGTTTTGGTATCAGGATGATGTTTGTCTCATAAAATGATTTGGGAAGGATTCCCTCTTTTTGGATTGTCTGGAATAGTTTCAGAAGGAATGATACCAGCTCACCTTTGTATGTCTGGTAGAATTCGGCTGTGAACCCATCTGGACCTGGGCTTTTTTTGGGTGGTAGGCTCTTAATTGCTGCTTCGACTTCAGACCTTGTTATTGGTCTATTCAGGGTTTCAACTTCTTCCTGGTTTAGGCTTGGGAGGATGCAGGTGTCCAGGAATTTATTCATTTCTTCCAGGTTTACTAGTTTATGTGCATACAGTTGTTTGTAGTAATCTCTGATGATGGTTTGTATTTCTGTGGAATCTGTGGTGATATCCCCTTTATCGTTTTTTATTGCATCAATTTGGTTATTCTTTCTTTTCTTTTTTATTAATCTGGCTAGTGGTCTGTCTATTTTGTTGATCTTTTCGAAAAACCAGCTCCTGGATTTATTGATTTTTTGAAGAGTTTTTTGTGTCTCTATTTCCTTCAGTTCTGCTCTGATCTTAGTTATTTCCTGTCTTCTGCTAGGTTTTGAGTTTTTTTGTTCTTGCTCCTCTACCTCTTTCAATTTTGATAATAGGGTGTCAATTTTAGATCTCTCCTTTCTTCTCACGTGGGCACTCATTGCTATATATTTTCCTCTAGAGACTGCTTTAAATTTGTCCCAGAGATTCTGGTATGTTGTGTCTTCATTCTTGTTGGTTTCGAAGAACATCTTTATTTCTGCCTTCATTTCATTGTTTATACAGTCAACATTCAAGAGCAAGTTGTACAGTTTCCATGAAGCTTTGTGGTTCTGAGTTAGTTTCTGCATTCTGAGTTCTAACTCGATTACACTGTGGTCTGAGAGACTGTTTGTTATGATTTCTGTTCTTTTGCATTTGCTGAGGAGTGATTTATTGTCAATTATGTGGTCAATTTTAGAGTGGGTGTGATGTGGTGCAGAGAAGAATGTATATTCTGTGGATTTGGGGTGGAGAGTTCTGTAAATGTCTGTTAGGTTTGCTTGTTCCAGGTCTGAGTTCAGGTCCTGGATATCCTTGTTGATTTTCTGTCTGGTTGATCTGTCTAACATTGACAATGGGGTGTTAAAGTCTCCCACTATTACTGTCTGGGAGTCTAAGTCTCTTTGTAAGTCATTAAGAACTTGCCTTATGTATCTGGGTGCTCCTGTATTGGGTGCGTATATATTTAGGATCGTTAGCTCTTCTTGTGGCAGTGATCCTTTTACCATTATGTAATGTCCTTCTTTGTCTCTTTTGTTCTTTGTTGCTTTAAAGTCTACTTTATCAGAGATGAGAATTGCAACTTCTGCTTTTTTTTTTTTTTTGCTCTCCATTTGCTTGGTAGATCTTCCTCCATCCCTTTATTTTGAGCCTTTGTGTATCCTTGCTTGTAAGATGGGTTTCCTGGATACAGCACACTGACGGGTTTTGGCTTTTTATCCAATTTGCCAGTCTGTGTCTTTTGATTGGGGCATTTAGTCCATTTACATTTAGGGATAGTATTGTTATGTGTGAATTTGATACTGTCATTTTGATGCTACCTGGCTGTTTTGTTGATTAGTTGATGCAGATTCTTGGTTGTGTTGATGCTCTTTTGCCATTTGGTGTGTTTTTGGAGTGGCTGGTACTGGTTGTTTCTTTATATGTGTAGAGCCTCTTTCAGGAGTTCTTGTAGAGCAGGTTTTGTGGTGATGAAATCTCTGAGTACTTGCTTGTTCACAAAGGATTTTATTTTGCCTTCACTTATGAAGCTTAGTTGGGCTGGATAGGAGATTCTGGGTTGAAAGTTCTTTTCTTTAAGCATGAAAGAAATGTATTGGCCCCCAATCTCTTCTGGCTTGTACGGTTTATGCTGAGAGATCTGCTGTGAGTCTAATGGGCTTCCCTTTGTGGGTAACCCGACCTTTCTGTCTGGCTGCCCTTAGCATTTTCTCTTTCATTTCAACCCTGGTGAATCTGACGATTATGTGCCTTAGGGTTGCTCTTCTTGAGGAATATCTTTGTGGTGTTCTCTGTATTTCCTGTATTGAATATTGGCCTGCCTTGCTAGGTTGGGGAAGTTTTCCTGGATAATATCCTGAAGAGTATTTTCCAGCTTGGATTCATTCTCTTCATCACATTCAGGTACACCTATCAAACGTAGATTAGGTCTTTTCACATAGTCCCACATTTCTTGAAGATTTTGTTCATTCCTTTTTGTGCTTTTTTCTCTGTTCTTGCCTTCTCTTTTTATTTCATTGAGTTAATCTTTGACCTCTGATATCCTTTCTTCTGCTTGGTCAATTCGGCTGTTCAAACTTGTGCATGCTTCACGAAGTTCTCGTGTTGTGTTTTTCAGCTCTATCAATTTACTTATATTCCTCTCTATATTGTCCATTCTCATTAGCATTTCGTCCAATCTTTTTTAAAGGTTCCTAGTTTCTTTGCATTGGGTTAGTACATGTTCTTTTAGCTCACTGTAGTTTCTTACTACCCACCTTCTGAAGTCTGATTCTGTCATTTCATCATACTCCTTCTCCATCCGGTCCAGTTCCCTTGCTGGTGAGAAGTTGTGATCCCTTTTAGGAGGAGAGGTGTTCTGGTTTTGGGAGTTTTCATCCTTTTTGCACTGATTTCTTCCCATTTTTGTGGGTTTATCTGCCTGTTTGTTTTTGTAGTTACTGTCTTTCAGATTGGGTCTCTGAGTGAGCTTCTAGTTCATGGTTGCTGAAGTTACTTCTTTTTTTTTTTTTTAAGCTTTCCTTCTAACAGTCTGGCCCCTTTGCTGTAGGACTGCTGAGGTCCTCTCCAGGCCCTGCTTGCCTGGGGATCAACTGCAGCAGCTCCAGAACTGTAAGGGTTGCTACCGATTTCCTCTTCTGCCATCTTTGTCCCAGAAGGATGCTCGCCAACTGTCAGTGCGTTCTCTCCTTTATGAGGTGACTCTTTGGATCTATGGGGGTCAGAGAGCTACTTGAGGAGACAGTCTATCTTTTATTGGGGCTTAAGTCCTGAGCTGTGAGCTCCGTTGTTCATTCAGAGCTTTTGGGCAGGTACATTTAGGTCTGCTGCAGCTGAACTCATAAACCGCTTTTTGTTCCCAGGTGCTGTGTCCCGGGGAGTTAGGGCTTTATGAGTTTCCATTGTGCTACTGCCCTTTTTGATTTTTCTTTCAGGTCTGCCCCACCCAGCTAGCAGCCCACCTAGCCAATGTCTGCCTGCAGAGGCTTTGCTCAGCTGTTATGGGCTCCGCCCAGCTGCCCTGTGCTCTTCCCGGCAGTCCTGTTTATATGGGCATAGTTAGAACTGCCTCGGCAACAGTGGCCCGCCTCTGTTATGGCGGACTCTCTCTGTTGTGGTAGGTTGCCTCAGCAACGGCGGCCTGCCTCCGTAGTGGTGGAGAGTCTCAGTAATGGCAGACGCCCCTCCCCCACTGAGCCGGACAGTCTCGGGTTCAGTTGTGCTTGCTTTGAAACGCTCAACCCAGAGCATTTCCAATTACTGTTGTTGTTGTTGTTGGGGGTGGGGGGTAGGACCAACCGAGCCTGATCACCTGGCTCCCTGACTCAGAGTCTTTTTTTTATTTTTTAAGTTGAACGACCCAGTGTTCCAGTTGCTTGTTGAAAAGGCGCTGGGATCTCCCATGCTGCGACTCACTGAGTCGACTCAAACAGCGGCACCGGCTCCTGGCGGTTTTTTTGCCTAGGAATCTCCTGGCCTGACTCTCTATTTCAGATGAATGGGCAACTCTGCCATCTCAGGGCTCCAATCGCCAGCTAAGAGGGCTCCCAGACCAGTGGCTTTTGTATGGAGAACCGCTGCAACAGGGCATGGTCAAAGCAGCTGCGTGGGCCAAATCAGCCCCATGGGGGCCAAAACAGCTGCACCGGCTGGAAGAGCAGCGCTGGTGACCCCTCTGCCTGGGTATCTCCTGGTCTGTGGGCAATACAAATTTGTCTGGAAATGCGACGTCCACTCACCCTCTGCACTTTCACTGGGAGCTGAAGTCCTGAGCTGTTCTCAGTCGGCCATCTTCCCAGCATTCCCTCTCAGGAAATATTTTAAGAGATAAATTATTTAATTTTTCTTCCATGTAGATATGAAGAACGTAGTTTTTTAAATATGTTACATATAGCATGGGAAACAAGAGACTTTTGAAGATCTCAGCCTGCATTTTATAATATCTAGAAAAGTACCTCTTCCTTATTTTGACTTGAAAAAAACGTAAAAGTTATTAGCATGAGGAGAAATGCCAGATATAGGTGAAGGGGAGGAAGGCAGCAAATCACACTGCCATGTGTGTACCTATGCAACAATCTTGCATGTTCTTCACATGTACCCCCTAACCTAAAATGCAATAAAAATATTTTTATCATTAAAAAAAGTTATTAGGAAAAGCTGAGACTTTCTGTAACTTTTTCATGTTGACATTATACCTGTCAACATAGATTACTTCCTGTTAAAATGGCTATGTATACTTACATGCATATATAAAAACATATATAAAGTACAGCCATTAAAATGTTTGTGAGAAATTTATAACATAGTTGTGCTCGTTATCTACTGCTATATAACAAATGACCCCAAAGTGTAACAGCCTAAAATAATGCACATTTATTACTGAACCCAATTTCTGTTGGCTAGAAATTTGAGAGCAGCTTAGCTGAGTGATTCAGGTTCAGGGTCTCTCTTGAAGTTGAAGTAAAGATGTTGGTCTATATTATGCCATCTAAAAGCTTGAATGGGGCTGAAGTAAATGCTTCCAACAACAACAACAACAGTAATTGGAAATGCTCTGGGTTGAGCGTTTCAAAGCAAGCACAGCTGAACCCGAGACTGTCCGGCTCAGTGGGGGAGGGGCGTCTGCCATTACTGAGACTCTCCACCACTACGGAGGCAGGCCGCCGTTGCTGAGGCAACCTACCACAACAGAGAGAGTCCGCCATAACAGAGGCATAACAGAGGCATAGCTCACTTGCATGCCTGGCAAGTTAGTGCTGGTTGTTGTCAGGAGACTTCCACTTAGCTGCTCAAGTGTCCTCGTGTCATGGCAGCTTACTTCCTGCAGAGCTAGTGGTGTGAAAGAATAAGCCAAAAAGCTAATATGCCTTTTATGAACTAGTCTCAGAAGTCATATATTCTAATATTGCTATATTCTGTTCTTTGGAAGCAAGTCACTAAATATAGGAAGAAGGGTGTTTAGGCTCTACTTTTTGAATGGAAGAGTATAAAATAACCTGTGGACAGATTTTAAAACCACCATTATGATAAAATGCTATGTTGTAATGCATAGTAAAATGTTAAGATTATTTATGTATATTTTTAGCTTAACCTTCAAGGATCTCTGTGTTACCATGGGGCTAGAGTTGAAAATGCTGCTGCTGCTGCCTGGCCAAAAAGGGAGAGGTGAGACCAGGCACTTTACCACACTTGAAGGACAAGTCCCAGTGCCCTTGCAGGCTACTGTGGGAATGAAGGGTGAGAACACTGCACATCCCACAGCTACCTCCCTACACTGAAACCACTGAAAGTGGCCTCACCCTACCTGGTGGCAGGCCTGCTGACACCCACCTACACATACCACTAATGGTAATAGCTAATATGTCATAGCCACCCAACCTGTCATAGCCACCACCAATACTAGCATGGATGGCTTGGATTCCAGTGGGTTGCTCCACTATTGCTACTGCCATCACCCATATTACACCAGCTGCCCAAGGACCTGGGAATCTATCCACATGCCAGGCTTACCACTGCCAGATTCAAACAAGCCACCTGAAAGCCCAAGAATTGAATCATCTAGGTTCCCTAACACTAGTACCAGTGTAAGCCATGTTGGAGCCCAAAGACGGGCACACTCAGCCTACTGCTGCCACCACTGGTACCCAAATACCGGCCCAACTGACATCCTGCTCCCAAGTAAAACTTCACCATAGCCTCCACTAATAAGAGCACACTAAGCCACTGAAGAAATCACAGATACCATTGACACTGTTTACAGCTGAATAAATCATACAGAAATCACACTGCTCTATGCACCCAAAATAAAAGCCAAAGTGCCCTACCTAACCAAGAACATATATAGATCTTCAGAAAATAGTCTTCCTCCGTGAAGGCAATATAAAAAATAGGAAGAAGTGACTATTACAACAGATGCACAGATATAAATGTAAGTATACAGAAAACATGAAAAAGCAAGGAAATATGACACTTCCAAAGGAAGACAATAATTCTCTAACAACAGATCCCAATAAAAGAGAAAGTCATGAAATCCCCAGATAAAGCATTAAAAAACTGATTTTAAAGAAGCTCACTGACACAAGAGAATTCTGAATACCAATACAGGAAAATCAGAAAAACAATTCAGGATATGAAAGAAAATTTACCAAAGAGATAGATATTAAAAAAATAACCAAACAGAAATTCTGAAGCTAAAGAGTGCATTGAATGAAACAGAGACTACACTTGAAAGCTTCAACAATAGACTAGATCAAGCAGGAGAAAGAATCTCAGAAATTTAAGACAGGTCCTTTGAAATAATCCAGTTAGACAGAAATAAAGAAAAAGGTATAAAAAAGAATGAGCAAAACCTTCATGACATTTGGGACAACATAAAGTGACCAAATATTCAAATTATTGGTGTCCCCAAGGGCAGAGAGAGAATGAAAGGTTTAGAAGATTTATTTAATGAGATAGTAAATGAAAACTTTCCAAGTTTGGCAAGAGACCTAGGCATTCGGATACAGGAGGCTCAAAGATACCCAAACAGACATGAGGCAAAAAGGTCGTCTCTAAGCCACTTATTGTCAAACTGCCTAAAGTCAAAGCAAAAGAGAGGATACTGAAATGTGCGAGAGAAAAGCATCTAGTCACCCATAAAAGAATCTCCTTAAGACTAACAGTGAGTTTACCAGCAGAAACCTTACAGGCCAAAAGAGAATGGATGACATATTCAATGTGCTGAAATTAAAACAAACAAACAAACAAACCCTGCTACCCAAGGATACTACTAGATTTGATACATAAATTCAATAAAGGTGTAACATACAAAAATTGGTAGCATTTCTCTACACCAATAGTTAGCTAGCTGAGGAAGAAATGAAGAAGGCATTTTCAACTGCAATAAATATGAAAAGCATACCTAGGAATAAATTTCACCAAGTAGTGAAAGATCTTTACAAGGAAAATCATAAAACATTAATGAAATAAATTTGTGGAGGACAGAAACAAATGGAAAAAAACCCCATGCTAATGTATTGGAGGATTTAATATCATTAAAAGAACCATACTATCCAAAGCAATCTGCAGATCCCATGGAATCCCTATCAAAATACCAATGTCATTTTTCACAGAATTAGAAAAATCCTGAAATTTGTATGAAATAAAAAAAGTGCAAATAGCCAAAGCAATCCTAAGCAAAAAGAACAAAGCAGAAACATCACATTGCCTGACTTCAAAATCTATTATAAGGATATAATAACCAAACAGCCAAAGGGCTATATGCGCTTTACTAAGGACAAAAGCTAGTTTTAGGGGAGGACAAATTATGTCCTGCAGGAGAAAACAAGGTGAGTTAATTAGCATGGAGGAAGAACTGTAAATGAGACTGATGGTAGGGCTGAACTCTGGTATTAATGGTTTGTCCTTAAACAAGGTATCTCCCCTAGGTGTTTGGTCTGCCCTACCCATCCTGCCTTTATTCCACTATGCGTTGCATAATGTTTTCATGCTTTATTCTGCCTTATTGAATTTGATATTCTGATCCAACCATTTGTGAATATGGTCATCAAACCTCTCACTTCCTGAAGCTGGACATTCCAGGTCAGGGGATGTAAATATTACAAATGAAAAGATTATTGTCCCATGAGAACTCAAATGAAACTTGAGGCTGCATTCATGCAGTGTAAACTGGTAACCAGTGACAAACAATGGAGAAAAATGACTTATGGAAATCACTGCTCTTAACAGTCAAAGCACAGATCCCAAAGATAGACAATGACATCTGATGCTCTTTCTGACAAACTGCTTTTCAGCTTTGAAAATTTAGTGCAAGTTTGCTTCTGTTGATTCATACACAGAATACAGCGTGTTCTTAATATATGCAGGCTCATTTAAGTAGCTCACAAGGAGAAGAGAGAAAGAAAGTCTCTAGAATGACAGGTTGAATTGGTGACTTTCCCAATAAACTATTGTTTATGTTGAAAGGTCACTTTGCAGTATAGAAACTGAGTAGGCTACATCTCAATCGAATGCAAAATGTTTTGTTTTTCAAGGGAGTTGGTAGTTATATTAGGCTGTTCTTGCGTTGCTGTGAAGGAATACCTGAGACTGGGTGATTGATAAAGAAAATATGTTTAATTGGCTCATGATTCTGCAGGCTGTACAAGCATGGTACCAGCATCTGCTTGACTTCTGGTGAGGCCTCAGGAAGCTTTAAACTCATGGTAGAAGGTGAAGCAGGAGCAGGCACATCACATGGTGAAAGCAGGAGCAAGAGAGAGAGTAGTGGGGAGGTTCCACATACTTTTAAACAACCAGATACTGAGAGAACTCACTAGCTGTCCTGAGGACAGCACCAAGCTGTGAGGGATCTGCCCCCATGACCCAAACACCTCCCAATAGGCCCCATCTCTAACATTGAGGATTACAATTCAACATGAGATTTATGGGGGACAACATCCAAACTATATCAGTAGTCTTAAAATATTTCCTTCTCAGATGCTGCAATAATGGATTTCAGTTCACTTTGTATCTTTCTGATGAAGATAAGATGAAGACAAAAATTTTGCAGATTTTTCTTGCCTATTTAACCATGGTTCCTTACCTTCTTAATATTCCTCCAAATGGAATGTACTCCTTTCTTTGCCTTTGGGCCTTATCCCATCCTATCATGTGCTTCAACTCTCTTACACCTGGTTGAAAACTTACCATTGCTTATCTCTTCAAAAAATCTTTCAAGATTAAACTCCTCTATCTTCTATTATTGCCTATTATGACATGATTTAATTCTTTTTTATGGCTGGATAGTATTCCATTGTGTACATATACCACATTTTATTTATCCATTTGTCTTTTGTTAGACACTTAGGTTGATTCCATATCTTTTCTACTGTGAGTAGTGCAGCAATAAACAGATGAGTACAGGTGTCTTTTTGATATAGGAATTTATTTTCCTTTTTGTAGATATCCAGTAGCGTAAGTGCTGTATCAAATCTGAGAAATTTCCATACTTTATAGAGGATATACTAATTTACATTCTCTTCAACAATGTATAAACATTCCCTTTTCTTTGTATCCTTCCCAACATTTGTTATTTTTGTGTTTTTTAAGTAACAGCCATTCTGACTGGTATAAGATGCTATCTCATTGTGATTTTGATTCACATTTCTCTGAAGATTAGTGTTGATGAGTAGTTTTTTTCCCATATGCTTGCTGACCATTATTTGTATGTCTTCTGTTGAAAAAATGCTGACTTTTGTCCTTGGCCCACTGTTTTTTTTTTTTTTTTTTTTTTTTTTGAGATGGAGTCTCACTCTGTCACCCAGGCTGGAGTGCAGTGGTGTGCTCTTGGCTCACTGCAACCTCTGCCTCCTGGGTTCAAGCAATTCTCCTGCCAGTCTCCTGAGTAGCTGGGATTACAGGCATGAACCACTGTGCTCAGCTAATTTATTTTGTATTTTTAGTAGAGATGGGGTTTCACCGTGTTGGTCAGGCTAGTCTCATACTACTGACCTCAAGTGATTCTCCCGCCTTGGCCTCCCAAAGTGCTGGGATTTCAGGAGTGAGCCACTGCACCTGGCTTGGCCCACTTTTTAATGGGATTGTTGTTGAGTTGTTTGAGTTCCTCAGGGATCATTTTTATAGTTTGTTACCAGTGCCTATCTTATAGGATTGTAAGCATTGAAGACAATCTATATATCAAATGTTCAGAAAGCATTCAGTAAATATTAGTTATTAATATTAAACAGTAAGAGAAACTACATCAACAGGACTAGCATGTGTAGAGGAAGGAGCATGATTTCATTGAAAATGCATATCTGAAACTCATATCTGCAACAGTGATATTGGACATGTTACTTAAACTTTCTGAGCTTTAGTTTTCAATATGCAAATAGAGATAATAATAAATATACTAACGTCTGGGCTGAATTGCTATGGAATAAACACAAGGCTGGTACTTGGAGGTGCGGTGCTGACAAATATTTATTTCCTTCCTCCCTAACTTATCAATTAAAATGACCTTAGTTTTTAATATGCCAATAGAGAATAATAAATGTATTAACTTCTCGGCTGAATGGCTATGGAATAAACACAAGGCTGGTACTTGGAGGTGCCAACAAATATTCATTTTATTTCTCCTTAACTTGTCAATAAAAATAACTACTGTTTATTTTAATCAAGCTAATATTTTCTTTCCCATTACCTCCCAATCCTGCTAATCAGTTAATTCAGCAAAATTTTGGCAAAGAAAAAAATTAACCTGTGTATTTAGCATCTTGCAGAGTGAACCATCTAGCTGGTTGATTTTTTTTCATCCTCCAGCCTGGATTCACATTTCTTGCATTATCGTCTAGGTTTGTTTACTTATTCCTAGAGACTATCCACATTCCCAAGTAATATTCTTGTGTACACAGAATTCCCTGCCCTAAGTTAAAGAATAAATATTTGTGAATTGGAGGCAGCAAAATGGGTAGTGAAATCAACCAGAATTGAATGGTCAGGGTCTCCCTGGGGCTATGGAATCAACCTAAGTGGCTGATTCTGAAACTTGATTTTAATTTTGTTAAGGTTTCCTAATCCTGAGTGGATGTGGACATTGTCTCCAGATGCATCCCTATAGCTTTCATGACAATAAGAACATATATTGAGGTTGATTTTTTGATCTTTATACTCCGTGAAGAAACAGTAAGCAATTTGAATGTTTGTCTTTCTGCATAACGTAGACCTCAGATTTGTGAAGAATCTCCTATAGTCTGTGATCTGTGGCCTTGGTAGCATCAGCATCAACTGGAAGCTAAAGATACAAATTCTGAGGCTACATTCTAGAACTACTTAATTAGAATCTCTGGAGGTGAGGTGAGGCCCACCTATCTGTGTTTTAACAAACCCTCCAGGTAATTCTTGTACCAAAGTTTGAGAAGTCCAGCTCTCTAGAGTCTTGTCAAATTCTGAAAGACTCGTAACAGAATGCTTTAAAAAAGAGACAAACTCTACTTTTAGGCATATAAATTTTATGTTGGCTTAAGTCTAGGCACAGTTGCTCATGCCTGTAATCCCAGTGTTTTGGGAGGCTGAGGCAGGAGGATCACTTGAGACCAGGAATTTAAAACCAGCATGCGTGAAATAGTGAAACCCCTGTCTCTAGAAAAAATAAAAAAAATTAGCTGGGCATAGTGGCACATGCTTGTAGTCCCAGCTACTCCGGAGGCTGAGGCAGGAGGATCATTTGAGCCCAGTAGTTTGGGGTTGCAGTGAGCTATGATTACACCACTGCACTCCAGCCTGGGTGACAGAATGAGATTCTGCTCTAAGAAAACAATAACAACAAATGAACAACAAGAAAGTGTTGGTTAAATTACAATTTGTACTGTTTAATTTTTGAAGCCCTGAATCACTTATTTTTTACTTCATATTTTTTTTATAACCCTGGGGCTATCTTTCAGTGCCCTTGAAGGATGTAATGGAATTCTAAAAAATAAACCCCTCAAAACAAAGTAAGTTTTTATATAGTTTTAAAAACTATTCAATTCTGGGGCAGAGTATGCAGCCATTGGAAACTAAACAAATAAAAGGATGCCAAAACTGTATAAGTCTGAGAATCACTCACTGTCTTCAATATTGGCCAGATTAATTTTATGATTTTATGACTAATTATACACATAGATATGACTTGTACTTTTTTCTCTTTATATCCACACTTAATTGAAAACTGTAGAATTATAGTTTGTAATATAAAAAATCTTTTCTCAGAAATGATAAATAATTTTTAGTAGAACTAAGTAAATACCTAGCATATTGAACTTCATGGTACAGATCATTCTTGAATTAACTTTCACTCCTTTGTTGGAATGTGTAAGGTCAGGGCAGTCTGTCAAAATATGGTGAAACAAAACCAACCCATCAGCTGCCAAGCACACCTCTGTTGAAGAGATGAAGGATCAGGCAGGCTTCAGAATTTAATAAAGCCTATTATTTCCTAGAAATTAACTGAGTGTTATTGAACTTTGCTGATGGCAAATAACTATTCTGACTGCAAATTCCTCCATCTATCAAATGTGAATGGCAAGTGAGGATATGGAGAGATGCACACAACAAAAACAGAAAAAAATCCCCTAAAAGAAGGAATCTTATGGCTTCATAACATATTGGCCTCCATGTAGAGAGATACTGTTGGTGACCCACTCACTACTCAAGGACAGCCAATTTGAGTAGTTTTCTGGGGCTAGGACATAGAATTATAGACATAAAGTATGGCCTGAATATTCAGGACCAGCTGACTTAACTCCTTTCAGTAGGAAGTGTCTCAGAAGCAAGGTCTGTGGACACTGGAAGAAAGATAGTAAGGGGCAGAACCCGCAAGAGGATCTGGCTTTGCCCTTCTTGCCAATGAGATATTCTTATAACTTGCTCCTCAGTTACCTAATCTTTTGGTGAAATGGGCCACCTGTAGATCCTCCAGTTTTTGCTTTAAAAATAAGCACAAGAAATAAAATGTCTAAAGCAGTGCCATGCCTGAATATAGAGAAAGAGATAGAAGGATGATAGACAGAAGAAGAGATAGAAGAATGATGCCTGCTTTATTGATCTGGGTGCTCTTGTCCTCCTTACTGCTGAGAGGTGAAGTCCAAGGAGCAGGAAGAGGTGGGGATGGCAAGGAGGTAGAGAATAGGTGATGGCCACAAATGGAAGTGATGGTTCTCAGGTAAGCCATGTGTTTTGGGAGTTATGTTTCAAAGGTATTCTCCTCTATCCTTGGCTATGGTATAGAACAGTTCTTGAGTCCTTTGACAGCCATTCTACATACTGGGCAGCTCTTTTCTTGTATGCTCCTGTTCCGCAAATAACCAGTGTGTAGAATTGTCTGGTGTGATGGATGTGTTGATCTTAACCCTGTTGTGGCTACAGTGCCAGACAAATGACACTGTCTAGCCTGTGTATCACCATTGTCTAAAATTGTTCAGCTTAAGAAGTGGCTCATTTTGTTGAAAAGGAAAGAAATATTTTTGAATTCAGGGTCATATGTGTCATGCTCTCACCTATTTCTTCTCTTTCAGAATGCAAAACACCCAGCCTTATGGCACCATAAGCACAATGAGAAAGGAGGGAGTGTGAATGGTGGCTTCCCCTTATAAGGAAAAATTGCTCCTCTGAGATCTTCCTTTTCCAGCCTAGTAATCACAAGTGTATTTCTGTGTAGCTTTTTTTCAAGCTTGAAGGTTTTGGTTCCATTCCTTCAGCTGCTTTTGGGAAAACTGATCCCACCCGTGGCTCTAGAAGTGAGATCTCTTTCTTAGGCCTGAGATTCTGAGGGTAATCCCATTCCTTAACCATAGATATTGCTTCAGGGATGGATTTGTAATATAATATTCACACTAACAACTCCTGGGAAAGAAGCTTCTATGATCTTTAAATCCAGATTGATTCTCTCCCTCCCTTGAAGAGTATGTATCTCTAAGAGCCACTGGAGCTTGAGACCAGAAAGGGGAAACATCCTGAGGATAAAGTTGACACAGGGAGGAAAGAATCTGGGCCTTCTATTTTGTTGTGGAACTACTGAATCAAATCTACCCTAAAACCTGCCTGCCCTAACCCCTAGACTTTCAAATTACATTAGCCTTTTATTGTTTAAGCTATTTTGAGTTGGCTTTTCTGTAACTTACAACCTAATTCACCCTAAAAATACAGGAATGGAAATGACATTTGAGGGAGGTGGTTAAATAAAGATAATTTCCATCATGTTTTCAAATTACCAGAGGAGACCTCTTGGAGGTCATGGAATTCAGAAATAGGTGGAAGGCATTGCAGACATAAGGGAATCTCTTGGATGCTGGTATTGATATGCCTATCTTCTTTTTCAGTCTAGTTAGAAGTCCCTTGGTAAGCTGAGTTTCTGCCATAGCTGCATAATATTGAGCAGGTACTTAATGACTGTTGTATCTTATTGAAGGAAAGTGATGTTATACTACTGAGAAAGCATGTATACTTCTTCCACTCACTTCTTGGTAAATTTGCTAGTGTCATAACAAGGTCATATTTTCACAGTTCACCAGATTCTGAGTCTTTGAGCCTTTTAGTGAAGAGTGGATCTTTGGGATTATGGGTGATGGCCTTTTGCAGGACACTGGAAACAGTGCCATAGAGCACAGGAAGGGCAGGCAGCACAAATTAAGCCTTTATTATTGCTGCAGTTGCCTCCAAAATGTTTTGACGCTCTCTTGCCCTCTTCAGTTTCTTTCTAAGCTGCATTGATCTCTGTATCTTTCAGTGTTACTTGTATCATATACTTATTCTAGAATGAGTACATGTCAAGGAACTTTCACTTTATGTAATCAAGAACAAATAACACATTGTTCACTCATAATGGAAGCCGATGTTACATACCTGCCAGTAAGATGATTGAGATGTATTTGTCTTGAGGAAGGAGGTCCCATGTTACTCTTCATTCTTTTTTGGCCCCATTATAGGTCCATTACAATTCATGCACATCCAATGTAGAATCAATAGTTGATCCGAGTATATTTGCCTTTTAAAATAATCTATTAGTATCTGTTTCTAAAATAGACTCTATAGTAGGCCACCCAGTTAAGCCTACAATGAATGTAACCTATTTTACAGAATCATCAGGTTAGAGGTAAGCAACAGTTTTAAGACTTTTAATATATATGGCATCCATCAAAACCTTGTGTGATCTGAAGTTTTAATAAATTTTCTTATCTGTAAGAGAAACCATTTATGAAACAAAACAGAGAAAGGATTAGCACAAGATTTAAATAAAATTCTTAATGATTTGTTTGTTCTAATTTATTTATTTATTTGGAGACAGAGTCTCGCCCTGTTGCCCAGGCTAGAGTGCAGTGGCACGATCTTGGTTCACTGCAACCACAGCCTCCTGGGTTCAAGCAGTTCTCATGTCTCAGCCTCCTGAGTAGCTTGGATTACAGGCATGCACCACCATGCCTGGCAAATTTTCATATTTTTAATAGAGATGGGGTTTCACCATGTTTCCCAGGCTGGTCTCGAACTCCTGAGCTCAGGCAATCTTCCCACCTCGGTCTCCCAAAGTGCTAGGATTATAGGCCTGAGCCACCATGCCAAGCCTCTAATTTATTTGTTTTGATTACTTATGTTATACCCAATAGTTATATACAAATGTACCAAAAATCATGATATACATAAAAGATAACACTGCAATTAAATGAACTAAACCTTGAGTCATTTCCAAGCAGTGGCAACCATTTACAAATATCCTTTTCTATGAGATATTGAAATATCTTTGACTTCATAGAATTATTTCCCACTTTCATCACCTGAAGCAACTTATCTTAGTGAATTAGAGGTCATTATGGGCAGGGGAAACATCTAAATCCCACTCAATTGCCCACCACTTTCCTCACCTGCCTCACATGTTCTTAATATCCTCTGTTTTCTTTGGCGGATGACTTGAGGAAAATTTAGGTGACTTTTATGTAAGTGGTTGGAATATTTTAAGGGAAATGGTTGCAAGGAAGTGAATAATTGATCATTCATAGTAATAGAATATTATGATTTGTGTGCCACAGTTAATAATCAAGTTTGTTCCTTATCAAGGATCACAGTGCCAGAAATACCATTTTTCACACGGATCAATTCAGCATGCAAAATTTTTAATCAAATCAATATTTGGGGGGCAGTTGAGGAAATAACCTTGTTCTTCAATTTTCTCTTTCACAGTGATATGTTATGATACTATTTGGCCAAGGGATTCTTTGAAATAGCAGGAGTTTGTTTGGCAATCATTAGTCAAAAGATTAGTGAGTGAGCAGAACAAATTTGAGCCTAAAACTAATTTAACAAAAATTAGTTTGAAATTAAGAAAAATTTTCTGGAATAATATAAATTAGAGTTTCAACACAAAAAAAGTACATTTAGGTGTATTTTTATAATATGGGTTTTAAACAAAGGGGTATACTCCTATCATTGACAAGTTCTAGGATAGCTACAAATGACAGTTCCAAATAGCCATGCACCTTATGAGAAAAATACTGTGTTCAATAAATGAAGTTTACTTAAATACAGATTAGGTACTTCATTCTTTCCCTTCTCACCCCCATCTCCTATCTCATCTACCTCTTGCCTGTTCAGGTACTCTAATTTCATAGTAATTTCTAAGTGGCAGGCTGCCATCTTAAATTGTATCATTGTCTCTGGAACTCTGTTCCATTTTGAAATGAAGCTGAGGAATTAGAAATATTGTGTTGGGATTTATGATGCTGGGAAATGTTAAATCTGATACCGCTTTTTAAAAATTAATTTTTGTGGGTACACAGTAAGTATAAATATTTATGGGGTACATGAGATGTTTTGATACAGGCATGCAATGTGAAATTAGCACATTTTGGAAAATAGGATGTCCATCCCCTCAAGCATTTATCTTTTGAGTTACAAACAATCCAATTATAATCTTTAAGTTATTTTAAAATATACAGTTATTATTGACTATAGTTACCCTGTGCTGTCCAATAGTAGGTCTTATTCTTTTAAAATATTTTTATTTTGTATCCATTAATCACCCCACCTCCCCCACCACCCTCATTGCCCTTCCCAGCCTCTGATAGCCATCCTTCTACTCTCTTTGTCCATGAGTTCAATTGTTTTGATTTTTAGATGCCACAAATAAGTGAGGTCATGGGATGTTTGTCTTTCTGTGCCTGGTTTATTTCACTAAGCATAATGATCTACAGTTCCATCCATGTTGTTGGAAATGACTGGGTCTCATTTTTTTTTATGGCCGAATAGTACTCTATTTGTGTATATGTATCACATTTTCTTTATCCATCGATCTATTGATGGACATTTAGGTTGCTTTCAAATCTTAATTATTGTAAACAGTTCTGCAACAAACATAGGAGTGCAGATATCTCTTCTATATACTGATTTCCTTTATTTTGGTTATATACCCAGGAGTGGGATTGCTGGATCATATGGTAGCTCAATTTTTAGTTTTTTGAGGAACCTCTAAACTGTTTTCCATACTGGCTATACTAATTTCCATTCCCACCAACAGTATACAAGGATTCCCTGTTCCCTTTTCTCCACATCCTTGCCAGTATTTGTTGTTGAAAGCTGGCACATTCTTGCTACCAGAAACCAAGAGTGTATACCTGGTAATAACATATCAAGTAGTATTCCTAATTGTTCAATGGCCAGTTTTTCTTGTCTGATTATTTCTTCAGTTAATAAGAAATATCATCTGTCTGCTATGGACAGAAGGATAGGATGTGCTATAGTAGAAAATAAAATATTGTGTGGATTACAATTTCTTCAAAGGAAAATCTGTCAGGGAATATTAAAGAAATGCTTCTATTTGAATACTTCTTGAAGAAATATTGGAACTACATTGAAAGGCTATTGTTATTCAAATTGCTATTTTCTGCTACTAGTGTTCAGGTGACAGTATAAAATTGAGCAAAGGAGTTTAAAATCATAGCCTTGATCAGAGCCAACGGGCAGCTACCACAAAGAGAAGCCCTATAAAGAGAACAAGTTTTAAGCCACAAATAATGTCATCTTCTCCATACTTTCCTTGAGATGCCTTCTGAATACAAGAACTTCAGAGTAGCACATCCAAATAATGGGAATCTTATGCTCATTTTTATTCTAATTCTCTAATTGACATAATTAAGAAGTTCTTTTCACAAAACATAGGCACAGAAGAACCCAAGTCAAATTTGCCACCATAGCAGTGAAGAGGGACAGCAAGTTGTGGGGAAGTTTTACTGAAGTAAAAAGAAATCCAAAGAGTACATGAGCAATGTCTTAGTAACTTCTTTATATATGACCAGAGGAAGATGGGGAAAGAGGGATATTTTACTTTGAAAATGGATCTACCTTTCTTTTTGAACACAGAGGAAACAATCAAGAGAATGGAACATAATTCAGTAGAACTGGTGTCGCTATCAGGGAGGGTTATAGAAATGTAGCACTTAATATTTAAAAATATAAAGGTCATGGTAAAGGCCAGTTAATGGCGAATAGCTGTTTGAGCCACTACTTGCAGAGAAGGGGTGGCTTCTTGTAGCTATGGTTGACAGTTACCTCTGTTGGGATTTAATGGGGAGATATAGGGTTCCCTGAACTCTAGGTGGAGAGGAAGCTCAGTGTATAAACTGAACATGCCTTTCTGTTGAATTTCACATGCAACATTTTGTTCATGGGTTGAGCAGACATAATCTGCATTAACTATGATATCTGGAAGAGAGTTGAGTATATGACTGTGGTGTGATATGTTCATTAACTTAAATATTTATGACAGTTCTAAGTTCTTTTGCTTTTGGATATGGATATAATTTGATTTTACCTATAAATATATGGAGCAAATGTTAGTACATAAGCCATTGGAATATAGATGAATGGATAAGACACCTTATAGATGCCAATGTGCAGGTACTAAAGGACTCCCAGAATCTAACCCAGGGGTACTTCTGCCATCATAATTCCAGACTCAAGGAACTTCAAAGGCTCAGAGGAAGACAGCAATGAAGGAGAATCAGAGGTTTCCAAGAGGTCAGTCTCAAATAAATATCCCCAAGACCCAAATCAATGGTGTTACCCACCCACACAGGTACTGAGGTAGTTAAAGTCATAACCTTCAACACCAGGAACTGGATATGTTTTAGTGTTAGTCAGTAGCCCTTAAAGCCTTAAAGAGTGGCTAGATGTTGTGTGGAAAGATATAGGCAATGGTATGCTGAAGCTGGCTCATGCCAGTTTGTGAGAGCCAGTTGTGAAATTTTGAGGAGTTTTGCAAGCCAATGATTAAACCACGAGTAGCTTGGAATAGGCCATGCCACCCCTCTTCCCAGGCAGCCAGTTGTTACAGTTTATCAGCACACAATTGGATATGAAGCCTCTGGTATATACAAAAATAAACTAGAATTAGAGGTCTTCTTGGTGCTGACACTATACCCCAGTTTTTGTCCGGTCATGTTTTCTTAATCCTGTTCATACCTTAGAATGACCTAGCTTCCAGAATACCTCATGAGCTATGATCTTTATCTACATCTACTATGCCTATGGCCTTAGTTCTTTGGTGTGGTGTTAATCAGCTTTTAGTTTTTTCTTGGTGGTCTTATTCTGCTGGAGACCTTAACCAGAACTTAGCTTACCAGCCTTTAGTCTTGGCTTAGATCCCTGCAGCCCCAACCTCATAGTGTCTCAGAGAACTAAATAATCTGTTCAGTGTCTGTATGTATATATTGAATAATATCCCTCATTGTAGTAGACTGCTGGTGCTCTGTCCATATCCTTTGACACTTAGCATTTTACTATATGCCAAGAGCATCTACTGCAGACACCTGCAGCTCTCTCCTTGAGGGCTCTTCTTCAGGTCACAGATGGGGCAGGCAGGCTGGAGGTTCTGGCAAGTTAATGAGGAGTTAATAATGCTGAGTTAATCAGGAACCCTTATCCAATATCTGATGGCAAATGGAAGTTAAATACCCCAGTTAACCAGGTACAACTCTGAAGAATGTTCCATAACCATCTCCCAGAAGCCTCCAGTGGGATTGGGCTCCAGTTGTCCATACAGGTAACCTGTTTATTAACACATTTCCTGTTGCCTTCTTCCCAGTCCCTGTATCACTTTCCCTCTCCCCTGCTGGTACTCCTGGGATTACCTACTAAATAAACCACTTGCATGCCCATCTTGTCTCCTAATCTGATTCTGGAGGATACCCAGCCTGAGACACTCATCTCTCTCATCATTATGTCAATAACAGATTGTAAGACATTTATGAACCAAATTCTGAAAAAAATGTTTGAGTTATAACACCTGAATAAGAAGATTCTTGGGTGGCACATCACACACTAGTAAATGTTCAACTTGGCATCTGCTTTATTTTTAATGCTGTGTGATGGCCAAACATTTTGCAGTAGTGTTTGCTGTGTTTTCCCTTTGCCATGATCAAAGTAATGCAAAAGGGATACATACATACTCGTTTTTCATTGTGCTTTATTTTAAAATCTGTATAAATACGAAATGACAGAGGTGTCTGTTTACTAAACACTGCATTTGATTGTAGACATTACACAGTATGCACAATATTTCAGCTTGTAACTGTATCCTTTTGCTGTTGGTAAAGAATTATATACCTTCCAGGACACAGTTAATCTAGAAGCTGCATCAGCCACCATTTAGGGGAACCCAGGAGTGCTTACAATTGCAAAAGTCTGGGAAACATTTGAGCCATACTGGCTGAAGTCTATGGACTGTATTTTGAGTAATCTGAAACAGTAAAGGAATAAGGGAGGAGCAAGAAAATTTCTAGAGAGAGAAAAAAACATTCAAATTAATGCAGTGATCAAAATATTTTCACATGCTAGTATTTTCCATTTCTTTAGTAATATAAAGTAAATGCCCAGACCCTAGAAGTATTGAAAGTAAAGTTATATTGTAAATTTGTATTTAATACCATTGCTGAATTTCCAGATTTTCTTTTCAAATCCACAAAAGAAATGCTGGGATACAAATCCCACAACTATAGTTGTTTCAAGTTTAAGCTTTGGATTCAGTGTATATGTGTACAGAAATTATTCAATAGTACTAGATCATTCTAAAATTTACTTTTTAGCCATGGAACATCAATTGCTAAGGTCTGTTAACCACATTCAGTACTCCTTCCAGGTTTGGGTTTTTTTTGGGGGGGGGGGTCAGTCTATAATTTTTCTATAATGCAAGGTCAAGCAAAAATATTAAGTGGGCCCCTTTTTCTAACAACCATACATTTCTTAATTCATATAATTGCAGACAAATATGACAGCCTGTGATCCTTTATTTGATGGCTTCTAGGATGCTATTCTTACAGATTCAACATCTTTTAGGGCGCTCTCCCAATGGAAGTTTTTGAACTTGGTGGTTTAGGTAGTATGACTCCAGGTCTTTTTTTCTGTTTTTATTTTCATATTCTGTGAGTCAGCGATGCTATCTGTAGAAATGAAGATTTTCATGTAGATGATGAAATGTCATCTCAGTGTAACACCTCGGGGGAGATAGTACTTGCCTCCAAGAAGGTAGGGTATGGCATCTTGAGCCATGCCTTAGTATGAGAAATTTTAGTTTTGTCACCCCTTACTCTTTACTTTTGATTATTTTTAAATCTAAGAAATGACTTTTCCATTTTATAAAGTAAAATAATTCCTCCCGCCATGGTGGTTTTGAATAGACTTTAGCCCTTTATCAATTTTCTAATTCTAAAACTCTTTAAATTTTATAAAATATAACAACTGCTTCCTCCACCCTGGTTTTGAATATATACTGTCAGCTCCCTCATCCTTTCACAAGACTACCTATTCAATTATGAAGCACAAATGAGAATATGCTATAGTGAGGTTTAAAGAAGAAACTCTTATGGACTGTGTGGTGGCTCACATCTGTAATCCCAGAGCTTTGGGAGGATGAGGCAGGAGGAGCATCTTGAGGCCAGGAGGTTGAGGCTAGCCTGGGAAACAGGGACACTCCCATCTCTATAAGAAACTACAAAAGAAATTAGCTAGGCATGGGGGTGTGTGCCTATAGTCCTAGTTACTCAGGAGGCTGAGGCAAGATGATTGCTTAAGCCCAAGAGTTCGAGGCTACATGACTGCACCACTGCACCCCAGCCTGAGCAACAGAGTGAAATTCTCTCTCTAAAATAAAATAAGCCACTTATGTTTAAGATCAAACCCTATTGTCCTCTTGATCTATGCCAGCTGAAACATACTGCTCTTCATCCCATTTTAGATTCTAGCAAAAGATAATTTTATTTTATTTTATTTATTTATTTTTTTGAGACGGAGTTTCACTCTTGTTACCCAGGCTGCAGTGCAATGGCGCGATCTCGGCTCACCGCAACTTCTGCCTCCTGGGTTCAGGCAATTCTCCTGCCTCAGCCTCCTGAGTAGCTGGGATTACAGGCACACGCCACCATGCCCAGCTAATTTTTTGTATTTTTAGTAGAGACAGGGTTTCACCATGTTGACCAGGATGGTCTCGATCTCTTGACCTCGTGATCTACCCGCCTCGGCCTCCCAAAGTGCTGGGATTACAGGCTTGAGCCACCACGCCCGGCAAGATAAATATTTTATGAGCTGCAATACTCACCAATTTTTCAAAGGAGTATGGTAAAATAACCTAATTTAAGATTCAAAATCATCATCTACAGTCCATTTTAAAGTGAAAATTCTCTAAAAAGAAATCCTATTTTTATATTTTCTCATAGAAAAAAAAGGACAGAAATAGGAAGTAAAATATTTTCCCTTATTGAAAATTTTCCATGTATAGAAGGCATCCAGGTTGCCTGGTGACCTCATTGAAAGGAAGAGTATTTATTCTTCTACCCTTACTGCAAGGTTTTATCAGTACCCTTTTATAAGCAGCAACTTGAGTGTTGGCCTGTCTTTAAGGGAGATGTGGACTAAGATGGAATCATTTATTATAAAATGTCCCCATAAATCTGGAATATGCACCTATCATTTTTTCCATTAGGATAGAAACTTAACAAAGTATATGTTGAAAAAGTAAAATAAACTCATTCACTTTCTCTTTTCCCTTAGCCTTTATTTTCCAGGCTATATAGGGAAATGTCAATGCTTCAGAGTAAAGCAAAGTGGGCAAAAATCCAAGGGATTAAATTTAGTTTCAGTGGCTGTCTTCTCACCATAAAATATTTCCAAGTTAGCTAAATTAATTGAACATGCAGTTATGAAATGGAATGCCCCAAGGATTTGGTAGCAAAGGGCTGATGTGATATATTTACTTTTCTAACCTGAATTTTTCATCTGCGTTACGGGTTTGGCTTCTAAAAAAGGAAGTCAGCCTGGATTGCTGACCCTTCTTCCATTTGTTGGAGAGTTATCTCTAATAAGAGAATGTTCATGCAGAAATTATCCTATGTATGTCCACACACACACACACACACCCCAAACTCTAGACATCCCCCCCACTCTGTGTGTGTATGTGTGTGTGTGTGTGTGTGTGTGTGTGTGTGTGTGTGTGTGAGAGAGAGAGAGAGAGAGAGAGAGAGAGAGAGAGAGAGAGCTGATTTTAGTTTCCATGGAAATGGGCTAAATAAGGACTTTAGCAGACAGGAGTGAGTGCTACTTCTCCTTTAGCTGTTCCCAGCTGCTGGGTTCCAGCTCAGTACTATTGAAACAAAATCTGAAATCATCCCAATTCTTCACATTATGATATTGTAATTTGGTACCTGTAACACATAATCTGAGATTCAAACTTTCCTTTGTGACAATGATAATCATTCATCCATTTAGTTAGTCCTGTGAAATGAACTAAAAAAGAACACTCACCCACCAACTCCTGACAATTGTTTTGACACCCAGTGTATATATACTGCTTTGTTACTTTCCTCCTAGGGTTTTTCTCCTCCCTCTCCATACAGGTGATGACCTGTAACTAATACACCCAACATTTCCTCTCCCCCATCCCCAAATGCCCAGGGAAAACCAGAATTCTACAGAAAGAAGAGGCCAACCTTATATTTTTCCTTAGGCCTCTGTTGACTTCTTGTAAGCCCAGGCAGGTAGGCATATAGGGTGCTTCCCACTACAATTTTATTTCCCCATTTGTGATTACTGTATATATTAAACTAAGGCCAGGAACTGGTTTTTCTTTTCTTTCAACAGAGACAGCGGTGTAACACTGTGACTGTTAAGCCAAAGAAAGCACCACATACAAGGTTTTATAAAAAGACATTTGCTACTAAACAAACAAACAAGTGAAAATCCCACACCTCTACCTGTAGGATATTGAATCATACAAACTTTTTTTGATTGCTCATGTAGTGTAAACAAAACAAACTATAAACAGCAACAAAAAACACATACTAATTACTCTTAAAGAGAAATGAAATACCTGAACATAAAGAAAAGGACAGGTGTGGTGGCTCACACCTGTAATCTCAGCACTTTGGGACACCTCGGTGGGTGGATCACCTGAGGTCAGGAGTTTGAGACCAGCCTGGCCAACATGGTGAAACCCTGTCTCTACTAAAAATACAAAATTATCCAGGCGTGGTGTGTGTCCATAAACCCAGTTACTTGGAGGCTGAGGCAGGAGAATTGCTTGAACCTGGGAGGTGGAGGTTGCAGTGAGCTGAGATTGTGCCATTGCACTCCAGCCTGGGTGACAGGGTGAGACTCCATCTCAAAAAAAAAAAAAAAAAAAGAAAAGAAAAAGGAAAAAAAATCAAACTGGAGATATTCCCCTGGCCCACTGACATTTGAGTCTCTGTTGTATGTCTAGTAGAGGATTAGAAATATGCCTGAAAAACTGAAAGCAAAAAAAGAAATATGTGAGTGATAGATATGTTAATTAGCTTGATTTAATCATTCCACAATGCATACATATATCAAAACATCACATTGTATCCCATAAATATATACAATTTTTATGTCAAAAATAAATGAATAAAAAAGCAAAGGTGAAAGCAATACATTTGAAATCTCCTTTACATTTGAAATTTGATATCAAGATTGAAAACAGGATGCTTCATTGGAAGATGGGATTTTAATATGAAAAGATAGTCAACTAAGGACTCAATGTATTTGGCATGATCCATATCCCAGGTTTAGCGTGCGATGTGACTTGGTGGCTTCTATAGTGTATAAACTCCATGTGCAAGCATGAAAGATCGCCCTCTGGTGAAACCTGGTCAGATGGAGAGAAACTGTGGAATTGCCAATCATCAGTGGGATGGTTTTCCATGCTGATTTTGTTTCTGTGTAGGTGTGGGATGATGTAAATATATATTTTAGGCATTAGAGAAACTCAAGTAGTAAAAAATACAGGATTTTTTTTTGAAAGAGTTGGCCATTTGTTATTACATTGATTTTTTAAACTATCTTTAAAAGGAAAAAAATACTGTACACATTTGCCTCAAATGTAACAAGTTAGTCTTATTTTTATAAAGAAATGCAGGGATCTAGGTTGGCATACACAACCTCTTCAGATAAAACATTTCTGTTTGTATTTGTGAACGATTCCCCTATAGATACTGCAAATAAGCAGTATAAACATCTAGGCTTGTTAATGTTCAGAAGGGCCTTGCTATGACAATGCAGAGGGGCACCAAAAAAGGTCTGTGTGTCTCTTGACTTTAGGTAAAAATGATAATTTATCAATGCCCCTTGCTGCAAAGTATTACAACTCTTTGTGGGAAATTGTTCTGGGTACATTTTTGATTAAATTCCACCTGAGCACGTGCTGCCTGTCATGGAGAAAAGTGACGTGACTCGCACTTTGTAAAACTCTTAAGTTTGACTGTTATTTTTTTTTCTAGTAGGGTTTTACGCTTATCTGTCTCAAGACTGATGAAGCTGAACTCATTATGTGCTCTAGCATTTTGATACTTTTTCCTAGTTTGAAAATAGTTTATTATGACCAGAATCACCCATTTGCCTAGTGTGAAGAAATCCAACTAAAATACTGTGAAACACAATATAACTATGGTTCTTTCTGGAGGAATAGGTGATAAGATTTCTGAATACTGAATTAATGGTTACTTTAATGGTTACTTTGACTGACAAGCTGTGGTCTTATGATCTATTTCCATGGAAGCAACTTAAAAATTTATTGTGATTTAGCCCAAAACTTTACAAAATAATATGCAATTTCGGGAACTTCACTAGCAATGACAATAAGAGAGTGGCCATGTTTAAATGTTTAATTTATGTCTAGGGTGAGGATCTTTTCCAGCATTACTAAGTATTCAACATAGCTTTTCTTCTTTTTTTTGTTTTCTGACCTACTACAATTGGACTGTTAAAGGAACATTGAACAATAATGACTATTTTGCCATTAATAATTATTGGCAGAAGTTATCTTTGATGTTAAAAATACTAAGAGCATTGGCTATGTAGACATACTTTTTACAAGTTTGAAGTATTTGCACATTTACAGAAATGAAAGAAGTCTGATCAAGAAATTACTAAAACCAAGCTGAAATTTCTTTTGTTTGGGCCTAGTATTCAATAATTCAATAATTCTGCTCATGGGTTCTAAGCCCGAGTATAAACCATAACAAATAGTGGGTGGTTGTATTATGGGATTGTAGGCAATAGGAAAAGAACTTGCGTGTATTCTAAGTTGCTGAAGAGGAATTATAGGTCAAAAATTCAAAAGAAAATGTGGGGGTTCCTTTATTTAGAAAATCATAGATTCAGGCTCTATATCTTTATTTTATAAAGAATCCAGAAAAACTTACATAATTCTCAGCTCATATATTCAGTCATTCCTCACAGATTTGGTTGTTTTCAGTTTCTCAATAATTATTTTTTCCCTGTTATAGTGTATGCCAAGATTTTTTTGGGGGAACTGTACTAGGGTTCCTCTTAATGTCTACTCCCAACTACCGTGTGTGTGTGTGTGTGTGTGTGTGTGTGTGTGTGTGTGTGTGTGTGGTGGGGGAACTGGTATAAGCTTCTAGTCTTGGATAGTTCTTCTGTTGCTTGTGTGACTTTTTTCCTAAATGGATGTTGCCTATCACCAGGCTTCCATGCATGGCACTTCCTTTCCTTGAGGTGGATGAAATTCACCAGTTTTCCCATCAAACTGATGCTAGGGATAAATGGAAACTGCCTACTTCTTCCTAAGATGAGGAGTTGGCAAGATGGCGGGACCACCCCATATGTCCTTCTTCCCCACTTCTTTCCCCTTTCTCTGGATCACCGAGCAAATATTCTAAATAAATTTCCACAATTCCAGACCTTGGGAGAGATCTCTGTGGTTTTGGGTCTATGCTGTTCTTGCTTATGACTTGGAAAATTCTAACAAATGCCGTTTTCCCACTATGAAACTGTTAGCAATTTTTAAATTGCAAGGCACATTCACGTTTCCAGGTTTCTTTTCGTTAAAGGATAGTTTGCCTGCTCTTAGCTATGCTCATGCACAAGAAACATATAGAAGGGGAAGATGACATTTTTTCAATGGTATCCTGCAGACATCTGAAGCCCTTGGCCTGCCAAACCTTACAGAACCATAGGGTTGGGCTTGCCAAGGCATTTCAATGTGCCTCAAATGTGTTGGGTGTATTGTAAAAGGTGGTGTGCATGTGTATGTGTATATGCATATTTGTGATATGTGTGTATGTAAACATGTGCATATGTATATGTATATGTTTCTATGTGTTATAGTTGTGCACAAATATATGCATGTGTACATATATGTGCCTCTGTGTGTGTGTGTGTGTGTGTGTGTGTGAAGCAGAGCCAATGGGTCACTACCAGTTTGCCCAGCCACCCACAGTCCTGGGAGGCATCATGACAACTGCCTTGATGATTCTGGATCAGTGAGCAAAGGCAATTTTGACAGGATGGTAATTTAAAGAATAAATATCTGAAAGGCTGAGCTAAACATGTTCAAGATTCATCCTAGGAAATTGTTAAGGAATCATTAAGGAAATTGTTTTGCCGAAGAGAATGTTACCAGTTTTCCTAAGCATGAACCTGGAATGAGTAATGGAAAAGGGCTGGGTCTTTGCCACTTTGCAGGAATTAGACAAAGCACTTTGTAGACCCCAAAGAACAAAGCCCTCAAACTTCACATCAGATGCTACAAAGTTGAACTAATATTCCTCCATCTCAACAGAAGGCTTCCCTTATCATGGTTGGGCAGAGGATGATGGAAGGGGCACTGATCAGCCATTAATGCCTCCCTGGTGCTTCAAACAAGGCCAAGTAGGGATTCACTCAGCCTTTGCCTTAGGTCAACCCAGGTGGATTCCATGATGCCTGAAGTTATACCAGAAGCAGCAGAGCCAACAAGTACAGTATAGTCATTTATTCTCCAACTTCCTCCAGCAACCTGTATTTTATCTAGCTTCTGACTAGGAGTCAAGAGAACTGGGCTTCTGCATATCTGTGTACAAGACACAACTGTCCTTTTTTTTTTTTTTTTGAGATGGAGTCTTGCTTTGTCACCAGGCTGGAGTGCAGTGGTGCAATCTCAGCTCACTGCAACCTCAGCCTCCTGGGTTCAAGCGATTCTCCTGCCTCAGCCTCCTGAGCAGCTACCACCATGCCCAGCTAATTTTTTTTTGTATTTTTTAGTAGAGACAGGGTTTCACCATGCTGGCCAGGATGGTCTTGATCTCTTGACCTTGTGATCCACCCACTGTGGCCTCCCAAAGTGCTGGGATTACAGGTGTGAGCCACCGCACCCAGCCACACCTGTCCTTAAATGCACCCATCTGTCCATGGCCATGGTTTCTTCTTTGCCCACTACGAATATTATCAAGATGAATGAGACTTATTCTCTCCATGTTTGTTTGAGAGTAGGCTACTACACATGTGTGAAAGCATGCCTGGTGTAGACATCTCAGAGTAGGGCTCATTTGGGAGCAGCCCTTCCAAGGATGTGGTATGCAGTTGCAAAGCAGCATATAACTACATATAACCTGGAAATAGGCTGCTCTTCCCTGGTTCTTTGACAGGGCACACTTCTATATGTTGGCTTTGTTGGCTGCTGCTTTTATGTGTGTATGTGTGTGTGGGATGGTTACTGAAATTTTGAGGCTATATATATTTTGTTGCAACAGTGAGAATGTGGTAGCAACCTGGTATTCCTCTTGCCAACAAGAGCACAGTACAGAGGGCTCCTTTCCTTGCCCTGCTGTGGAGGGCATATTTAGCTGGTGTGAGAACATGAATTGGCACTGAAAATATGTTTGCAGAATAAATAAATGAATGAATGAAAGAATGAATGAAGAATAAATGAATAGAAGTAGGCACTTGGCTTGGCATGAAGAAACCAAAATTTGGAAGCGTTTTTGGTTCCTTAGAGAAAAAGATAGTTCAAAAGTTTTTGATTGCTCATTACCCAAAACAAGGACACCAGGATCATACTCCCAAAGAGGTCTTTATTAATTTAGGACAGTGGTTCTTCACCCTTTTTGGGTCACAGACCTCTTTTGCAATCTGATAACAACTATGAGCCCTCTCTTTTGGGAAAATGCACATGTTGAACATATACACACATTTTTGCATATAATTTAATTTTAGGGAGCTCAGAGACCCCTCCCATGAACTCATTCATGGCCCCCAGGTTAAGACCCCCACAATTTAGATAAATAGAATTTGGCAGGAAAGTGACAGAATGGAGAAAGAATTGAGGCTAAGAACTAGATTTCAATTACAGTGTCATATCTGTATCTAATTAGCTTTGTGAATATAATTTCATTCTCCAGGGTTCTGTTTTCTCATGTGAAAAACAAAGGGGTAGGCTTAATTCTAACCAAAGATTCATCTGGTGTCAGCATTCTGGAGGGAGAAGCTGCTGGCACATTCCACAGGAACGTCACTTCTTTCACCAAGGTTTCTCTGTTGGTTGCCTCCTTGGTACGCATTGCTTTCTTTGTACTTTGAAAAGAAGGCTTCTTTCCTCACCAGATAGGCTCTAATCAGGTGGTGCCAATTTTAATCTAACTCAAAAATCTGCACAGAGGCCATAGCTGTCTGGTTGCCTCACTTCCTCTTCCTTCCACGGTGCTCTCATAGATATCAAAGAGGACTTCAAACAAATCACCTGGGCAGAAGCAGGGCAGGTGAGAGGCAAGCTGGGGGGGACATCCTGGCACTGCCTATTCAGGTGAACTGATTATAGCTCATCCACTTTCCTCTTTGTTTTCTCCTAGACTGGCATGAAACAGAAATAAACAGTTGTAACCACCACAGGGAGGAACTCTGCAATGTGTTGGCTGCAGCCATTCTTAGTTCTTTGCCAGCAAATCCACTAACTTAATATTTTCCTTTGTATTGCAGCTTTACTATGCTTTTAAAAAATAGGAACTTTATGTCTTTAAATACCTGGTGCTTTTAACAAAAAGTTAAAGCAAATTACCTAAAAGGAATGTTTACATTCCCTCAGACAAGCCAGGTAGAGTTATTCAATAATCAGTGCTATCCGTTCTCCATCCTTAAACCCAAGTACCTGTATCCATTTTTTTTTCAAAGATTGTAGTATGATGCCAATGTCCAGGGCTTGCACCCTCTTTACAGTGGCCCCACTAAGTGGTGATCAGCTTAATTTTGAAGTCCTAAAATGACTGGTAATTAACTACCTTCTATGGCAACTCATTGCATTTGTAGCCCTAATCTCAGGCTCCAATCTATTTCTCAGTAGCTTTACATCCTGAGTCCTAGTGCTACTGTGTGAGATTGACAATTTACAAACAATGTTTTGAGTCTCTTTTCTTTGCCAGGCCTTTCCAAGAGTGCTTTCCAAATGTCATCTCTCATCTCACACAATCCCCACAATATACCTGCAATGTCACTCAAAGGTAGGCTCTACAAGAACAGATTTTTAAAAATCTGATTTGTTAACTGTTGTGCCCCCAGTCTCTAGAACAGTATCTGGGCAATATTTGGCACTCAATAAGTATTTGCTGAATTTAAAGAAATTTACTGATATTATCCCCATTTTACAGATGAGAAAACAGAGTCACAGAGGTCAAACACTACTATAAGCTACAGGGGTACTTTAATAGGATCCAAACGAATAAAGCCATTATGACGAAGATAACATTTGTGTCCAAGAGGCTCTGCCTCATGCCACACCCCCAAGGCAGCTGCCCATTCCACTTGTTCTTGTGATGGACACAGCTGAGCTCTGTCATTGGCACTGGAGAAAAGTGGTGTCATAGTCCCAGAATGCCACTTACAAATGGGTGGTGGTTAGTTAAAAGAAAAGGGTCATAAGGGTTACCAAGGCCCTCATTTGGAGCACTATGCTACATAAGTAAGTGTGGCCATGGAGGGTAGCATCTGATTATCTCACTTCTCACTGAAAACTGAGGGAGTAAAAGTGGTTCAAAAGGCAGAAGCAAACACAAGCAAACACAAACCACAAACCAAATAAAAGCGAAACAAACACCAAAGAAACTAAAAACTCCAAAACCTAAAATGAAGCAAAACTTATGAGCTGGAATAATGGAGAAACATTTCATGAGGGTTTGTCTTCCTTTATCTCTGGAAAAAACTACCTCTTTTAACCTGAGGAACCCTGATGCCACCTGTTGGAATGTTGCTGTAGGACTAAAGAATAACGTCCTATATCAGGTTTCATTTTCTTTTTTGCAAACACCACATTCCCTGTGAATTTACATCTTCTGAGTTTCACTAAATGAGAGAATATCACCCTTACCCTGACTTTAAAAAATTTTCCTTATGAATGGCCAAAAAAGACCCAGTATCACAGTTGTTTAGTTGACCAGGAGAAATATTTTGATAAATGGAATAATTTCTTTGGTAAACAAACAACAAACACCAACTCAAAACCAACAAAATAAGTTTCTTTGGTAAAGTGGACATTAACGTCTTGGAATTAACTGAAAGAAAAAAACACAGCTTCTTTAAGTGTTTGCAGGGATCATTTTTTTCCCTCTTTATAGCAATTCAAAAAGTAAAACTTGATGAAGTAAAGAGTTAGATTTTATGGAGATGGAAGTCTGAGTTACTTCTAAAGTGTCTTCTCCACAGTGGGGCTAAACCAATGCGACAGAGCGATAATCAATAATCAGCATTAACAAATAAATAATTATCTAACAATAAATAATAAATCTTGGCATGCATAATCTCCCAATAGAAAAATTCATTTCACAGTCAGAATTCCATAAACCTTCATTTCAAGGGCTGAAAAGAGAAGTCGACAAGTTTGAAAATGCCCTTCATTAAAAAATATGATATCCCAAGGTATACAGAGACTCAATCAAGTTGGAAAACTATCTCTCATAAAACAAAGTTCCACAGTAAGTCATTCTGGTTGACCAAATTGAATGATTAAATTCTCAACAAAATCCATTTAATTGGTGAGTGTGTTGTGTCAGTTTTGTGGAGTCGCTTTGAGCCAAGGTACTCCACGTGGCTGACACTAAATCAATGACTGATTTAGAACACACTGTTCAGAAAATGATTTAGCAACATATGATTTAAGAATAAGACCAATCCCCTCTTCAGTTGTGTTTTATAAATAGTGGCCTACTTGCAGTCCCCTTGGAGAGAGAATTGATCGAAAATCTATTACGCAAACTTGCCCTTTTGTGAGGACTGTACTTGTCCTCAGATTAAAGCTTATTATCTTCTAGTTGAGTGCATAACACATTGGTATTATCGCTTAGTGTGTCTGCAGGGGAGACTGAACAAGCATGTAATGCACTAGCTGTGATCCCCTGCACATGTATTTAAAACTGTATGGACAATAGTATGTGAAATAGAAAGCACAGGTTTGCACTTGGTGTGGTTACATCTGAATTATTTGGGCTTTTTTGCTATTGCGGAAAGACAATGGCAAACCTAAACCTCAAACATTTTAATCACAGACATTATAAAAATGTCTTCCCCGTGGCCGATAAAGTCGTATGTTCCTTCCTTGGAAATGCATTTTGAGAGGAGTAATAGCCATCTTATAAGAAAACTGAAAATTGGCCTGCGCTGTCTTAGGTATGCTGAAATGATGAAAATCCTTTAGTTGTGTGACCTCAATGAGTCACTTCATTCTCTTAGGTCTCAGTTTCCTCCTCTGCAGAGGATGGGTAAGTTGCACAGTATGTCTGTTAAGGTTCAGAAAGGTAAAATGCTTTTGGGAAGTGCTTACCACTATAGATGTCTAAATAAGCTACATCTCTAAAAGGGAAAAATACTGTAGATATTTGCTTCAAATGTAACCAGGTTTTAGCTTCATTTTTATAAATTTAAAGAAATGCAGGGGCCTGGGCACTGTATGCAGCCTTTTTAGATCTAAACCATTTCTGTTCAGCTGAACCACTTTTCTGTAGATAGTCAAAGTCAAGAGTATAGATATCTAGGCTTGCTAATGTACAGAAGAACCTTGCTATGATGAAGTAGAAGGGCATCAAAAAAGGTATGTTGGGGGACCAGCAAGGTGATGTGCAGCCAGTGTAGCAAGAAAGTGGACTGCCATCATTGATAGATCTGTATTAGCAATGACTTTTTCCAGTCTTTTCCACCTATCTCCCTTTTGGCCCTTTATCTCCCTGCACTTTTACAAAGTTTCTCGGTGTTAGGACTTAGACTTACCAAAGATCTTCTTCTCCCCTCTGTCTCTGAGCAGGCATGTTTCATAGCAAAGGCAGACTGGCACTACAAGTTGGAAGCAACAGCAAGTAACTATTTCAGTGTTCATTTTTTTCCCCTCAGTTATGTGTGGGCAGATGTTTCTGGGTATCCATTCAAAAAATCCGAGTAAGGCCAACCACAAACAGCTGTACCAGCTGGCTATTTTGTTGTTGTTGTTCAAATGGAGACGCTTTATCTGGGTCCAAGTAGACACCTGCTTTTGCTTCGTCATGCCAGGTATTTGGGTTTGGCTCTGTGGTTTTGGGCCCCTGGATCCTCCTGCCAAGAGCTGTAACTAATAAAGCAGACCCATTTGGTGACAAGTGACAAGCTATTCCAAAATAGAATCATACCAATTCCACAATGCTGGAGCTGACATTGGTTTTAAGGTGTTTTAACCAAACCAAACTATACAAATGTTAAAAGTGTATCAATGGGGGAATATGGGAATTTCATTCTAGACAGCAAAACTACCTCACCTGGGTGAATTTAGGAGTGAATCAGTTTTAGTCCATGAGTGATGGCCACTCCACCACATTTCAGTTTCCAAGGCTCTGACTTGGTTTTGCTAGTCAGAACTTTCACAGGCATCTCCTTGGGTGTTAGGGAGCTAGGTGAGATGGCTAAAACCTCAAACCACAGACAATGACTAGAGCTACTGCTTTACAGAAGTTCTGGAAGCCTTATTGTTTGAACAATGCTTAAAGCTATTTCTGCCTTAGCAGTTGACCTTTCAATCAGTGGGTTTTGTCACAATGCCAGCAACATCTGCAGTTTGGATAAGATAGGATCCTGCTTGTTAATAAACTTTCTTCTATTTGATCTTAGTTTAAGAGACTGTATGTATGTATGTGTGTGTGTGTGTGTGTGTGTGTGTGTGTACTCTCATAACAACTCTATTGTTTTAAAGACTGAAAATACACCATGCCCATTTCCCCCCACTGCCCTTTACTTTTTTTTTTGTCAATGCCTGCTTCCTATCTTTAAAAAAGGGAACAACTTTGAATTTAATTATTTCATTAACATAATCTCTTTGCTCTTGATAAGACCTAAGGTGAAAATATACCAAGTAGACATTATCACACTGTTGTAATTTGGTCAACCACACGGGTACTATCGATATCCACCATTTCTACACACTCAATTTCCTCTCGGTTTTCAGGATTTTTCTTCTCTTTCCTTTTTTTCTTAGAAGGTGGCAGGAAAGTCAGTATCACAGGTAAAATGGCAAAGCAGTGAAAGAAGGTGACAAATGCTATTAAAAACAAGCACCTGAACAGTGTACAGGTCAGATTTGAAGGCACAGCTGCAAGAGGAATCAGACCAACAATATAGCAGAGGTAACTCTGTAAAATAGCTACCCCATGCACTTCCAGGGCATTTTTTACCCATTTAGTTCTTGTGAGATCCTTGCCCAGAACAAAGGTGGATAACAGTGGAGCACAATTGTCAATTGTGTAATTAATTCCATAAATTAAGCATAGCACAGAAATGCAGTCCAGTTCTACTTTCCATAATGTCATGAAACCTATCACTCCAAACTCCACAGAAACAACCGTTAGAGTGATCCAGACATTAATCAGTGAATCTGCCACCAGGAATGCCGAGAAGAATAGCAGAAACAAAGCACTGATGCAGGAGTTGTGCAGGGGGGCTCCCAGAGAGGAGGCATATCGATCCATGTACACAAAGGACGGATTGAAGACGATGAACTTCACCTTGGAGGTGACTGAAAGTCTCCTCAGGGTTTCCAAGAGATCATAGAGTTCTTCTCTGTTTGTTTCCATGGTCTTGGCCACCAAAAACATTCTGGAGGCCACTACGTCGACCTCATCATTGTATTTTTTAGAGAAGATGATGTCCTCTTGAAAATGTGAAAATTGAGGGGCTTTCAGAAAAGAATTCCTCAACATGTCTGTGAAATTTTTCTTAGGCAAGCCAGTGGATACATTGAGTTTCCGAAGGTAATTTAAATAGCTCTCAAACCAGGATATCCGTACAAACCCCTTGGTGTATTCTAGAACATCTTCTTGGACACTAGTGTTCCAGTATTCTATAGACTCATAAATGTAAAACCCAATCACAGGACTGTAGTTGCTAAAGTACTTTTGCTGGGCAGTAGTGTACTCAATGGTTTGTGTCGCGGTTGCTACGATGTTACTAAGGTCTGACCCTTCACTGACCTGCAGATAGCCCATTAAGGCAAAGGAAATATAAATAAGATAAAAGAGAACTACAAAAGGCTTGACATAGGTGTTGGTTATCCAGTCACAGTAATAGCGTTTGAGGAAACATACCAATAGGTGACTCTCGTAAGTGTTCGCTTCCTCGCCTTCAGTTGTATCCTCACTGAATCTGGCTGTCAGGAGAAACCTGTACCATGCCGGCTTCTCCTGCAATGCCTCAGGCTTTGGGACTTTCCTGCAGAAGATACTATGCTGGTAATTGTTTTCTATGTAGCCAGTGAACACTAGGCTGGAACCATAAAACGAGAGTACATAGAGGTAGTTGAAGAAGATTGCAATACAGGAATTGCAGCAGAAAATCCTGGCTGCCTCAATGTTCGTGAAAGGGCTGGCCCCTATGCCAAAGGTGACCAGGTACATGGCAGTGGTGAGAGAAAAGGAGAGCATGGAGTCTGCATAGACTGCTGCAGTTCTCTCTTTAACATGTTGGTCTTCTCTAGTTTTCCTCCAGGAGGATAACATTTCAAAAGTCCCATATAATCCATGACCTAAGGGGGCAGAAAAAGACCAGAGCAGAAGTTTAAAGAACTGATCTCTTAAGAGGGAAATAAACTTGATTATGACGGACTACTGCCTTAAGCGAAACGTAATGAACCCTAGTGGTGACGGGTTTGTAAATGCCAATGATTTCTCCTATGGGGAGATAGACCCATGTTTGGATGAATTGTAAATGTTAATGGATAGTGAAAGGACAGCGAGAGAGGCAAAGATCTTCATATTCCCTCTGGCTTAAGAAAGTTCTCTTCTTTGGAGTGTTCCACCAACTAAACTGCACTTAGATGAACTTTTGCCTATAGAAAGCTGAGTAGGGCCAGGCACGGTGGCTCACGCCTGTAATCCTGGCAACTCGGGAGACTAGGAAGGAAGATGACTTGAGAACAGGAGTTCAGTACCAGCCTGGACAATGTAGTGAGACCCCATCTCTTTCTCAAAAGAAGAAAGAACTTAGGCATGGTGGCTCATATCTGTAGTCCCAGCTACTTGGGAGGCTGAGACAGGTGGATCCCTTGAGCCTGGGACTTGAAGGCTGCAGTGAGCCATGACTGTGTCGCTGCACTCCAGCCTGGGCAACAGAGTGAGACCCTGACTTTAAAAAGAATAAAAGAAAGAAAGCTGATTAGACTTGTGCATATGTCTCTTGGGGATTTTTCCCATTAATAGCTTAGGGTTATTGGTGCAATTTGGTTGGTGGTAAACTCTAGAGAAGAGAAGATGTCTGGACATGCATCATCTTGCTTTCCATCCCCACAAGTCTGGCTAGGGGTCAGTGCAGAGGAGGACAGTGAGTAGAGGGTTCTGAGTTAATGTCCCGTCACCTCATTTAAAATTGGCCAACTGGAGGGTTTTAGTGATAAACAGGCTGTGCATTTAATTTGAGTCTTGACAGGAAACTAAATCATAGCCCCCTCTTTTTTCCTTCCCCAAATATGAGGGCAGGAAGCAATAAATCTGAGAAAGAGGGAAGCAAAATAAGTGGAGTGAAGAAGTTGGAGTGAAGAAAATACAGAAGGAATAAGATTAATATGAACTCTCCTGCCTATTGATAAAAATTAAGATTCAGGCTGAAGGTTTATGACTTGCAATTTGTCTTCAGGGATCTGTTTGACCAATTTTGGTTACTCGTACATGACTTATCAAGCAGTGATATGATATGTCAGCAGTGACTCTATTAACTTCTCTGTACTGTTTGATAGTGGCATCTGTGGAAAAAAGCCAGATCAGTAACCCCTTTGCTTAACTGCTTAGCACCTTTACCTCCTGCGTTATTTAGTATTTCAGCAATACTGGAATAGCAAAGGTACAGTAAATGCCCATGTTCTGACTCCATTCTGCTGCCTGGGGCCCGATCTAGCATGACTTCTATCACCTCTCCTTGTTGGAGCCAGACATTCCCTACTTTGGGTCCCTGTGTTTCCAGGTCACTGCAACCATGGAAAGCCCACCAAAGTGACCCATTGTGGATTTTGAGAACCCCTGTCTTGGCCCTGGGGATCAGCAGATCTAATTTCCTGCTTCCACGCCTTGGCATATTCAATCCCATTATTGAGGATAATAAAATCTTTACCCTGTGGTACAATAGTCTTGTTTTTAAAAAGGAATTTAAAATCTCCAGCCAAGCATAATGCTGAACAAAGTGAGTCACTGTTATCTTGTGTATACAATAGCTAAGTGCACATCTTCCCTCATGCCCAGGCTGGTATTTTTATCCTTATTGTAAAGTGCTGGCCTCAAACCTGAATGCCCATTTCATAGTAATGATTTAGGCCTATTTCCTCAGAGGAATTTGGCATTTATCTTAATTTACTGGGCATCATTTTACAGCCACTTTTAGAAGTCAGGTCAAGACTGTCAATTTGATAACTAGCACCAAGGCCCCTGTTAAATTGAAGGAACCCAAACTCCCCAGACATGAAGTAAAAAGTACACTCATTGACTGGCATCCTGTTGTTAATTATGCTTAGGTGGTTAACATCTAGTCTGAAGAGGGAACATGATTAAATCTGTTTCTAGTATATTTTCAAGATGGACCCATTGACCTTTGATTAATTAACTGTTCCCTTAACAATGAGGGTAAAAAGAGAATACCTCTGAGGCACTAACCCTGAAGAAACAATATTGACCATTTTTTTTTTTTTCTGGGGCCACATAGAGCAAGTAAGCTTTGGTGGGCAAAGCACACTTCAGGGGGTCACTGTAAATGGCAAATAGTTTTTTAATGATATTTACTTGCCAGAAACACACAAAAAATTTAAGTAGGGTTTTAGTACTGAGTCATTAAATATGGCAAAAAAATAAAGCATATAGCAGAATTAGAATTAGTCACATAATAGAACTTAAATCTGTTTTGCAGTGTTTTTAAAAACCAGTGTGATGTTTTACAATGACATTTTCTGACCCTGATTCTTGGAAAATACAATAGGAATCAATTTCTTACCTTGCTGTTGAACAATCTTAGAGGCTAACTGAGGAAAAGAATTTGAATTAACAGAGATATTAGGTGACAAGACTGAGGCTCCAGGGCCCGGAATGAAAATAATCAAAATCAAGGAAAAGTGGAAGTAGGCTGTTAGCTTCTCTCTTGAGTTCTGCTGCTGCATTTTAAATGCCTTGTCCTTCTATAGTTTGATCTTTTATATTGACTTCTGGCTCTTTTAGCATATGTTCTTGGTTTGGGGGCAGCTCCAAAGAGAATTCTAATTTTATTCTTAGGGGCTTTTGGAAACAATGCCTTTCCTTAGTTCTTCTTGCTGCAGGTGTGTGCAAGCATACACTTACAGAAACAACAGGAGACCCTGAGAAAGAATTTGTTCTAACTAATCACTCAGCATTTGTTGCTAATTGTCATTGGCTTTGCCTCCAAAGGCCCCGGCTACCATTCCTGATAGGTCAGATTCCTGTTTCTCAAGCTACACCTCTCTAGTAGGTGCCTACACCCTAAACCCCAAACTGGAGTTCTATAGCATTTTATGAGTCCTTCGGATTTCTGGGACATTTGCTGATACCATAACTGGGCCTCCTTCCTGAAGCTTAGTTAGTCAAGGGAAGGACAAGTGCCAACAAAGCTGTGGTTGCCTCTTAGGGATTAACAGCCTGGAGTGCCTGGCTGGCACTAGACCTGGCTCGCAGCTGGGTACTTTTGCTGAAGAGGTTGGCCTGTTATCCTATAGGAAAACCCATTGGTGAGGACCCTGTTTTCTGGCCTGGATTCAAGGGGAGACACATTTCAAAAGCCCTAGGACATGAAGGCTACCCTGCCCCCCATAATGCCAGAATTATAGCTGAGTTCCCCTTGGTTTTGTCTGTCAAGGGTATCCTTTTCAATGCAAACTCCTCTGGGACAGTGGTCTACTGAAGCAGCTTCCCTTTGGTCGGGAATGGAACAGAGAATGGAAGTGGGGATGGAATAAAGAGGGAATGGCAGGTAGGAGAATTTCACAGAGATTAATTTCTTCAGTTTTTCCTTCAGTCAGGTCTGACCTTATCTTTTATTAGCACTCCAGAAACTGGGCCCCTCGGAGTCAAGGAGAGGCAGAGAAGATAGATTTTGGTAGGTTCTGTTCCTCTCCACTTTCCTCTTTCCTCCCTTCTTTAGCATCACCATCATTCATTGCTCTCTATTTTATTTTATTTTATTGAGATGGAGTCTCAGTCTGTCTCCCAGGCTGGAGTGCAGTGGCCTGATCTCAGCTCACTGCAGCCTCTGCCTCCCGGGTTCCAGTGATTCTCCCTCCTCAGCCTCCCAGGTAGCTGAGATTACAGGCATGTACCACCCCTGCCCGGCTAATTTTTGTATTTGTAGTAGAGATGGGGTTTCACCATGTTGGCCAGGCTGGTCTCAAACTCCTGACCTCAGGTAATCTGCCTGCCTCGGCCTCCCAAAATGTTAGGATTACAGGCATGAGCCACCATGCCCATCCCGCTCTCTTAACTTTGGGTCAATCGTTCAGTATGAAGAACTGGGAGGCTAAATCTTACAGAGGTAGACAGATACTGCATGTGGACTGAAGATACTTTTCAGAGGTTCAACTATTGTTTCCTACTTTTTAAAAAGTTATTTTAAAAGCAAAAGTACTACTATTTGCTTTGCATTCTAGTTTTAAAAACTTCTCTACCAAGTAGGAGTTCTATAAGCTTCTCTGTTAAATCTGACCAGTGGGCCTATGTCATTGGCATAAAGCATCACTTTGGCAAATGACAATTTCCCATCTCCAAAGTCCCAAGTCTGTTCACAAGGATTCCCCAGTGACAGAACTCATGGGGCAGGGGCAGGGAGGAGCTACCTAAATACAAACAGATTTTGATCTTGGTCACTAGGGACCCTATGGTGGATATGGGAGTCATGACTCATCATTTGAGGGCCAGGTCACAGCCTGAGATCTTGAGGTAAAAGACTGTATCATGTTTAGACTATCAGGAACCTCAGTATCTGACATTCTCATATCCCAAGGATTACCCTGGATGATACAACATCCCAGGACATGCCTTCTTTTACAGTCACAGTGTAAGGCTGAAGAGTTGCCAACAGGAACAGTTAAACACATACTGATTTCTATCAAATTTTGAAGATAAAAATGCTTTTAAAGCATTCTCTTGTCCTTTAAAAGCACATTCAAGATGTTTGTTTTTATTTTTGTTACATTGCATGTCTGTATTGTCACGTGCATATCAATAGGTGAAAACACACACACATAAAGAGAACGAGAGAAAGGGGAGGGGGAGAGGGAGGGAGGGGAGCGCCAAGTTCTAATTATTCATGAGTGAATACTTTGAAGCAACTAGGGCTTTTTGTCAGGCCAGTAGGGCTCATCACCAATACTGAAGCAAAATTTGGGCCAGGAGTGTGATTTTTAAAAAGAAAACTGCTTTTATTAATTTTATTTGCAGTAAACATTGGAATTGTCACCTAATAAAATACCAAAGAATTTAGGCTAATAGTTTTTCTTTTTTAAAGAATGTTTACATCTGAATATGTTGTTAACTCTCAGACTTTGGAGCTAACGAAGAGAAAAAGAAGCATAGATGATAAATAACACTAATGGTAGAAAAAAACTCAACTGGCTAATCCTGTCCTCACTGAGGGTGACTATCAAGCACCCTCACAGATTAAATCTCAGTGCCACCCAGAACTTTCTGGGGCCTGACCAAAGCCTTCAGGGTTGTTTACAATCGAGTAAGACAGAATCTACTAACAAAGTTGAGAGTTAACTTTTCTTTACCCAGTAGATATACTTCTGGAAAGTTGCTCATAAAGCAAATCATATTTTCAATTTATTTAGTGGTTTTGCTATTGGAGACAGTCTGGGTGATTTTGTTGTTGTTTGGTTTTAAATGAATAATCATAGGCAAATTGATGTACTTTGTATAATACTTCTGGATTTTGTAAGTCAGATTTTTATTCAGGCCCAGATTTTCCTACCTGTCCCAATATACATAGCCACAACACAGCAGCTGAAAGATGCCTTCGGGTGCTACTCACATTTTAATCCTTTTCACACTAGCAGAATTCCTCATCCTGAGTTCCTTAAAGTAAGGAATGGCAAAGGAGGAGGAAATGGGATGGCTTGCTGACTGATGGATGATCTTTCAGTTTCAGTGTGAAAACATTTAATATCATGAGTCAGTGAAGCTGTTTATAGCATGCCTGGGCAGTGTCAAATTTCATATATGGAAATAAAATTACTACATTCTTCTAAAAAATTCATAGATTATAATCCATGAGCAAAATCTCCTTAAAGCCTATTTTATTCTTAGAAAAGCTTCCCTAAGTAGCTCATGTTTATAAGGTGCTTGTTTTTCAATGACATCCACATAAATTTATGATTCTTGTGTTTTTGAGAAGAAATTTAAAATGTATATATGTCTGGGTTGAGTAACATCTATTTTCAGGGAGAAGTTCATTAATTGGGTTACATTTACACTTTGCCAGTTATAAACATTTACTTTATAAGCTGAATTGTTTGGTTTATCGCTGTCTGTTTTGTCTCATGGTTAAGAGTAAGAATAAAGGTGTACTCTGTTTAAGTAAAGACAGATGCTCACATCAGGAGGAACACACACATCTTACTCTTTGTACCAGAGACTTGTCACATTTTGAAAATTGGAATCAGAGCATTGGGTTTTAGTCTTAGAAATAATTTTTCTTCACTAGATAGCTGCCCTAGAAATGAATTTGCTTATAGCTCTTCCTTTTTTAAAAGGTAAAGTATTTAGATATTGTGTGTATGTACATTATATAAGACCAGTGTGTATAAATGTGGCCCATAATATATGCTATGGTCATTGTGTAATTTCTTTTAATATAGAATACAAATGCAATATATAAATATATGTATATATGGCATATCCTATTCAAATATATTTTATATATTTACATACAAAGTGTTGGACTCTATACCATATAATATATAGAGAAATATATAGCTCTTCTATTTAAATATTCAAGCAATATTTATTACATAATGTATGTTGCATACATATAAATACATAACATGAGCTTATTACATGTCATATTACATATGACATGTAATACAGCCAATGTGATATATAATATATATTATGCACATAGGTTATAAAGACACACATACAAACAAGATGAATAGTAGGCTGATGTGAAATTTATTTTACTGAATAGGCAAAATAATGTTGGTGTTGCTATACCAATCAATGTAGAGAAGGGGCTATAGAATTCCTCTCTTGGGCTCCATCTGTCTATATTTTGATTCTTGAGTAATAAAGTAGCCTTGGTGAAATACAGAGTTTCCTTGACAATAACTATGAACCTGCTTGGGTTGTGAGTTTCTGTATATCCATCTGGTCGAGACTGCCAAGCTGTGACTTTCTGAGAGTCTAGTCCAAATGTACATTCTAGGTGTTCCTCCTCAGGGTCTATTTTTAGTTCAATGTCCTGATGTTGCCTCCTGCTGCCCAACCTTTACGGGGTCTGTCACTCCCTTATTCCCCGGGCAAGACTGGGTAGATAGAACACCCACAGGATATCTGGGAATCCTGGGTCAAAGACAAAGCCTCTTTGTATTCCTTTGCCTGAGTTCTGCCTTCCTGGACTTGTGCCCCCAAGTCCTGTTCTTGTCTTACTTTATGGTTAAAAATAGAACAATAAAACTTGTTTTGTTCCATTCCCCTAAACCTGTTTCTTTCCACCTGCTCTCACCCTTATATGATTGGTGGAGTATAAGAATAAAAGGGCAAGAACAAATTACAAACCTAAATAACATAATCTCCTTGTAAATTAGTCCCATAATGACCATGGGCCATTACAAAAACAGATATTTGGGAGACAAACTTTGGAAATATTGCAAAATAAAATATCTCTTTTTAAAAACCAGATGTACACAAAAATGTGAACAACAAAACCCTTATAAATCAGGTTTTTTTTTCCTCTAGAAACTGCTGAACCTATTACTGATTTATATCTAAGCAGAGTATTTCCATAGCATTCTAATATACTACTCCATTAGGCAAACTCTCATATTGTTGTAAATAACGGATTTCTACAATAATTAGTAGGTTGAACCATAAAAGTTACCATTTTTGTAGTTCAAAAATGACCAGATAGTGGTACCAACTTTGTAGGTCAAAAATGATTGGATATTGGTGATTTCATATGGTTTAAATTTTATTATCTGACTAATTTTTCCCCCCATGTTCTCATGAGTTGAGAACTATATCAGAATACTCATCAGGAAAGCAAAACCTTTCAGGTTTGCTTAATTTTAGAACAAAAATAATTAAGAATTCCAATTTTTCAGTTGCAACTAATTTTTTTGTATGAGAGGTTTTACCCTTCCCTTTTTATGAGCTCCACATAATGCATTATATTTCAAGTGGCATTATATGAGAACATATTCTTGAAGAATGAAACCCAATCTTCTGGTTTCTGCTACATATGAATAATCTTAAAATACACAGCTAAAAGAAGCCAAACTTCCCTACTATTATTCTTTTCCTAGCAATAATCCACAAATTAGGAAGAATCCACTAATTCTTTCTTCCTTTCATGTTCTTGAATCTGAGTGGCCTGGTTGGACAATTCAAAAGGAAGAGAGCATCCGACCTTCTCGAAGTCCCAAACATTTCAAAAAGGGCTTAAAGAGTATTTTTCATCTCGTACCATCTCTGGGGCTCTTGTACCTTAATAAATGCCAAGCAGCCCTTATAAACTACATGGCATGTAGAAACTAATATCTAAACTCTTTCACTATGATTTCAGTTCTCCTTTTTGGCAGTACAGGATGTACATGAAGCAACAAACTCTCCAGATGTAGAATGGAGAAAACTTTCCTTTGGTTCCCTTCTATATCCTCTAACATTCTATCCCTTTCCTGATTTGTATTTGATCAGCAAAGCTGTGGAAACATTAAGCCTGTAAGGACAGCTTGCACATTAAAAACCTATGCCAACTTTTAAAATCATACCCAACTGGAGAATAATGGTATAAATCCTCATCCTTTAAAGGAAATTCCCTAAAAGATTAAAATAATGAACATCATATATTCACAAATAGCAATTCAAGTAACTCACTACTTGATATGGGTATATTTGGAAAGAAGGGATATTATTTTATGCATGATAAGGGTATAGACCAAATAAACTCTTCTCCAAATTATAGTAACTAAAAAATGTCAATGAACATTTATAATACTGTAGACCTTTTAGGATTTCAGCTCTAAATAAACTGATATGACTCATCTGGACAGAGGTTTTGGCAGAAGTGGGATTATCTAGTATGCACACTGATTAAAAACATTCTAAATCATGATGTATCTGTGCTTACATCATTGCCAAAATGATTCATCTGTGTAGGATATGTTCTTATTGCCAGAACTGTCACGTATCGTCTTGGCTAGAAACACACAGTCACATCCCATTATGGTGAACTCTTAAGAGTTTATCCAAATTCTTTCCTCTTCTGGAATTTTGTCAGGTTAATACTGCTTGACACACGTGATCTTAAAATTTTCCATTCTAAATCTAGTGTCATTTTGGCATTTGGCTGGATTTGGCCTATGTGACCAGAATTACACTGACAGTGTTCGGTTTGTTGAATTTTAAATCTATAATGTTTATCACATTATAGACCTATTGATAGCCAAGGAAATGTCTGTTTGAGACTTTTTCTGAGATACTTTACCTTTGAAATGAGGCTATATGCTTTTTATTTGATTTGACATTGTATTTACATAACATACTAAATCAAGAAGTTTTGCTTAAATCTGCTTAGGTTAAGCATAGCCATTTTAAGTTATAGACAGGAAAATTTAAATACTGGACAGTTTATTGTAGTGCAAAACCCTTAGCACTGCATTTCTTCTTGGTCATTTGAAATATTTGCTGGCATTTTAGGGCTTGGCATCAACAAAACCCAGAATCAAATGATGGCCTTGAAAGCAACATTTATGAAGCTGCTCTTGCTTATATTTCATTTTATAAACTCTTAAGAATGAAGAGTTTATCTGAGAAATACAGGAGGGTGACCATCCTAAATCCAGGCACTGTTAGCTTTATGAGCATATTAAGTACCCATTACATCGTGCAAAGTATTTATTGCAAATGGGCCTTAGCTACTAAAACACGTCGCTTCCTTTCATGTTCTAAATAATTTGAGAACTCTTTGGGCTGAGAATGTACAGAAAGGTTGCATACTGATTATCAGCAGGAAAAGCTGCCATCAAATCAATGCATGTAACATTCCTCACAAATTGCAAACAAGGTCTTATTGGGTACCTGTGGTAGATGGTCTCTTTCACTGCAAATGCCAGATTTCTTCTGAATTGAACTCTGATGTAAAGTTCAGTGATACTCAGTCTTTGTGGAGCTGTGGCATTACTATTTCTGGATTTGTTTTTTAAAGACACTTCTCTGCTAACAGCATCTTTCTATCCGACCATCTCTTACATCCTTCCCTGCACCAATATCATCTGGCATAGTCTGTTTTGTGTTGACTTTCCCTTACAATATTTAAAACCTGTTTTAAAAGTACAAACAAGTAAGTTTAAGAAATTTTTAATATTGCAATTTACTTTATTTATAAAACCAACTTTAAGAAGTTTTGAATATCGCCATTTCGTTTTTTAGTGAAATTAAGAAGTTTTGAATACTGCTATGTTACTTTACTTAAAATTAATTTTAAGAAACTTTAAATATTGTAATTTTATTTTACTTAGTAAATTAATTTTTCAGAAGTTTTAAATATCCTAGCATGCTTTGAGCTCACTGGTAACAACCTGGAATGTCCTAAAATCAGCACTGATTGTCCTTTAGCCCCAGCAGATTTTGCCTCACCTTCAGAACCTTACAATCTCCCTTCAGGTCCCCACTCTTTTCTTATTCGTATTTCTCTTCCTCCCACAAAAGCAACAAGGAAATGAAAAGCTAAGAAATGAAATGAAATGAAAACCCTTCCCATAACCTCTAAAACATTCAAGCATGTGACTAATCATGAGCAAAACATCTTAATTTAAACCTTGATACAAGCCTCTGTGCAAGCTACTAATACTCAGTCTTACTCACTGTTCAAGGAACCACCTTGTATTCCACAGTCAACCCACATGATCTTGGGGTTATTTTAAAGAGGCAAGTTATGCTGCTTTCTTAATAGACTGAATTCAGGAGGAGGTACAACAGCCTCCTTCTCTGTTGTTTTCAGCAGTGACAGGTAAAGTGATTTAGCAAATTATTAGGCTGCTCAATCTTCTTGTAGTGCCTAGCTCTTCACAAAAGCTACTAGTATATGTCATTGACTAGGTTTCTATTCCTCAGGCCACAGAGAATGGAGCGGAGAATGTAATTCTGTGGCTTTGCAGCCCCACTGACCCTGATTATCATTTACCCATAACACAGCTGAGATTTCCTGAGGAAATTCTTTTCTACTACTCTAAAACAGGGCATAAGGCACACTAATGAACTCAATAGTGGTTATTTCTCAGTTTAGGAAAAAGGGCCACTTCATTTGTCATGTTAGTATCTGATTCCAAATGACATTTAAATTTTGTTACAGCAATTGATGAGAAGCTGCCATTGAAAAGGGGGAAAGTGAATCTCTTGAATCCTTGGCCCCCAAGAACCCTGCAATCAGGCTTGCTGGGCATGCCGTTTTCAATGATATGGACGGGGCAACCAATGCTATGACCACTATGGCTTTGTTTTGATCATTAATATCTATTGGGGAGTTCCTGCAGCTCTCCTAAGTGAACACACTGGAAGCACGCTGTCACCAGCAGCATTGCTTTAAAATATTCTCCTGAGTTCATAGTAAGAATAGGAAAAAAGGGTTACCTTCCTATTGGTATCTCACATGTCACTTTCAAAGTTCTTACACATTTATCATGTCCTCTTGTGTGATGCTCACATCCACTCTATTCGTAAGGTGGGGAAACTGAGAGTAGCAGACACTATCAGTGACAACCCAACATGCTCTCCCATTCCCCATTCTTGAGCTTGCTGAAGACTTACAGCTACAGTCACCTGAAGGATTTCTCTGGCTGCAGGAGTGTGCCCAGTCTTCCATGGAAGTGCTGGGAGTTAACTGCCCTGAGGAGTAGCCCTCAATGAATTACAAAGGTTCTGTGGGTAAATAGCCCAAATTTCTCACCCCCAGGGAGGACCTCTCTGAGAGGTGTTTTACAAGGTCTCTCAAAGGTCCCCATTGGGGCTGAACCACAGGTGTCCACAGCAATGGGCAGAATGTAATATACCTTGGGCTCATTAACATGCCGTCAACTGCCTGCCTTCCTGTCTCACTTCCTCACTTCCATATTGGTGCTTCCTGGGCTCACCTCCCAAATACACTACTTGTATCCAAATCTTTGTCTCAGGACCCTGCTTATGGGGAAGCCCAACCTAAGACACTGGGACACAGAGAAGATTAATATCTGCTAAATACCACATGGTTACTCAGTGGAGAGTCAGGGCTAGAACCCAGGACTTTGAATTTCTGGCATATTTACCAAATTAGGTTGTTTCTTGCTGATTGCTAGCACTTTATAGAGTTGGTCCCAGGACTTTTGGGCAAAATGAAGATACTATAAATGAAACAAAGTTGGTAGATGGCTACTCCTGGCCTTTCAACAGGAACCCCGTCAACACCACCAGCAGAAGGAAACAGAAAAATGAACGGTAGTAATTACCTAGCATGATGAAAGGGACTCCCAGGAAGGTAGAATTATATTTCCCACCAGTAAGATTGATGATCCCGGCTGCAGTGAGGGTGGCCAGGCTTATGGTCACCAATCCGAGTAGGCCTAGCCAGGGTTTGCTGCGGACGCAGTCCTGCATAGAGCAGCAAAGGATGGCCATGGTGACCACCAGGATCAGGCTGGTGACCAGGTAACGTTCTGACACACGGCTGGTCTTCTGGAAATCTTCCCTCAGTGAGGAGGACGTGTAAGGGTACATTCTGACTTTGCTGTTGGATTTCTGAAACAGTCTTACAGTATCGCAGAAGCTGGACTCCCACCTCTCAGCCACCATGTCATTGAGACTGTTGATTGACTGCAGGTAGTAGGTAAGCTGGATGGCCTCTGCAGATTTCACCCGGTCTTTGCTGTGCACAGTGACGCCCCCAAGCTGGTGCCCATTGTACACAGCCCTCCCGTCCTTTAAGTGAGTGATTGGGTATGTGATAGCAAAATTGGTCCGATTGGTGGCCCGAGCATTCTTTAGCTCTTCCAGGACATGCACTATGTCATCCACGATGCAAGTCTTATCATTATTCAGGATACATATATGGGCAAACGTGTAATTAAAACCAGGCCTTGGAACCTGGATCTTGGTCACAGCAGCATGCAACTGTGGGGAGAAAAATAACAGCATTTATTAATCAAATATTTCTGTTTTTGTTTTTTGGAGAGGGTAGACATTCTATCTCTAAGCTAAACAGTTCAAATTAAATCTTATAAACTTAGATCAGAAATAGGTAGGTAGTAGGAATGTAAAACACACATCTGACCAGTGGTTCTCACAATGTAGCCCCTAGAACAACAGCATCAGCACAACCTGGGAGCTTGTCAGAAATGAAAATTCGTAGGCCCCACCCCAGACCTGGTAAATGAGAATCTCTGGGGTGAAGCCCATGAATCTGGGTTTTCACAAGCCCTCTTAGGAATTCTGATGCAGCTAAAGTTTGAGAAATGTTGCATTAAAGCACCGAAATTCTTTCCACATGTTCTTTATTTGTGGCCCAACTGGTCTATACTTTTAGGAAATCTTATATAGGTCCTCTGTTGAGTTTCCCTCTTCAAAATGTAACATAAAAAGTGAACTAAGGTGCAGTTCCAAATGCAGAGATCCTCTGCTGGCTTGTCCTTTGATGCTGATTTGCAGGGCAGCTAAATGATCTCTTCATCCAATTAAATCACTCTCTACCATAAAAGACAAGAGGTTTACCTTGAGGGTCCTTGTTTTCTCTGGCTTTCCTTGCCTACATATATGGGAACGGAGCTGTAACTCTAATAGCCTGGCTGGGATATATGGGAATCATGCTAAAGGAGAACAATGGAATTTATTCTACACACCTCGTCCCATGTTGAATTTGCTGTTTCCAGGTACTGAATGCTTGCCAGCAAAGTATATATGAGAATACAAGCACTAATTTAACTGCCCCTACTACATGCCAGGCACAATTCTAGGCTCTTTATACAGATAAACTTCTTTAATCCTTACAGCAAATTACAAAGTAGGTACAGTGCTAGCTTCATTTTAGAGATGAGGAAATTGAGATTTAGAGAAGCCAGGACACTTGTCCAGTGTCACACACATAGTAAGAGGCAGAGCTGGGCTATACCAGGCAGTCTGGTTCCAGAACCTGTGCTCTTGGCCCCTTACCATACATCTCTAGGCATCTGAATCCCTACGATTCTTGTTAGCAACTAGTTCCCGAATGTGTGCTTTTACTGCCCCACCACAAATGCTCAATTTCAGATATGTATGAGTATGTGTAATCTACTGTCTAAGATAAGAAAACCAGGCAGTCAGGAGTAAGGGACTTAAATGAGCTACTGCCATGTGTCAGGGCTTCATGCCTTAAATTCTCTCAACAAGTCACTTTACAGATAAGGAAACTCGGCTCAGGGTGGCCATGTAGTTAGGAATGGTGGGGCTGATCACTACCTTTTTAAAAATGGCATCAGGTTACTGTTTCAGTGGTAGCTATACAGGTCCTTAGTTTAACTGTTTTGACTCACCGGCAGCTTATCTTCATGGTGGCTTTGCTTTTTCTGTGCAAAATGAGGCCAGTGACAAAACATGTAGTTGAATGTTAACTAAACTAGTACATCTACGACTGTGCTTAGAACTGAGTGCACTTGCTCAAGAGTTTAGGTAGCCATTATGACATATCTGATGAATGAAGGACATTTCATCTGTAAAGAAACTAGAATTTAACATTCACAGAGTTGTTATACTGTAGCTGTGCCACTACAACTCGTTACCTTCTCCATGATCCTGATATTTTCGTTCAAATTTGTTCTAAATGGATTATCTGTTAAGACATTTTGCTGCACATGTGTCTGGATGAATGGGATCTTATGCTTTTAAAAAAATGTCTGAGGGGCACCAGCTGTCAAAGTCCTTTCAATAGCACTGAGCATGAGTTGAGAATCCTAATTCTCATTGGCTCCTTGCCCCATATCTCTACATGGGTACCAATCCACACGTTCAGAAAACATTTCATTGTATTATGTTTGGCTGAAATAATTTAAATTCCTTTATATAAATATGTAAACACATACACGTGTGTGCGCGCACACGCACACAAACACATACATGCAGGGATACCTAGGAGGCTATTTTCACAGCCTAACCATATGCTAAGTGTTTGTTTTGATGCTTTGGGATTAATGGTGAGCAAAATGTCTTCAATGATTTTAAGCTGTGAAAGTGTGTTTTTATCTATTCTTCTCTAACCATGGCCCAGTGAATTTTGATTAAAAGAACTCATAGCTGCAAAATATTTCAAATTATAAAATTATTTTAGAAGAATGAAGAACTTAGAGGGATTTAAAGATGAGAGAGTTTTGATACGTTTTGAAGAAAGACTTTGGGAAAAGATTCAGAATAGGCTAGAAAAGGAGTGGTATTGAAAGCATGCCTAAGTGTAATATTTAGTGCATTGTTTGTTCCCATGAACAGTGTTATAAATCTCTTTTAAAGTGATTACTAAATATGTCAAGAGAAAAAGATTGCCAAATAAGATGGTGTTAAGCCACAGGGCTGAACCCAATTATAGCAAGGGGATATTTTCCATCCATTCTCTATACCGACCGTGCTCTGCTGGGTGGGGAGTTGTAAACTATTTAGTGATCTTGTAGCTCTGCAGATCTACTGCTATGACCCCTAGGGTCATACATTGAAGAAAGCAGACACCATGTTAACCCCTGTACTACAAGACCATAGGAGCAAGGCTTAGAAAATGAGAACCTTAATGAAGTTTGAGAGGGAAGGTTTCTTAACTCAGTATCAGAGCTGCTGTAAGATGCAATGCCTTGACTTTATGATGGAGTGGTGGGCAGAACCTGTCACTCTTGCTTCTGAGTGGCAGGGTTCTGCAGAGTGACAAAGCAGCCAGAGAGAGGGTGTTGGCTGAGGCCACCCACCTAGCAGAGGGAATCTGTAGGATTCTACTGTGGGATAAGAGATGAGAGGATAATAAGAGTTACAATAAGGAGTTGAGACTCCCTTCTATGACTTCTGAAGTGGCTCAGTTCTGATCTTTGGTGCTTATGAGTACACATCAAATACAGAGACAATCCACTCTTGGAAATCTACATAGCCATGAGCAGATATACTATGCATGCTAGCTGGATGTCTATCTATACCGAGTTTTAGAGTGTCCTGATTTACTTTCCTGAAAGAACCCCATTCAAGGCAGTAGAAACATTAGTGGATGTTCTAAACTGTAGGATCAGGTATATTCACAGGAGGAAAAGGAAGCCAGATAAACCACAAAATGGACAACTGCAATCCACATAAGCTTATTACTGAACTAGGAAAGACACACTCTTCTCAGAAAAGAAAAAGAAGGAAAAAATGACACAAACTAATCATCCTGACCCTTAATATAGTCTAAATCTGTCATGTAAAATAACATATAATCCATGTTTCTATAACTATGTATAGATTCTAGATTATTCATTCAACACACTTTCAACAAGTGCTCATCAAATCTACCATGCTGCCAATAATAGGATAATTTCCCTGAATTTAGCGTGCTTGCATTCACGCATGGAAAAATCACGAGATGCAATGTTCAAAATAAAGGGAAAATCCTAACAGTGAACAATGCCAAGTGCTTTGTACTAGTAAAGCCCAGTCCAGTGTCAATTCCAATCACAATATTTTTGACCCAGTATTGTATTTGCTGCCAAAGAGGCCAAAACTGAATGTTAAATTGAGATTAGTTTTAAGGCTCTGAACACATCATGTAAATTATTAGCTTCTTTGCTCTCATCATCCTTCAGGTTAAGAATGATAATGATAACAGTAAGTAGTTTTCTAAGTGTTAAAAACTTACAGTTAACTTACAGCTAAAAAAAGTATTCAAAACAGAGACTCTGGAAATGGTGACACTATTATCCTGATTTTATAGCTGGTAAAACTGAAGCCTGGAGACTTCCAATCACTTACCTAAGATGACTCAGTAAATAAGGGTAGACCCAATTCTCAAGTCTTACTCCAGAGCAGGACACTTAGCCTAGACCAACACATTCAGCAGTGAGCATAAAGAGAACTTGGGGATGGATAAAGAATTGTCAGCCTACCTGGATCAAATGACGGGCAGTGGATATGACTGAGCTATGGGATGGCCACTACGGGAGATCTGGCGTCCAGTAAGAGAGACCAGACATAATCCAAACAGCCAAACTCATGTTCAGATAGCAGCAGCATTACATAGCAGTATTAACAGGTAATGAAGGGGATGGGTTTTGAGTTTAACGATTTTTCTTCATCTAGCCTCTGGTGTTGCTAAATAAAACTTTTTGAAGATAGGCTTCCTAAGAAAAAAGGTCACGGGGCACAATGGAATCCAGTAAAAAGTTTTAACTTCCAGTGTGGCTTCTGTTACCTACCTTAAGAGTGTCAGAAACCTCAGGAATGCCACTTTGCTTAAGTCTGAAACTTCAGGTCTCATATTTATCAGTAAGAAAGGGTGTTGGTCTAGCTAATCTTTAAGGACAGACCCTTCCAATTCTAATACTGCATAATTCTAAGATGAATGATATCCACAAACTATATAATCAGATACTAGGTGAGAGAAAGTTAACTTAATAAATATCAATTTGAACATTATAGCTACTTGAGGTATGCTTTTCTGACACGATGAAGTAATTTTTAGGCAGTCAGATCTGTTAGATGAAACCCAGGAGGAAAACAGGGTAAAGAAAATAGGTTTACTGAAAAAAAAGTTAAAAAAAAGATTTCCCTCTCTCTGAGTGATTTCCCATTGGGGAAGCACTGGCTCTTACAATCCCCTTCTGCCAGATCCTGGGACAACGCCAGTGTGGGCTGCTGGTCACGACAGGCCAGAGTCTAATTTCCTCTCTGCCTCTCCTTGGCAGATCTTCCTCAGAAGACAGCAGGGACACTTTGTAGAGGACAGTACAGAAGGGAGGAAGGATGTATCTGCTCCTGAGTGGTGATTAACATAGGAAAAATGCCTGTGGGTTTAGAGGATCTTATACAATACTTTGTAGGGATTTTCTTTTTCTTTTTCTTTTTTTTTTTTTTTTTTGTATTTGTTTCTTGTTGAAAAGGGAAGAGGGAAGGCAGGAAGGCTACTCTGCCCATGCAAGGCAATCAACACTCTCTGGGAGCAGCCTCAAGCACTCCCCAAGCAATCTCATCCGTGAGGGAAGATCCGGAGTTCCTATGGGTTCCTCATGTCCCAGCAGGATGGAGCTCCAGTCACCTCCAGTGAGAGTTAGCCTGATGACACCCCCTTTATAGGCTGCCTTCCTTTCCTTGTCTCACGTTTCCACTCCCTTCCCACTTCTACTCCCAAATAAGCTGCATACATTTTAAAAAAAGTAACAAGGAAGATTATGCCTTGACTTCTTAACCTATATCGTCTGTCCCCAAATATTACCTTCCATGTGCTTCCAAGCACTAAATCAAAAGTGCTTAAAAATGCTTTCAAGGAATAGCTGGTTTTCATCCCTAAATGAAATGTTCCCTTCACTGAATCCCTCCAAACTATATGTCTTGATCTGAGTCTATATTCTGCAACTGTAAATGGGTAGGTGCTAACTGGCAAGGTATCCTCACTCAGGACGCAAGAAAACACCTTGAAGTGGATGAATCTGGCTGCTGCAGTTCATAAATTACGCTAGCTCCCTTGGTGTTATGTTCTGTCTTTGCATGATCTCACTCTCACCCACTCTCTTTCCTCTTCTTTTAATAGAAATGCATTACATCAGAACACCAGAAGTCGCAAGTTAGGGATTGTTACCGTGATTCATTTGTAGTACAGCCAAAAGCAAGTTAGTCATCCCTTAATAAGTGAACAGAAATATCATTCTGTCTTTGAAATATTACATTTCCAGAGGACACCAAATTTAAGCTGTGGATATAGCCAAACAAGTGACTATCTATCCACACGCTTCCTCTGTACATGTGTGCCTGGTGCTATGTGGACCTGCTCCAGTGAAAAAAGTCAAATGGTCACCTTTGTTAGCACTGCAATGCCCATGCAGGTCTGGGAGAGTGGAATACTTCTGTTTTGCTCCTTACTCTACAGGGGGGTTATTGCGGGTGTTGACACTGAAAAGCAGCCAAGACAGCCCCTATTGTAATTCTCCAAACAAGCAGAGAAATCTGAGATTTTAGAAATGAAAAAGAATGACGGTGAAGAAAAACGCAATCGCAGTATCTGATTGCAACTTTTGCCGAATTCCACATTGGTATGGTTAAGAAAGACAGTACAGTGAACTACTGGTTCAACCATCTCTTTATTCCCATAGTCTGGGAGAAAATTTCCCTTGGTCTTGATTTTTGAAAAAATCCTTGTTATCATGAAGATCCCTGGCAATCTGTAAAGCTAAACTTTCTGATTAGAGTGTTTAGAGTGGCTGATAGAGTGGCTATTTTTTTTTATTTTTTTATTTTTATTTATTTTTTTATTGCATTTTAGGTTTTGGGGTACATGTGATGAACATGGAAGATTGTTGCATAGGTACACACATGGCAGTGTGGTTTGCTGCCTTCCGTCCCCTCACCTGTATCTGTCATTTCTCCCCATGCTATCTCTTCCCACTAGAGTGGCTATTTTTAAATTCCCTAATCCTCACTTGATTTTCATGGTCAACCTTAAACTGTAGTTGAGCTAGTTTGTGGGTGATGAGCTTTGCTGGATAGCTCTAAGAGGACCCGATGCTCACAGAGATGGAAGAATGTTAAAGCTGATTGTCTGGGCAAATAGCAAAGGGAAGTCCCAAGGAGCCAAATGCTTAGGCTTGAGAAAAGGCAGTAATGGTTTTAAGTCCACAAATTAGCAGTCCACAAATAACCAAGCAAGGAACAGGAAAAACAGCATGCCAAGGATGTTCAGGTCTAGGGAATGACCAACAGTGGACCTGAATGGGAGGAGCACTGTATCAGGAGTCAGAAGACTTCAATTTTAGTCCTGGTTCTGGGTCTTGCTGACCACATGACTTAGAGATAAACAAAAAAAGAGCCTATGAAGACATGTCACTTCCCTGCTTTAAAACCTCCAGGAGTTCCTCATCATGCTCAGAGTGTTGACTGTGGCCCTTGACATGAAACATTCTCCTCGCTGACCTCTCTGGACTCCTGTCTCACTATTCTCACATTGCATTGCTCATCTCACTCTTGATTCTGCCTGGGACATTCTTCTTCCAGACATTAAAAAACTTGTGTTCTTACTTTTTTTACTTCCCTGCTTAAATGCAATCATCTTTCCTGAACCCACACCCAATTAAAAAAAAAAAAAACCTAGCTTCCTCGCCCAACACCATCATCTTTTCTTGTTTTAATTTTCATGGCACTAATCAAGACATGACATTATCATCATCTCTTTGTTTATATTCTGCTGCCCCCATTAGAATGTGAATCCTGCTGTGCTGGAACGTGTTTCTGTTTGGTCCATCTCTACATCTCCATTAACTAGAACAGTGTCTGGAACACATAACAATTGTGGAGTAAACACATGAATATAATAATCTCATGAGTAAAGAAACTTTAGTTTTTCTCATCATGGGCATGGTAAAAGTCAAATGAGATGATGAATGTGCACACATTTTGTAAACTCTTGAGAGCTACACAAATATAATTGTATTATACAGCAGGAAGCATAGGTAGTACCTCTTCTGGTTAGTGGTCTTAACAGCTGTCCAAACGTAATCTACAACTGATTCCTGGTTGTCCTGGAGCCCCTAATCCTTCCCAATTTGACAATATCTTGTGCTTTTGTGGGAGGGACATGGGTTATGGGGTTAGAATGCCACAAGTTCAAATCCTGCCTGTGTTCATAATACAGCTGCGCCCTGCACATCTCTCCTCATCCTCACCACCTCAGTGCACGTCATACCTACTTCCAGCCTGATGTAGAAATACTGGGGTACTAACATACTATCTTAATTCTAAGCAGCCTGGACCTATGACTAAAGACAGTTTGTGATTGAACAGCCGAGGTCACATGTCCTCGCAAATGGGATAACCCTGTAACATGTGTTCCTCACTGTTTCCCTGCGTTCCGCGGCCGGATTAGGCTCCAGTTGCCCACAGAGTAGCTGGCTTGATGATGCCTCCGTAGCTGACTGCTTTTCCTCCTTGCTCCATGCCGTTCTCTTTTCAGTGCTTCCTGGGATTGTCTTCCAAATATACTACATACTCTCATGGAGTGCTTGACTCCAGGTCAGCTTCTGGGGGAACTCAAACAAAGACAGTGACTTTAAGTATTTAATTCAGTTTCATTATCTGAATTATGGGAATCATCCTTACCTCATAAAGTCATTATGATAACCTATAAAACGTATCTGGCCTGGCATTTAGGATTAGGTTAAACCATATGAAATTGCCATTTCTATAGGTCAAAAAGTGGCTGAACAGTGGCAGTTTTATGTGGGCCACCTAACTGACCTTTTGACAGTGTTTGTTCTTTCCCCTCCTTCCTCCCCTTCTCCCCAAGAGACTTGTCAGAACCTGAGCTTCCTGAGGGGCTATCAGACAATTTTGTTTGGTTTCCAAGAGACGGTTTGGTGGTATCAGGGCAGGATATTAGAAAAAAGACAACAATTTTGGGCTAAGAAGGATCTCACAAATCTTCTCACTCCCTTTTCCACAGGCAAAAACAGGGCTGCATACACTGTGGGCACGAGTCCCTGCATGCACCTGGAATTTCACAATTTTAATAGTTTCAACTTTTGGAAAAAAAAAATCAAAATGCCATATAACCCTCATTCCCAAGATATTTGAAACTAAATAATTAATAATACTGTTAAATCTAAAAAATATAATTGTCTTCATCAGATGAGCTCTTTGGCAATTTTTTTTTTCCTTGAAAGGATTTGCTACATTTCTAATGGGTACTGAACTTGAGAACAATGGAAATTATGGCTGATGAAAGAAAAACCAAGAAGAAATTTCCACCTAATGATATGGTAACAGCTCTCCTGAATGATGGACCATAAGCCTTAACAAGGATGGCTACTTTATATAATTCATAAAAAAATCTATTACAGGACAGTGCATTTTTTTCCTGACAATAATTTTTCTCTGTTCTCCAGGTTCTCATACAAAGCTACTGCCTTTAAAAATCACAGAAGCATTTCAGCCACTGTCCTCCCTTTCCTGATCTGAAAAGAGGTCTCACAGGGCAAAAGGTCAAGCTATAATAGTTTCCATGATTCAACATGCTAAGGATTTGATCCTTCTGGGAGGTGCTGATGGTGATGGTATGGTTCGGCATGATGGATTAAGATTGCCTAGGCTCGAATCCCAGCTTTGGCACTTAAGAGATATGTAATCCTGGAGCCTAAGCTGTTATGTAATGGCTGTCTCTTGCCTCAGCTTATTCATTTGTAAAATGGGGACAATAATAGCACCTATCTCATTAGGATTGTAAGAGAAATTGAATGTAAGTTGCTCTGTACAGTCTCTGACACACAGGTGGTACCCAGTAAATGTCTGATAGACAAAATGAACAAACAGAAAACCCCATTTATATTTTCTGTTGTGTCTTGTCTACATCTACATCAACTTTCTTTTCCTTTAAATAGTGAAACTTCCTCCATTTTTCTGGAAAAGTATATTCAATGAAATGTAAAGATGACAGATTTTTGCTCACATCTTTGCTGAGAGACTAAGGGGTAAATGGGGTTAGAAGCATGGATCAGTACAAATATTTGAAAAGAATGGCAGCTAGGTAGTATATGTTTAAAAGTTGGTGCTTCTTAATCCCAGTTTAAGCTCCAAGCTTGAAAATTATCCCCTCATCTGCAGGTTAGCTCTCTAGTTAGATTACTGTGCACACCAAATAAAGGAATCCAGTATGGGCAGGAAAAGATGGTGAGGGTAAAAGAAGGAAACTAAAAGGTATTAAGTGCTTGCTAGGTGTTGGACATTGTGCAAAGAATTCTACATCTGTCATTTAATCCTCACAGCAAATCAGGGAGGTGGATATTATACCTCCATCTGTAGGTGAGGAAGCTGAGCCTCTAGGAGCGTAAATAACTTGTTCATGGCCACAAATTTAGTAAGTAGATCAGTCCAGATTTAAATATTGGGCTCAGAAAATTGTCCCCTAATGAGAGTTCTTCTGGAAAAGTAAACATACTATCCCCTAATAGTAATGCTTTGGACATTTGGATATTGATAAATTTGCTTTCTGGTATTAGACTTAAGCATGGTCAACCCACAGCATGAGATGATAAGATAGCAAAGTCGGGGGTCAAACATGATAAAGCAGCCTAGAAAAAGCAAGAAGACTCTGACCGGTAGTAAACAGTAAAACCCAGTGAATGCCAGATATTTATAACAGAAACCTTAGAGAGAAGCCACAGGCCCATTACCAATGACAAGCATGCTCAGACAGCTGGTGATAAAGAAACATGTGAAAAGAGAGAAGACTTTCATCAGTCAAAACAGCATCTTTTGCATCATGTATGTTTCTTTTTTTTTTCTTTCTTTTTTTTGAGATGGAATGTTTTTGCTTTTGTCGCCCAGGCTGGAGTGCAATGGGGCAATCTTGGCTCACTGCAACCACCGCCTCCCAGGTTCAAGTGATTCTCCTGCCTCAGCCTTCTGAGGGGCTGGGATTACAGGTGCCCGCCACCACATCTGGCTATTTTTTTTTTTTTTTTTAGTATAGATAGAGTTTCACCATGTTGGCCAGGCTGGTCTCGAACTCATAACATTAGGTGATTCACCTAACTTGGCCTCCCAAAGTGCTGGGATTACAGGCGTGAACCACCATGCCTGGCCATATATGTTTCCTATGTAACCCTTGACCCCAGACACACACATGAGGAAAAAGAAAAAACAAAACAAAACTTTACAGAACATACCCGTATAAAGGGTTGGCAGTCTGTGGATTTACTGAAAATATCAGATTGAAGTTCGGGGTGTTATAGGACTTGGGTATCATCTCTCCCCAAATGCAGTTTAACACTAGAGTATATATGCTTCACGAGGGCAGGGATTTTGTCTGTTTCGCTCAATCCTATCCCAAGTACCTAGAGTAGTGCCTGGTAAATTAAAAGAGCCCAACAATGATCTGCTGATGAAACCTTCAGTGTTTGTTTCTTCTTGCTGATTTATATTTCTCTGGTGACATTGAATGATACTTCATTTGTACCCAAAGGCTACCGTGTTACATGCATATCATTTACATCTTAAATAAACAGATGACATTGAATTTGGTCCTGTTGCTTGCATCCTACAGACAAATGGCTGGTCTCATTAGACAAATGGATATGGTTAAACTATGAGCTAAAAAAATAAGAGCAGAGAAACAATTTAGGTAGGCAACTGGGGACTGAAATAATTATGTGCTATGCTTAATTATATGGTAGTTTGAATTTTTCATGTGTGTTTTTTTATATTTCTTTTTATTTCAAAAACTATTATGAAAACTTCTGTGTACCTACCACCCAATGCCATGTCTATCTGAAGATTCTGCTTCTCCTGTTAATGCTGTTGATGGGTAGTATGACCATATAATTTATCATCCAAACTGGAACACTTTTGGGAGTGGAAGAGGGCAGTGTTAATTTCACAGGAACAATAGGCAAAAAATGGGATGATCACAGGAAACTAGGTTGTATACTCTTCCTATATTTGGATGTTTAAGATGATGTAAGCACTGATACAACTTCATCTGCTTATGCCTCACAGTAGACCTGAGATAACAATGCTTTGGTTTGCAGCCCATTGCTGCTGATAGAACTTAGAATATTGCATGTAACACTATCCTGTCATCATAAAGATCTCCAGAAAAAGAATGGAAAAACTCCTTCTATTTGTAACCACTTCCAACCACATCTCTGCTCCCACTGTTGGAACTTCCTTCCATGTCAAGACTGATGTTTTTGCAGGATTCAGTTATCCTGCAGCCCAGTTTCACTTGCTACTTTAGAGGTTGAGTGCATCCATAGGACTCTCAGAACATTTTCTCTACCTTCCCTGAGCACACCAGCCCTACTGAAATGGACAGATAGCTTCTACTAAGCTGTCTCACTGGCATGTGGCTTCTGGAAGTGGTTTGCTCAGCCAGGAGCAAAGATTGCTTTCATGTCCAAAGATGTCACTCTGGGTGATTCTGTCTTGCTTTAATGCTGACAATGGCTTGCTAATTTGGCTAATGAAAAATTTTAAGGCTCACAGATGTGATGTCTGTAATGGGTCTCAGACACTGGGCAGGTGGGAGGCCAGAGCTTTTTTGCTTAGTAGCCATGCTGATAAAGTCTTCTGCACTTCACCACCAGTTATAGCAATGATGCATTTACTCAACATATATTAAGTGTCTACACCATGCTGGGCATTATGTTAGCCCTGGAGAGATAACATTAAGACACAACTTTATCCTCAAGTAACTTAGAGTTTAGTGGAGGGACTTCAGGCAGATTCTCAGAATTGGTTAGCACAAGTGAACCACGAAGTGCAGTGAGTGTTACAGTACTATGATAGGACTAGCTAAAGGGGTCAGGGAGTCTAGTATGTTGGTGTCTAGCATATGTGCATATGTGAGGGAGATGCAGGGGTGTGTGTGTGTGTGTGTGTGTGTGTGTGTGTATGAGGGGCATATGTGTAGCAGTGATGAGTGTGCAATGGAATAAAAGGTGGAAAGGAGACAAGGGCCAGATGAGGGAGGATCTTCTCATTCATTCATTCAATGAAATTTATTAGTAACTATTAGCGAATCTTACCTCAAGCCATGTGAATAAGACAAACATGGTTCTGCCCTCACAGAAAATTCAAACTGTGGGAGATGAAGACAAACAATGAGGCAATTACAAAATCTGTGTGGAGTTCTAAGACAAGAGAAGTGTAGAGTATTTAGGGAAGGGCACCCACACTGGCCTTGGAGACATCAGGCACGATTTCTAGGAGGAACTGATTTCTAAATTAGGACCCAAGAATGAGGAAGAGTTAATTATAGGCAGAAGTTTGGCTCAGGGTGTGGAACTGGTTGAGAGAGTATTTCAGGTGGAAGCTAAGGCATGGGCAAAATTTCAGAGGCATGAAAAGAATGTTGGGGAAATGGAAGTAATTCAGGCTGGTAGGAAAACTGAGAGGAAAGTCAGAGAGGCAGGGAAGGTCCCAATCACACAAGGCTTTGTTAGTTGAACTTGGAAGACAGACTTTGTCCTATGGGCAATTGTGAGCCGATCAAAGGTTTTAGACAGGGGATGAAATGATAAGAAGTGTTTCTTGGGAAGGTCACTCTGTCTGCAGTGTGGTAGCTAGATTGGAAAGGATGAAGAGTGGAATCAGGCAGACAAAATAAGACACTAATACAACTGCTAGTTCACTGATGAAATGAAGGTTTGAACCATGGGTGTCATACTAGCTTGAAGGAGGCAGACAGTTTATTCCTTTATTTTTTTATAGATCTGGACAGCTTAGCCAAGGCATTAAGCCAGGTATAGAATTGGATGACAACTTTCAGCTCCATGGTACTGAGGAAACATTTGGGCTGCATTTTCCAGGTTTGGGTCTTAACGTGCTGTCTATCAATTGTAGATTTATAGATATGTACATTTAGCTGATGTGTGGCTTTTCACTTTTCTGTATGTACACTTCTAAAGTGCAGTCATAGACTATACAAGCACAGAAGTTCCTGACCAATTGCTTTAAGTTCCTCTGCAGCAGATGCAGTTGGCACCCTGCTCATATCCTCTAGCCCTTATCTCTTGAGAGCACACCTGCCCGACTTCAAATGCCAGCACCCACACTTCTTTGTCACAGAGCCCACTTCACCATCTGCTTGGCAGGCCAGAAGTGCTGGGGAATTAACACTCCTTAGGAGCATCCCTCAACCAATGACAGATGGGATTTGGCCTATAAATACCCAGCTCCCTCCCCATGGGTGGGATCACTTTGGGGTGAGTATGTTTTAAACTGGTTCCCAGAGCTTCCCCCAGTGCGATTGTGCTCTCGTTGCCCAGAGAAGTGGCCTGCTTAACTACATGCCCTTTTAGGGTCTTTCTTCTTTCTCTCTCCTCTGCTCCCTTCCGGTTGCCCTACACCTCCCAAATAAGCTGCCTTTACTTGATTCCTTGTTTCAGGATTGGCTTCTGGGTGAACCCAAACTAAAAGACAATGTCCAATATTGCTCATAGCCTCTGGAATTAGTTTTCTAGTGTCCTCAAAACACTAAACCATTCTAAAACCAACTCCCCAATGTCTTGTTTTATTTTCACACAACCATATTTGAATATACAACACTCAACCCTTCAGGAATAAAGTTAGGATCTTGTGAACTTCTCTTCATATGCAATCTTTTGGTGGTAGGCACAATTTTTATAATGGTGAACACAGTAGGTACGCAATAAATATTTCTCCAAGTGGCCCAGACAAGTTCACAAGTATAGATAACCTGAAGCTATCAACTGCACTTCACCCTCATTTGGGACACAGTCCAACCTTTTCATTAAGGCTTAAAGCTAATCACATGTTAGGTGTAGGGTATACTAGTGACGAGAATGCACCTTAACTCTTCAATAAAGGCTTAGACCTGCATCCTGCCAGGAATGGAGAGCAGTGAGATGGCATGATCTCTAATTTTTCATCTTGCTGATGATAAAGGAAGCAGGCATTTCTTCAGTTTTTTACTTTATTTGGAATAAAAGCTTAGAGACATAGTTAGAAGCCTCTTTGCAACCTTCTGGATCATCTCAACAGGTAAGGTCTCAGGCTTCAGTGTTCTCTGTTGACAGCAAATGCTGGAATATTGCCCAAGTTGGATGAAAGTCCCTATCTTTACATTTCTGGATTTCTGCTGTTATGGCAGTAGGTGTGTGGGAGAGACAGCTGATGTGTTCACTGGATTCCTTCCCAGGCAGTGATGTGCCTAGGGAGTATGTGGTGATGGAGACAAATTCTCCATGCATTGGCATTGCTGCCAGTACAGGTGTTGAAAGTCTCCATGATGGCAGTGAGTTGGATGTCAGTAAAACTGAGCTGATTTGCCTGCCAAGATTCAGGCTGCCTTTCTTCTTCTTGGTACTCACCATTGTTGGATGTTCTGCACTGCTAGAATGGTAGTCTAACTTTTCCACCTTACTGACAGGGTCACTGAATAGGATGTGTGTGTGTGTATCTGTCTGTCTGTCTACACTCTTCATAATTAAGGTATAATTTATATACAGTACAGTGTGCAAATCTTAAGTGCATATTTAAGGAATTTTTATGTATACATAGCCATAAACATTGCTCAGATCAAGATATAGAATATTTACAGTACCCAGAAGGCCCCCTCATGTCCTTTCCCAGTCAATACTCATACCATCCACAAAGGAAAGCTATTCTGACTCTATCAACTTCAGTTAGTTTTGCTTGTTCTTCAGCTTCCTAAAAATGGAATCATGTAGAATGCACTCTCCTGTGTCTGCCATCTTCTACTTAACTGGCCTGTGACATTTATCAATGTTGTGTTTATCAGTAGTCTGTTATTTTTATTTATTTTTGCTGTGTAGTATTCCACTGTTTGAAAATACCACAATTTCTTTTTCCATTCTCCTGTTGGTGGACCTTTTGGATTCTTTCCATTTTGTTTTTTCTTTAATGTGTAAAACTGCTATAGACATTCTTTTACATAGCCTTTGGTAGACAAATGTACTCACTTTTCTCAGGTGTATATAGTGGTGTGTTGGTGAATGTTGAACAATCAATTCTTGAACAAAAATAGCTCTGGTTTATGTTTGTGAATACCCCACCATGGCTAATTTTCAGCTACCACGGGGGTGGGAGTTAGGAAAAGAAGTGCCTAACTACCTTTCAGGAGTCAGTAGGAGCCAGCCCTAGCATATCACTGAGTATATAGACTCAGGGGTAGAATTTTGGGATCACAGAGTAGGCACAAATTTGGTTTAAGTTTCCCAAAGTGATCGTACAATTTTACAGTCTCAGCAGCAATGTATGAGAGTTCCAGATATGAGGATACCCCATATCCTCAGCAACACTTGGTATTGTCAGTCTTTTTAATTTTTAGCATTCTGGTGGTGGTATGTACTAGTATCTCATTTTGATTTTAATTAACATTTCCATGATGACTGAAACTAAGCACCTTTTCACTTGCTCATTAGCCCTGTGGCTATCCTCTTTTCCAAAGTGCCTAATCAAGCCTTTTGCCCCTTGGATATTAGGCTGTTTTCTCATTTCCTTATTGATCTGTGGGAGCATATCTAACTTCAAGACCAGTGAGGTAAACTGTAAACACTGCAAGAAAGAAGAGCTCCGGAGGCAGCCTGGTATGCTAGAAAGAGTCTGACACTGAAGTCATACAGACTTGTATTCATATCAGACTAAGTTAGTTACTTCCTGATGACCTTGAGCAAATCATCCTTCTGGAGCATCAGCTTCCTGATCATCAAAATGGGATTACTGTTTTGTAGTGTTGTCGATTCCTGAATGAGACAACATAGATGAAATGCCTGGCAGAAAAGTCCATCACAGGTGTTCAGCACTCTTTTGTGTATTGAGAAACATTTCCCCATCTCAATCACAAAATGTAGCTGGCCCCTTCACCCAAAAGTTGCTATTTGTAAAGCACAAGATGGTTTTAATTTAATGCCTGGAAATCCCATATTTGTCCTGGCTGTCTAGTGGTGTTATTGCCATAGAGTAACTGCCTCTATCATGATGTGAGGATGGTATTCTTTTTGAGAAGCAGCACTTCTCTTTTTGTTGGAGGTACAATGGCAAGGTTTACTAGATGTGATATTCTGCAGTGACTTATTTGATGTGAGGCAGGAAGGGATCTACAGGCACTTTTTAGAGCCCTGTTCTCTATTTTGGGGAAGAAGCTGGTGCAAATCAGCACTAAAAGAAACCGGTTCTGTTTCAGAAAGGGCTGCATAGTGAGCAGCTAAGTTGTAGTCCCCTGCCCTCCCTTGTAGGAATTTGGACTTGTGAGAAGTGATGGGCTTAGCCTAGGCATAACCTCCTCCAGGAAGCCTGCCCTAGAAATGCAGTTTAGATCCTCCCTGGTTCCCAGGGTGTATACACATCTGTTTTATCACTTGAAATATTATAATGGCATCTTCTTTCAGCTCTTTGAGGGAGTGAACTTAATCTTGTTCTTTGTTATATCCCCGCTCCCAGCACAGTGCATGTGGAGAGTAGGCACACAATACTCAAGATAGAAACATTCTGGACAAGCCAACATACTCTTGTACAATCTCCTTGGCATCACCAGCATGCATTAAACAGCTTCCGCTTGCATGTCCTGAAACCTTGTTAAATATTGAGAAACGATGAAGCAAAAGTACTAGCTAATTCTGAAAGACTTGGAAAAAAAGCAAAACAAGCAGAACAGCAAGGAAACAAGAGGAAACAGAACATGTAGGGAAGGATGATTGTTAAAATAAGTATATGTACATTTATGTTTGCAAAAGTAAACATACTGTGGCAGTTTAAAAACAAAACCAAACCACAAAGTATAGCAACGCTTTTGCAGCCCAGCTCTCAAGGGAATACACAGGCAGCTATTAATGCATGCATTTGTAGAAAGGATAGCACATTGGAATGAGAATAACAAGGTTTAAAAATTCTCAGTCTATCATTTCTTCTCTCCTTTTAAACCAGGCTGAAGCAGCTTTACCAGAATCAGTTTGAACCAGCCTACAGATCTCAAACTAAGTTTGGGTTCACTGAAGAAATGTATGAGCTTAAGTGTTACTCTTTTACATTGCAAATAACGTAGCTCATAGAAAGGTGAGACATAACGTAATAGAAGAACCCTGAACACAGCATTATCCCTGAAATGCCACCTTAATGTTTTCTATCTCACATTAATCACTTAAAATAATTGTTAAAATCTGTGATGTGCTTCTTACATATTGTGAGGTGCTTATTCATTATTATAATGGCTGATAGTGGGCTTTGTAAGTTTTTTCAGTTGAAAAGGAGCAAAAACGTCCTAAAAGGGAAAAGTGAAATGCTGAAGAGCAGACCATTTTGAGGTGGAAACATTTTCTTTGTGCTTTGCACACAATTTTATAAAGAGAGGCAGCAAGCCCCTCTCAGTAGGGAAACCTCTGTTTTTATCAGGCAGAGACTGGTGGCTTTGGCAAATCACCCTGTGAAAGACAGTCTGTCAGCCATTGGCTGCTTTCAACTTGTGAATCTGAGAGTAAGGTGCATCCTCACAGGACACTTTCCCTGGAATCTTGGGGTCTATTAGAAGTGAGTGCTGTGGGAGCTTTGCTGTGCCTGCTGCCCCAGGGGGCAGGGAGCTGGAGCAACCACACTCCATACTTGTTGCAGCAATTGGTTGGCTCCTCCACCAAAAAAAAAAAAAAAAAAAAAAAAAAAAAAAGCTTTACACGAATAAAAGAAAATGTACACAAAATGAAAGATTTCCTGGAGAAAGATGGGAACAATATCTGAGTGGACTTTAGTAGACAATTTGGGAGAGGGTTTCAGAAATATGCAGAATGGCTAGCAGCAGTTAAAAAAAACAAGAATTTCACCTTGTTCCCAAGCCATTCTAGCCCAGTTTTCTGATGATTTCTATATGTATATGTACTTCAAATTTTGGGATTGACAAGAAAGTTGTGTGTTTGTGTCTGTGTGTGTTTAAAATAAGCTGAGGTTATGTTTAGATGGCACAAACAACTGAAGTATTTACTTTTTAAAACATATTTGTTTATGCAGGCCATGGGAAGATAGCTAGGTTGCAAGGATTATGGCTTTACACATGTTAACTCAAAGTTTTGTGATTTTTCTCAACATAAAACAAATGGAAGAGGAAGGGCTACCTGTCTAATTTTTCCAGACTGTACCTTTGCTAACGTCTGCTCATCCATGCTGGTCCCTGGAATACTTGATTAAAAACCTACAAGGCTCCAGGCATGGTGGCTCATGCCTGTAATCCCAGCACTTTGGGAGGCCAAAGTAGGAGGAACACTTGAGGTCAAGAGTTCAAGACCTGCCTGGCCAAGATGGTGAAACCCTGTCTCTACTAAAAATACAAAAATTAGCTGGGCGTGGTGGTGCACACCTGTAGTCCCAACTACTTGGGAGGCTGAGGCAGGAGAATTGCTTGAGCCCGGGAGGCGGAGGTTGCAGTAAGCTGAGATTGTGCCACTGTACTGCAGCCTGGGTGACTGAGCGAGACTCTATCTCAAACAAACAAACAAACAAACAAACAAAACCTATGAGGCTTGCTCAGCAATTCCCACTTCCCCAGCCCAAGTCTCTGATATAGCCCCTCTAAACCCTGACAATTTGGACCACCTCAGGAAACTTAAGAAACTCAGATACTTGGGCCCCCCCCCCCCATTAAATCAGAATCTCTTGGCAAGGGTTTAGGTATCTGAATTTTAACAAGCTTCCCAGGAGACGATAACACACAGCTAAGACTGAGAACCCTTGCATCATTCATCAAATCTTGCTGATTTTGCCTCCCAAATCTCTCAAATCCATCCTCTCCTGCTCCATTTCCATTGCTCCTGATTTGGTTCTAGCCCTTATAATCTATTTGGATGGCAGAAATAGCTTCCTAACTTAGCTTTTTTGCTTTCAGTCTATCCCTCATATGCCACCAGACTTATTTTTCTAAAACACAAATCTAAATCTGTCTTTCCTCTGCTTTAAATCCTTTAATGGCTCCCCTACAAATACATGATGGAGCCTGTGTACATCTTAGATGATGATGGAAAACAGCTGCTCTTCATCTTAGGCAGGCTCTCTCTTAGCTTAATTTTTTTTTTAAACTTTTTAAACTTTTCCATGAGAAGTTGCAAATACAGTTTAGAGTTCCCATGTGTCCCTTACTCAGCTTCCCCTAATATATTTCATTACCATAGTAAATTATCAAAACCACAAAACTGACTTTGATACAATGTGACAGGCCTTATTTGGATTTCCCCAGTTTTTGCATGCATTCTTTTTTTGTGTATGTAGAATACAATGAGATTTTATCACATGAGCATAGTACAGTTTTAAAATGATCTCGTTTTCTATCTAGCAGCAGTTCCTAACTCTAACTGCATGTTAGAATTTCCTAGGGGAGCTTCAAATAAGTACCCGAGTTTGGGCCCCACTTTAGACCATGCTTTAGTCCAGCACTTCTCAGACTTTAAGATGAATAGAAATAAACTAAGGATCTTGTTAAAATGCAGATTCTGATTTAGTAGGTTTGGGTGAAGCCTGAGAGTGTGCAGTTCTAACAGGGTCCCAGGCGATTGCCAGTGCTGCTGATGCTGCCAGTCTGTGGACTACATTTGGAATAGGCCACTGTTTTTAGACCAATGAAGTGAGAATCTATGGGTTTTAGGCCTGGGTATGGTATATTTGAGTTACTATGGTGATTCAAATATGTAGCCAGGGTTGAGAACCACTGAGATATGTGATGAAATTTGAAGGCTGTGTGATCCTTGGAGGTCACCCCATCCCAACCTCTATTTAAACCATTCTAGGTCATTCCAGTCTCCTGTGACAAGTTATTCAAATGCCAAATAATTCTTAGAGTTAATAATTCTTTCTTTATAATCCATATTCGTCTTCTGAAATTTAAATATATCCTATGTGAACTCTCTCAACTTACTTCCACTTCAATTTCTTCTCTATACTTTTGCTCATTTTGAGATAAAAGGGAAGGAGAGACTGTCCCTTTGCTTTCATACTCAAATTCTATACAAGAGATTGCTTCCACATTAGTACCTAGTCTCTTCTCATTCCCTTGTCAATTGGTCACCAAACCCACAGAGATTAGAATGTTTTTTCTTTAGCACTCGACAAGACTCATTTCCAGCTGCTGACCTTGTTTTCTATCTTCCAGAGAAAATCCAAGCCAGATGGGAATTGCAAACTTGCTGCCACTATGCAAATACCTAAACCTACTCCCTTCTTGCCCTCCTGTGAAAATCAAGGCCATGGCTCTCCCTCTATTTAAGGTCAATTGCATTCACTTGGTTTTGTCTTTCTTTTTCTTCTTTCTAGTACAGTTTATTCCTTCTTCTCCCATGTCCTTGGACTCTACTAATTCTTTCCTGTGGGCTTTAAAAATATGCTCATGTCTCTCCCATATTTTAAAAAAGGCCTAATTAACCCCACATCCTTTCTACTTTCTACCACATCTCCCCTTCTTTAATAAACCCTTTACATTTGATGTCTCCCACTATACCTCAAAGAGTGATTTGTGCTTGCTAACTTTATTTCCTCACCTCCCACTCACTTCTCAAACCACTACAGTCTAGATTCTATTCTAGCACTCAACCAAAACTCAACAGTGACTTCCAAGAAGATAAATTCAATGGCTACTTTTTAATCTTTATTTCCTTAAACTCTGAACAGAGGCACACAGTTAAGTCAATAATAAAAAGTCAATAGAGTACTTAAAAATGTCTTGAGATGGTTAAGCATTTTTTTTTCATTTTTCAATGTTTTTAATTTTTAATAAAGATTTTACTTAAGCTTCAGTCACTAGGCAGTTTTTAAACCTAGGTTTCATGATCCTTTGACTTCATACTTTTAAATGGAGTCAGGTATCTTCAAAACATGACAAATTTCAGAATCGGTTAAAAAATATTTTATTCAAATTGGTTTTCCAAAAGAGAGGGTTCTGTGCCAGTCAGAACTAGCACAATTTTCATACCAGTTCAGAACCACATTCTCCAGAATGAACATTTCATATGGGCTTGGTGTCATCTGGGCCTGAGAGACAGCAAATGATGAAGCAAAACTGTGTAAGTTTTCAACATCTTTTGTGTGAACTGAGTGAATGAGTCAACTGAGGATACAGCAGCATTACCTATAGGGGTCTGCTGAGCCATACTATCCAATGATTTCACCAAAATGCAAATCTGAGCAACACATAGAATTTGGACAATATTCATGGCTCCAAAAGGATGTTGGCTTCCTCTTCCAGATTTAAGGCCTGATATTTTGAAGATAGCACTTGGTTTCCCATTCATGTCAAATCACAGGGGTTGTCATACTGGTATTCCATTTGAATCAGGATAGGAAAAGTAGACAGAGCCTATTGGATTCCCATGAAAATGGAATCCATATTTTCATGGGAATCCAGTAGGATCCATTAAGGCATGAGCATGATTTCTTCACTGCTGCATTCTCTACTATATGCCCGGCAAACAAAGGTACTCAGTAAATATTTATAGTTTGACTGAAACCCTTTCTTTCTGCCATAGTGAATTACATGACTCAATTCTTTCCTTGACCTAGCTTTCTCAGTGTCCTTCTATCTGACTTCTTTACCTTTGCCTATTTGTAAATTTGATGTTACTCAAGACTGTCCTCGGCACTTCTGATCTTGTCATAGCAGAATATATTTTCAGGCAATGAATTCCACCTCCATTGTTTGACTTGCCACCTTTACACTGACCAATCTCCAGTTCACATAAACACTTCACCTCTTCTTCAAACTCCAGATCTTAATTTCCGTCTGCCTCCTGAAGATTTGCAAATAAATGCTATGGGAGTATTTCAACTGCCATGTATGCAACAGCTGAATCCTCTTCTCCAAATTTGTTCTTCCACCTGTTTCCTGTAATGGTTAACACAGCATCATCCTCTTTCTACTCACTCAGCTGGGAAACTTCTAAGCCAATGTCACCCTTTTCCCTTTGATTATTCCCAGCTCCAATGATCTTCAACTCTTATTAATTCTATCTCCCAATCTTTGGGCTAGTATTTTTAGTGTATGTTCTGAAGCACATTAGTTTCTTGGGATGTTGATAGGGGCCACCAAAAAAGTAAAAAATATTAATATCAAACAGATTTGAGAAATGCCACTGGACAGAGTTAAATACGTTTCTTTACATAGGAACTTTGTAGAGCCTTGAATATGATAACGTGCATGCAGCGTGAAGATCTGATATAAGGGCACTACATCTATTGTTTGCCAAAGTTACTTGGCTACAGAGCTCTTTTTTTTTTTTTTTTAAACAGCACTAAAGGGAGCCTTCCCAGAACACATTTTAAAAAATGGTGGTCTGATCAACTCTTTCTGCAGCTATTCTATTCCAAGACTCTTGCTTGCAGACTTACAACAGCTCTCTGGGTATACAAAAGGCATTTCCCTATCTCTAGTGTCTCGCTTCTGCAGTTTGACCCCTACACTTCTGTAAGAGATACCCTTATTAGAGTTGGATCATGAATCTTCCCAGAGTAATAGTTATGTTGTTCCTTACTCTGTCCTGGTCATCTATAGCCTTAATTATTTTCTGCCTATTGGTTTTATCAATTACTGACAGAGGAATGCTGAAGTCTCCAACTAAAATAGTGGATTTGTCTATTTCTCCTTTCAGTTCTGTAAGTTCTTGCCTCATGTATTTTGATGCTCCATTATTAGGTACATGCATATTTAGGATTGTTGTATCTTCTTGGAGAATTGATCCCTTTATAATTAGGTAATAACCCCTCTTTATTCCTGATAATTTTTCTTGTTCTGATGTTAGCTTCATGTGAAATGAACATAGCTACTCTAGCTTTCTCTTGGTTAGCAGTGTTAGCATGGTATATCTTTCTCCATCTCTTTACTTTTAACTGTATGACTTTTTATATTTAGAGTGGGTTTCTTACAGAGTTAGGTCTTGTTTTTTTCATTATCCACTCTGACAGTCACCATCTTTTACTTGGTACATTTATACCACTCACACTCAAAGAGATTTTGATATAATTAGGTTAATATCTACCATGGTCATAACTGTTCTTTTTTTTTTTTTTTTTTTTTTTTTTTTTGCATTTGTTCTTATTTTTTAATCTCCTCTTTTTCTGCCTTCTCTGGTTTTAATTGAGCATTTTATCTCCTCTGTTAGTATATAAATTTTACTTCTTTAAAAAAATTTTAGTGGTTGCCCCAGCACTTACAATCTACATTTATACCTAATTTAAGTTCACCTTTAAACAATGCTGCTGTGGTGCAGTTATAACAGGGTATTCCCAGTTCCTCCCTCACATGCCTTGTGACATGGCTGCCATTCATTTCATTTATCCATGTTATGATCATCCAATATGCTGTCACTGTTATGGATTTAAATAAAGTTATGTTTCAGATCAGCTAAGAGCAAGACAAATAAAAATAGTTTAGCTTCATTTATTCCTTCTCTAATACTCTTCTTTATACAGATCTGAGTTTCTGACCTATATAATTTTCCTTTTTCTTGAACAACTTAACACTTGCAGGACAGGTCAATGAATTCACTTGGTTTCTGTCTGAGAAAGTCTTTATATCTCCTTCACTTTGAACTGTAATTTCACTGGCTATTGAATTTTAGGGTTTTTTTTTTTCCTTTCAACCATTTAACTATTTCTCTTCATCCTCTTTTTCAGATTTTTCCCCTGATAACTCTAATGTAATTCTTATCCTTGTTCCTCTCTATATAAGGTATTCCCCCAACCGTGCCTTCTTTCAAGATTTCCTCTTTGTCTTTGGTTTTCTGTACTTTGATTATGATACACCTAAGTGTGGTTTTATGAGTACTCATCTGTCTTGGTATTCTTTGAGCTACCTGGATCTGTGGTTTGGTGTCTTTAATTTTGGAAAGTTTTTGGCCATTATTACTTCAAATATGTCTCCTGCTTCATTCTTCTCCTTCTGGAATTCCAATTGTGTATATCATACATTTTGATAATATTGTCTCACAATTTTTAGATGTTCCGTTTTTTTTCTCTTTTAACTCTTTGTGTTTCAGTTTGTGATGTTTCTATTGCCCTATATGCAAGCTCACTGATTCTTTCCTTGGCAGTTAAGTCTACTGATGAGTTCATCAAAGCCTTTTATCATTTCTGTTACAGTGTTTATCTCTAGCATTTCCTTTTGATTCATCCTGAGAGTTTCCATTTCTCTGCTCATATTATCCATGTGGTTTTGATGTCTACGTTTTCCAATAAAGCCCTTAACATATTAATCATTGTTTATTTATTTACTTATTTATTTTTGAGACAGGATCTCACTCTATTACCCAGGCTGGAGTATAGTGGCATGATCTAAGCTCACTGCAGCCTTCAACTCCTGGGCTCAAATGACGCTCTTGTCTCAGCTTCCCAAGAAGCTAGGACTACAGGCATGCACCACCATGCCCTGTTAATATTTTAAAATTTTTTTTGTAGAGACAGGGTCTTGCTCTGTTGCCCAGGCTGGTTATGAACTCCTGGCCTCAAGCTATCTTTCTATCTTAGCTTCCCAAAGTGCCAGGATTATAGGCATGAACCACCTTGCCTGGCCATCATAGTTACTTTAAATTCCATGTCTGATATTGAATTTAAATTCCCATATCTGAGTCTGGTTTTGATGTTTCCCTTGTTTCTTCAGACTATATTATTTTTCTTTTGGCATGCCTTATAATTTTTTCTTCAAGGCTAGACATGTTTTATCACTTAATAGGAACTAAGATAAGAGGCCTTTACAGGGAAGATTTATGTTAATCTAGGAGTCATAATATATTTAATGTTTGTTGTAGCTATAAGTACCAGAAGCTTTAATTTCCTTTACTGTCCTTGTTTTTGTTTCTTCTGTTGACGTTGGACTTCCCCACATACTTCTCCTCAGAGAGGGTGTGTGTCTTTTTACTCTTTCAGCTGTTATCCACTATTATTAAACTGGAACTCTGTTGATGTGGTAGTAAAGTGTGGTAAGGGGAAATTGCTATATAATCTTTCAGTGAAATCTCAGTCTTGTAGTAGACCTGTGACCTTCACAAGTATTTCTCTGGTGGTATAGTTTTTTCCTGTCTTCTCTTCCTTTCCCTGGCTATAGTGCTCCAAATTGATTTCTTTGAATCCCTGACCCCTGTTGACTCTCCCTCCACCAACTCTTAGGTAACGCAGGAAGGCTGAAGGGGGCTGAAGTGGAAAAGAACCTAGAATAAAGTTTCAGAATCGTGCTTTGGCAAGTCCATTCCCCTGGTGAGTAAGCATTTGTTAATGGAGAAGACTGGATGACAATGTTGCTGATTCCCTTTTATAGATGAAGAAATTGAGACCCCCCCCCCCAGAGAGGTTAAATGACTTGATCAAGGACACATTAATAGTTCACAGCCTCAAACATAAAACTTTGGGGTCTAAAGCAATGCTTTTCCTAGTCTGCCAAAACTGGTACCCACTGAATTTTGGTTGCAACTCTCACCTCTGACAGCACTTGGCATTGAACAGTAATTGACACTGAACACCAGCTGCCAGGGCTCTCCCTGTGGACACCTCACCTCTGACAACTGGCAATGACTCTCCTTTACCAGACTCTGGTCAGGCTCTGTGAACCTTCTTCTCAATGAACCCTTGGCATTCAGATTTCCTTTTCTGCCTTTACATCATCCAATTTTAGCAAGACTTCTGCTCAATCCATTTAACCAGAATCCCCCACCCTTTATATCTGATCATTCTAGATATCTTTCCAAATTCTTCATCTCCGACCATCTCTCACATGATATCTGATCATCCTGGCCAGCTTTCAACAAGAATCCTGTCAGATTGGTTTTGCCAGAATCTTTCCCTTCCCCCTGATATTTCCTCTTAATAATTTTCTATCCACTCACTCCATTCTGCTCCTTGACTATAAATTCCCACTCTTCCTATTGTATTCAGAGTGGGTCGATCTCTTCCCTACTGCAAAACCCCACTGAAGTAGTCCCTATACTATCTGAGTGGATAAACTCTGCCTTAGCATTCTTTAACAACGGTTTTGAGTAACTTTTTCTTTAACACAACCACAGTACTGGGGTCCTGTCTCAGAAATGCAGCATGTAGCTCCTATTTGTGCCTGCTGTACCTTCTGGTTTGCTTTAAAGGAAGTTCCTGAAAAGGCAAATGGCAGATGACCCGGTATGGGGAGTCTTTGGAAGAAAGGAAGCTTTCGCAATCCCATATGTGGAGATGGTAGCAACAACTTCCATGGTGTGTGTGTGTATTGGGGTGGGGGAGTGTATCTCTCTTCCTCCATCTCAGGGTATCCTTTCCTCTACTCAGCCCCTTTCTCCTGAACTCCAACACCAGGAGACAGGCAGTGGAGTATGGCCTTCTGTTCACCATGCTTGCTTTACAGTGCAAACTTCAAATATTCAGATTTATGTAATACCCTTAGTAGAATAGCTATTATAGCATCACTCAGAATTAAGTGCTGAACATGTATCTTGTTGGTCAGATTCCAGAGAGAGAGACTGCCTTTTTGGTAGTAGTCCTGGTAGCTAATTTCTAGGATACTTTATAGCAGTGGTTCTGAAAGTGTGGTCCCTGGACCAGTAAGAACAGCATCATCACCTTGGGAACCTGTTAGAAATGCAAAATCTGGCTAAGATGGTGAAACCCTGTCTCTACTAAAAATTACCAAAAAATTAGCCGGGCACGGTGGCATGTGGCATGTGCCTGTAATCCCAGCTACTCAGGAGGCTGAGGCAGGAGAATTGCTTGAACCTGGGAGGTGGAGGTTGCAGTGAGCTGAGATCATGCCACCTGCACTCCAGGCTGGGTGACAGAGCGAGACTCTGTCTCAAGAAAAAAAAAAAAAGCAAAAAAAGAAATGCAAATTCTCAGGCTCCACCCCATACCTACAGACTCAGAAACTCTGTGGGGTAGAGACCAAAATCTGTTTTGAACAAGTTCTCCAAGGGCTGTCCGCTCAAGTTGGAGAGTCACTGCTTTAGCTTACAGAGGCAATTAAATAGAACTGAGTAGTCAGGATATCCAAAGGTTCAGCAAGGTTCCTTAGATCCACTAACCCACTGCTCTACTCAGAGTGTGGTCTGTAGACTAGTAGCATCAACACCCCTGGGTGCTTGTTAGAAGTGCAGAATGTCAGGGCTACTGCCTCAGACCTACTGAATCAGAATCTGCATGTTGAAATTCCCAGGGAATTTAGAAGCACAAAGTTTGAGAAGTACTGCTAACCCTCACTTACACAGAGGTTAATTTTGTTTGAAGAGATTAGGGATAGAGAATCAGATAGGCAGAGGAATCTTTGGTGGCTTTGATGTGGAGCCTGAATAATTATGGATTTATTTTAGGATCCTATAAAAAGAAATTTTGTAAAGGGGTAGGTGGGGAAGCACACTGAACTAAATGATCAAAATTCACAGTCAGCAAGATTTTGCAACATTCCAGTTTCAAAGGGCTTTACAGTTATCACTTTGCCTGGTGCTCCTGATCTCTGGCAATTCTAATGACACTCTTCCCTGTGAAGTGCTTGCAGATCTACTTATGTGGACAAGATTTCCCAAGGAAACACTGTAGTCCTGTAAATTCAGTAAGAGAGGAGAATGATCAATGTTCTTACCTAAATTACTGGAGAATCCCTCTTTGGTATGCTGTGCTGTGAGATGTGGTGAAGAGAGCCCTGAAACCACAGCCTGCAGCCTCTCAGAACTATTTTTTTTTTTTTTTGAAACGGAGTCTTGCTCTGCCGCCCAGGCTGGAGTGCAGTGGCACGATCTTGGCTCACTACAGCCTCTACCTCCCAGGTTCAAGCAATTCTCTGCTTCCGCCTCCCGAGTAGCTGGAATTACAGGCACTCACCACCATGCCTGGGTAATTTTTGTATTTTTAGTAGAGACGGGGTTTCACCATCTTGGCCAGGCTGGTCTTGAACTCCTTTTTTTTCTTTTCTTTTCTTTTCTTTCTTTCTTTTTTATTTTATTTTATTTTTTTTTTTGAGACGGAGTTTCGCTCTTGTTACCCAGGCTGGAGTGCAATGGCGCGATCTCGGCTCACCGCAACCTCCGCCTCCCGGGTTCAGGCAATTCTCCTGCCTCAGCCTCCTGAGTAGCTGGGATTACAGGCACGCACCACCATGCCCAGCTAATTTTTTGTATTTTTGGTAGAGACGGGGTTTCACCATGTTGACCAGGATGGTCTCGATCTCTTGACCTCGTGATCCACCCGCCTCGGCCTCCCAAAGTGCTGGGATTACAGGCGTGAGCCACCGCGCCCAGCCTGGTCTTGAACTCCTAACCTCCTGAACCACCTGCCTCGGCCTCCCAAAGTGCTGGGATTATAAGTGTGAGCCACCATGCCCGACAGAATTCAAAAGGCACTTCCCTGGGCAGGAAGTGAAGGCTTCTTTTGTGTGCAAAGCCTCATCAAGCATGAAGAGGAGGTTCTGAGACCAGAGAAAACATGGTGGTGTGCTGGAATGCAATACACCCATCCCCATCCACAGCTCTGCCTGCCTAAGAACTTTCTGCGGGAAGAAGAGCTGCATACTCAGCAGCAGGATGAATCCAATTGTCTGTAATGACTCAGATGGAGGCATTAAAGACCAACAAATTGGCAATATGAGTATTGAATGTAGATTAAGCACCCATTATTGCCTGTTGGATCAAAGAAAAAAATGGCTACATGTGTATTTACTCAACTGGCAATAATGGCTTTGAAAGAGCTGGCACATATGAGGAAATAGCAGTCATTTTCAAAGTAAATAGTAATAATGATAACACACCTTACAGAAGGCTATGGTTACATAGTGCTTTCACATGCTTTATCTCATTCTATCTTTACCTTAAGTGGGTGAAGGAGATGCTATTACACCCAGTGCAAATAAGGGACCTGTTTCTCAGGGAGGTTAGATGATTTGCCCAAAGAGACATAATTAGGAGAACTGGGACTTGAGCTTGTTGGCTTTCCTGATTCTAAATCCAGTTTTCTGTTCACAACAGTTAAATTTGAGCCTTGCTACTAAAAGTGTGTTCTGCTGGTCTGTAGCATCAGCATCATCTGAGATCTTGTTAGAAATGCAGACCTGCAAACCCTCTGAATCAGTCTGTATTTTAGCGAGATGCCTAGGTGATGTGTGTGCATGTTAAAAAGTCTGAGAGCAGTCAAACAAACTTTACTCATTATGACTACTTGCCTATACCACAAGAACAAAAACAAAATCCAAAAACTCAAACCTCACACAAATACTACAAAATGTTTTTGAGCATTTATAATGATGGCTTTATAGCAGAGATGCATTTTGTTTTTCTTGAGACAATTAGAAAGAATTGACAAAGCCATGGTATTAGTGACAGCAGGAGAACCTCATGGAAGAATGGGCAAAGGAATCTCTATCTTCAATGCCGAAAAATTAGCAGTTGCAGTGTTTTCATTAAACTCACAGAAATATGCTGATTTTGTACAGTATCATTTTTTTTTAAAGTTTGCCTTTTAGAACGATACTTTCTGTTACTCTGGGTCAACTTTTAAGAAGAGTGGGACTGAGCAACATCAGAAAGGTGATCTCTTGAACACTGGTGCTATGGCCAGGAAAACCACTTGTCCTTGATTTTTTTTTTAAAGTGTGTTTCCTATTTACATTTGAGTATGGGTGTGGCAAATGTTTTGAGACTTTCTTCAAGTAAATAAGGGAATGTGTAGTGTAGGGACTTGATTTCCAGGGTGCTCACTGGGAACCGCAGAGGACTCCACCTTCCCATATGGAAATGGACTGCTGAATGGGGACTGAGGTCAAGTTTATACCTTCCCAAACTGTACTTGGACCAGAGAAGGTTGTCAGATACTTGGTTTTCTAAGAATTTCTCCTTACATAAATGGCAGCAGATCTGGAAACAGAATGGATGCTTATTGCTTATCAACAAGTTTGCAACCAAGATTTGTCAAGGATGAAAAATGAATGTAGAGCAAAAGAAATTACATGGTCATGCTACCAGGCAAATTTATATTTGACCAAAATAAGTCAACAGGGAGGGAGAGCACATTTTCCATCTTACAAACCATCAACCAGTAACAATTTATTAAGCACCTGCTGTACACTCCACATGATGCTAAGCTCTTGGAGGGATTTTGCAGTGTCAGAAATTGTTCCGGTCCCTGAAGAGTTCATTATCTTGCTTAAGAGAAATTATCACATGACAATACAGCAAATTATGTAAGAGTCTACATCTATGCATTAAAGAATGTAGGTAAGAATGAAAGCCCAATAGATTTAAGGGAGAGAATAAGCCATGAATCTGAGAAAGCCTCATCAAGTAGGAGGCATGTGAACTGGTCCTTAAAGAGTGGTGGGGGGCACTTCTAGGGAGAACAATGAAAGTACATGTGTGAAGATGGGGGCCTGTAGACTTCTGTATTCATAAAGGTTAGAATGGCTGAATATATGCCTCTCAAATGTGGCGGTTTGGTATCTAAAACCACACATTCTGTTGGTGTCTAGGCCCTGTTTGGAATCATCTTTACCAGCATCCACTGGCACTTGTCAAACCGAAGAATAACTAAATAGCTATGCTGGATCATTCTTATCTGCAAGCTTCATGGAGACAGGGTCATAGCCATCTTGTTGAGTAAAGGAATAAATATCCATTCCCTAGAAACCTAGGCCCTAAATCTCTAGCAGTGTAACTCCAGAGGAATATGAGACCCTTAGGGCAGATGCTCTCAGGGTCCTACCCATATAGCCTCAGCTCATACTCGCCTCTCCATGCTAAGGTTGCTTGCTACAAACACCAATAGCTCTGTGCCCAATTCTTTTAAAAAAATTATAGGGAGAAATACTACATATGAAAATGCCAGAAATTTAATGCTCCTAAATGCAACTCAATCAACCAATGATGGCTAGAGTTGGGGAAAAAATATTCAGCTTCTCTACCCACAATTGAGATTTCTCCAACACATATTCTACAGTGTCTCCCAGAGTTCCCCAGTGAGACTGAGCCCCAGTTGCCCACAATAGCTTAATAATATTCTCTTGATTGGCTTCCTGCTACTTACTGTTTTACTTCCCCACTCCCCTATCAGCCTTTTCTGATATCACCTCCCAAGATAACCGACTACACTTTAAATAAATCATCTTAACTGTACTTGAAGCCTATGAATTAAAGTTAAAATGGAAGGCCTAACAATGGGGATCTTTCAAAATAGCAGAAACAATATTCTCAAGAGGATTTCTTAGAGAGCGAGAAGATTAAAAATAGCTTTTTCTGTTTCTTCACTGCCTCCTTTTGTTCAAAATATGAATTCAGAAGTTCCAAGCATAACAAATTATTCAGGGCTTCCCATAAGAAATAACAACTGGTGTTGATTTCCTCTTTTTTTCTTTTCTTGTCTTTTAAAGGTTAGAGATTACTCACCTCCCCTGCTGGTCATTAAATCAGTCTGGCAGGATTCCTCAGGAGTTCTGTGGCCTTCTGGGTATGTGGTGGAGACACAGGCAGTGCTGCAGACAAGCCTGCTTGCTGTGATGTGCTATGAAGCAGGTGACTTCAAAGGTCTGCTTTAAGCCTATCTCAAGTATCACTTGGGGCTCACACTGAGCCCCCAAATCGGGTACCAGATGGCACATCCCACAAAGTCAGAATTGATCAGCTCACCAGCATCTCACATTTCCCTAGCTCTTGTGCCAAGGGACTGCAACCACTCAGAAAACAAATCACTTCTGTTAGCTTACTTATCCTTCTCATACTTCTAAGGAGTCACCAGTTCAATGCTTGAGAGTTCTGTGAGGTTTATTATAGGTCTAGTGAATCCTAAGAGGTTCAGTTTTTGTGGCCATTTAAAAAATAATCATCCTTCCCTAACTCTGATATGGCATCTTTCAAGATGCTATGAGTCATTACAGAGGTGGGCTTCCTCTCCCACTATGGGTTTTTATTTAAATTTCAGTTTAACCAAAGTTTGTCTCAAATGTGTACCTGAATGGAGAATTAAAAGATTGCTCCCCAAATCTAAATGAGACAAGTGGGCATTTGACATACTAATCACACAAATGAAACATACTTAAAAGTCAGACAATCCTAGGATGAGATTGTGCTTAGATTATTTGGATACACTACCTATGAAATGAGAGGAGAATGAAAACCGATCTCAGTCTCTCCTTAATTTTCCCCTAGGGCAAACTTAAAGTGTAAAAGTCAACTGACTGACCCAGCAAATGCACAAATGCTGCCTTTCAGATCCAGGCTCAGTCCTTTCTAAGAGTATCTGCCACTTGGATAACTCACCAGAAGGGACTGGACTGCCCAAGGCTTCATGGCATCTGTCACTAGACAAAGCACCCGGAGATGCTAAGAGAAGATTCTAGCATCAGCCTCTGTGGAGATGACCTTTAACGTGCCTTCTAAACCCAAGGTTCTTTGATTCAGTGTTTCTTAGATGCAAGCTCTTCTATTGTCATTCCATAATTGAAAAAGCAGAGAGGCTGGAATAGGCAACAAAGCACTGCCTCCTGCCTCCTTCTCAGGTCGCTGCAAACAGTGGGGTCTTACACACTGTCAGAAGAAGCCCGGCCTCAGTGGGCAACTGCTACCGATTGATGCTTAAGGCATGCCAATAATGGGCACTCTAGTAATTGACAAGTCTCAAAGGCCAGTGTCAGTTTAGCTACTTTGTCATTCAAGCAGATATACTGCATTTGGTTTCTTGGGCTCCTCTACAGCAGGTGAGATTTAGACCTGAAGAGACAGAGCTACTGAAGAGAGCAAGATAACTGCATTTTGAGGAAGATTATACTGGAAAATCTGTTCTCTGCTCAATTGCCCAAGAGAGCATCACCTCAGAGGTCATAATATTTGTCCCCAGAGTTCTATGAACTTCTCCTTGGTATCTTTTCATTTTACATAATCAATATAGCCAAAAAGAATCTTTAAAAAACAAATGTGCAAGGCAGAGAGTTCCTCTACTTTGGCACTATTAACATTTGGGGATAGACAATTTTTTGTTGTGGAGGCCATGCTGCACGCACATCACAGGATGTTTAGCAGCAAACCTGGCCTCTACCCACTAGATGCCAGTAGCACATGCCTCTTCTCCAAGTTGTGACATCCAAAAATGTCTCTAGACATTGCCAAATGTCCCCTGGGTCAGCCCCAGTTGGGAACTATTGCCTTACAGGCAATAGTTAACAGTATATAGTTAACAGTATTAAATTCTTGAAAGTGCTTTAGTAATGAAGTTTTAGGATACAACATAGGAACTTTTAACATAAAGGATAACAAATCTTTCAGGCTTTGTGAGCTATCAACAGTTTCTGCTATATGGTCTTCTTGGTTTTTATTTTGTTGTGTTTATAATCCTTTAAAACTGTAAAAACTCAATCTAAGTTCAAAAATAGGCTGAAAGTTGTTGATCCTTAGACCATAGGGAAAGAAATGATGGGGATTCCCATAATGATTAAAAGCACTGAGACAGTATATGGAAAAGCTGTCATCTTGAACCAGCTGCTCAGGCTTTGTGACCCTGAGCTAGCAGTTATGCTGCCCTTCTTAGAAAACGTGAAGTAAGTAACTTCAAGTTAGATTTTATTAATCTTGTTTGCAACTTAATTCTGTTTAATGTATTTAAACATAAAAGGTTTAAGTAAAACAGAAACTTGATATTTGAACGAAATGAGATCTAGTAAATGGAAGAATGTTTGCTAAGTGAGGATGCGTCCTTCCTGTGGTTTGGAATAAAGCATCCTATGAGTTTCCTCTGAAGATGAGGACTTTGTACAAAGCAAAGGCCCCTACTCAATTTTAAAACTGAAATATGCTTTGATGTGACTACAGAGGTTATCAAGGAGGGAAGAATGATATCTTGCAAACAAAGAATTCTAGAAACTGTCTGCAAAGTTGGAAAAATAAAAATCTCACTATACGAATGCATTTCAAATTCGTTTTTATGGAATTTTCCTTAACTCATCACATAGATGTCTGAGTAAACTAGGGAGGGTCTATTCAACAAGTATTTACTGAGTAGCTACTATGTGCTGGGGACTGTGTAAGGCACTAAAGTTCAATCCACCTGAACCCTACCAATGAGCAGCACTCAATCAGGAAGCTGCTACATTCAATCATCCAGAGATTTTTTCTAATAAGATATTTTCCTATCCTTGTACATTATTAATTACATATATGTTATGCTTTACTTTGGGCATTTGGAGTTTCTGTATGTGGATTTTAATTAACACCAGACAGAATCAATCAAGGAAATATCCTTATGATCCAATTACCATTATTCAAACAACTGTATGGGGTGGGATATAAAACTTTGGTCAACTGTACTTCATTTGGATAACAAAAATTTACATTTTAAATCATTCAAGTAGTGTTTCATATAAAGTAAACTATAGTGAAAAGAACACTAGGCTTGGTGTCCAAAACCGTGGATCCAGTCTGGTTCTGGTTCTAGCCTTGTCTTTTTTCCATGGTCAAGTCAGTTAACTTCTAACGAGTAGTTTTCTCATATGTAAAATGGGGATATAGCATTTTTCCTAGTTTACTGTATTTAAACATACTGTATGTTTATAACCTATAAAGTCCTATAAAGATGATGTCACTATCGTAAGTACTGGGCTGTACTGATTCTTCACTTTACATGGATGATTCTGGAATATCGAGTATTGTTTTGTTAACAGCCTGGATCAATTATCAAAGGGACCTACTTACACTTCATTTTAGGTGATCGCAAAGAAACGTATCTATAAAAGCTAGTGGGGCCCTATTTTGAAATTTGCTTTGAGATGAACATCATGGATTTTCTGTTAAAAGATCTAATCAGCTAGATTTAATTTTCTAGGAAAAGGAAGATGTTTGAAGAACAGCATTTATTTAAAGAGGTTCAGAAATTAATAATGCTTGTGCTCTTATCAGCACCACCAGGTCCTACCCACTTCTGCCTAATATTACATCTTTGCCCTGTAGCCTTTCGGGTAAACAATGCTGGGAAGAGTCTTGCCTCTAGGTGTGGGGTCAACTTTTACGCTACAGTGTCAGAGTACGATAATCACATCACTTGCGCAAATTCGAGAAAGCTCCTCCAAACCAGATCAGCTGGATTTTCAAATACAGATATTTTTCTGTAATACTCTCAATTACATTTAAAAACATCAACCGGGCATTTCGTTTTCTGTCATCACTCCCTCCCAGTCTATTTTTTTTGGTCAGCAAATAGCAGGACCAATATCCCAAGAAGGATCTCCGCCTTCACTGAACAGGTACAATCCCAAAACATTAAGAGGAGAGAATGGGTCTAATCTTCATGCTTGAAGCAACACCCTACACAGCCCTACAAGTCACTTCCTGTGTTTTGTACCGGGGTCTGAAAAAGCCTTAGACCCTTCTTATGCTTTGTCCACTTCACTTCATTTCAAATACGATGCCATTAAACAGGCAGGTACTGTTCAGCGGTGTGTACAGTGTTCACTGTCAATGCTATCCTTGATACCAGTAACGAGGTACCAGAATAACACTAGTAACGACAACAGCAGTGATTCTTTCACTCCTGACACCTTTTGTAAAGGACAAGTCATCATGTCTCTAAATGGAAAAACAAAATTAAAAAAATAAGTGCTCACTCCCACACTTTACATTACCGTGACTACTGAAGGTCCATTTTCCTGTCCCCTGGCTCCAAACCTACCAAAAATAAGGGCTGGATGCAGAAAGAAAACATTAAATATATAATTTAAAATTGAAGACATTTCCCTTGGTTTCATAAGTCTGGGTTTTTATAAGCGGTATTCACTCATTTAACCAGAGTGTCATCAGCTAGAAATGAGTTCGGACCACTATTAGGCTTGGTTTGGATTTTATTCAGACACCTAGAAGATGAAAAACCCTCCCACTTCTTAAAACAATCCACTGACTTGACCATTGTCCTTTAAAGTTGCCCTTTAGACATGGAGGCAAAGACAAGCCTCCCTCTCTCCAGTTTCAGCCTTCTCTTATTATACTGCTTTCTGTCCTGAACTGATCAAAATCAAATAGGGAAGAAATAATCCAGTTGAAAGAGATCTGATGTGCTTGTTGATGTCTCATTAACCTTGAGAATGAATGTAAATGGTAACTGCCTGTCACAGTTTGTGAGGGGGGAAATAAGCCAATGGAAACATCACCTTGGAAAAAAAAAACACAGAAAGAGAAATATCATTTAGTAGATCATCAATCAAAACATGGGGCATTTCCAACTGTCAGACTGGTTAAATTATAGTTTCCTTACGCCCATGATGAATCTACTACATGTTTTCTTGGGAAAGCTTTTGGAGCAGTATTTATCTGTGTGTCACAATATAGTCACTAAAGTATTGAAGAAAAAAACCTGATGATGCTGGAAGTCTAATCATGAGAAAAACAAACATCTCAGGATTAATGTTATTAAGGCTTTATGATGAGTAAATGTGTGATCTGTGAGCCACTGAGTGTGGGAAGATTCTAATTCCACTGAGCCCCTAGTCAGCTTCCCCTCATTACTAATTGCTGATTGATAACATGTCAACAAACAGAGGGAGGGAAATAATAGATGAAAATTGGCTTGTCTCTAGGGATAAACTGTTACCTGTAGAGGAAAAGAAGAGGCAAGAGTTCCCCAGGTTTCCCGGCAGACTCCCCTTGGGATAAGTAGACTAGAAATCTAACTGGCCTCTAGTACCAGATCTGGACTAGAGACTCACACAAAGCCATCACCTTCCTTCCATCCCTCTGCACCAGAGTCCCAGCTGGGACTGGTTCTTGTCTGCTCTCCCCAAAGGAGAACCTTAAGTAAACAAGCCCCACAATCCCCATCAGGGATTCAGATGGAACACTCTCACCAATTTTTACTTTTCTCTCCTGAGGTCTCTACTTTTCCATCTGTAGTCCTCACTCCTCTGCTTTTCTTAGGAACTTCCTGAAAGTTACCACCATTAACCTCACTTTCCACGCCAAATTCCCACCTCAAGCTGATGGCAAAACCGGTTTCTGCGAGTGTCACCCTCTAACCAGCTGCTCCGTTTCCCGTGCTCTTCTCGAGGGCCACACAGCCCGACTTCCATTCTCACCCTTCTGGCTTTGCCCCTCAATCCCATGCTCAGATGCACCCAAATAAAAGTGGATTGATCGCCTCCCTCTTTTCCCAAAGTTTTGGCATTTCTTGAGGAGCTACTGTGAAAGACGAAGTAACTGCAAATTACAAACATAATTTCGTACCCTAGAAGACAGAGATGGCTACCTCGCTCCGGAAAAGACAGCAGCAGGGCAGCCCCCTGTCCTAGCCAGAAATCACATTTCTTTCTGGGCGGGTAGGAGGCATTTTCCTCACCATCCCGCCTCACATTCTTTTGCCCTTTCCCAACCTCTCCCACCAACAACCTTTCCTCAAACACTCGGGGGGCAGGCGGTGCAGAAAAAGGGAGAAACAAAATTGAGGACAGAGAGGGGTATCTCGGAATCCCCTCCAAGCATAGTATTTTGTTCTCAAGTAGTAGGACTTTACAGAATGTCTTCTCTTCTGCTCCTTCCTGGCCCAGTTACCCCAAAGCCTCCCTGCCCCCAAACCCACTGCGACCAAAACAAGCGCACCGACCACAGCACCGTGGCCGCCGTCGCCGCCCCAACTGTTGCAGCAGCTGCGGGTGGCGGCAGAGGCGACGCGGGCAGGGCTGGACCCGGACCCCGACGCTCCCTGCCGAGGAGGCTGGGAGGCTCCAGGCGGCCGCCCTGAGGCGCGCGGTGCAGGAGAGCCCCTGCGGCAGCCGCCTGGGCTAGGAGAGGTGGCGCTCTCAGCCGGGACCCCAGCGCAGAGCCAGCCCGACTGCCGCCGGGGCGCTGGCGGAGTCTGCCCGCACCCGCCCCCCTCTCACCTTTAAGATCAGGTCGGTGTGGTGCTGGTCCAGCATGTTGGCTTTTTGGAAGGAGGTGACGATGACCCGGCCGTAGCGCCCGGGGGTCTGCAGGTCCGAGTAGAGACGGTGCTTGGAGCGGTTGACTGGGAAGAGGCTGTTAACGAGGTTGCGCTCGATCTTGGCCAGGCTGTGCTGGGGCGCCAGCAGGTGCTCCACGCTCTCCTCGACCTGGTAGCGGCTGAAGCTGGCGCCGAGCAGGATGGAGATGAGCACCGGCGCCGAGGCGAAGAAGACAGGGTGACTGGCAATGAAGTGGCCAAGCCGGGAGAAACACGTCCTCAAGCCCCTGTGCAGAACCTGCCGCAGCATCCTAGAGCAGAGCGGGCGCGGGAGGAGGGCGAGGCGCACGCTCGGCGCGGGTTCGGGCGGCGGCGGCGGCGGCGGCGGCGGCGCCCGCGGCGGCGGCGACGGCGACGGCGAAGGCGAGACCCTGAGCTCTCCCGGAGCCTCGGCAACACCATCGGGGAGTCCCGCGCCGCGCCTCGGGAGGGTCCCCTCGGGCTGGAGACACGCCCTCCTGCCCGCGGCCGCGCCCTCCCGAAGAGCCCCCCAGCTTGGCGGCCTCTGCGCCGCCCCCACTCCGCCCTATCGCGTGCGCCCTCCCCACCCCCCGCCGCCTCCCCGCCCGGGGGGCTCCACGTCTCCCGGCCGCGTCCCCACTCAGCGCGGGCGGAGCCCGGGGCAGCCCCCGCGGGGTGTCGTGACCCCACTCACCCGACCCCCAAGGCCAACGATGGGGTGGCGCGGGGAGCGGCGACGGCGCTAGCGCCAGGAGACTGCGCGCCAGCCTAGGAACACGAGGACAGAGAATTCCAGGCTACACCCAATCCTCTCCCCTGTGCGCTCCCCTCCCCCGGCCCGGTCCAGTCCGGCCCGGCCCGCGGAGCTCGCTCTCCCCTTCTCTGCCCTCCTCCGGGAAGACCCAGAGATAAATAAAGAAATGGCCCCGATTTTCCAAACAAAAAGTAAAGAGTTCTCCGGAGGGGGGAGGGGATGGGTGTCGCGCGGACCCGCTCAGAGCCGAGTCTCCCCAGAGGCGAAAAGGAGCAGGCTGAAGACTGCGTGCGTCCCAGCTCTCGCCAGGCTCAGGTGGTGGCGCGCACTAGCTGGTGCCGAGAGGGGGTGGGGAGCGAAGACGCTCGAAGGTGGAAATCACGCCTCCTCCCAAATAAGAGCCGTTTAAAATATCCCCAACACCGTAGCTTCGGTGGGACCAAGGGGTCCGGCTGTGTGTCTGGAGCACGTCCACTCAAAAGGTATCCTTGGAGAATCTTTCTGGCACTCGTTTAGGGTCACTCCAGAGTGGACTGGGGCTGGCCAGCTCTGTTGCACACCCCCCAACCTCCCCACCCAGTCCGTTAGTAATAAAAGTGCTGATAATGCTGGTCAGTCGATAGAACTGTCTGTCGCCAGGGCTCCCGGGCTCCGGGGCTCCGGGGCTCCTGGGCTCCTGGGCTCCCGGGCTCCCGGCTCTTCGCACTGCCTTCTCCTCCTCCTCCTCTCTCTGTCGTCACCAGAAGGTCTGGGGGACCTGGTGCGGCGTGGCTGGTCTGGGGGACCTGGTGCGGCGTGGCTGGCGCGGGCGCCACTGCGGGCATAGAGTGTTTGAGAAAGGCTGGCCAGGGAGTCAGTAGCATTAACCTCCTTCTCTGCCTCACTCCGCCCTCTCCTCCCCCACCCGCGAAGGTGTGAGAGTGGAGGGAACCTTATCTCAGACCAGGAGAGATACAGGTCTCGGAGTATGTTGAGCCGCAGGGGGCGCGGGGGAGCCCGGGGGGCGCCGATGGCTTGGCAAAGTTGGGCGTGTGCATGTGTTCGCCAGCCGTGAGCTAGCAGGCAGTCACCGTGGTTCCCCTCGCACTCCCTCTCTGGAGAATTCCCCGAGAAGGCGGGCGCCGGCTTCGGCTGGGGGAAAGACCTGCGGCGGCGGCGGGAACGGCCACGCACAGGTACAATTTAGCGCGTTTCGTTTTGCGCTCCAAGCTCCTGGGTCTGTCCACAGCAACGCAGACCGAGCGGGATCTCGGAGTCTGGGTAACTGAGGGGCTCCCTCAGGCCAGGGGGGTGGGGTCCAGGGCACTGCGAGGGATCAGCCTCCCGCTGAGCCTCCCAGTGCTAGGGGTCGAATGGGAGGCGGTGTCCCGCACTAAGGAGCTAGACATGCATATTAATCAAAGCTGAAGGCAGATGGAATAGGGACGGAGGAGGAAGGGGAGTGGTGCGGCAAGAAAGAGGAGAATGGGTAGGAGAAGGTGCCTCTGGGAGGCATTTCCCTAACGTTCCCATTCCAGACTCCCCTACACCTAGCGGCCCTTCACTTCTCAAACTGAACTTGGGAACTTGCACGTTGGAAACAGGAAGTCGCGTTTTGGGAAATCCTCCGTATTTGATGATCTCCTCCCTTCCCCCATACCAGACCCTCCTTCCTACCTTTCCTCAGCAACACCTGCACCTGCTGCACTGCCCGCCCAGGGGACACACCTGCCCTGACCTGCTTGTGTTCCCTAGGTCCTTCCACCCATTTCTCATCCACTTTCTGTGCTCTTCCTCCTTATTCCCCACACTGCTCTGTTGCCAAAGGCTCCCCAGGACGCCTAAGTCCAGCAACTTCCAGCGGGCTCCCCACCCCCAGTATTGCCATCCCTGGGAGGGACACATAGGAAGGGGCTAGAAATTCCCCATGCCACACTGCACTTGTGCCATTCCCCCAGCATCTTAATTTCTGCTCGCGGAGATGCCGCTGTTCTGCAGCGCTTTGCTGATTCACGGTGATCGCGGAGGGAAAAACCTCATTGACTTGTGCCCCTGCAAGCTGCGAGGCAAGCGTGAGTGGCTGCGAGGGCACACGCTTTGGGAAACCACCCACCATTGCGTAGCCGAGGTGCTAAATGACAGGGTGGATGCCCCGCGTGGCTCTCAGCCCGGGCAGACGGAAAGATGGAAGGGCGGGCGGGGAGGAGGGGTGGCGGTGGGAAATACTGCGAACCCAGCTCTTTGCAAGGGAGCCAGCAGCAGCTAGTGGGTGGGCACTTCTCAGGAGGCCTAAAATCGGTCTCTGCACAGGGAATGAACAGAGCTGTTTTAGATGCCCTGATGCCAGCACCGGGACAAAAGTAACAGAAGGTAAACCAGCTGACAGGTCTCCTTGGACGCCTTTAACATTTTGACGAAGAAGCTCTTTTCATTCTGAAGTCTTTGACCCTCCAAATGGCTCCCTCCCAACCTCGGTTCGCCCTCTTCCCTAGAATTTCCAGCCTTTTAATGTCAGCCCTCACAAGGACTGAAGAACGGAGTGCCCTCCCTCAGTGCCTGGGCTGCATCTTAGAGCAGGAGAAACTGCATTGCTCAGCTGGCCAGGGCGAGAGTGTTGTCCTCCCACACAGAAAAGGCCTTTCCTTTGGGGCCAAGGCACTTGTTTCTAGTCCTCCCTACTCTATTCCTAACTGTCCTTACGTATCTTTAGGGGCGCTTCCACACTGTATGTTTCAATTTGGAAACAGAACCAAGTGAGTGTGGACCTTGGGCCACCTTTTACTGCAGGCAATCCAGTTAGTGTTGTCTAAATTGAATTGGAGCAACAGAGAGAGTGAGAGTGAGGAGAGAGAGAAAGAGAGAGAGAAAGAGACCACACAGAAAAGGGCAGGAAGGGTGTTGACCCCTCCCGATTTTTCTTCTCTTTTTGTAGACGTTCTGGGAGCACTGCCTCCACCAACGACTTGGGTTTGCATTGGGACCAATGACTTTGTGATCAGAGCTTTCACCAGAACGTTAATAAGTTATTACTTTTTCGGTTTAAATTGAATACATATTAATTTTAGACAATTTGGAAAGGAATAACAAGAAAAAGAAGTAAACCAAAACACCGGTATTGGTGTACTCCCACTACCTTTCAACCTTTGTTGATAATTGATTGTACACATAGGCAATATAATATAGAAGTTGAGGCTTTTGGTTCTGGAGCCACTGAGTTGAATCCTTGCTCAACTATTTACTAGCTAAAATACAATGGGTATCTTTACTTCTTTATGGCACAGTTTTTCTCCTCTGGAAAATAAGAATAACAATACCAACCCTATAGAACTGCTGTGAGGATTAAATAGATTAGAAGATGTAAAGCACTTAAAGCAGTGCCTACAGCCTGAGATATCACTGACATATAATAAATGATATTTGTCATAATTCTATTCTACACACATGTGTGAAAAGAAAATCAGTTCCTGGCATTCAGGAGCTAGCCTGGCACTCACAACTATGTTTGGTGTTCTCTCACTGAATGTAAACCATTTCCTGAAACACTAATGTCAGGTAAGAGTATTCTGTAACTGTGACGGATTAAGACAAAATTAGGACCACTCCATAATCATATCTGAAAACAAATAAAACGTGAACCTTGTCCAAACCACAAAAAACGGCTAAGCATGTGATCCTGGCTAATATGAGTGACAGTTGTGGGTTTTTTTTTTTTTGTTTTTTGTTTTTTTTTTTTTTTTTTTTTTGAGACGGAGTCTTGCTCTGTTACCCAGGTTGGAGTGCAGTGTCGTGATCTGGGCTCACTGCACCCTCCACCTCCTGGGTTCAAGCCATTCTTCTTCCTCAGCCCCACCCTCGAGTAGCTGGGATTACAGGTGCCTGCCACTACATCCAGCTAATTTTGTATCTTTAGTAGATATGGGACCAGTTGTGGCCTTTTAAAAACAAATTACAGCCGGACATGGTGGCTCATGCCTGTAATCCCAGCACTTTGGGAGGCCAAAGTGGGTGGGTCTATGAGGTCAGGAGTTTGAGACCAGCCTGGCCAACATAGTGAAAGTCTGTCTCTACTAAAAATACAAAAATTAGCTGGGTGTGGTGGTAGGTGCCTGTAATCCCAGCTTCTTGGAAGGCTGAGGCAGGAGAATCACTTGAAACTGGAAGGCGGAAGTTGCAGTGAGCTGAGATCATGCCACTGCACTCCATCCTGGCCAACAAGAGTGAAATTCTGTCTCTAAATAAATAAATAAATAAGAAAATATTACAGTTTTAGTGTCATTCTAATCTTTTCTCCCTCTAGAAAAAAGATTAAGACACTCAGACGTAAAACTACCCCTGCTTCCTAATGGTACCCGATCCTGTGCAAGCCCCACTGACTTCAACCTTCCCCCAAATTACTTAACACAAGTCTGAATCCTAGAAGTCCTTTCTAACGTCTTCTTCTTAAGACACCTCTTAGTTCTCCATGGTGTATGTTCCTTGCTGCAACAAGAAGGAAACCCAGTTTGGTCAACTATTTGGTGTGGTCTTGGTGGTCCTTGGCAAGAGGGCACTGACAATGTATATATAATGTTTATTTACTTTCTTTTCTATAATTTAAGATCATAGTAAACATTCTGATTGATAGCTATTTTTTTCTCATTAAACATATCCAATGAACATTTTCTCATTTCAATTATTATTGCTATAAAAGATTTTATGGCTGCGTAGAATTCCATCATACATCTGAACCTTAATGTACATTATGCCATGTTGTTGGCCACTTAGTTTTAAAAATTTTACTACTAGAAATAACACTGAGATGAACATCCTGTACAGAAATCTTTGGCTGTATCTCTATTTTCTTAGGATCAAATATCTGCCACTACATGTTAAGTAGACAGCTCCCAACAAATGCCTTTCTAACAATATTTAAATTGGAAGGGACAAGGGCATTCCTTCACAGGGATTAAATTCTTTGATGAAACACCAAATTAGTCCTATTTTACAGGGATTTCTATCATGTGCTACATTTGGAATCAGTTTTTTGGCTCAGTCTTGCTCAGATATGCCAGAGAGATTGATCATAATATGGAGTAGGGATTCAAAAGAAAAGATTCTTTGATTTGATAAGGTTACAAAGGCCTGCTCTTGTCTAGCAAATGCTTCAAGCATTAGCTTTTAATCATATCACCATTTTCTGCCTGAGAAACAACAAAATGTTTTCATACATATATCTTAAATCTGAACAGTTCTGTGTCTACCATGAAATCACTATGAATAGCAGACAATATAATACAAAGAATATTTGGGAGCTGCAATTGAGGGTAGCAGTTACTGTAATGTGTTTATTATTTTATACCATCCCAATCTCAATAGTTTTGACATATTGCCAAGTGGTGGGTGTTTCTGCTATCCTAAAAGACCTACATAAGATTTCTTGGAGAATGGAAGCACATGCAGAGAAGGTCAAAGTATAACAAGAATTATTCTTTCAAAGTGGGGAAGCTCTTTGGCAAACATCAGAGCTCCCTTGAGTGGGGATGTCTCCATGAAGTATCTACTGGGTCTCAGCCATGTTTTAACCAAGAAGCTGTTTTATGCACAGCAACGCTGTATTCCCTGAAATGGTACCCAAAGAAATTTCTAAAGATAGTTTAAACTTGAAATTGAAAAGAGAAAACGTGTGGCAAGCCTTAATTGTTTACTTAAAGAGACACACTGCTGTGTGTGGATGATTCCCTGCTCAAAAGTGGGCTAATTGTTATGTCTGGGTCTTTCTGGATGTTCTGCCAACTCAGCAGGCTTTCAATATCATCATGAGTCTTTTGGAAGGATTATTTGTGAAGATGTAAGGCAAAAAAATCATGCAAAATTATTTTTCTGAATAGACACAGGACTCAGGGCCAAATGAGAGATATTTCATGTTCTGATTCAGGGGAAAACACTTTGGCACGCACTCTCTGGATGTCTGTGCTCACAATGCCACTGGTGAGTTAAAGTGATCAGTTCTAAACCTTTGCTTGGCTTTTTTGCATGGCCATACCTTCTCTCTACCTTTCAAAATCCTTCCTCCCTTCAAGATTGTCTCAAAATCCCAGCTCACACATCCAATAAACCTTCTATGACTGCTACAACCAACATTGGTTAATTTAACTCTATTAACTCTGAGCAATTTCATTTGAATTATTTCGGTGAGCAAATTTCTACTGTGCTTCGTAACCAGGAGAAATTGAGCAAAGGATTCCCTGCTCTCAAGGAATTTGTAGTTTAATATGGTTAAATAAAAATACAGAGGATTAAAATATGAACCTGTATAAGGTAAATTTCAGAGAAGTACCGTCCTATCAGTGTGTGGGATTCACAGAAATCATAAATGGTATCTGGCCAGTCCCTGGTCTTAGAATACATTTAGCCCTAGAGTTAGCATCTTGCTTGATGTTTTCAGCTTCTTTGTTGTCTGATGTTCCATATACATTATATATATTATACATTTTTTCCTGTTCTCTTAACAAAATTTTAATTGCCTACAGGCCAAGAACCTTACCTTGAACTTTTGATTTTACCTTTAGACCTTCAATGCTAGGATTGAGCACAGAGCAGGCTTGAGTGAATGCCTTTTGGTGGCTTATTAGAGTAAAATATACAAATCACTCAAGGAAGATAAGGATGCTACCACATTCAGACAAACGGTTTTTAAAATCATTTTGTTAGAACCAATGATCAGTTATTTTTTTAAAAAGTAGTTAACAATTCTGATTTCATATATTCAAAATATTTGTTATTCCATGTGAGAAATTTGAGCTGTAAATAAGATGGATGGGAAGTGCTTACTTAAGAGAAACTCTTTAAATTGGATGTGCATATTTTAATACACAAAGAAATGTTGCTAGCTATAAATGAGTATCGTTTTGCTAAACTGGGCTCAATGGGATACTGGTTCAGACACATTTTACAAGGAACACTTAGAGGCACTTGGGACATTGAAAGCAGCGAAGTGTATATGCATTCAAAAACTAATCTGTAACTCAAGTGTATGGGCAGGTAATTGTGTTTCAGCACACATCAACCTTTGATAGCCTTTTGATCACTGGGCTGGGCTGGTGTCTCCTTTCTTTTTCTTCCCCTGGGGTGGTCCTAAAGTTTTAACTTGGTCAAAGAGGATGATCACTGTATTCTGGAGATGCCTGAGTCATGTCACTTTCTTAATAGCAAACAAGATGCAATTCAGGATTTTCATTAAGTCCCACTAGTTTCCCTTCTACTCGATCTAAATGAGGACAGTTAGGTACATTTTTCACTTTCAGCACCAGGGACAGATCTGATACAACCTAGCTACCCCCTACTCTTTTCAGCTTCTATCACTTGTAAGTTGGTTTTAGAAAAATTTTAGAGCTAAAAAAGTTCTGTAAACTAATGTAATCCAGGGGTTGATCATCTTTTTCTAAACCAGGCCAATTAAGATGAAAATAAATTTAAGTCGATGGGCCACCAATACAATATGATCATATTTCAAGTTGCGTCCAATACTTTTATACCCTTGTGATGTTTATATGAGGAGGGAGACATTTAAAGGGAATTGTTAGAAATGACTCTAAAATATAATCTCTTGCATTTAAGGAGTAATTGTGCTGAAAATTTACAGGAATAATAGAAAATGGGAAAAGAATATTTTTATGCATTTCATGTGCCAAAGTTAGCCCTAGGCACTTTCAAATATTTAGCCTATATGATTTGTAGAATCATTCCGTGGGCTCTTAATCCCATTGTCAAACCCATTTTAAAGAGACAAAGTTGAGGATTAAGGAAATTCAATATCTTGTGCAGGGTTACACCATAACGGAAGTATAAATAGAGCCCAGGTCTGTCTGATATCAAATTCCATGTTTTTCCATTCACTCATTCTGCTGTTAAGCAAAGTATTACTTGATTCCATTTCTAAAATGCCTTGACTAGATTTTAAAACATTCTAGTCAGATAACATAATATGCCATGAATATTATAAACAATTTAATGTTATTTCTGTATTTGCTACTCATTTAAAAGTGCTGTAAAATGGCAATATTGTGGCCTATCCATTAATCAGGTTTTCAGTGTTTGGATTCATTTCTAATGTTGGTATTCTTTAGAGAAGTTCTGTGGACCAACAAAAATATTGTATGGAACCAAAAGTGTTTGCTAATCTAATCCAACCCACTCTTTTTGCAGATGGCAAAACTTATGCAGTCCTTGTCTGGATTCTACCAAGAAAAATCCCTCAAAATGTTAAAATGGAAAACTGTCAAGTGGTTCTAAAATACATAACAGAAAAAGTAACTGAATAGACTCTGACCTTATGCATGTTAAAATTTTTCCATTCTTTAGTGGTTCACCAGTAGTCATGATATTGCTAAGGGAAAGCTGCTTTAATTCTCTTCTTTTACTGTGCAAAGTGAACAGAGAGACCATTCTAATCACCAGATCTGTTGTCTTATGTTTGAACATAGGGGACGTAAGAAAGCAGGGGGTTTCCCGATACAACTCTTAGCTTCGGGGCAGTCTTTCTTTGATGTTTATATATTTAATCCTTTTAAAACTCATACTCTAGAGCATAACCTAAGAACAAAGCACTTCATCCCTTCTGTTATTAGAACTGTGTACTTCTTGCTTTGACTTTTTAAAAATAACAGAGCTACAAGGCATTCTGTTCCCCATGGCTGATCACTTCCTTCTCATAAATGGCATTATGTTGGTGAATTAATTAATAGTAAAATCTGATTTACATATTCACAAATATTAGAATTGTAGAAAAGTTCAATCAGGAGGCAGCTCCAAGGAGAGGCTAAGTGAGGGAAGACAAAAAAAAAAAAAAAATCAAAGCTTCCTTTTTTAGACAAAGCACAGAACTTGGCATTTCTAGGGCTGCCCTGCTTCCGCCTTCAGGCATCTTCTGAATATTGTAAAGGGGATTATTCTGGACATGGAAAGCTCTGTTCTGTCATGGGTTGAAAGGTTTAGCCTCAGGTGAATGCCATTACCTCCTGCAGTGTGCTAAGCAACAGGAACTAAAGTAGTTTGGGTACTGGCCTAGCCATCGACAGATGAGGTCCTTCATCTAACTCTGCTACATCACTGTAGTTAAGATTTCTGTTCATCGGGGCAATGGATGCAGCAAACCATCACCATGGCATGTGTATACCTATGTAACAAACCTGCACGATCTGCACATGTACCACAGAACTTGAGAGAATACTAAAGATGATGATGATGCTTTCTCCCTCCTAAGCAGGGTTTCAGATGTAAAGGTTGATGACATGTAAAATGCTTTGAAACAAACGTATACATTATTGGGCCTTCTAGATCCGGGGCACTTTGCTAAACGTGGAGCATGAAGATGTAAAGACCTTGCCTTCAAGGTGCCAGAGTGCAGTAGAGTGAGGCCAACAAGTGAAACAAGAAAGTTGTGTAGCGTGGCAAGGACTTTGGTGTGCTATGCGATCAGCAAGAAGGTTCCTCTAACCTAGCCTGAAAAGCAGAGGTGGGGGGCGGTTGGAAAAGTTTTAAAGAGGGTATGGACAGATGCCATCTGGTGCTCCATCCTTATCCACCCACCCCCAGAAGTTCACTCTAGGTAGTTTCCATATACACTGAAGTCTTCCTGCCCCTCTCTGTCTGAGATATTTTCTGGCCATGGGACACACTGGAAATGCCAGAGAGCTAACAACTCTAGAAGTGACCGTCAATTAAATGAGGGATAGGATAAATGGATAAATACCCAGACTTCTTTGCCTGGCAGTGGAACAACTCAAAGATACGTTTCTCACAGGCTCTCAAAGAATTCCAACAGAAAGGATCCCTCATTGTCCACAGCAATAACACACTCATGCTCATTAACACATGCTTTATAAACTTTTCTCTCTTCTCTGTCTCCCTTCTCCATTCCCTCACTCTGCTTTCCGGGAATCTTCTCTGATATAACCCATTTGCTTCCACATATTTATTTCAGAATCTGTCTTTGGTGGAACCCAACCAAACACAGGAGATGACATCCAAATGGAATCTCAAAGGTTAGCAGTTAGTCAAGCCTAATAAATGTAATGGTATGTAATAAACTATATTTCAGTAAAGCTGTTAGGTAAAAGAGTTAGCTAACACACCTATGAAGAGAAAGAATATTCTAGGCAGAGGGAATAACATTTCAAATTATAAGGATGGGATAAAGATCTTAGCTTGTTTTGAGAACTATGAATAGCTCAGGTTAGATAGGCAATAGTTTGGAAAAGTATACCAGAACTAGGTTAAAGGAACTTATACACTGAAATAAAGAGATGAGTATTTATTCTGGAGATGAGAGGGAGCCATTTCAGGGCTTTAAAGAGAGTTTATGGTTGGGTTTATGTTTGTTTATATTTTATAAATCTGGTGGCCACACAGGAGATAGATAAGGGAAAACAAGACTAGAGGCAAAGATACCAATTAGGAGATCATGATAATAATTATGGCAAGAAAGGATCAGGGCCTGAAGCAAGGTAGAGACCAGTGGGATGCAGAGAAAGGGAAGAGCTGATATGTTTTTAGGGAGATAGCATTGGCAGGACTTGGATGATTGAAGAATGGAGCTAAGACACTGCATTGTGGCTTCTGATCACACAACATGATTCCAAATAGCCATGCCAAACCATATCCAACCCCAGAAGTATTGGTTAACTTTTTATTTTTACCAAATTCCACTGAAGAACAGAGTTTCTTATCAGAGTGAGGAAGTAAAAAAGGTGGACTGTGTTAAGCTCTAGACTATGACAAATGGGGGTGGTTATAATATTTTGGGAATGAGAGCTGGACAACAGAGACCAGTAGCCTGGAATGTGGCCTGGAGGAGTTCACAAGGTAGAGGCTGCAATCCATTCTGTTCCATCCACAATGTAGAGATTCATGTGGATTAATAAATGTCCTTGCTTCTCAAAGAACTGAGTTAGATATGAGGGCCAGTTGGTTAAGTGAGACGACTTCATTTGAAGAAGGTGTAAGGAGATAAATCTGGAGGAAGGATGAGAAGGAGGAGGGGGAGGAAATGATTGGTTTTCGTGGGTGAGAGTCTCTGGAAACCTCCTGTCTTTGGTTCATCTCAATTCTTTTTATCTTTATAATGCAGAACTGGTAATTGGGTTTTTTCCTTCTGATGAGCTGCTAGAATCCATCCCTGAAAGTGACCAGAGACCATGCACTGTATGTACAAGGCCCCTATTATTGCCTGATGGCAGCTTATACTTCTGTTAGGACACATACACACACACACACTTGCTTGCTTTAATTTACACAGTTAGCAATCGCATTGAGAAAAATAGGACCAACATTTTATAAGAGTAGATGCTCATTCTTTCATTGACAGCTGTATCAAGGCACTATAAATATGAAACCATTGTAATGAAGTACTTTTATTCCTATTATAAATGATGCTGGTATGAACATTCATGTACAAGTTTTTATGTGGACATAAGTCCGCATTTCTTTTGGGTATATACCTAGGAGTGGAATTGCTGGGTTATTGCATAACTCCATGCTTAACATCTGAAGAAACTGTCAAACTGTTTTCAGAAGTGCCCAAATCATTCATTATGCATTCCTACCAGCTATGTCTATGTTTTTATATCATTATATATACAGTCTTTCTCTACTGATTACTAGATGTTAGTTTCACAAACTTTGAAATCTCATTCTTGATATGTCTTTAAATTCTCCTTCTTGTAAAAAATATTTAAAAAAATATCTCAAAGTGTTACTTGAAAATCCCCATATTATCCTAATAGGAGTCAGTGAGATTGTCTAGAAAATGTATTGGATTAGACCAGTGTATTACTTAGATAAGTGTGAGAAGCTGTTTGTTTAGGGATCCTGAATTTCAGATTGTGATGTCCACATCTTGCTGTGTGGCACCCCACATCTGTAGAATCTCTAAAGAGTTAAGGTGGATTATAGGGACCCCTCATTTTATAGTCAGAAGGGGAAAGAAAGGAGGTGGAGGCAAAAAGGAAGTGGAAGACTCATAGAGTTGTGAGAAGACCACAAAGACATAACATGACAACTGTTATAGCTTTGATTTACACAGAAGGCCAGTGTCTGAGTTACAATAATGGGTATGGTTTGGAACTTCTTAGAAGCTTGCCCAATTCATGTCATCCTCTTTCTCCAGTTCAAACTACTCTTCCCAGTTTACTCCTTTTGGTTTCACCCTACATCTATCCATCCAATCTCCATCACTGTGGGCAGTGAGTGTTGAGAAAAAGTAGGAAGTGGGAAAAAGAGGAAAATGAGAACGTGTTCATGACCCCTCCCCTACTTCTTTGCTCCCTATTTATTATCAGTCTGGTAGGCATACTGTTTAGTTTGCCTCATCTGGAATGATAACACTTTAGTCTCTATAAAGCAGTTAGTATCACCTTAGCCACAGAAATGAACTCCCCTATGGTACAATAAAGATGAAATAAGGTAGTGACAAGATCCCATAGGAAGGACTATTAACTAATATCATTAAGTGATACTTCCTAAGTGAAACATCCCCTCCACTGTAATATTTCATTATTAATAGTCCTAGAGAGTTTAAAGAAAAGAAAAACCTTTTTATTTCTCTGGCTTGGTCTCCTGGTATTCATAAAGGAATCTAGAGTATGCTTTATGATGGCAAAAACCACTGGTCAATCCAGTCAGTCTTTTAATAGAACAGCAGTCAGCCACATTATGTGGTGTTGTTTCATTCAAACAAATTGTTTGAATGAAATATTCACATGCAAATTGGTTATTTTGACATCATATGGGTACAGTCTGAGTAAATATTTCAATAGTAATTTAAAATATCATTAATTGGAACCATATTTGTTGATTATCTCATATATACAGGAATATTTCCCATTTAACAGATGGCTTTGTATCAATCTCGTCTCAGAAATTAGTAAACACAGATTTTCCCAACCATGGAACAGAAGTACATACATAAGAAGGGGCTACAAGCAAAAAGCTACTTTTGTTAAAATAAATTTTTATGCATAGTTGAGTTTTCCAACATGACGTTATGAGAAGGTAACTTAAGACAACTCTGGAAACCAGGGCAGTGTCTTCAGTGTTAGTAAGATCATCTGTGGAAATACAAACCTTGGAGATCTTGATTGTTAGTCTGGTGCATTAGTTTCCTAGGACTGCCACGACAAGTTACCAAAAACTAGGTGGCTTAAAAAAAGAGAAATCTACCATCTCATAGTACCAGAGGCTGGAACTCTGAGACCAAGGTGTGGGTGGGGTTGGTGTTTTCTGAGGACTGAGAGAAAGAATCTGTTCCCTGACACTTGCCTGGCTTCTTGTGGTTCGTTGGTGAGCTTTGGCTTTCCTTGGCTTGTAGATTCATTACCTTGATCTCTGCCTTCACGTTCACATGAGGTGTTCCCTGTGTGCCTGTCTATGTCCAAATTTACCTTTTTTATGAGGACACCAGTCATATTGAATTAGGGGCCCATCTACTCCAGCATGACCTCATCTTAGCTAATTACATCAACAATGAATCAAATTAGGTCATATTTCCAAATAAGGTCATATTCTAAGGTACTGGAGGTTAGGAGTTCAATACGTAATTTTTTTCGGGGTATATAAATTTATAAATATAAATTTTTAATGTAATTCTACCTGTAACATGTGGTAAGAGATCAATAACACCTTCACAGAGGCCCAGCAGTCTCTGTGATCTCTAGCAAAAGTCATTTGATTGGAGCTTTTGGGGTGGAGATAAGGGCACAGTAGAAAGATTAATCAAGATTTTTATAAATCTGCTGTTAACTGTATGCCAGGAACGTAGAATTCTATGTTTTTACTTAATGCCCTCTGATGCCTCTTCTCCACATTTCAGAGGACTGGGACTAAAAGTTGCTTTAATATTTGGGGTCAAAGAGAAACTCAAACTCGGGCAAAACTCTCACAGTTTTTTGAGGGTGCTTTAGGTCTCTTCTCAGCTTGAAGATCATCATGTGATAATATTCATACTTTGGGTGTTCATATATTTTCCAGTCCAACTTGAAGTTTTGTGTCAGAAGACCCACAGGTATTTTCTTTTACTTTGTATAAAACTGCTCTCTCCTCTAGGAGGTATTTTCCCCCCCTTGCAAGAATTTCATTTTCTTAACCTAACAGATGCCTTCTCAGAATCTTCCCTTCTCCTTTTGTTGAAAACATGTGCCCTAGTTTCCCAGCTTAACTGCCACATCCTTTTGCCCGGCTAGCACTGTGGCCATCTCCATCCCATCCTTACCCTAACGTGACTTCGTATTTGGATTTGGGAGAATCACTTGGCTACTGTTTCCCACTTGGAAAAAAGGAGACCAAAGTCATCCTTTCAAATATCCTAAACACCAAGGTTAAAACCATCACGTCTGAGTGATCAGCCCTTGCTGTAAATGACGGATTGCACTTTGCAAGTCTCTCTCTTTCTTGAGAAAATCACCAACAGTATCCTGGTAGACTGTAGCCTTTTTGGGAGTAATGTCACGGGATATGTGTATCAGTATTAAACTATTCTTGGAAGGCATCTTGCTCTTACCCATGACAACACCCACTCCCATCTTGCTCTCCTTCAGTTAATAGCTTCTTGAGAAGCGACTCCTTTTACTTACTGCTGATTTTTGTTGCAAAGATTTAATAAGAAAGTAATAGAGGCTATGTCTGTATGATGCAGGACCAATTGGAGGGTCAAGTAAAACCACCAGGGAATTTGGTGGGAAGAAATTGTCAGGCCAAGCTTCCATCTGACACTCTTGACTAAGTGTCATATGTGTTTATACATGCATATTTAATGATTAGATGTTTTTATATGGTATATACAAACAAAATCATGTTCCTTAGGTGTTGAGTGAAAGTTATTGAAGTAAAACATGGTTTTCTCTATATAAATCACTGACCAAATATTCATTATAAGCCCGCTGTGTGCATCACTTGGGGCATGCAAGGAGGCACGAGTCTAGATTTCTGTTCTCAAGGAGCTTGATATCTTGGTGGGGAGGTTAATATTCTTCATTCATTTAACAAATACATACACACACACACATACACACACACACACACACACACACACACATTGTGATGGAGTCTTGCTCTGTCGCCCAGGGTGGAGTGCAGTGGCACAATCTTGGCTCACTGAAACCTCTGCCTCCTGGGTTCAAGCGATTCTCCTGCCTCAGCCTCCCAAGTAGCTGAGACTACAGGCGCATGCTACCACACCTGGCTAATTTTTTGTATTTTTAGTAGAGACAGGGTTTCACTGTGTTAGCCAGAATGATCTCGATCTCCTGACCTCATGATCTGTTCGCCTTGGCCTCCCATAGTCCTGGGATTATAGTCATGAGCCACTGCACCTGGCCCACAGATATATTTTTAAAGCAACTCATATGTTCCAGGCCCAACTTAAGGATTGATATATGTGATAAGTAAGCCATCATCCATTCTTATCTCAAGAAGGTCAAAGTTTGCTGCAGGATGTAGAGAAGTTGACAGAAGGTGGCAAAAGTTTGGTAAAGATTTTACTAGAGGGAAGCACAGGGCATTATAAGAGTTGGTATTAGGGGTACCTGACTCAGACTGAGTGGGAACATGGAGGCTTCCTGGAGGTGGAAGATAACTAAGACCAATGTATACCAGTGCCATGAGTGTTCAGCCCTAACAGAGGGGTGCAGGCATAAGTTATATTCAAAGAGGGGGGCGGTCACTTCATGTCAGAGTGATGAAGGGGGACTTCGTGGAGGATGGGGACTTGAGATAAACTGTGAAAGTTGGTGTCAGAAATTTCACAGACCTTGCTGCTTTGTGCCTGTGCGTTGTGGATACTCTTTGTAGGGAGTTCTCGTGATGAGACAAGCTTGGAGTCTAGTATGGTTGGAGCAAGATATAATTAGCCAGAAGAGAAGGGCTTGACATTGAATCTGATAGCTAGTATTGTTATCTACATGGTGCCACCTGAGTCATCAGTGTATGTGTGTGTTAAGGGGTTGCTATGGAGAGGTATTTCACAGAAGATGGGTGTGGGAAGCGGGTAGTGTGGTTACTTTGAGTTGATGAAGAGATACTGGCATGAAAGTAATATTCTGGTATATGGGTTAGGAATACTTTTTTCTGGAAGTAATGAAAACTAACTAAGAATGTCTTTAACAAGAAAGGATTGCGTTTTCTTATGTAGTACAAAGTCTGGTGGTATTGGTTCAATGGCTCAAAAATGTCAGGGCTGGCATCCCTGACATCTCTGTGGCCTTCTCAACATGGTCATTGCCTCCTGTCAAAGTATAAATGTTACAGTTCTAGACACATAAGGTCTGTATTTAAGACATGAAGGAAGGGGGAAATTGTGTCTGTTCCTTTGGTAAGGGAAGGTAATATTTTCTCCAGAACCACTCCAGTACATTTCCTTTTATATCTTACTGGCCACTCTTATACTCAAGAGACATTGGGAAAAGATTAGCTTTTTCAGCTTCTCAGATAAGGGAGAAGGAGGTTGGAAATGAGTGTTTGGAGGACCAGGCAGGAACGCGTGTGTGTATATGTGTGTTTGCGTATGTTTGCCTCGTAGGCATTCAGGGTTACTTGTGGCCTGGGCTGGGTGTGCAGGGCTAGGTGCAGTACCAGAAGATGGCCTCAAGGGGGAGCCAAAGAGAAGGCCACTCAGCTGGGCCCACACACAGTGCTCATTTCATGATTCTTTGGGGTAGCTCTTCTCCACTATCATTCTTTCTCTATCCCTTGCATGGATCCATATCCTCTCCCTGCTTCTCATATGTTAGCTTTTTCTTGGATTTTGCCATTGGCCTCTTTTCTTCTCACCCTGCCCACACCTGGAGAGAATTCAGGAAGCTGACATTGGCAGGGCCTGAGATTCCTGCCAGGCCTAGCAGCTGTGCCAACCATGACCTCCCTCTGGGTAGGGTTTAGAGTTGCCAAGTCTCACATCCCAGTTACAGAGAAAGAAAATAACAGGGGCTTGACTGCCCAATGATCAGTGCCAGGCCAGTCTGTGTTAAGACAGACTGGAGTCACCCTGGGATAAGAAATCTGTTCTCTGAAGACAAGCTTGATTACAGACTTATGCATTTTCTGTAATCCTTTTCCTTTAATGTTCTGGTAAGCTTGTTTTCCAGAAACCCCACCCTCATTATTTCAGAACTAAAAGAGAAAGGGAACTTGCCCACCCCGTGCCAGTGAGACCTTCATCCTTACATATCAGGCTAAGAATAGGCGAAGTCAACCTGTCCTAGCCTAGGATACTGGTAGGAAAGGGACACTTAGTGAGGTAAATACCTAGGAGCTAACCAAGAACACAGTTGGTTTCTACTGTCCTCTCAGTAGAATTCATTTAGAAGTGATTCATTCAGAAGTGATTCTCAGCCACAGTTGCTAGTGAGATTAGGGAATCGAAATTTCTGGTGAAATTGACATGTGGGGATTTAACATAAAGAAATACTTTGCCCTACTTAGTGGTTTTAAAAAAATTTTTAAAAAATTTGTGGGTACATAGTAGGTATATTTATGTAGTACATGAGATGTTTTGATACAGGCATGCAATGTGAAATAAGCATATTCTGAAAAATGGGATATCCATCCCCTCAAGAATTTATCCTTTGAGTTACAAACAATCCAATTACACTCTTTAAATTATTTTAAAATGTACAGGTATTGACTTAGTCACCCAGCTGTTATCAAATAGTAGGTCTTATGCATTCTTTCTAACTATAGAGTGGGTTTTAATCAGTGTTTATTTTGCATTTCAGAGAACCTTAAAGGTGGGCATAAATGTTTATTAAAGGGCAGTGTGACCCACAAAAGCTGAGAAACTCTGCTAGGGACAGTGAGGCAGGACAGAGAGGGGCTCTGGAGACAGGTTAGACAACAAACCTTGTCTGTATTGCATGTTGCCTAAGACGGAAACTTCTCCTGTTCATCATTGAGAGGACTTGGCTACTTTAATGTGTGACGAAAGGTGGGAACTAGGGCAGGTACTCTTCATCTTTCTGGTGCCATGCACAGCATTGGAAGGCTGGTGAAGCCAATGAATTCCCTCTCAGAAAAGGTTTTTAAAAGCATAAAATAAAATACATGGGATAACAAAGGAAATCAATTATATCAAAGTACAGCTATCAAAATAGATTTAAAAAACAGGTTTGTGAAACAGCAATGCAGGTGCTTCTTTGTTAACATGTTAAATAACAAGATCTAACAACAGGTCTAATAACCAGTAATTTTGAAGTAGTGATGAGTGTTAACAGGATTTTGAGATATCTGCAACAACTGAAATGTGATATGAAAATAACTGTGAATTTTATTGGCGACAAAGTCACAGGCATTGCTAATAGTGCTGCAGTTTGCTACCTATGTTGATTTGAAGGAAACGTCAAATTTCAGTTAGAGAGAAAAAAAGTAAAATTTTCCCATCCAAGTTGGAGACCCCCCACGAATTATACCCCCAGACCTCATGAGGGTCTACAAGTTTAGAGCTTCTGGCTACAGAGAGGAGGTAAGAGGGGACTATATGACAGCACATCAGTGTTGCAGTTAGGGAGGGCAGGCAGAAGACTAGACACTAACCGTAGAGGTAGCTCTGTCATTTGTCCTGAGCAGTATCCCATTTTTTCATGAAGGATCTGGAGTAGAAGCTGCACTTCATTTCCTGGGTCTGTTTGGACTCTTAGATAGTGCCAAGTTCAGGAAATAGTGTCGTTAATTTTTTATTGACAGTAGACTTGGTTATCTGGCAGGAGATTAATGTGCTTATAGTCTGGTCCAAGCCTATGAGGGTTTCTCCTGGTGGGTTGCTCCCAGCCTTTCTGCCCTGTCTGGATTTGATGAGCATTCACACAGTATCAGCCACTGTAATATGTATTTGCCTCCTCCCTGAATGTGCTAAATGAAAAGAGTACATCAAATGCAAAGGAAAAGGTGTAAGAAAAGGATTTGGCTCTGGGTCCTCCTTCTTTCTGGATATGGCGCTGGGAGTCTAATTACTAACCCACATGGAGCCCTCAGTCGGAAGGTTGCCTCAAGACTCATGTTAATCATTACTCTCATTTTGCAAACAGAGAAATGAGAACTAGCAATGAGTTCAAGGCCGAAGAGCATGTCAGAGTGTGATGAATAGAATTCCCAACTAAAGAATCACAGTCCTTCTGGCCATGGATGCAGTTAGTTAAACTTTTAGAAAAGCACACCTACCGGTAAGCAAGTTATTATTGAATGTCTGGCACATGACTAGCAAGGAGAAGGGGGTGTCTTTTAGCTATGATGATCAGGCAAAGCCTCTCTGGGAAGGTGAAGTTGGAGTTGAGAACAAAATGAAAAGCAGGTTGCCATCCAAAGATCTGGGTGAAAGCACTCCAGTTAGAGAGAGAACGGAGTGTCAGAATGCCTGACATAGCAGCAAATGGTGAGGGATGGGGGAAGGCCAATGTGCGTAAGAGGGAATATGGAAGGTGATGGAGCTGGAGAAATAGACAGGCCCAGAGTTCACAGGGCCATGGAGGTCAAAAAGAGGAGTAGGGATTTTGGTCTGGTTGAAATGGGAAGTTGTTAGAGGAGTTGAAGAGAAGCAGCCTGCTTGATTAGCATACTGTGATTTCTTTTTCTCTTGATAACTCTTGCTGCTGTGTAAGGAGGGTCTGTCTGGGAGCAAGAGTACAAGGGAGGTGAAGACAGTCATCCGGATGGGGGGTTGTGGTGACTTGGACTGGGTGTCCTAGTCAACTTGGACTGCTATAACAAAATGCCATATTCTTGGTAGCTTAAACAATAGACATTTATTACTCACAGTTGTAGAGGCTGGGAAGTCCAAGATCAAGGTGCTGGCAGGTTCAGTTCCTGGTTTGCAGATGGCCACCTTCTCATTGACTCCTCACCTGATGGAGAGAGAGAGGGAGAGAGCTCTGAGGTCTCTTCCTCTTCTTATAAGGACACTTATCCTATCATGAAGTTCCCACCTTCAAAACCTCATCAAAACCTCACCTCCCAGAGGCCCCACCTCCTAATACCGACACACGGGGGGGGGGGGCCTTCAACATATGAATGTGGGGGGGGGCGGGGACAAACACATTTAGTCTGTAAGCCGAAGGTTGTAGCTGTGCATATAGTGAGAAGTGGCCAGATTCCTGAGATAGTTTAGAGGCATAGAATAGTACTTACTGATGAATTAGGTATGAGACAGAAAAGAAAGCAAGGTATCAAGGATGACTCCTCAGCAACATGGAGAGAAGTTTCTGAGTGAGGGATGGGTACCCAGAGGTCTGTCACACCTAGCAGCTCTGTCTGTGGGGAAAATGGTAGGTTATGTGAAGTTTATCGTATGTCCTCTGATACTTCTCCCTTGGACCCTTCTCCATCCCACCACTTTTTCAGTCTCTAATACCATTTTTTTTTAACTTCCAAAGGGCTGCAACCATGCACCCCTTTCTTAGAAAGCTCTATGTGGTAACAGATAGAGGGTAGGGTTTGGAATGCAAAAGCCTTAGCTCTTGGATCCTGGTTCCCCCATTTATTCATTTATTTGTGGTATGATCTAGGCAACTTGCTTCTCTGGATAGCAATTGTTTGCTGTCTATAAAATGAGTTGTAGAATTTTTTGGAGCCCAAATAGCACAGTGAATGAAAAGTACCTACCTGATAGCAGGTGCTCAGTGAATTCATCCAGACTTCAATTTTATTTATTATTATTATTATTATTATTATTATTATTATTATTTTTGAGGTGGAGTTTCACTCTGTCACCCAGGCTGGAGTGCAGTGGTGTGATCTCGACCCACTGCAACTGCTGCCTCCTGGGTTCAAGTGATTCTCCTGCCTCAGCCTCCTGAGTAGCTGGAATTACAGACATGTGCCACCATGCCCAGCTAACTTTTTGTAACTTTTTGTATTTTTAGTAGAGACAGGGGTTCCACCATGTTGGTCAGGCTGGTCTCGAACTCCTGATCTCAAGTGATCCTCCCACCTTGGCCTCCCAAAGTGCTGTGATTACAGGCTTGAGCCACGGTGCCCAGCCCAGACTTGAATTTTAATTTACCTTTCTTGTATCCAATTTGGGGCCTGGCTTAGTGACAGGCTGGCTAGCTGTTCACTAATAAACGAGTTCATGTTGAAATATTGTCCTGGCTCTGAAAGCTGGCCACATGTAAGAGCAGCTGGGGAACTCTCAATACTCATGCCCCATCTCCTAAGTTTTCTGATTTAACTGGTTGGGTGGAATGGGGATGTTAAAGAAGCAGCATTTTTTAACATGTTAACATAAATACTGATTATAAAATATATTTTCCAAAACAAAAAAGTGAAAAGAGTGGTATCATTTTATATTTCTGCAAATTTCTTTCATGTTTGACTTAATAGAAGACAGCCGGATTCTTGTAGCTACTCCTGCATTCAAGTCTAGGTAGTTGAGGCTATTCATCTTCACAAGAAACAGTATTTTAAACAAGTTCCCCATGTATTTCTAATGAGAAGCTAGGTTTGAGATCCACTGTTAAATCAGTGAACAATTTTAATTTAGTTAATGACCATCAAGTAGGCAGCAGCATTTCTAGAATAATATTGGAGTTGTGAAGATTTACCCTGAATTGGAGTTTCATTTGAGGAAGGGAAGGCTTTTCTAAAGAGTCCTTCAATAGCTGATATTTATTGCACACTAGTTATGTGTCAGACAGTGTTCTAAGTCTTCACCTGCCTTTTCTCTCTCTCCTGACCTTAGCCACACTGGTTAAGGTTTTTAGCCAATTTTCTTGTTCCTTTAAAATCTCCCATTCCTTGCCTTCACACATGCTATTTCTTCTGGTCTGCCCCTTTTAGATGCCCTTTGCACTAAGAATGTCTTATTCCCAATATTGTTTAGATTTCCCTTTACCCTTCATGTGTGTAGGCATTTACTGTTAATGTGGGTATTTCCTTACTCAGTATCTGTCTTCTATACTATACTGTAAGCTCCACAAAGGTGGGATAGGTCTGTTTTGTTCACCATTGAATCCTCGGTGCCTAACTGGCTTGGTACTATTTGTTAAATAAAAAAGGGAGGAGACTTCTTTTTTCAGTACTAGACTCAATCAAGAGGAGTCTGTAGCTGGGGACAAATTCCAATGGCAGCTTCCAAGAGGACTCTGAGTGACTGCCCCCTTCCAAGCTGGCTTCTTGCTGAATCCAGTCAAATGGTCACTCTCTGCCACCTCATGGCCTCATTGTGCTTTCCTGTTATGTGGCCTTAGTTAGGACTAGGCAGTGGTTTTAATAACATCAAAACCCATATAGAAAGGGTTAGAATCTTGGATTGTTGTTTATGTGAGCCTCTTCTGCTTCTGTGTAAATTCCTGGCTATTAAGTGATACATGGTTTGAGGAGCTGGGAACATTTGCCTAGCAGCATTACCAGTGTCTGTGTTGGGTGGTGGGTTGTGGTGAGGGGAGGGAGTGGAGGGGGGCAGTTGACTAAATTCCACTGGCTTAGACCCCAATTTAATCACGGTTATTCATTATCAAATGCTTCACTGGCCTGTAGGTCAAAAGTGTGTTTTTATTAGTAATAACATATAGTAAATTTTGGTGCCTGGCTACACTTTCTATGAGGGAATTGGTGGTGTGTTTTGAAGACAAAGCTCCAAGGTCATTTTTGTTGTCACACTGCCAAATATGAGACCTTTCCTATTTCAAGATTTTAGGGCAGGCTTGGGCACGGTGGCTCACTCCTGTAATCCCAGCACTTTGGGAGGCCGAGGCGGATGGATCACCTGAGGTCAGGAGTTTGAGACAAACCTGGCCAACATGGTGAAACCCCATCTCTACAGAAAAATACAAAAATTAGCCAGGCATGGTGGTGTACCCCTGTAATCCCAGCTACTGGGGAGGCTAAGGTGGGAGGATTGCATGAACCCGGGAGGCAGAGGTTGCAGCAAGCCGAGATTGCGCTATTGTACTCCAGCCTGGGTGACAGAGTGAGACCCTGTCTCAAAAAAAAAAAAAAAAAAAAAAAAAAAAATCAAGTTTGTAGGGTAGAAAAACCTATGCATGTCATTGAAAACATTTGTTGAGTAGTTGTGGAATGGGGTCCCTCATAAGCTGACTTTTAGATAAAACATGAATATAAATATTTTATTTGGGAGGTGATTCCAGGAAGCCCTGGGAAAACAGGTGGGAAGTAAGCTAGGTAATGGAAGGAAGCCAATACAGGCATGTTATTGATAGAGTTACTTTTGTGGGTGAGTGACCCTCAGTCCTATGATGTGGACCTCTGGGATATTGTATACAACATGCTTCAGAGTTGTCCCACCTAAGGGGTGAGGAAGCTGAGGTATGTATGTATCCACTTCCATCCTTCATTGGTTGACAGCCACTGGAGGGGGGATATCGATTCTTGGCCCTTTCAGCCTGCCCCATGTGCACACAGAGCATGTTCCTGTGGCTAGACAAAACCTTCAGGCAGAGAGCCACAAAGATTTTTCTCAAAAGCCACAGGTGTTTAAGAGAACAAAGAGCACAAGAGGATGTAGATAGGGCACCGACAGAATATGCCATATTGGGGACCTCTGTGTATCTGCCACCATTCTAGGAATGCCCCCAAAATTTGTTACTTTGTTTGAGGCTTACAGTTCAAAGCACTGATAATTCAGGCAGATCTACAGAACGTATATCATAAATGTTCAGGACACATGCTTATCTTCAACAAGTACAAACAAGTACATGAATTAAGAAAGAATGTGGCCTATATGCAAACTGATATATCAGCCAACACTAGCCTCTTTCTCAGTCTATAGATAAACTAGCAGGATTTTGGGGGGAAGATTTAATAAATGTCAAAGATATCACAAAACAATTGTCAGAAAATATACATGATTACATTTGTATAATTTACATACAACTTTCTCACAGTTGACAGAGAAGATATAAACATTTAAACTGACAAATTTATCAAAAAAATTTTTTCTGTCTGTTTGATACAACTTAAGAGCTGTTACCCTGAATGCAAATTGCTCTACAGAGTTTATGATACTGGCCCTACTTGAAGGGTGTATTGTACAGAAGAGTTGAGATGAATAGTGGTAAATACTGGAGGAAATACTGATGTGAAAAGCTTTAGATGTGTGAAGAGGATGCATGTTCTGTGTGGTGGAGGCTGGGTGGGGTGGTGAGGACTAGAATTTAAGATGAACTAGCAAGTAGCCTAAGGAATTGGTAAATAAAATAGAACTATTGTGAAACATTTGTCTTATGCTTCATTTCCTTTATATGCATTCATGTGGTGTTTTTCCCACTAAAAGGTAAACTAAAGCAAGGGCTGTTAACTCAAAAAATTATTTATCATGGTAGGGCCTTATCCTGACATGCAAATGTCAACTGGAAGCGTAAGAAAGAGAAATACTTACTTTGGCTGGCTTGTATTTTGCTTTGGGTTTGACTGAAAACCGTTAGCATTTATTCCCAACTCCCCCTACCACCTCTAAATCACTGAGCCAAAGACTGGCTTCATTTTCTTGAGGTCATATTAGCTCTGGGCATGAGGGGCCTAGTGATAGTCAGAAAGAGGGCTAAATTCTACAGTCATCTGCCTGAGCTTAGTTTTCAAATGCATGCCTTAATGCATTGCAAATTAATAATTTTTACAAGTGTTTTTTTTTAAAAAAACTTAAGTTATTTACTTAGGGAATCATCTTTTTCTATTTCTTGAACGATTCATTGGTTAATATTTAACTGAAATACAACACAACAAACACACTAGAGAAATAAAGATACTCTACAGATAAAACAAATAATTATGGTATTCTTGTGTGAAATCCCTGAAAGAATCTCCAGTTTTCTAAATGACTCTTTTAGCTTGAATTGATTTCTGAACTATGGTCTATGCTGTGGTGAAAGCGTGGAGTGCTATTTTCTGGAGTGCAATTGCTGTTGGGGTTGTTAAATATCAGGGGCTGGGAACCTTTTCCTAAGCTGTGGACTAAAGTTCTGCTTATGTTTCTGCTTTGTGATATTGACTATGCCTTCATGTCAGAGTATAAGCATGACGATGTGGGTGGCCTTTAATTCCTACAATGGTTGGTACCTTATGTGCCACCTCCTTTCACTGGCAGTGGGGGTAGCCTTCGAAAGGCATGTGAGTGAGGTGTGGTTGTACCTGGTCTAGCATCATTTGAAATCATCATTACTGACACATGCAATAAGTGGATTTACCTGTGGGGTTAATGGATAAAGGGAGTCTCTGTAAGAGAGAATATCTCATGTAATTTATTGAATATTTGAAAGTACAAATATCTCATGTAATTTATTGAATATTTGTACTGAAAGTAAAAAACAGAATGGTCATATGTGCACTCAAATTATGGATTCTATTGAATGTGTATCACTTTCATACCATTATAGAGTTGAAAAATCGTAAGTTGAACCATCATAAGTCAGACTGTATTTCTTCCACTGATGCCATGGTATGATCTTGTAAGATGGCTGGAAAACCATGTTACAGTTGAAGGATAAAAAAGAACAATGGTGGAGAACTGAAGTATTATCAGAATCACCTCTACAGCTTCTAAAAATAACATATTGATCCTTTCCCCAGTCTCTCACCAGCAATGGAAAAATCCACTTTTTCTTCGTTGACAATCACTGCCTGGGTGATTATATCAGTCAGGATCTAGTTAAGAAGAAAGAAGTTACACTGGGAATTTAAATGGAAGGGATTTAACATAGGGATCGGTTACACCAGTATTGGAAGGCTAAAGAGCAAAAGGGGATGCTGAGGGAGCCAGAGATGAATAATTGCAGGAAGCATTTACTGCCCCTGGGCTGGGAGAACAAGAGATAAAATGTGGTGTTTTAGAATCCAGGAGCTTGGGGAAGGGCCTTCCTGGGGCTGGTGACTGCATCTTTGTGGAGTAGGTGCCCTATCTCTGGTACTTGGGCCAATGAGTGGGTTGATCTAGTGGGTGCTCCAATAGCCCAGATGGCATGGCCCAGTGAGTTAGGGAGCGCAGATGGCTGGTCCTCCAGCTGCTGCTGGCACCTCTGAGGGTGTAAAGTGAGGCTGCTATTAGAAAGATGCTGTCGGAAACTGGGAAAGAAGTAGGAAGTCCCTTTCCCCATCCAGCCACACTCCTCTGGGAGATCCTCCACATTCATTCAATCTCCTGATGGTGGAACTGGACAGGAAGCCAGTTGGCAAGGGACTCAGAGAAACATGGCTTGCAGAACCCCAGCTCTAGGATCACAGGGGAGAGTATAGGATGGTGGGCTTGGAGCTGAGAGACAGTAGATAATGGAACATTGCAGTGATGCCCGGTCACCAGTGGAAATGGGTCTTTCTTTGTCCTTTGCCCTAGTTTATACTTTCCATTCCTATTCAGCCTGGCCTATTGGAAGCTTTGGCTTCCAATGGGGGAAAGAAGTTGCACAAAATGCAGATGAGAGGACTTTAGTTGCTACTTCACGCCAGCAGTGTTTTCTCCAGTCTTGCACTTTTGGAGCACCCACTGAAACCTTGCATGGTAAATGTAATGGCGTAATATAATTTTGTTTTGTTTTGTTTTGTGACAGAATCTCTCTGTTGACCAGGCTGGAGTGCAGTGGCATGATCCTGGCTCACTGCAACCTCTGCCTCCCTGGTTAAAGTGACTCTCCTGCCTCAGCCTCCTGAGTAGCTGGGATTACAAGTGCCCACCACTATGCCCGGCTAATTTTTGTATTTTAATTTATTTATGTATTTATTTCTTTTGAGATGGAGTCTTGCTCTGTTGTCCAGGCTGAAGTGCAGTGGCACGATCTCAGCTCACTACAACCTCTGCCTCCCGGGTTCAAGTGATTCTCCTGCCTCAGCCTTCCAAGTAGCTGGGACTACAGGCACACACCACCATGCCCAGCTAATTTTTTTTTTTTTTTTTTTTTTTGGTATTTTTAGTTTCACCTAAAGATGAGGTTTCACCATATTGGCCAGTCTGATCTCAAACTCCTGACCTTGTGATTCACTTGACTTGGCCTCCCAAAGTGCTGGGATTACAGGCGTGAGCCACTGCGCCTGGCCCTATTTTTTGTATTTTTAGTAGAGACAGAGTTTCACCCTGTTGGCCAGGCTGGTCTCAAACTCCTGACCTCAGGTGATCCACCCGCGCTGGTCTCTCAAAGTGCTAGGATTACAGATGTGAGCCACTGCGCCTAGCTGGAATAATATAATTTTGACCTGACTTTAAAATGTATCATTAATTTGAAGAAGATTTAAGAATACTGAGTCTCGAGAGAGATAAGCACACTTACTGGAAAAGTTAAACTCAAGCAATAGATGAATGCATTTCCCATATAATCCCTTATGAAATACTTTGCTGTTTACAAGTAAAAACATTCTTATTCTGATTAATTTGAGGATGTAATAAAGTTTTAAAATCCTCCTGGTTCACTATTAAATGAACCAACGAGCTGTAAGATTCTCTTTGATCCTTGTATGCAAATTGATCTTTGAGGTTGATGCAGGTGACAGTGGAATTTTCCAACTGCACAGCAATGTATGCTTAATTATACATGGTATTGTGAGACACCCATTTTTCATGAAATTATGAAGGTTTCATAACTTTGGCAAAGTCATTTAATGAAAGCAGTACTGAGGTTGTTGCACGGATATACTAAGTAACATTTCTAATCATCAGTGATTGGGCTTTATAGGGGTTTTAAGTTTGTGATAAATCTTTTTATGTCTGAGGGTATGTGCTTTATTAAAAACATTTAATATTTGTCAGTGAAAGTTTTTGATAAGATAAGCTGATTCAGTGGCTGATGTCATCATGTGCCTTCCAGCAATTAGCATGCTTCCTTTAGGAAATATTTGTGGAAAGAAGGAAAGAAGTAGAGAAGGGAAAAATTTGTAGGGAGGATAAATATATACGTTGGTTGGTTGCTTAATCAATTATTTGTAAAGTGCTGGAGGTGATAAATTCTTATTTGTGTCATTGATTTCCTATCAAGGAAGTTAGAACCAATGCCCAGAGAAGGTCACTCCGTGTTCCACTTTCATTTTTTTTAGGTTTATGACCTGGGTTCTCTCAAGCTTTGAAACTTTCCCTGCTCTTTTCTTATTCCCTGTCCTGAGCATATAAATTTCTTGAGTCTCCGCTAGAATCCTCAAGATTGTTATTTATCTGCTTGACTGGCAAGCATCATGCTTTTATTTTTCCTTTTAATCGTATTTTGTCAGAAAGTGGTAATAATGATGGCATATGGTTTTGGAATCAGGGTATCCTCCGTCCACTTCAAATTGTCTCAGTACCACAGACTTCCTTGCAGATAAATTACACACTTCTAAAAACATGATGGGGTCTTTGAGACCTACAGCTATGCTTAATTATAATACCTTATATTTGCATAATGTTTTAAAGTACATTGTCTCCTATAAAGGCACTTACCACATTGTATTTTAATTGTATTGTTTACAGGTCTGTCTCTTAATAGGATGCGTACTTCTGGAGGGCCAGAAATACATATTTCTCATCTAGCAGACCCAGTACCTGGCATATAATTTAGCACTCTAAAAATCATTTGTTGAATATGGGATGAATGTTGTACTAGTTTTACTCACAAGGTTATCCTGAGTATTAGATGAGTCATTAGATGGAAAAACTCTGATCACTGAGCCTGGTACATAAATGGCTCTCAGTAAATGTTTTTGAATTAAGTAACAACTCCTGTGATGTAAACAAGATTATTGTCAGGATGCTTATATGGGGTAGAGCTCTGGAATGTGGATCTTAAACTTCTTAAGGTGAGAATTTTTCCATCCTCCCTGCTGAATCTCACACTAACATGTATCCAGGCCAGACGTGGTGGCTCATGCCTGTAATCCCAGCACTTTGGGAGGTCGAGATGGGTGGATGACGAGGTCAGGAGTTCGAGACCAGCCTGGCCAACATGATGAATTCCCCGTCTCTACTAAAAATATAAAAATTAGCTGGGCGTTGTGGCACACACCTGTAATCCCAGCTCCTCGGGAGGCTGAGGCAGGAGAATCGCTTGAATCCAGGAGGTGGAGGTTACAGTGAGCCAAGACCATGCCATTGCACTCCAGCCTGGGTGACAAGAGCGAGACACAGTCTCAAAAAACAACAAACAAACAAACATGTATCCAAAACTGTGGAGAAGTGCTATTTCATTGGTTCTCTAAATAAATATGATTATTCACTTGAACAAATACATCATATGAGACCATCTTGATAATGTATGACAACAGAAGGGAAGCAATGGGAAGAGAGTTCAAAATAACGGATAACTCCTCAAAGCACAAATTCCCTCTGGAAATGCAAGATATAATGGGGGTAGCAGATTTACTTTCACTATTAAATTTTGATTACAGTTGTAGCAGGCTGTAGTGGAATTCATATGTATGGATATTTATTCATCGACTTTGAATGTAAGCTTCAGGAGGCCAGCTTCCATTATGGTCGGCACTTTTTCCTCAGTGCTTTGCACAGTGCTTGGAATATGGTAGATGTTGTTGGCTGCATTAATGTTCCCAGTTCTTCGTTCTTCACTCTTTCCTATCCACATCCTTTGCAGTTTGTCCCATTGAAGAGACCGAGTCTGTGTTCTTGCCTCTTGGTTTTGAGTTTGATTATGTGACTTGCTTTGGCCAATGGAATGTTAGCAGGCCAGAGGCTTAAAAGGCAGAACAAAAGTTTAGAAATCACCTGAAAATGATGCTTTTCTTCTTGTGCATCTGCTGTTGCCATGGGAGGTGCATGATTGGGCTCACCTAGTCCCAGGAGGAGAATGAGAGATGTGTGGAGCAGAGCCGAACCACCACAGCCAAGCCAGGCCAGATGAGCTCATCCCCAGCTGAGATCAGCGGAGTTACTCAGTTGAGCCCATCCTAAATTAGTTAACTCTCATCAAACACTCAAATCTGTGAGAGTATAATGACTTCTTTAAAGCTATGGAGTGTGGGGGTTATTTTTTGGGGGTGGTATTTTTGTGGCAATAGCTAACTGATTCAGATGCTTAATGAATACTTGTTGAATGAATGAATGCATACATAGTATTGCATAGCCAGCTGTCCTTAGATACTCATTTACTTTCCTAGCATCCCCCTGTCTCCACCCGAAGAAGTTATTGGGCAGTGAAACACAGAGGAAAATGCCCAGAGTTGTGCGTTAGGAGACCCAGGTTTTAATAGTGGCTTTGCCAATCTTAAGTGTCTTCACTGAGACAGATCTATAAAGTGAAGGTAATTATACCAAATATGTGCCCTGGCAATCTCACATGAAAAGTGTGAAGATGCAAAGAGATGGTAGACTTTAAAAAATTAAATGTCCTCTACTAATATTATTACCAGGTTTCACCGTAAAGATTCATATGTCTGACCTAATCAGAGCATGAGATATTTTATAAAATAATTTTTTTCACAAAATAGAAGTTGGTGTGTATAAATGCCATTAGATTTGTTTTTCCTTTTTCGTAACCATTTTACACATAATATTTTGATATAATCACTACTTATTAGTGACTCAGGGTTGTAATTATGAGTGGCAATAGCTTTGTCCTTTTCTCAATTTAGCTGTACAACAAGGGGAGGTCTGGGATACCTCCAGTGACCTCTACTGTTTCTTGTTCTAATGTTGTTTCTGTATTGTGCTGCTGCCTTGCAGTGATGTCTTTAAGGGCTATTGAAACACAGAGAACTCAGGTGGCCCTTTCACTGAATGTCCACCCCTCACTCAACTGCTCTGCCTAACAATTCTTCTACCTGTTCTATTGATCTCTTGTTCCTTTGCCCCGGTGGACTTTCACTGGCTGTCAGTGTGTTGCTATTTCTAATCTACTGCCATTCTCTGCAGACATAGTCATTTGGAGACCAGTGATGTCACTATATATTTCTAATATGATTAAGTTCCTAGCTTTTGGAGGTATATGTGCTGCTGAAAGTCCATTAAGCAAATTTAGGGGTTCCCTGGGTTTATAACGGGCTGAGGTGGCTGCAAGTTGGATCTCTAATGACAAGGCTTTCCTGAATTGGCCTTTTCTCCACAGCCATGCTTTAGTGTAGTCTCGAGTCTATACCCAAATCGCTCCCTTTCCTTCACTGTACATTGCTTTATGTGCTTTGTAGGAGAAACAAAGCTGACTTTTCAGATACCACATCTTCATCCCCTCTGCTTATTTCCTGTTCTGACTTCTAGCGGAGAGTGCTGTTGCATGTTCCATGTCATGAGAAAAAACATTCTGGATGTGCTGATTATGATTGTGTCACTTCTGATGTTGGTCCCACTAAGGATCTTTCACTTCATTTATGTCACATGGTGTACTGAAAAGAACACAAACGTAGAGTCAGATTGACATGGACTTACGTGGTGGCTTTCCCACCTGTTAACTGTTCTGTCTTCCTCGCTCTGCAATGAAGAACCTTTAGATAGTAGTTTTCCCATCTATAAAATGAGGTTAGTCATAGTTTCTATCTCATTGTCCTGTTTTGAGGTTTAAACCAGCTATATGTATAGAAGTTCATCATTGTGCTTGGCAAATGTAATAATTTAATAAATGTCATCATTCATCTTATCAATATATTCGTTGTAGAAATTTGAAAAATATACAGTGGTACAAAGAAAAATTTAAACACAGAATCCCATTAGAGAACGGTTGTTAATAAACAAAAAAATTATTAAATGTTGTAAATAAACACATCACATACACTATATATATATATATATCATGTGTGTTGTCAACATATATATTAATATATAGAGAGTATATATATCTGTATCTATAGATAGTGTGTATGTGTTGGGGAGGGTGTATTTGCTCTGGAAAAGACAAAATGGGTCTTTTCCAGAGCAATTGTCATTAGAATCCCAAATTTTGGACCACTTTTGGGGTTTCCTAGACCTGCTTCTGGAGCAAAGTGTTAACACATATTTTAGCAAGTTTCTTCCCAAGGGGCTATGAAGTGGGGTTTATAATCAAGTTACATAGAATAATTAAAAGCTTCTTATTTTGCATATAGTTTGGCTCAGTTTGATAATATTTTCTAAGCATGTGTTACATGAGTTACACATAGCTGTTTCTGTGTTAATCTTAGATAAAACATCATGAGCAAAAATGCTCTGGATTCTGCTTTTTACAGGGCTGATTTCCAGAAGGTCAGCAATTTTTTTCTGGATGGGATGGCAGGAATTATCTGTACAGAATACAGTAGTTATGGGTTTTTTTTTTTTTTAAATAAGGGACTACTCTCATTTCCTTAGAGATACCCCACAGATTAGGGAGCCAGAAGTCAAGTTCAATGTTCCAAGATGCCAATGCTTCAGTTGACAAAGAGAACATTTCAGAGTCATGGTATGAAGTACAAAGTAGGCTTTTTCCTGGAATTTCGACTAGAACTCACATCTGAGAACAAAAGGCACCAAGTCCCCTGGGTTTTAAGTTCAGAGAATTTTCTATCCCTAGGAACAGCCTCCAGAGTTTTCCTACTGAGAGGCACCATTTCAGCAGAACGCACACAAATGCACTTTCCCTATTTACTTGCTTCCCCCTTTATCAAGTAAAATATGTGTGTGGGATGTGAGACCAGCTTTGGAAGAATTGGTGAAGTGATAACTATTCCTTTCTTCCCCCCTCTATGGAACATTCAACTCGTTTATCTTTTTCTTTGTATAAGATTGAGGTTGGAGAAGTATTGCAACCACTCTGACCTAAATCAGGGAATAGGATTATCTCTTGTCTGACAAGCTAGGGTGAGGAGTTAAGAACTGAGAGGTAGAGTGCTAGATGTGTGAGCATTCCCACTCTTTGGCATGGCCAGAGTATGGGAGTCTCCTGCACCTAAGTGGTTACTACAGAAGGTGACTAGAGATGAAATTCCCTTGATTATACCCCTAAGAGGGCTGCCAGTTTGGTGAGGGAGTCCCATCAGCAAGTCACTATGGAGAGGGTGCTGAGGAGGGTCAAGAATGAGGCCAACTTCAGTTGGATCTCCCATTCTAGAGTGCTGTTCAGGGGAGGTGTCCCACGGGGTCCTCTGAAGAATTAATATGCTCTTTCCCTTCAGAGAGCCAGCATTTTAATTCTTGTCTCACAGAGGGAACCCAGGGCAGTCAGAGTTAGACAGGACAACAGTGACATCAGTAGCAAAGGGATGGTGACTTTACCACCATTGCCACTACTTATCACCAGTGCTACTACTGCATAGAATAATTGCAATTATGACCAATAATGCAGAGGGAAGGCATGAAAACAAATTCTTTCTCTTATTCCTCCCCACCACTTTCAATTCAGAGGAGTCTGAGAAGAAAAGAAGATAGTGTGTGAGATAGAAGCACCCCTCACTTTGGTCTGATCTCTGCTCCAGACCTCTTGTGCCACTAATAAGCCTGGCTTGGATAAATGCCTTGAATCAAATATGAGATTGGAATTTTAAGATAGGAAAGACTATCTTACCATTAAATTAATATTAATCAAATATTAAGTTAAATATATAAAATTACATAGTAATATAACATACTATATAACATATAAAATATAAACAAGATAATGAAATATCCCAGAAAGAATTTCATCCAGGTCTCTCTGATAATAAAATGAATGTAAACAAAGCAGATGAGAATTTTTAAGTTGGAGAATTGATGCTTTTTAAAGATAGGAACTTCAATAAATATTTATTGAATCAATAAATATCAATATGTATATATGCGCATGTATGTAAAGTTTATACATTTTACAATTGCTTAACCTATTATTTTATTTTATTTATTTTTGAGATGGAGTCTTGCTCTATTGCCCAGGCTGGAGTTCAGTGATGCAATTTCAACTCACTGCAACCTCCATGTCCCCGGTTCAAGCAATTCTCCTGCCTCAGCCTCCCAAGAAGATGGGATTACAGGCGCCTGTCACCATGCTCTGCTAAATTTTTGTAATTTTTTTAGTAGAAATGGGGTTTCACCATGTTGGCTAGGCTGGTCTCAAACTCCTGACCTCATGATTCGCCCACCTTAGCCTCCCAAAATGCCGGAATTAAAGACATGAGCCACCGTGCCAACCCATAACCTACTATTTTAAAATTTACTCTAGATGATATTTAGTATGAATCTCTACAGGATTTTTTAAGAACTCAAAAATATCAGCTAGGAAAATTCGTACTGTGCTAAAATATAGTTTATGGGAGAAGTTCTCAAGAGGAAATTGCAAAAAAAAATTAGAATAACGAATGTCTTTAAGTGAAAGGAAATATAAAATAGAGACACTGAAAAATCTTTTCCTATTGGCACCCTAGTTCCAATTGGCATTTCCCTTTTCTTTACTGCTCTGTCAGTGATTTATTTGAGGCTGAGGGCAGATTCCTGGATGATTTGTGAGGCCTACCTAATGCCATGTTGATAGGGATCAATGGTTTGCTCTAAGAAGTAGCAAAATGCATCATTTCTATTGAACAAACAATATTTCTAAAAATATTTTGCTAAGTATAGAAGTAAAACTTGAGATTTACTGTCAGGAAAGAAACATTAGAAAGTTAATCCATCTGCTTCATGACATGATTGGCGTTTCTCTCAATCAAACTTTATCTGTCATTCCTGGTGAAAGGAAACAGGTGCCTCAAAAAAAAAATGTTCATTTCTTTTTTGTTTTTTTTAATTGCATTTTAGGTTTGGGGTACATGTAAAGAACATGCAAGATTGTTGCATAGGTACACACATGGCAGTGTGGTTTGCTGCCTTCCTTCCCCTCATCTGTATCTGTCATTTCTCCCCATGCTATCTCTTCCCACCTCCCAACCTCCCTCCCCCATTTCCCCCCAACAGACCCCAGTGTGTAGTGCTCCCCTCCCTGTGTCCATGTGTTCTCATTGTTCAGCACCCGCCTATGAGAATATGCGGTGTTTGATTTTCTGCTCTTGTGTCAGTTTGCTGAGAATGATGGTTTCCAAGTTCATCCACGTCCCTACAAAGGATGCAAACTCATTGTTTTTGATGGCTGCGTAATATTCCATGATGTATATGTACCACATTTTCCCTATCCAGTCTATCATCGATGGGCATTTGGGTTGGGTGGGAGTGTAAATTAATTCAACCATTGTGGAAGACAGTGTGGCAATTCCTCAATGACCTAAAAATAGAAATCCCATTTGACCCAGCAATCCCATTACTGGGTATATATCCAAAGGATTATAAATCATTCTACTATAAGGACATATGCACACAAATGTTCATTGCAGCACTGTTTACAATAGCAAAGACTTGGAACCAACCCAAAAATGTTCATTTCTAAACAGTCTTCTTTGAAAGAGGAAGAAGGATTCTGCTTGACCCAGTGTAGTTTACTGTATCACTTGTTTTCAGCAGGAGTGGAGGATAAGAGATTACTAAAACCAAATGAAGCCAAATTAAGATGTAACTATGTACCCAAAGCTAGGTAACTAAAAGAAGTACTTTATGTTTAATTATATATTTTTTACTTTACTCACAAAACAAATAAGCTCAATGGAAAAAATTTGGAAAAGCCAAATGAACACAAAGCAGAAAGCAGTAACACCACCCAAAGATAACTTTCTTGTCTGTATTCATTTAATATTTTTACATAATTCTGCTTTATGTAAAACATTTGCAGACTGTGGATTTCAAACCAGAGGCCTGGAACCTGGAAACTTTAAATTTCTGGACAAGAGAATGAGTATATTCAAAGTTAGAAGTGCAGCAAAGGATTTTTTTAAACTGCAGAAATGTGGTAAATGTATTTTTAAAAGATATTTCAAGTTAAATATTTGTTAGCAATAATTAATACTTTTGTTCTTCTGGGAAAATACATTTGTATTTTATGAATAAAATACATTCGAATACATACTAACTGCTGTGTATGATTAGTGTGTAGGGCTGTGGTAGTCCAGGAAACGTTAGGAATTTAGGAACTTAGAGTTTTACGAATGTCACACATAGAATACAGAAATAAATGGATTGAAGTATTATTAAGCACTATAACTCTTGATAATGGATTTGAAAGCTTTTTTGTCAATTCTGATGTGTACTAAATATACTATTATGACTATTAATTATTATTACTAAATATATGGAAATGAAGTCAATGTAAGAAAACCTGAAATTCTATAGAAATGTCTTTCAATTCTTTAGGAAGACATAATGGGCTAAATACGCAGTGTTAGCAAGAAACAGGTGAAGGGTGGTCATGTAAAAGAGAGATTTCATTTGATTCTATGAATCCCAAGGAGGCTTTTTAAATTTAAATTTAAATTTTTTTTTTTTTTTTTAGGATAAAAGGATCTTCGCAGGATAAAGATTTTGGATAGCTTCCTTAGTTTAAAAAATACCTTTAGAAATAACTATTAAATTAAATGATAACTAAATAGTATCCTACCCTTACCAGAAAATTTCTCATAAATTTCAGACTAAGTCTAACCATTTTACTTCCCTTTGGATGTCCTTTGATTAAAGCCTGGGCAGGGTTTTGGGAGCATATTGAGTTGTTTCCCTTTTTGAAAAACATTTTGGTCTCTTCATGTTGAGCATTTTCCCCAAGTCAGCCTGTTAAAATATTTCTTTCATGTTTTAGTTAGAAACATTTCCAGCACTTGAAAAGCAAATACAGTATGTTTATGTCATCTAAGAAGCCGCAAGCTTTTTGCTAGTCTTCCACTGATGTTAAAACTACATAATTTGTAACAGCCCAAAATGGCTGAGATTGCAGGAAGTTGAATTGTCTTTTCTTTGAAAATTTAACATTATTATTATGACAGGGTCTTTATTTCATTCCGCTGTATGAGTCGATGTAGGATAGGTGTCATAACAAACAATTCCAAAAATCTCAGTGGCTTAATACAATGAGAGTTTATTTATTGTTCATGTCAGATTCTAATTCAGATAGGGGATGTGGGTGATTCTACTCCACCCAGTCATTCAGGAATCCAGTCCCCATCCATCATGTGGTGTAGATTGCTTCCACTTAAATTTCATTGGCCAGACTGAATGACATAACCACTTCTAATTGTAATCCAGCTATATGCTCAGGAGGAAAAAAAACAGGTATTTTGTGAATGCATGGTAGTCTCTTTGTTATCCCCCACCAAATTGGAATAATATGCAATAAAAAGTTTGAAATTTTCTAGATTGTTTCTTAAAAGAGAAACTCACCATTAAAATTAGAAGAATGGTTATGTGGTAAACATTTTGGGTTTGAGGTGTCCCCAATACATACTTGTGCATTTCAAATTGGTTTTAGGGAGACTGAGGATTTGCTGAGCTGTAGGGGCCCTGATTCATGGTCCTACATCATCACATGGCATTCTATGGAGTAATGGTTTGTGACCTGAGGGCTCCTATTCCTGAAAATTCTCAGAACGGTTCTATGAATCCACATCTAAATCAACCACTGAGCCAGGACAGGGCCATCACATAATGCCTAAGAGCACAATATCATTCTATGTTAATGATATACTTCTAGGAATTGAGGAATCTTTCTTGGAGTCTGTTTATGGTGGTGTCTATCAAATTGAAGGGTGTTCGGAGGGAAGTGACTAAGAGAATGAGGGTACTTGAAGCCATATCGTTCATTCAACAGCATCGAAAGCCTTCCACGTTTTATTCACTGTGGGCAGGAAGTAGGGGGAGAACAGAAGCAGCAGTGTTTCTACCTTCCTAGAACTTAAGAATGGTGATAATGAACAAGGAAAAAAATGTCTGAGCATGTTAAATTGAACTAGTTATAAATTCATGAAGAAAATAAAATGATGTCCTAGGGGCTGTCTAGTTGGGATGGGACTTCATTAGCTGGAGTAAGTCAAGAAAGTCTTGCCAAGGAAGTGAGATATTTTAGTGGAAAGTTGGATGATATGAAGGATCCAGCCATGTAGGAGAGAACATTCCAGATAAAAGCTCTCAGGTGGACTCTGGGCACGGTGGCTTATGCCTGTAATCCCAGCACTTTGGGAGGCCAAGGCAGGCGGATCACCTGAGGTTGGGTGTTCAAGACCAGCCTGGCTGACATGGCGAAATCCAATCTCTATTAAAAATACAAAACTAGCTGGGCATGGTGGCTGTGCCTGTAATCCCAGCTACTCGGGAGGCTGAAGCAGGAGAATCACCTGGACCTGGGAGATGGAAGTTGCAGTGAGCCAAGATGGCGCCATTGCACTCCAGCCTGGGTAACAAGAGCGAAACTTCATCTCAGAAAACAAACAAACAAAAACCTTGGTTTGTTCATGTAACAAAAAAAGCTAGTGTGGCTAGAGTGCATGAGCAAAGGGGAGGAGTGGTGAAGAAGCAGTCAAAGATGGGCTGTGTCTATCTCATCCACCTCGCAGTGTTTGGATTTTATTATAAGTGTGATGAGAGTTTTAAGTAGGAAAGTGACATGACTGGCTTGAGTTTTTTTGTTTTGTTTTGTTTTGTTTTGGAGGTGGAGTTTGCCTCTTGTTGCCCATGCTGGAGTGCAGTGGTGCAATCTCACCTCACTGCAACATCTACCTCCTGGATTCAAGCCATTCTCCTGCCTCAGCCTCCCCAGTAGCTGGAATTACAGGCATATGCCACCACATCTGGATAATTTTGTAGTTTTAGTAGAGACAGGGTTTCTTCACCTTGGTCAGGCTGTTCTTGAACTACTGGCCTCAGGTAATCCACCCACTCCAGCATCCCAAAGTGCTGGGATTACAGGTGTGAGTCACCGCACCTAGCTAGCTTTACATTATTAAAATGGCATTCTAGGCTGGGCACGGTGGCTCATGCCTGTAATCCCAGCACTTTGGGGGGCCGAGGTGGGCAGATCATGAAGTCAGGAGTTCGAGACCAGCCTGATCAACAGAGTGAAACCCCATTTCTACTAAAAATACAAAAACTAACTGAGTGTGGTGGCATGTGCCTGAGTCCCAGCTGCTCAGGAGGCTGAGGCTGGAGAATCACTTGTACCCGGGAGGCAGAGGTTGCAGTGAGCTGAGACCATGCCATTACACTCCAGCCTGGGTGACAGAGTGACACTGTTTCAATTAAAAAAAAAAAAAGGCATTCTGGCCGCTATGTGGTGAGTGGACAAAACAGGAGCTGGGTGGCACATTGCCCCAGAAGATGGGAGTATAGTGATTTTGCTAGTGGGGGCTATGTTCTATGATGTTTTAACCCTAGGCTCTCTAGGAAACATGGACAGTGCAGCTGCAGGACTGATGTGTGAGCAGCTGCACTATCTGCTGTGTCAAAAATAGAAAGCTGCACTCTGGTACGCAGGGATGTCCCTGCCACCACACCCTCCTTCTTTCCTGAGGCAAATTGCTAATGGCAATTAGCAATTACTTAGCAGGACTAAGATTAATTAACTTAATCTTATTATAAGAAGTCATATTCGGGCTAAAATGCCTTCCTAGCCTCCCTTCCAGCTGGAGAATGGCCAATGAGATGAAGGCAAAACATGTTGGGTGGGACTTATGAGCAGAATCTGAGAGGGACCATTGTGCTTGGAACATAGGTGTGATGGCTGGAGATAAAGATGAATCTTGGGCTGCAGCAAGCTTGAGGATGGAAGCCAAGAACTCAGCAGGGTGGAGAGAAAGGTAAAAGGAGCCGAAGTCCCTGATGACAACATGGAGGTGTCCTACAGCCCTGGACTGCCCGGTCAACACTTCTTTTATGCAAATGAAAAAGAAACTTCTATCTTGTTTAAACCACTTACATTTTTCTTACTAGTAGCCAAATATTAATACAATTGCTAATTGATATACTTCTCCTCCCTAGCTGAAACTACTTTTTGAAACAGCATTTCCTAACTTCTGTGACATGCTCTATGACAGTTTCTTTGGTTAGATGAGTTTGGAAATGCCATATGCTGTCTTCTTTGATCACCTTATTTAAACATGCACTGCTATCACCACCACCCAAAGTGCGCTCCTTTTCCTCTCTTCCTGCTTCATATATATATATACATAAAATTGAGACAGAGTCTCACTCTGTCACCTAGGCTGGAGTGCAATGGCACTGTCTTTGTCATGTCTAGCCATCATGTCTTCTTGTTCAGGTCTGGGTACCATCTATTAGTGTTTTGTTTTGTTTCTTATTGTTAAATGCACTGGATAACATTACGTTGCCCACTACCCTTCATGAGAAAGAGGTAGCAAGAGGTGATAGTATTCACAATGCTATGGGTTGTTAGAATTGTTTGTATTGAAATCACGTAGATCTTCTTGCCCTACAGTTACCCAGAACCCTTTATTTAATGCTGGCTATTTCATTACTCATGATACTGCATCATCCATCGTCCTGCCATGAATACTGTCTTCCAATGACTCTCTCAGAGGGTTTTTCTTTTTTTTAACCGTGTTTTGTTGATGCTGGGCGGTCTTATCCAGATTATGCAGGAAAATGTGAGTAATAAATCATTTTTCTGGTCATGTTAAATTTACCACTCAGAATTTGATAGTATACATGCGCAAAGACATGTTTTCCAACCATGTCATCTCTAGAACTCTTTAGGCCATAATCACTGTATTCCTAGCACGTGATCTCTTTCAATGTTGAGCAGATCTTGGATGCCAATGGTAGAGGTGGAAAGGGTAAAATACTCCTGCTGCCACCTCTGTCAGCCAGAGGCAGAATCTGGATGGATGAGTTGACACATATACCCACACATGTGGCTCAAGCCTCTTTCTGCTTTACCCGTAATTTTCCCTATCCTTGAATAAATGTATTGGCCAGAAAGATGAAGAAGGTTCTGTATCAGTCAGTCATAGCATTGATTCAGGATGCTACTGCAATGTAATGAGTGTTTGAGGAGGGGATGGTTTAAGGAACTTAAGTGAAGAGGGGTTTCTTTTTAGCATTTGGCTGTATTAACTCTTTGAGGAGGATACTGGTTTGGCTAGAGACTCTGGTGGTAGCTTCTTAGAAATGATCTCCATTCCTAAGCATGCAGAAAGAAAATATTAGAACTCCTATTTGTATTTACTTATGGTTAAAAAGACAAGAAAAAATAAACTTCACTAGTTTATTTTGGGTTGCCAGATAAAGTACAGGACACCTAGTTAAATTTGAATTTTTGCATAAACAATTTTTTTGTGTAAGTTTGTCCCAATGGGGACATATTCACTTATATAAAAACATAGATATAGCTGTATGTAGATACAGATATGTCTTATATTTATATGTATCTCATATGGCATATAGATATACATTTTTTACACATGTCGTTATCACAGAGAGTCATACAGATATTAGTTTTTTATGGCATGTATTATGAGGTTTTGAAATAACCTCAATTATTCCATTTGGATCTATGCATCTTCATGGGATCTCTCTCTCTGTCTCTCTCTCTCTCTTTTTGTGGGGGCTGTCACAGCTTTCAAAACCAAATATCAAAATAAACTGAATTTAGCACAATACCTTTAAATTAAATTTAAAAAAGAGCAAGTATGATAATATTTCTCTCCTTAAAAATATCAGATATTTCCAGTGAGAGTAAAAGTGACTTTTGTACCTTTAGTAAATGAAACAAAATTAAACCTAATTTTTAAAATATTGCATTTTTGTTTTTAATGCTAAGATTTCAATTTTGGGAGCATGTTTTATAACATGATAATATAGTAGTATATTAGAATATATATATGAATTTATATGTATATATATATACACACACACATTACAAATAGAGATGTGTGTATTTGGGGGTGTGCAAAGATGTTGTATGTGAGTAAGATGCTTGACCCCAAAAGTTTGAAGACTCCTGGCTTAAAGTACTGTTTTAGAAAAGATGCTGTATGCATGTTGGTATTAATGGAAGCAACTACTGATCTTAAGAATAATTAATTAATTAATTATTTATTGACAGAGTTTTGCTCCTTTGCCCAGGCTAAAATGTAGTGGCATGATCTTGGCTCACTGCAACCTCTGCCTCCAGGGTTCAAGTGATTCTCCTGCCTCAGCGTCCCAAGTAGCTGGGATCACAGGCATGTGCCAGTATGCCCAGCTAACTTTTTGTATTTTTAGAAGAGATGGGGTTTCAGTATGCTGGCCAGGCTGGTCTCAAACTCCCGACCTCCTATGATCCTCCAGCCTTGGACTCCCAAAGTGCTGGGATTACAGGCATGAGCCACCATGCCTAGCCCATTGTTCTTAAGTTGCAATCACTAACACTCTTGTGGTTGAAGAGACTGCAAAATTTCACCAGATTTATACTTGGATGCCCAGACAAGAGACATTTGGAAGCCCTTCAGCTTTCTGTGTAAAACTTCAGAAAGAGTGACCACACTGCATGGGATAGTAGCTCAGAATCTTTTGTGGCAGAAACCTGGAGGTTTACAAGAAGACCTCATTCCTTACTTCCTGGCTGCCTTGAATTCACAGGGAATTTGCCAAGTACATTGTACCTCTGTATATCTTAAGATTGGGTGGGGAATGGCAAATGTCAATAGAGCATGAAAACCAGGTTCTTTTCCAGCAAATCTCTCCTGGGGCATTAACATCCTGGGCTGGTGGCTTCTACTTTGGAGTGGGAGGCTCTGGAGGGTACAACCCAGCCTGGCAGCAGGTGCTGGATTTAGGATAATAGGTAGAGAAGAAGTATTTACATATTTGTTTATTGTCAAATCAATGCACATGATTTGTTGCTCTGTAAATCAGCAATGGGCATCCATGGGAAGGTGATGTGACTAACTTCAGGGCCTAGGGTGGCAGGTAAGCACTCATCCCGGGCAGATCCTCCACCGTGCTTCAGGGGTGAAGCAGCAAGGCCCTCACCACTGCAGCGAGAGAACAGCCTCACAGCATGGGTGGCAGGAGGCTTGGCAGCCTCATAGGATGTCTGCACTTAACTTTCACTTACACAGTTTGGCAGTGCGGTGGTGCAGGGAGACAGCATCTCGGGCCTGGTAGGGAAATATTGGCCTCAGAAGCAGACTTCTTAGGTTGGAGTCTTGAGACTGAGGCTTCAAACAGTGTGGGAAGGGCCATGACATTTCCAGAAACCCTTCTCTTTTGCTGGCCAACAGATGGTGGCTCTAAATCTGCAGTGCAGTCAGGTTAGAAAAGAAGTATTTAGAGCGCTAGTAGAGCCATTATTTGAATAGTATGGAACATAATGGTTTCTTTGGTAACCAAGCCAGGGAGACACCCACACAAAGTTAGACTGCACTGGGCTCATTTCTGTTCCCCACCCCACCCCCTAATCCAACAAGATTAAAATAGTATAAAGAGAAAAATGAGATGCAGCAGCATTTCATACAAGAGGGGATTTGTTCCCAACAGGAATGTATTAATTGACCTGTCTCTTATCTTGTGGACAGCCAGATGTAGCTGGTTTTTAGTTGTGGATCTGTTTTCACGGTCACTCAAATGGTTTACTCTCTGTCCAGACTTCAGCACTTATATATAGCTAGGGCACTGAGAAATATGAGATAGGAAAAAAAGAGAAACATTTAACCCATTCCACGCTGCTCATATTCTTAGTGCTAACCAGGCAGAGGCAGCACAGAAAAGGCAAAACTAGTTTGAAAGGAAACCATTTGTCTTTTAAGAATAATTTCTCTTCAGCTCAATGAGCAATCTCTCTTCTAGCTGGTAAAGTTCCAAATCCCTACTCTGGCCGAGGCTTCGAAAGTGTCAAATAAGAGGATTCACATATAAAGAGTCAAAAGTAAAAGGCCCTCTCAGATTCATAGTGCCATCCAGTAGAATTTCCTGTGATGATGGAAATTGTCTATATCTGAACTATCCAATGTAGAAACCACTGGCCACATGGAGCTATTTATATTTTAATTTTAATAAATTTAGTTTGATTTAAAATTCATTTCATCGGTTTAAATTAAATAGCCATATGGGGCTAGTGGGTACCGGATTGAAGAGGGCCACTGGAAATTCAGAAAGCAGATGATTTTCATTACCATAAAGTCACCAAATAGTAATTTTGTCCTTCATGTTTCACTTTGCTATTTTTTGATTCTGATGTCAACCTTGCTTGTCTGGAAGTCACCCCATGGGTTACCATAAGCAACGTTTTACTTAACTGTTCTAATAATAGTGTTTCCAGGGACCCTGAGCACTCCACAAACATCCTCTATTAATTCCTCCAAACTCCCAATGGGACAGGTATAGAGTGCAGATAATTATGTTTAATTTTACAAAAGAGTAAAACAAACAGTAGTCTCAAAATGTAAATGATTTGCAGTAAAGGGCCTTCTGGAATCCCAGTGTTAGCTTCTTTGCCTTTCATTGTCCTTTACGGTAGGAACTTAGTGTTTTCTTCTGTCAGGGTGAACCATTCATCAGACATGTTGGGAATAAATGAAAAACCTACTGCATCCAGTTATAGACAGAATAGGGTTTGGTTAACATTAGGTTTGAATAGCTAAATATGTATTTCCTTCTCATTTTGGCTGTAAGACTTGAGACTGTACTCTACTGCTAGGTAACCAAGATGATTAGAAATGTGCTACTTGGCTAGAGTAGCAAATCATCCTCAACTTTTGTTTGCCTCTTCATGCCTCTTGCAGGGATATAATACATGTACTGTTTTTTTAAAAAATGTTTCTTTATGCGTGGTCCTTATGAGAGTGACCAGGAAGCAGGAAGCGTATAGTAGTATGTTAACCAAACATTCATAGAAATTGAGGAGCTCTGTGAAATGCTTTTATTTATGCCACGAAGCCCTTACTATGAGTCAGTAAGTGTGCCTGGACTGTGTACAAAGTCAGCAAAACCAGACAGCATTCCAACCCTGGCGTTTGAGAAGCTGACAGATATTAATCACATAATCGAGACAATATATGTAAAATTTCACCTGTAGCAGGTGCCATGGTGGGAAGGTACCTGATCTTGTAATAGGGAGAGTTGGCAGGGTTGACAGTCAGGGAAACCAGGGATAGCTTGTCTGAAATTGGGGCCAAAAGCTAAAGGCTGAGTAGGAATCAACTAGGGGGAGGGCAGGATGAGAAGAGAGTTCTAGGTAGAAGTAGCAGCATGTGCAAGACCCTGAGGTAACATGGAACACAGTGAACACGAGGGACTGAAAGAAGGCCGTTTTTGTTTGTTTGTTTTTGAGATGAAGTTCACTCTTCACCCAGACTGGAGTGCAGTGGCATAATCTCAGCTCACTGCAACCTCCACCTCCTGGATTCAAGCGATTCTCTTGCCTCAGCCTACAGAATAGCTGGGATTACAGGTGTCTGCCACCACACCTGGCTAAATTTTGTGTTTTTAGTACAGACAGGGTTTTGCCATATTTGCCAGGCTCATCTCGAACTCCTGACCTTAGGTGATTTGCTTGCCTCAGCCTCCCAAAGTGCTGGGATTATAGGTGTGAGCCACCGTACCCAGCCAGAAAGCTGTTTTTGGGAAAACATATAGAGGAAAAGTGAGCAAGGTATAAGATAAGATTGGAGAGGTTGGTGCAAAGTAGACCAGGCAACACCCTCAGGCTACTTGATAAGGAGCTATATTTTTACCTTATAAGCAATGAGTGCCATTGAAGGTTTATTGAGTTGGGATGGGGGTGTAGCCCATGAAAGATGTACCTTTTCAAAAGATCACATTGGCTTATCTTGGAAAATGGAGGACAGTTCGGATCATACTTATACCAGGAGGTGGTGAGAAACTGGCTTAGATTTGCAAAGACCATTCATTCTTTGCCCTGGATTTATTTTGAGCCTATCAGGCAGCTTCAGAAGTTGTACTTAACCACATTCCTCATATACTGCAAGATGACTTTTGGTCTATTATTGGGCTCTTAGTTTTCTGGTAGACCCAACCTCAGCAATGGTGGGTGATAGGGAGCGGGGAAGTTCTGACCTACAGTGTTGTAAGAATATCTTCTGTGACTGGAGATACCACCATCTTTGGATTTTTCCCTTTTTCCTCTTTGTTGCTTGTTTTTTTTCCAGAAAAGGTAAACATTGTTATTTCCTTTTTTTTTTACTTTGATGTCTTGAATTCTTCACTATATGCTGACTTAAAATAGTAAGTACTGTTGCAAATTCCTTTTCCACCAGGTTTTTGTCTTATTGTGTTCCATGCTTGTGAGACCAACTATGAATCTAATATAAGAGTTTCTGGGTTCATGCTTAAAGCATAACAATTTCAGATGATTTAAATAATAAAAAAGGAAAAAGATCCTGAGGTTCCATTGTGCTTTTTTGTATATTTATTATATAGTACTTATTCATTCTGACTTACATTACAGTCATTTGCAAATGCATATGCAACTCTTTCTACACCTCCCACCCACCTTTGCCTTTACCTCCTACCCATTCTTCAGATTTCACTCCATTATAACTTCTTCAGAGAGGCCTTTCCTAAGCTTTTTGAATAGGAAGCTTCCCTTTCTTCTATGCTTTCATGACCTGTGATCACATCTGTAACTTTCACTTTTCTGCGGTATGGTCAGTGTCTGCCTGCTGATTGAGGAAGTCATTGGGGGTTTGGACTTTGCCCTTGACTGAGGTCGCTATTGGGCCCACTGCACCAGAATAGCACCTGCTCTCTCAATCTTTGCCAGCAAATGGATGACACTTACAGAAACGTCCTTTAGGTCATGGCCTCTTTTTTATCTTTTTTTTAAATGTTTGACCTATTTCTTCTAACACTCGAAGAACTGACATAAAACTTGTGTTATTGATTTCAGTCATCTCACATCTGATTTTCAGCTGAGATGCCAATATTCAAGTGGCCTTAGCTTACCACTTTAAATATATTAAATATAGTCAATGTAAAATGGGAAAAGTATGCAAAGAAACATAAAATATACAGGAATATAGTGAAATAGTTAAGAGTATAAACTCTGAAGCCATACTGTTAGAATTCAAATCATGGTTTTCTAGCTCTATGTGGGTGCAAGTTATTTAACCACTCTGTACCTCAGTTTCCTCATTTGCCAAATGAGGACAATAATAATACCTATTTCAAGTAATTGTTACAAGGATTAAATGAGTTAGTTTATGTAAATCACTTACAGCAGTGCCTTGCATATGTGTTAGGTATTATTACTTTGTAGTTATTATTATTAAAAAGCGCAGGTGAGGTCCTACTCATTAAACCTATGTAGCAAAAATGCTCAAGTTCTTCCTCAGCTCCTTTTTTGTAAGTTGAAAGTGAGCAGTTTACATTATTCTGTTTATGTTTTTGCTCAATACACTGATTTGATTTTTTTCAGTTCCCACATTTTAGTATCATGCAGATGGTAATGGGATTAGATTGTTTTCCCACCGACGTGTCTTGCAAATGCTGGAAGGCTGGAGAAAGCTAGGGATACTGAGGTGACACTGATAGCATCAAATAATTTGAGAAGCTTAAAACAGGGTGTAGGGGCCTCAAGGCTGATGAAGTGGGCTCCCCAGGGGAAGTGAGTGGTTGTGTGTATACCTGTGTATTGAGGGGGTGGTGCAGAGGCTACTGGACTGGAGGCAATAGGTTTATGTGTACATATTTTAAGCTTTTAATTGGCGGATAACAACTATGTACAAAGTTGTATACGCATGATAAGTGTACAGAATGAATTTTTATACTTGAACACATCCACAGAACTAATGCCCAGATTAAGAAAAACAGAACATAACCAACAGCCCAGAAACCCCTTCCAACCACTAATCCCCGTAACACTAATCAGTATCCTGATACCTAACCCTGTGGATTAGTGTTATATAGCTGTGTTCTTTATTTTGATAGAATAATATAGCATATACTCCTTTGTATATGGCTTTTATTCTCAGTACAATATATGTGAGAGTATTCTATATTGTTGTGTGTAGTCATATGCCTTTCAGTCATATGCTATATGTTATTCCATTGTGTGAAAATGTATTTTCCATTCTATTGTTGATGGGCATTTGGGAGGGTTCCAGTCTGGGGCTACTATGTGCTTCTATGAACATTCTGATGCATCATTTGGTGCACATATGTGTGTATTTCTGTTGGGCATAAGCCTAAGAGTGGAATTGCTGGGTCATAAGGTATGTGAGCGTTTAGTAGATTTTACGTGTATTTTTTTAAGTCTTAGAAGTGATTCTGATTCCTAGCCAATGCTGAGAACCACTGATCTATAATATCTACCCAAAAGCAAGGTTTAAAGCCACAATATCAGAGCTTGGATGAGCTCATTAAAGATGTAATATTTAAGAAGATGAACTACAAGGATCACCCACATTAACTCACAGATAATGCCAGTATCTGTCGCTTCAGTAGTTAGCTTGCCTTCTCCATAAGGGTCGAGGTGGGTGGGTTAATGCCAGATCCTGGCTCTCTCATTTTTTTTCCTCCCTTGGTTCGACCCTGATTTCTCTCATGTTCAGCAAAGTGGAATGCCAACCAAGAACTGGGACTGAGGGAAAGCATTGCCAAGCACTGTTACTTATTAATGAAATGAATTTGCATCAAACCAAAGGGGATTAAAGCAGCTTAAAATGAATAGCAAGTTCTTGATAAGGCTTTTCCTATTCTCAGGTGACTGGAATGATGCACTCGTGTTGGAGCACATTAATTTAATAGAAGCACTGCTCCCCTCCCAGTACAGCATGGAGCTGGATGTAAGCCCAGCCCGGGGACAGCAGGTTCCTAAGCAATTTCTGCTTATATGGCTATGGTGAAATGAAGTGACGTGAGCACAACTGCTGGACTGAAAAAATGCATTAAACATACCTCAAAGCAAAATGTGCTTTCATGATACTACCACAAGCACTGGAAGAGAAAAGGACCTTGTTATATAGTATCAACCAGATTTCACTTCAAACTCCAGGTCAGCTTTCCTCACTGTATGACCCTGGGCAAGTGACCTAACCTCTGAGAGCCTTTGATTTCTTCATCTGTAAAATGGGATAATCATATGCACCTCAAGGGACTGCGTATAAAGTGCCTGGCTCATGATAGGCACCCAATAAATAGCAATTATTACTGCATGTGGTGCTGTGAGTGAAACAGAATACAACCATGCAGTAGAAAATAGCAGTGGAGAAAACGTGGTGCTCTAGAAGCTAGCCTTCCGACAGATGGCAGGCCCATATTGAAAATGGAAATGTTTCCTGCGGCTACAGATCCAAAGAAGGTCTTTGAGTCTATGTAAAATACAAAGCGATTGACTACCAGAATTTTCTATTAGTTCATTACACATCCTTGCACACACAGGCACACATATATACCAAGAGCATATGGAAAGTTAATTATTCTTGATGACTGGTAAGAATGTCAGAGTAGCTCATCAGGGCCTTCTAGATACATGAGTGTTAACATTAAGAGTTGCCCTTGTCAGATACTGTCCCCACTCAAAGGAAACTCACTTAGGTATCCATGTTCTGCTTGGGGTAATTCCAGTCCTCCTTGGCCACAGCTGACTGGACGGTGAATGACTGTGAAAGCTGGGGCTCTTTAGTCTATCTTGCTCATCTTCTAAGGTCTAGTTTAAGTGTTATTATTTACGGAGTGCTTTCCCTAACCGTTTAAGCCATTAGCATGGAACTGACTTAGATGGGATTGTGATATGATGCGAAATGGCTAACAAGCAGAGGGTTAGACTGATTATTCTATCTAAGCCTTAGACGCCAACTGACACAAGAATGATGTAACAGTAGTGTGACATTTATTGAGCACTTAATGTGTTAAGAAATTGAGCTCAGTATGTCGCATGCATGATTTTTTTCCCCTGACAACCCATTAAAAAGATGTGATTATTTTTCCCATTTTAGAGATGAAGAAACCAAAATGTCATCTAGTTCAGTGACTTACCAAGCTGGAACTAAGCTTAGATCTCATTGTTTCTAAGCTCACACCTTTAATCACCCACTGTGCAGCCTCAGCATTGGTTGACAACAATGCCGACATGGCACTCAAGTTGGGAACTGAACTGTTGTTTAGTGGAAACCATGTCCACAGGGAATGTGGTAGCATTTTTGAATACATTCTTTGTATTTGATGATTTAGACCAGATTATTTGGAGTTGTGAAAATAGTACTCTTGGTCAATTGATAGCAAGCCATTTATTTTATTATTAAAAAGGTATTCTTTTACATTTGAACAGTGTATTGAACAATGAAAGAAATTCTGTAGCAGCATTATTAGGCTCAGGACCATATAATAGACATTTGAAAAGCTCTGGTTTTTTTTTTTTAGATGGAGTTTCACTCTTGCTGCCCAGGCTAGAGTGCAATGGTGTGATCTCAGCTCACTGCAACCTATGCCTCCTGGGTTCAAACGATTCTCCTGCCTTGGCTTTCCCAAGTAGCTAGGATTACAGGCATGCACTATCTTGCCCAGCTAATTGTGTATTTTTTTTTTTTTTTTTTTTTTTTTTTAGTAGAGATGGAGTTTCTCCATGTTGGTCTGGCTGGTCTCAAACTCCTGATCTCAGGTGATCTGTCTGCCTTGGCCTCCCAAAGTTCTGAGATTACAGGCATGAGCCACTGCGCCTGGTGGCACTTGGTATTTTTTAAGGTGCCCAGGTCATTAATTGCTTAGTTCAAATACTCCTTATGTGGTAGGTGAGTAATAGAATAATCTGTGTTTTAGGGAGAAGTTAAGGAGACCCTAGAGCAGGCGTCCCCAAACTTTTTACACAAGGGGCCAGTTCACTGTCCCTCAGACAGTTGGAGGGCCGCCACATACTGTGCTCCTCTCACTGACCACTAATGAAAGAGGTGCCCCTTCCTGAAGTGCGGCAAGGGGCCGGATAAATGGCCTCAGGGGGCTGCATGCAGTCCGCGGGCCGTAGTTTGGGGACACCTGCCCTAGAGGGTAAATATGTATCCAAGTTCTTCGCTGAAAGAGAGGATACAAGCTTAGAATTCAGGATCACTAACTATTCATCCCACCAGTTCCTTGGTATGGAAAATAAGTAACCTCTAACTGCATAGATTACAAAACGATTTCAATACTTGAACTATAGGCTCTTTGGAGTTAAATTTGTAGACAATTCAATACTATCCTCAACACTCCTATTCTACAATTTTAATGCTAGTAGATTTCCATCAATTCATTTATCCAACGAATATTTATTTGGGGGTCTCACATGGGAATGTTCCCTACCGGGACCCTCTTGCAGGTCGAGAGACTCCCGGCAGACGTGCAGTCCCGGACCGGTCCCCGACGTTTATTTTATAATTATTATGTATAGACATTGAGTTCCATTATGGAGACACAGCACTGGGCAAGACAGAGCTTACGTTTGCAGATGTAGACAAGTAAATTGCACCTGTGTGGGGCTGATGAGAGCTATGGACAGACACACCGAAGAGGTGGGAGGTAGCTGTGGTACCTGGAGCTTGTGTCTGCTAGCAGTGTTCCAGCTCTCCTGGAGTCTTTCCTATCAGTTACCACTTTCCTTTCTTCAGGATGCTTCAGGAAATGGAGGAACATGGACCCAGAACCCTCTAGACCAGTGGTTCTTGCTTTGGTGAGCATGTGAATCATGGAAGAGGAACTTGTTAGATGCTGAGACTCAGGCCCTGCTCCACTTTACCCAAACTGGACGTCTGTGTCCATCAGCTCTCCAGGCAGTTCTGCCTCTGACTCACTCCTCATTTTGAGAACAACTGCTGTGGACCAACACCACACTGTTGCACTGGACGTAATCTGATGTGCAGCAGTTAAACTGTTTGCTATTGTTCTTCTTTTCTGGAATGTGGAATGGGATCTGCTAAATGATATCTGATTTCAAGAGACTTTGGCTTATTTGAAGCTAAATTACTTAGAGTGAGAAGATGCAATTTTATATTTCTTTTCTTGTTGGTTACCTTGCCCCTGACCTGTATCTTTGGTTTATTGCACTCATTTTCTTTGAAGTTGTTTCCGAGCAGAAAGCATTTTATTAAAAAGTGCTTTTATGAATTTGAGATGTGAAATTAAGTAGGAAATACCAGCACCAAAACAGAGACGACATGACATTGACTGGAGACAGCTTTCCACTGGGGGAGAATTTCCATTTCCTGTTTCATTTGTTCCTTTTTCATTTTCATTGTTTTGAGACATGCTTTCCACTTGCTACTGTGTAACTTCAGGGAAGTTACTTAACCTTTCTGTGCTCGTCTTCTCAACTGTGTCATGGGGATAGTGATAATAACAGTACATACTCCCAGGGTTGTTGCAATGATTAAGTTCACACAGGAAAGCACTTAGAATCTGACACCTAGTACATACTAAGTAAATGTTCCCGGTATTATTATTTTTATTTTTAAATTTTTAAATTCTTTTTTAATATACTTTAGGTTCTGGGGTACATGTGCAGAACATGCAGGATTGTTGCATAGGTATGCACATGGCAATGTGGTTTGCTGCCTCCATCCCCCTGTCACCTACATCTGGCATTTCTCCCCATGTAATCCCTCCCCAGCCTGCCCACCCCCACTGCTGTCCCACCCTTGGTCCCCCAAAACAGACTCCAGTGTGTGATGCTTCCCTTCCTGTGTCCATGTGCAACACCCACCTATGAGTGAGAGCATGCAGTGTTTGATTTTCTGTTCTTGTGTCAGTTTGCTGAGAATTATGCTTTCCATATTCATTCATGTCCCTACAAAGGACACAAACTCATCATTATTTATGGCTGTATAGTATTCCATGCTGTATATGTGTCACATATTCCATGTCCAGTCTATCATTGATGGGCATTTGAGTTGGTTCCAGGTCTTTGCTATTGCGAACATTGCTGCTGTAAACATATGTGTACATATGTCCTTATAATAGAATGATTTATAATCCTTTGGGTATATACACAGTCATAGGATTGCTGGGTCAAATGAAATTTCTATTTCTAGGTCCTTGAGGAAGCGCCACACTGTATTCCACAATGGTTAAACTAGTTTACACTCCCATCAACAGTGTAAAAGTGTTCCTATTTCTCCACATCCTCTCCAGCATCTGTTGTCTACAGATTTTTTAACGATCGCCATTCTAAATGGAGTGAGGTGGTATCTCAATGTGGTTTTGATTTGCATTTCTCTAATAATCAGTGATGATGAGCATTTTTTCATATGTTTGTTGGCCTCATATATGTCTTTTTTTGAAAAGTGTCTGTTCATATCCTTCACCTACTTTTGAATGGGCTTGTTTGTTTTTTTTCTTATAAATCTGTTTTAGTTCTTTATAGATTCTGGATATTATTAGCCCTTTGTTAGATGGGTAGATTGTAAAATTTTTTTCCCATTCCGTTGGTTACCAGTTCACTCTAATGATGGTTTCTTTTGCATTTGCTGAGGAGTGATTTACTTCAAATTATATGGTCAATTTTAGAGTAGGTACAATGTGGTCCTGAGAAGAATGTATGTTCTGTGGGTTTGGGGTTGAGTGTTCTGTAGATGTCTATTAGGTCCCCTCGGTCCAGATCTGAATTCAAGTCCTGTATATCCTTGTTAATTTTCGGTCTAGTTGATCTGTCTAATATTGACAGTGGAGTGTTAAAGTCTCCCACTATTATCGTGTGGGAGACTATGTCTCTGTAGGTCATTAAGAGCTTGCTTTACATACGTGAGTGATCCTGCATTGGGTGCGTATATATTTAGGATCATTAGCTCTTCTTGATGCATTGATACTTTTACCATTATGTGATGTCCTTCTTTGTCTCTTTTGATCTTTGTGGGTTTAAAGTCCATTTTATTAGAGACTAGGATTGCAACTCCTGCTTTTTTTTTTTTCTCTCCATTTGTTTGATAAATCTTCCTCCATCCCTTTATTTTGAGCCTACGTGTGTCCTCGCATGTGAGATGGGTTTCCTGAATACAGCATATCAGTGAGTTTTTGTTGTGGACCGTCTGGGACGGGTAGGCACGTCTGCCCGGGGGTCTCTCGAACCTGCAAGAGGGTCCCAATACCTGGAAGAGGGAGTGTGCCTGGAAAAATAATAAAGACAGAGAGAAAAAGTGAGGCATCTGGAGGGCTGATAGGCTGTGCCTAAACAGCAAATTTTATTTTTCAAAGGCCAGGAATAAATACACTTTCTTGGCTTTGGTTTACATCATAGTAAGAGGAATGCAAATGTATGCCTCACATGGCCTATACAATAGAGAAGTCAGATATGCGATCAATGGTTGTAAAAAGTAACAAAATTTTCTACAATCACAAAGTTTGTTTGCATACATTATTCACAAAGCTTGTTTATATCCAAACATTATTCAGGAGACTTGTTTATATCCAAACATTGTTCAGGAGACTTGTTTATATCCAAACATTATTCAGGAATCTCTGAGTCAGGAATCCGAGCCATCCCTTATGGTGGCATTTTTCTTTGCAAATATCGACAGTTAAACCATTATCTAGAGTACAAGGCAGTTAGGTAAGTAAAGGTTAAAACTTATTCTTAAAGTCATAAAAAGGTTAAAAGCAGGAACTGGTTGCTGGTAGGGGGTTACTCGGTCTAGCAGCAACGCATAGTTTTAGGCCCAAACGATATTGTGGTTGATATTAGAAACTGATCATTCATCTTTCAGTTCCTGTATTTCCGGATAGCTCGACTGCCTCCAGTAGGAAACTGTGTTTGGGATCAAACTCACCGTATAGTGAGACTCACGCCTTTTAGTGGTCTCACACGGGAGTGTTCCCCACAAGTTTTCACTTTTCATCCAATTTGCCAGTCTGTGTCTTTTGATTGGGGCATTTAGCCCATTTACATTTAAGGTTATTTTTTTAATGTGTGAATTCGATCCTGCCATTTTGATGCTAGCTGGATGTTTTGCCCGTTAGTTGACACATTTTTTTCATTGTGTCGATGTTCTTTATCATTTACATTTTTGGAGTGGCTGGTACTGGTTGTTCCTTTCCTTGTTTAGTGCTTCTTTCAGGAGCTTTTGTAAGGCAGGCCTGATGGTGACAAAATCTCTAAGCAATTGCTTGTTCATAAAGGATTTTCTTTCTCCTTCTCTTATGAAACTTAGTTTGGCTGGATATGAAATTCTAGGTTGAAAGTTCTTTTCTTTAAGGATGTTGAATATTGGTCCCCACTCTCTTCTGGCTTGTAGGGTTTCTGCAGAGAGATCCTCTGTGAGTCTGATGGGCTTCCCTTTGTGGGTAACCAGACCTTTCTCTCTGGCTGCCCTTAGCAATTTTTCCTTCATTTCAACCCTGGTGAATCTGATGATTATGTGCCTTGAGGTTGCTCTTCTTGAGGAATATCTCTGTGGTGTTCTCTGTATTTCCTGGACTTGAATGGTGGCCTGGCTTGCTAGGTTGGGGAAGTTCTCCTGGATAATATCCTGAAGAATATTTTCCATCTTGGATTCATTCTCTCTGTTACATTCAGGTACACCTATCAAACGTAGATTAGGTCTTTTCACATAATCTCATATTTCTCGGAGGCTTTGCTTATTTCTTTTCACTCTTTTTTCTTTAAACTTAACTTCTCATTTTATTTCATTGAACTGATCTTCAGTTTCTGATATCCTTTCTTCTGCTTGGTTGTTTCAGCTATTGAAACTTGTGTATGCTTCGCAAAGTTCTGGTATTGTGTTTTTCAGCTCCATCAAGTCATTTATATTCTCCTCTATGCTGTTTATTCTAGTTAGCATCTCATCTAACCTTTTTTTCTAGGTTCTTAGTTTGTTTGCATTGGGTTAGCACATGTTCTTTTAGTTCTGAGAAGTTTGTTATTACCCACCTTCTGAAGCCTGTTTCTGTCAATTCATCAGATTCATTCTTCATCCATCTTTGATCCCTAGCTGGTGAGGAGTTGTGATCCTTTGGAGGAGGAGAGGAATCCTGGTTTTGGTGTTTTCATCCTTTTTGTGCTGGTTTGTTCCCATCTTAGTGGCTTTATCTACCTACGGTCTTTGTATTTGGTGACTTTTGAATGGGTCTGAGTGGATGTCCTTTTTGTTGATGATGAAGTTATTTCTTTCTGTTTCTTAGTTTTCCTTCTAACAGCCAGGCCTCTCTGCTGCAGGACAGCTGGAGATGCAGTCTAGACCCTGCTTGCCTGGGGATCACCTGGGGCTGTAGAACACTTAGGATTGCTGCCGGTTTCTTCTTCTGTCATCTTTGTCCCAGAAGGGTACCTGTCAGATGTCAGCCTGAGCTCTCCTTTATGAGGTGTCTCTTTGGTTATATGGAGGTTAGAGAGGTGCTTGAGGAGACAATCTGTCCTTTATAGGAGCTCAGGTGCTGTGCTTGGAGCTCTGTTGTTCCATGCAGAGCTGCTTGGCAGGTACTTTTAAGTCTGCTGCAGTGGAACTCATAACCGCCTGTTTTCCCAGATGCTCTGTCCTAGGAAGGTCGGCTTTATTTATGAGTTCCTGACGTACTGCTGCCTTTTTTGATAGATGCCCCACACGGAGTAGTCTAGTCACAGTCTGCCTGCAGAGGTGTTGCTGAGCTGCTGCAGGCTCTGCCCAGCTGCTGTGTCAACTGCCTCTGTAGTGGCGGACTTCCTTGGTAGTGGTGGTCGCCCTTCCCTCACTGAGCTGGGCCATCCTGGGTCCAGCTGTGCTTGCTGTGAAACTCTCAATCCAGAGAGTTTCAGATTGCTTTTTTGGTGGGGTGATACCTGCCAAGCCAGAATCACCTGGCTCCCTGTCTCTGTCCCCTCCCTTTCAGTTGAATGGGCAGCTCTGTCTCCCAGGCGTTCCAGGCACCAGTTGAAATGGCCACCCAGATTTGAGTGAGTTTCTGTGCGCCAAGCCTGCACTGGCTGAAACCACCATGCTGAAAACTCGTGGTGCTTTTTGGCTCAGGAATCTCCTGGCCCGTGGGCAATGAAAATTTGTTTGGAAATGTGGTGGGCACATACCCTCTGTGTAGTTCTTGCTGGGAACTGCACTCTGGAGCTGTTCCTATTCGGCCATCTTGGATCCTCTCTGGCATTTTAAATTATATTTTTAAACATCTCATTCCTCCTTGTGCACCTCTTGTTTCCTTTCTGAATTATGTTGAAGCTGAAGACCAATGCATTCTGCCAAGATTAATTTATAAAGAACTGGGGCCTCATAAAGTACTGAAAGGAAATTAAACTAGCTTCATGGTTACTACCAGGACTTCTTAAAAACATCTTTGGAAGCAGGATTAAAGTTTAGGAGCAGAACTTGTTGTCAGCCAATAGCAGTGTGGAAGTGTGCTTCTGAGAGGGTGAATCAAAGACCACCTGTGTCAATTCCACTGGAGCTCTTCTTTCAAAGGCAGGTTTCAGGACCCCACCCCAGAACTTCCACAGAGGAGCCTAGCAATCTCTTTGGAGATGTTCCTTTCTACCACAGTCTACATCCAACTCTTCTCCTTCCCAGAGCATGACACAGGGTCCAAGGTCAGAACCACATGGAGACTGTGTGTAGAGTCAGGGTAGGGGACTGCTTCCAATGTGGAACTTGATTTAAAATTTTTTTTTTTGTCACATGCGATTTGTCAATCATATTTCTCCAGGATTTATATTAGATGATGCAAAAAATCTTTTGATTATTCAGTCTTTCAGGAGGAAACCTGCACACTCTAACCCCTGAACTGATTCCTACAAACTACATTTCCAAGTTATAAAACACTAGGAGGAACCCAAACGAAATGATCTCTAGCTTTCTAACTGCTGTATTTATTGTTTTGTTGGTTTTATCTTTGCTATAACAATTGGTGATCATTTTCAGATTGCCAAAGTGTCCTCAACTTACCACAAATTAAACACTATTTCAAAAACAAAACTACTGCCTTTGCTTTTTACTCCGTTTACTTTAAAGCTACCAAATCTCTTGGCTTTGTCTTCTCTTTTGCCTCCACATTTATCTCTTAGATGTAATGACAGAGCTATTTTCCCTGCTTTTCACCGAAGTGCCCCCAGGGACGTAGTCCACACTTCTTTAGTTTTTCTGTCTGCAAGATGCATCCTTTTCAGTTGCAGAGACCCACACCCTGACATTTGCCAGTGTAGCCTGTACTTTACCCTTTCATGGGGTATGGAGAGGTTGTGGTCAGTCCTCAGAAGGTGTTCTGATGAGCTTTTCCATTTCCTGTCAGAGTACTCTTCAGTATTTTGTTTTTCCCATCACAAAAGTTGATTTGAACCACAGGTCTCTTTTCCCTCAGCTTTCCTTATCTCTCCTCAGCTTCACTGCAAAGCCCTCCACTCTTGCTCTGCCACCCTTGTTAATTCCTTGTTTGCTTTACAACTTCAAGTTTCCTCTTCTTTAAAAAATGTATATTTATCACTACCCACCCTCTTCTAGGAAGAGTGACATATATACTTTGCTTCTGTACTCAGAAATAAAACCATGAGTATAAATAAGGATTTTGTGCGTGGACAGTTTGGGAAATGGGAAGAATTGGTGCACTATATACATTAAAAAATATGGTTTATTTAGTTTCATTTGTGTTTGGCCATTTCTACAGTGGATGCATTTTGTATCAGGTTTCTATATTTTCATTTTCATTCTCATATACCAATTTTTAAAGGAGCCTTTCTTATGCTACAATACCAAATTTAATATTGTGGTCAACCTTATACTGTGTTAAACATTACTTTTTTTATGAGAAATTTCCCGTTTGCTAAAGAAGCAAGATAAAATGTGTTCATGGTATTCATGTACCAATTTAGATGTGTTTTTAAAAAAGTTTTTATCTTGAAATAATTATAGACTCACAGAAAGTTACAAAAATAGTACATAGAGTCCTGTGTATTCTTCTTCCAGTTTCTCCCAGTGGTGATATTTTATACAGCTGTAGTGTAATATCAAACTAGGAAATTGACATTGGCACAACACTGTTAAACTAGATTATAGATCTTGTTTGGTTTTCAACATTTTGACATGTGTTAATTTGCGTGTGTGTATTTGTATTTTTATGCAATTTTATTCAATGTGTAGATTAATATAACCACCATGACAATCAAGATATAGAACAGTTCCATCACCACAAAGTAACTACCTCATGTTACCACTTTATATTTGCATACCATGGCAACTACAAATGTGCTTTCCATCTCTCCTGGGAGGTGGAGGTGGGAGGATCAGTTGAGCCTAGGAATTCAAGACTAGTCTTGGCAATATAGCAAGACCTCATGCCCCCTCTACAAAAGAATACTATATAAATGAAATCATATGATATGTAACATTTTGAGAGTGACTTTTCTTAAGTATAATGCTCTTTAGGTTCATCTATGGTATTTCCTGAATCGATAGTTTGTATTTTTTGCTGTTGAGTAATATGCCGTTGTATGGATGGATAAGAGTTTATTTAACCATTAACCCGATGAAGGATATTTGGGGGGTTTCCAGTTTTTTGCTACTATGAACACAGCTGCTATGAAAATTCATGTACAGGATTTTAAGTAAGCATAAGTTTTCATTTCCCTGGGATACAGTATGATTGTGTGGTCATGTTCATCACATGTTTAATTTTATGAGAAGCTATCAAACTGTTTTCCAGAGTGACCATGTCATTTTATATGACTACCTATAATACACTAGAGAGCTAGTTGTTCTACCTCCCTGCCCAAATTTGGTCTTCTACTATATTTTATTTTGGTCATTCTGGTATAGATGTTGTGTTATCTCGTTGTGGTTAAAATTTGCATTTTTCTAACATCTGGCAAAGTAGACCACCTTTTCATGTGCTTATTTGCCATCCTTGTCAGTGAAGTATCTGTGTCCTTTGTCCTCTTCATAATTACATTTATTTAACAGTTGAATTTTTTTTTTTTTTTTTTTGAGATGGAGTTTCGCTCTTGTTACCCAGGCTGGAGTGCAATGGTGCGATCTCGGCTCACCGCAACCTCCGCCTCCTGGGTTCAGGCAATTCTCCTGCCTCAGCCTCCTGAGTAGCTGGGATTACAGGCACACTCCACCATGCCCAGCTAATTTTTTGTATTTTTAGTAGAGACGGGGTTTCACCATGTTGACCAGGATGGTCTCGATCTCTTGACCTCGTGATCCACCTGCCTCGGCCTCCCAAAGTGCTGGGATTACAGGCTTGAGCCACTGCACCCGGCCAACAGTTGAGTTTTTTTATTGTGATTATATATACAACATAAATTTGTCATTTTAACCATTTTTAAACATATAATTCTGCGACATTTATAACTTTCACAATGCTGTGAAACCATCACCACTATTTCCAAAATATTTTCATTACTCCAAGCAGAAACTTTGTGTCCATAAGCATTAACTCCCTATTCCTCATTCCCCTTACCTCTTGCTAAACTTTAATCTGCTTTATGGTTCTATAATTTGCCTATCCTAGATATTTCATACAAGTAGAATCACACAACATTTGTTTTTTTGCATTTGGCTTATTTCGTTTAGCATTATCTTTTCATGACTCAACTATATTACAGCATTTATCAGAACTTGATTCCTTTTTATGGCTGAATAACATTCTATTATATGGCTATAGCACATTTTGTTTATCCATTCATCTGTTGATAGACTTGTGGGTGTTTTCTCCCTTTGGTTATCTTAAATAATGTTGCTGTGCATATTTGTGTACAAGTACCTGTTTTAGTCCCTGTTTTCAATTCTTTGAGGGTGTATATCTAGGAATAGAATAGCTGTGTCATATGATAATTCTATATTTATAATTTTGAAGCAATGATTTCTTAACTATGACACTAATGCATAGGAAACCATAGAAAAAATAGATAAATTGGATGATTTAAATTAAAAACATTTGTGCATCTGAAGACACTATTAAGAGAGTGAAAAGACAACCAACAGAATGAGAGAAAATATTTGCCAGTCATATATTTGATGAGTTTAATATACACAATATATAAAGTTCCATAACTCAACATTAACAACAACAGCAACAAGAAAAACACAACTTAGAATTGGGCTAAGGATTTGAATAGATACTTCTCCAAAGACAAACAAATGGCCAGTAACCAATGAAAAGATGCTCAACAGCATTAATCATTAGGAAAATGCAAATCAAAACCACAGTGAGGTACCACTTCACATCTACTAGGGTTGCTGTAATTTTTTAAAGGAAAATAAGAGTTGACAAGGATGGAGAAAAATTAGAACACTGTGTATACCTTGTATTGTTGAGTTTTGAGAGTTCTTAATATATTTGAGATACAAGGCCTTTGTTGGATGTGGTTTATAAATATTTTCTTCCAGTATATAGGTTTTAAATCAAAATTTTTTAAACTTTTATTTTAGGTTTGGGGGTACATGTGAAGATTTGTTATATTGGTAAATTTGTATCATAGGAGTTTGTTGCACAGACTATTTCATCACCAGATATTAAGCCTAGTACCCAATAGTTATTTTTCCTGATCTTGTCCCTCCTCCCACTTTTCACCCTCAAGTAGACCTCAGCGTCTCTTGTTCCCTTCTTTGTGTTCATGAGTTCTCATCATTTAGCTCCCAATTACAAGTGAGAACATGTGGTATTTGATTTTCTGTTCCTGCATTAGTTTGCTAAGGATACTAGCTTCCAGCTCCATCCATGTTCCTGCAAAAGATATAATCTCGTTCTTTTCTATGTCTGCATAGTATTCCATGGTGTATACATACTTAATACCACATTTTCTTTATCCAATCTGTCACTGATGAGCATTTAGTTTGATTCTATTTTTTTTTTTTTTTTTTTTGCTATTGTGAATGGTGCTGCAGTGAACATTCGCACACATGTGTTTTCATGGTAGAATGATTTATATTTCTCTGGGTATATATACTCAATAATGGGATTGCTGGGTCAAATTGTAGTTCTGCTTTTAGCTTTTTACAGTGGTTGAACTAATTTACACTGCCACCAACAGTGTGTAAGTGTTCCATTTTCTCCACAATCTTGCCAGCATCTGTTATTTTTTGACATTTTAATAATAGCGATTCTGACTGGTGTGAGGTGGTATCTCATTGTGGTTTCAATTTGCATTTCTCTAAAGATCAGAGATATTCAGCTTTTTTCATATGCTTTTTGGCCACGTGTATGTCTTCTTTTTAAAAGTGTCTGTTCATCTCCTTTGCCCACTTTTTAATGGGTTTAATTATGGAAAAATCAGAAAAAGCTGAAAACTCTAAGGAAGATAAAAATCGTCTAAAATCCATGCACACTGATTTTTAAATTGACAGTATTGGCTCTTTGATACTGCAGTCTTTTCTTTTGGCTTACCTCATTTTCTTTCTCATCATTATGAATTATTTTAGTCTCTCATTTTTGAATATATCTTTGTTAATCTTCGAGGTGCCTACTGCCTACTATAGCTCCTACACCTAAGGATGCTAATTATAATTCAGTGTGTTGAAATGGGACTCTAATATACTAGGCTTATATAAGGGAATTCACAGTCTTGTATAGTTGCTCAGCTGTGAATAGTAATCTTTTTAGTAGCACTTGGATAGATTTTCCACATCTTTGAATCATACAATGGACAATATTTTCAATTTTGACCAGTTATTCTAAAATACTTAACTTCTGACATAGGTTTTTCACTTTAGTTTTCTTTTTTTTTTAGGTACTCTTACATATGTATACATATTTATGTCTCCTAGATAGGTGGAAAAATATCAGACTTTTTCACATTGGATTTTATATTCAACATGGTAATGATGTTTTAAATAGTTTTAATTTCTTTTATCACCAATGGAAACGATATTTATTATAGAAGTTTCTGATGATCAAAGATAAGAAAAATTTTAAAATTACCTGAAATCCTGCCACCACGGAAAAACTATTTATTATTTTATTGTAAATCCCTCAGGACATTTAGAACATTTAAAATAACTATTCCTCAGTATGAAACTATCCTCTGTATCTTAACTTGGTGTTAGTCATATCTGTGGGAGCAGAATCGGAGTATCTGCACCCTGCGCTTGAGGGACTGAGGTATGACCAAAGGAACCTGAGGCATATGCCCACTCTGCTTTTACGGCTTATGCCTCTGTGTCCAGCAAATGCCCATCTCATTACCAACCAGTGGATTGATCTAGACTTTGCAGAAACCTCAATAACTCATTTTATCTCCTCCTATCCCTAGTCCTCTCTGAGACTCAGAGCAGGGCCAGACCTGAGCCAACATCTTTTTCTGAGAACTGCCTCCTGGCCTTGCTTGGCCTGCTAATATGAGGCTGGATATCCCCTTACAAGCAGAAGGAACCCATAGTTTTTGTCTCTCCATACTAATCCCACCAAAGGGAAGGGATTTAGCAGCTGTGGCTACAGCAGCAGCAGGACAGAGAAAGGTTACCTCTGTGGTTCCATTCATGGAAGCAACTATCACCAGAGCTCTGGCTTATTGGGGCCTGAATATGACTTCCCTCAATTTCTGCTGGAGCTCTTCCACTTAAGGTTAGAGGGAGGAGAAAAGGACTGTAGTCACCTTTCCTGAAGACCAGGTAGGATGGCCTGCAGGTGATGTGAGCACCATTCCTGGCCTGAGAGATATATAACCTACACCCCTTGCCAGCATCTGGAAAGATCCAGGAGAGAGGGGGTGCATTCATATCCTGTCACTGCTGTATTCTCATAGATGTGCAGCAATGACTATGGCCTCAGCAAGCCCTTCTTCTCCCACTCCAAAAAGCAGATTGAAATGTAAGACTGACATCATTACAGGGATGGCCTTAAATTGTCTCTATTTCATAAAGATAACCAAATTGATATCCAACTTGTTGCTAGTCTTGGTAAAAAAAAATATTGCTAAGGCTGATTCCACAATTGATCCAGGTACATCTGTGTATCTTAGTTTTGTCCCATCATAAGCCTTGCCATCTCTTAGAACTGCATATTTTCTGCATTCCTGAGCTCTGATGCCCTAGTCCATCATCTTAGTTATGGTCATTTCTTTTTTTTTTCGTGGTGCGATCTCAGCTCACTGCAACCTCTGCCTCTTGGAATCAAGCGATTTCCCTGTCTCAGCCTCTCCAGTAGCTGGGACTACAGGCACGCACCACCACGCCTGGCTAATTTTTTGTGTTTTTAGTATAGACAAGTTTTCACCATGTTGGCCAGATGGTCTCAATCTCCTGACCTCATGATCCACCCGCCTCAGCCTCCCACAGTGCTGGGATTACAGGCGCGAGCCACCACACTTGGGCATGGTCATCTTTTTCTTATTGATCTTGCTCACCTCCTGACCCTCTTGTCAATCCGTTCACCCTGTGACTGAGACAGAGCAGTCTTTCTGAAGGGCACATCTGTTCCTCGTCCTCCCTGGCTCACCAGTGTTACCAGGATGGCTCCTAGGGCCATGATGAGCTGATCTCTGCTTGCTAGTTCTCTAGCCTTGTGTCCTCTTCCCCCAGCCATTCTAAGCCTCCAGCACTTCCCAGAAGTTCTTTCCTGCCTCCATGCCTTCCCTACATATCATTCCTTCTACTACAATATCATTTGAATTGTTCTTCAGAGTCAAACTGAGGATTTCTGTCTTTCGAGAAAAGTTCTCTACCTTGTGGAGGGCAAACCTCTAGTATAGCTGTGCCAATTGCGGATTTATTGCCTTCTCCTAGTACTGCACTGCAAATATTTTGAAGGAGATTGTGGTTGATGTGGTTTTGCATCCTTAGTGTCTGAATAGAGATATTTGCTGAATCAATAAGTATAAAGACCTACACATATGTTTTCATCCTACACCTGTGTTTAAACAAACGTATTTAAAACACATTTCTTCTCAATATTTCTGTCAAATGGATCACATTAGATCACATCATGTTTGTTTTCCCCCCACTGAGAGGAAATCTTCATAAGCATGTGCTTCAAATAACATTTCTTTGAGGTGACTGTCTTCAAAATACAGCATGATCATTTTCAAACATATGTGTCAACCCCCTTTGACATTCATGATTTCTCTCATTATCAGAATGAAAATATGAATATTCCACACATGGTTGGATGATCCTTCAACATTAATATAACTCTGCCTTTTAATATCATTGCCTGACTCTGTTAACCCCTGAACATCTTATTAATCATTCTTTCACATTCTCTCTACTGAATTTTCTTCCCCTGTAACTGACTTCAGTCTTCACCAGCTCTTTGAAAGCATCATGATTAAGGCCATGCCTTTGCCACACCTGGCCTTGTCTCCATTTATACTTTTTTTTTCCTTTTTTTTTTTTTACTGCATTTTAGGTTTGGGGGTACATTTGAAGAACATGCAAGATAGTTGCATAGGTACACACATGGCAGTGTGATTTGCTGCCTTCCTCCCCTTCACCTATATCTGGCATTTCTCCCCATGCTATCTCTCTCCAACTCCCCACCCTCCACTGTCTCTCCCCTATTTCCCCCAACAGACCCCAGTGTGTAGTGCTCCCCTCCCTGTGTCTATGTGTTCTCATTGTTCAACACCCGCCTATGAGTGAGAACATGCAGTGTTAGATTTTCTGTTCTTGTGTCAGTTTACAGAGAATGATGGTTTCCAGGTTCATCCATGTCCCTGCAAATGACATGAACTCATCGTTTGAATAAACTACTGCAGTACTTCCTAAACTTGAGCATGGTGCATTAGAATTCTCTGGAGGGCTTGTGAAAACATGCCTTGCTGGGCTCCAACCCCAGAATTTCTGATTTGTTAAGTTTGGGGTGGGGTTGAGAATTCACATGTCTTAACAGGTACCCAGGTGATGCTGATACTGCTGATTTGGGACCATACTTTGAGACTCACTGCTCTACTAACCAGCCTAGCACTGTCTGCTAATTTTCACATCTATAGCCACTTAACTGAACACCTGTTGATTCCGCCTCACACAGGCTCTGTGACCAGTCTGTGCTGGGAAGGAATATAAGGCCTTTAGTTGCCTCAGTAACAAATAACTTTGCTACTGATTCAATATGGGTCACAGACCTGGCCCTTTGCTCAGAATTCCAGTTCTCACACTTAAGACCGTCTTGGATTTCTTGCCTCACATATAATTTCCTCTGGAACTAGGATACTTTTATTTCCCTTGCTCAGTTCCTTCTGGAAGCTGATGATCAGCTGGTATGTTCATATCTCACACCTAGGCATCTCCCTGCTTGCCTAGTTCTCCATCTGTGACCCAGTGCTCACAGTGGCATTCTTTGTTTGCCTATGCTGATTTCTTCCTGTTGCTCGTTGTTAAGACTTTGAGGTTTGCCTGCTCTGTGCCAGTGGGTCTGTCTGGTCTCCAAGACCTGGTTAATTCTTATCTGGCATTCTTCAATGCTAGCTGAGCTTGACTTTAGCAAATGCTTCAGGCTACCTTGTTCTCTGCTAGTCTGCTGTTCAAACATTGACTTCTTTATTCAATTGACTAACTTTGTTGCTGTTTCTATGACTGCTGCTGTTTTTTTCCCCTTCTTGATTTCTGTATATGTTTCTGGGCCCCTTGAACCCAGCCTCCATTACCCTCACACCATGAGACTCAATGCTGGCTTGTTCCTTCTTATGTGAATGATGACTTTCCTGGCAAGATCATGCAACTCAGCTGTAAGGTTCTAGTTGCCATCTACATGTATATCTTGTATGAAAGTAAATTGCAAATTATATTCTCTCTTTCTAAAACCTCTGTCAATGATGTCTATGGGTTTGCTACTCAAAATGTAGTCAGAAGATCAGCAGCATCAGCATGTTGGGAGAGCTTCATGAGAGCCTCAGGCTCCACCCTGGACTTGCCGAATTAGAACCCACATTCATTTTCACAAGATTTCCAGGTGATTTGTATGCACATTGGAAAGAACTGATCTGACTGGGGTGAAGGCTCATGCCTGTAATCCCAGCACTTTGGGAGGCCAAGGTAAGTGGATCACCTGAGGTCAGGAGTTCGAGACCAGCCTGTCCAACATGGAGAAACCCCGTCACTACTAAAAAAAAAAAAAAAAAAAAAAATTAGCCTGGCATGGTGGTGCATGCCTGTAATCCCAGCTACTCAGGAGGCTGAGGCAAGAGAATTGCTTGAACACGAGAGGCGGAAGCTGAGATTGCGCTATTGTACTCCAGCCTGGGTGACAAGTGCAAGACTCTGTCTCAAGGAAGAAAAAAAAAAAAAGAAGTGATCCATGGCATATCTCCACCTTCTTGAAGCATTCTCTATTTGCCAGTCAAAATTAGTCTTCCCTTATCTGCCCTCCTTCTAAGGCAAGGGAAGAAATGGCCAACGTGGCCCTCCTGTCAGCCTGGAGTGAATTTATCTCTTCCTCTGAAGATGCCATGGCTTTGATGCTCTTTCTGGCTAGGCAATTTTGATCACGGAAAATAAAAAGATTTCTTTATGCCAAGACTTCTGAGCCTCTCTTTGAATATCCTGGAGAGTGAGTGAAAACATCAGTAGGCAACCCGATGAGCAGGTGCTTGCTTGATTTGCTGCTTTCTTCTGGAATCTTTTTCTTAGAACCCGAAGTAGAAAATCAAAACAAAATGACAAACTATTCCTTTCAGCTTGCTTCTTCACCATGCTGGACAGCCTGTTCCACTCCGGTGAGAGATCATTGGCAGGGTAGGACTGAAGGCTACTGAATACGCCACAGTGAGGCAGATGCTCTCTGTTAAGTCTAAGCCACGAGCCCTCAGAGCAGCCACCCTAGAGACTTGTAATAATTTGTTATGGGGAATTCCTCAGTGCCTTTTGATTTTCTGAGGAGTGGATTCTCAAAGCAAAAAATATGGGTCATAGACCCAGAACAGCTTGGAATGGCTATGTGACCTTGATTGATTTCTTCACTTTTATAGTTTTTTTTTTCTTTTCTCTGCACATTTGGAGTGTAACCCTAAGCCTAGAAATTAGACTTCTTGTCCCAACCAGCTAGATAGGAGATGAAGTTCAGGGTGATCTGCTTGGTGTCTGTATTGTAAGTCTACCATATAGCCTCATTGTCATGGTCAGAAATAAAGCAGAGGCTGTTCAGGGCTAAAGGCCTGCTTGTGTGGAGAGAAGGAGAAAAGATGAAGCCCTGTCTGCCTGCCGTATTTGCTGACTGCTTAAAATACCTACAGTGGCCAAGCAAGTTATATAAATGAAGGAAGTGGCCCAGGAGTAGTGATGGAGAAGAGTGAGGATGGTGGTGAATGGGACAGCATATGCCTTGTCTAAAGAAGGCAACAGCTAAGGAGAACCAGCAGATTGTTGCCATGTAAGAAGGTAACATATAGCTCTACAATCTGAACTTCTGAATTCAAGAGAAGTCAGAGCTCTAGGGAATTTCTCTCCCTCCCTCACTCCCCCATGTGAGATACCAAATTCTTTGAAAAGTTGCCAAATGTTTTGAATTTTTCTTTAGGTTGAATTTGGCCTGAAAGTCCCAATTTTGACTCCTTGACTATAGCAAATTGAGTAAAGGACTAAAAATCAAGCTTATTGGCTATTGATAACCATTTATTGCTAGAGATCTGTCTTATTCAGAGGCTTTTGATCCAACTCTCTAACTTGGGTTTACTTATGTCTTAAGTAGAAGATAATAATTCAACAACAGATATTTTAATGTTCACTGAAATAGAACTCAGGAATCTGTTCCAAGAATGGTGCAGAAATGAATGTAGATGGGTATATTCTATACTGGAGTCTGTCCTTTGCTCTTACGTTTTTTTCTAGCAACAATTACTTTAAAATTAAAGGATTTAACCCAAGGATATTAATGACACATAGTATTAATACAGATATGTGACATTTCTAATTTGAGCATAGAAAACAGAATAAACATCACCAGTTGAACAATAGTGAGTAAATCTAATGAACCACTGTGATTCTAAATTTTAGACACCGCTATTTTTCTCCAGTAATAATGTTGACTCATTCTTCCAAAATACAACAAAAGAAAAGTATAAGAATGAGGCAGAAGGCAAACTTCAACTGAATGAAAGAAATATTTAAAAGCAAACAGGGCTGGGCGCGGTGGCTCATGCCTGTAATCCAGCGCTTTGGGAGGTTGAGGCGAGCGGATCACCTGAGGTCAGGAGTTTGAGACCAGACTGACCAATATGGAGAAACCCTGTCTCTGCTAAAAATACAAAAATTAGCTGGGCGTAGTGGTGCATGCCAAGTAGCTGGGGCTAGTTAGGAGGCTGAGGCAGGAGAATCGCTTGAACCTGGGAGGTGGAGGTTGCAGTGAGTCAAGATCACCCCATTGCATTCCAGACTGGGCAACAAGAACAAAACTCTACCTCAAAAAAAGAGGGGGGCAAACAATGCCTTCTGTACTCCTGTTCTATAGCCCATTCTGCTCTGGGGCTCTGTAGCCTGAAGAGGGAAGAAGATAAACAAGAAGATACATACAAATGTGAAAATATCTAAATAATATGGAAAACTAGAAGTTATGCAGTGAAATTTTATTAAAGCTAAAAAAATTCTTCATAATTAGCTGAAGCTTTGAAGACTTCCTTGCTTACTATCTTTAAACACTCTAATACTAAAATCAACAAATGTCACCATAAGCCCTATTATTTTTTCTTAAATCAAGGGCCAACTAATATCTATTTCAACAACTTTAAATGTTTAAAGTTTTTAATCAAAATCCATTCTTATGTTTTGGATTGTATTATCTTTTCTGTGGGCTTGATATATTTAACTTCCAAAAAGTTTAGAAAAGTTTCTAAGAAATAAAGTCTCCACTATAAAATTGAACTCAATACTTCATACTGGGAGAGGCTAGAACCCTTTAAGTTTAGGAGCTCTTTAAATTCTTCTCAGCCAGGCAGAACCACCCCCTGGCTAAAGCAACCTGCATCTGTATGTTCTGGCTCTGACTTCATGGCATGTAACTGGCAATTAGGGGGTCTACTGTACTACCTATCTTATATTGAAAGACTTCTGGTCACCTTGAGCCTGACTTGTTATAGAATACTATGTAACTACGTGTGACAGCTACACCCCTCCCATAGGCATCTTGAAACAACCAGAAGGCTTTTTGCAACGTTTACCATCTTCCATAGACTTCTGAGCTACTGTATCTCTGCAGTTCAGTATTAGATTCCCCTTATTCTAAAGCTCAGACATTATGTAAGTAGCTGATAATGCTTTCTCCAAAATGATGTAATTTTAACCTATGCCAAGACCCCCTATAATTGTCAGGACCCATGATTTTTGCCTTCAAATTATTTTGGTTCTAAGGACTTTTAAACAGTTTGTTTTCACTAAAATCATCTGTCCTTTCTCAGTCTAGAAAGTTTCATATCCGGTCTTTCAAACAAATCTACATCTGTCTCCTTGTAGCTGGCCGGTTAGATACAATGGATCAATTAGAGACTAAAATATGCCTACTACTTTGCTGCTCAAAAAAATAATAACAACCGGAGTTTCTTCTATTACAAAACTATGGATTTTGACCATTATTATTCACTAACGCCAGTCTCAATCAATGCACTTATGATTTTACCTCTCTGAGATCCATGATGCTCATGTTTACCTGCAGCTCATCCTCCGCTGGACAGAGCCCAATATAAATGAGCCACCTAGTGATTTATTCTTGGAACTCCAGTAGGTGAGCACTTGGCCACCCAGCTCTCTCCTCAGTTCTGTCATCCAATATCTTGCTGTCCAGACTCTCACACTTTAGTAGTATCTACTTCCAACCCCAGAGAGTGAGTCCAATAAGAAGTGTTAGATAAAAGCTATATTTGACATCTACAGAATTCTATAGGCCACCAGAGGATGGTGAGTGGGCATTTGCCTCACATCTGTGAACTCCTGGTGGTCCCTTCTCTCTGCTGTTCTTTGAATAGCAAAATCATCCTGACGACAGGAATAAAGCTAAGTCAGTGATATTATTCTCTCAAAAATAACCATAAATGATTTTTGTCCTTAGAATTGGAATAGGTCTTTGGCATGTAGATGTGGGGCTTATAAAAGTAGATCTCTTATATATTCTCAGTACTAGTGGAAGTACAAATTTGGTGGTTGTCCATGTAGTAATTCCTTTATAGGAATATGTCACAGGGAAATTATGTTGATGCAAATAAAGGCATCTGTACAAGACTGTTGATTTTATTGATATTGAAAATCATAAGAAGTAGGCACCAACCAAATAGAATGGTTACTTTATATAATTAATCTGTGGAGTATTAGATATTCATTAATAATCATATATTTGGAAAATATTTGGGGAAATAATCATGTTATTGTAAATAAGGAAGATATAAAAGTAAAGTATGATCCTAGCTGTGTAAAATTACATGTAGCATTTATTTAACCTTTTCCCTCTCTGGTTGTCATTAGGTTGTCACTGTTTTCTTTCTTCTATATTGTTCTTTTTGTATTGCTTTTAGAATCAGAAAGTAATATGAAAAAGTTATTTGAATGATCTGCTTCCTTACCAGAAGCTGTTATCTTCAGGGCAGGTAAGCATAGCCTGGCATTGTTATACTCCAGAGTATGAGAGAGCTGGCTGTTATGGTGGCTAAAACTTGTGTATATGGATTTGACTTAACCTGTTGTCACCATGAATTGTCCTCAGCATGGAACAATGGGAGTACTAATGGTAGTTGGCATAAAAAAGAGTCCAGGGGGAGGGTTCTAGTCCCAGAACTGTGCTCATTATCTAAGCATAGTTTCTTCTTTCCCTTCCCTGGTCTTTATTCCTGTCCATAGATAGGAACTGCCTCTTGTGAAATGCCTGGGACTTAGTCTATGGTGAATGATTAACTGTTGTATGCCAGTTGTTTGTGGTAGGATTATTAGCAAGACCTGAGTGATTTGTTGACATCCCATAAAAGCCAACTGTGGTTCAGGATGGGGCTCCACATGCAGGGAATGATTGAACATCTAAAGAGGTAGTTAAGACAGAAGAACAATTATATAACAAGCTAATTTTTAGGGATCAGTTGCTAATGTATTTAAATGGCCTATTCAATCTCACAATTCTATACTTTGGTTTTACTAACATGCCCCCTATTTCCAAGGGATATGTAAATTTGGTAGGGTTGCTAGATAAAATATAGGATCCCTAGTTATTTGTGCATTTCAGATATGTAACAAATAATTTTTAAATATAAGTATGCTCCAAATATTGCATGAGTCAATATACTTGAAAATTATGCATTGTTTATCTGAAATTCGGGTTCAACTGAATTTCTTTTATCTTGATTTGTTAAATCTACTCTAAACTTTGGGTAACGTATTTTGCAAAGAAGTGGCAGATACAGGGCTTGAAAGTAGTTCTGATGGTGTGAAAAGTGTGTTCTGTTAACCTTGTGCATTGTTGCCCATTTTTCCCAGTTGTGTGGATTTGTCCAGTGTGACAAAGGCCATGGAAAGGCCAAGACTTGGCATATGAATGGTCAGAGTCAGAGCAGTTACAGGATTTATGCTAGCAGGATTACCCTGAAGCTAATGAACTCCTGACTGACTCATTCAGGATTGTCTGTGGCTCTTTGGAGGTTGTATCTGTTGCTCAGGTTGACAAGTTGAACCTTATCATTTAGGTTTCTATATCTATGTTTTGTCATCTGTCCTCCCCAAACTTCTCCTTTTAACAACTTTATTGAGATATAATTCATATACCATAAAATTCACCTACTTTTAGTGTACAATTCAGTGACTTTCAGTAAAATCGGAGTTGTGCAACTGTAACCACAGCTCAGAGGCTAGAAAAAAAACTACCTTAAATGACCCCGTTCATAGTGTGGTAATAAAAAGGTAAGATGGAAAAAGTCACATAATGACCTTACTAGTCTTTAAAGGCCAATTTTGTTGTAATCCATTGGACTAGGGACTGAGAAGGGTCGTAGTTAGCAGAGGGAGCTGAGACATCAGATCTGATCTTCTACAGGCACACACAGCCACTTAGGAAGTTGGTGTTCTGGAGAGGAGAACACAGAATGTGGATGACTAGCTGTCAAATTGCAGTAAAAGTTGGTTCATGAAAAGTGGAAGCTACCCAGATGTCTACCAACTGGTGAGTGAATAAACAAACGTGGTATGTTCACACAATGATATATACTATTCAGCAATAAAAGGGAGCAAACTACTGACATACGCTTCATGGGCAAATGTCAAAAGCATTATTCAAAGAGAAACAGCAGGCACAAGAGGACACAAAGTGCATGGTTTTGTTTATTTGAAATGTCCTGAAAAGGTAACTATAGAGACAGAAAGTAGATAAGTGATTGCCTAGGGCTTGGGGGAAGAAGGGGTGAATAAATGTAATTGGGTGTGAAGGATCTTACTAAGGGGGTGGAAGTGTTCCAAAGCTGGATTGCAGTGATGGTTGTTGATACCTCTGTTATCCCATTGGGGCAGGATCTCTTAAGAAAATTATAGACCAAAAGCTTGGCTGTTTAAATACAGATTGCATCTGATTATAATAAAATGCATCTAATTGTTTTGTGGCAGCAGAATCGCATAGCAACCTTTAAACTGTGGAGTCATTAAGTGACTCTCATAAGTCTTGTTTGTTACAGTGATTTTCATTGAAATTATTTTAAATAGAGCTGTACTTGGAGAAGGCAGTAAACACCTTGGCGTGGGCAGCATAAATGTGAATCTGGATTCAGCCCCTGACTTGGTTTGTTTCTACACAGGTCGTTTAACTGCACTTAACCTCAGTTTTCTCATTAGTACAGCAATACTTGTAGGCTTTTTCTGAAGAGTAAATAATTTATGTACATGAAAGCATACTACAAACTGTAAAACTTATTCAAGAGTGAATTATCTTAATATGGCAAAAATTCTATAATTAGAACTTCTTGATTTATTAAAATAACTAAATTTGAATAAAAATATGATGTGTTTTAATGCTAAAGTTTCCTGTTTTAAAACATTTCTCTAAGATTCCTTTTTGTTTTGCTCAGAAAAGTTTATTCACTTGATTTAAGGGTTTGGCCTATCAAATGCCTGTGGTTGTGTTAAGTCGTGCTGCTTTTTTAAAGGAAATGTAAGGCAAAGAAAATCAAACATGTACACACAATAAAACACCTAAAACCATTTGTTTTCTGAGATGGATGTTTTCAGAACATGATTACACTGACATCTGGCAAATCTTAATTTCCATGATGAAGGAAATTGCCTTAAAGACAAGGCTATAAGTGATGACAGATTTGAAGGCCATTCTCAGTACAAAGCAATGGATGAGGATTTGCACAATGTGGCATTCATGGAAATCATTTGTATTCATGTAATGACTGACTTTTATATTTTGAGGCATTTATAGATTAATTTTACTTGATTGACAGACAGAGGTGGAGAGATTATATAATTTACCTTTTGATTAAAAAGATGAAGCGTAGTAAAATTTAGCATTTTACTTAACAGCCAGTCGGACACTTCCAGAGAAACTTTTAGACTCCCACCCTTAAGACTATCTTCTAGTTGACTGAATCATGCCTTCTCTTACCATCAGAGTACTCCAAGTGCTCTTTAAAACATGAGTTTTAAAAATTCGGGAACTAATTTTACATCATGGGCCACAAATCCTGGAATTGTGCCAAATGTAAGCCCCAAACTGAGCCACCCAGAGGAGGTCATTGAGGGAAGTATGCATCTTGTATAACTTGCATAACTGGTTAGAGAGAACCATGGAAAAAATATAGAATAGATATTAAAAGATGGAAAACAAAGTAGATATGTTCTAGAAGAAATTCCAAACTTTATCTAATAGATTTTTCAAAACCCAGAAAGAGGTACATAGAGGAGCAATAGTTAAAGAGAGAACCGAAGGACATTCTCAGATAGAAGACCTCCTATTCTGAACAGCATTCAAAAAATATATCTAGACTTATTGGAATAACATTTTAGGATATCTTAGGTGAAAAGAGAAGCCCAGAAGCTACAGGGGTGGGAGTGGAGGGGGAGACATCTGCAAGGAAGAAGCGATTGACAACAAATAACAAATGTTTGAATCCCAGTGGAATTTGGATAAAAATCAAGGATGGTTAAAGTTTCTTGTCTTGTGGTGGAGGGAGGAATAGGTAATGCTTAACTTAATATTTGGTAACAAAACATAATTTTAAGTATGTATGTTAACAATTTAAAGGTAATCCCTAAGTACAGAAACAGATTATGGCTTTTAATTGGTATTGGGGAGAAAAACATGAAGAAAAAAATACTATCAATTTAACTGGAGGCAGGAAAATGGAAATAAAGGGCAAGCCTGTTAAAGAGAAAAGAAATGAAGTGGCAGAATTAAGTTCAAATGTAATAATCACAGAAATGCAAGCGGACTATGATCTCAGTTAAGAGTTTCAGACTGGAATATAAAATCCAATTACAGGCATGCACCGCATAATGACATTTCAGTTGATGACTGACCACATATACATTGTTGGACACAAGAGATCATAATACCATATTTTACTTTAGCTTTTCTGTGTTTAGATACACAAGTACCATTGTATTCTAACTGCCTGCAGTATTCAGTACAGTAACAGGCTATATGGGTTTGTAGCCTAGGAACAGTGGGCTCTACCAGACAGCCTAGGTGTTTGTAAATATATATACATTTATGATGTTTGTACAAGAACAAAATTGACTAATCACTTAGGTCTCAGAAGGTATCCTCATTCATAAATGATGCATGACCATATATGCAGCTTACAAGAGAACATCAACAATGTAACAAATACGTGATAACTAATCTTGACCCAAAAGTAGCAAGCTTGAGTTAAAAAGTCAACAAAACATCAAAACATTGATTTAAAATACATACCTCTCTCCTCAAAATAACTTGAACACAGGAGAATTTTATGACTAAATTTTACCAAAATTTAAAGGAACAGACATATCCTTCTACAAATTTTGCCATAGAATATATCTAGAGTAGAATTTATAAAACTTATTTTATATGGGTATAATGAATACCGGATAAGGTCAGTTGAAAATTATAGGTCATGGATCCAACCCAAATGCCCATCGATGATAGACTGGACAGGGAAAATGTGGCACATATATACCATGGAATATTATGCAGACATCAAAAATGATGAGTTCGTGTCCTTTGTAGGGACATGGATGAACCTGGAAACCATCATTCTCAGCAAACTGACACAATAACAGAAAATCAAACGCCGCATGTTCTCACTCATAGGCAGGTGTTGAACAATGAGAACACATGGACACAGGGAGGGGAGCATCACACACTGGGGTCTGTTGGGGGAGAATAGGGGAGGGACAGTGGGGGGTGGGGAGTTGGGGAGAGAGAGCGTGGGGAGAAATGCCAGATATAGGTGAAGGGGAGGAAGGCAGCAAATCACACTGCCATGTGTGTACCTATGCAACAATCTTGCATGTTCTTCATATGTACCCCAAAACCTAAAATGCAATGAAAAAAAAATAGGTCAATCTCACTTAAGGACATTGAGAAGAAAACTCAAACAAAAAATTGAAAAAATAGCAAAGCTGTAGAAATAAGTGACAGCTTGTACCAGGAATACAAGATGTTCAAATACTATTAAAGCTATCAGTGGAATTCACTACATTAGCAAATTAAAAGAAAACAGATACATTTATCCTAATCAATGGCAAAAGGAGAAAGAAAACTCCAAAACCCATTAGTGATAAAATCTCATAGTGAACAGCAATAAAGACTCAGCAAAAATGATAATCCATGCTGACAATTAAGAAGTATTTCCATTGAGGCTGGAGCTGAGACATGATGAAGATGCCTCTCTTTCTCCTACTGTTTAATACTGTACTGGAGGTCCTCAAAATATGATCCTACAGGGAAAAGAAATGAGAAATACAAGGACTTGAAAGGGAAAGAAGGCAAGATTTCATTATTTGCAAACCATTTACGGAAAATTCAAGAGGATAAACCTATGCTATAAAGCTAGTAAGAGACTTCAGTCAGGGTTCTTGGGATAGGATCAGTATAAAAAACTAATATTGTGCCCATACACCAGTAGCAACTACTTAAATAGGTAAGCAGTAAGGTCCTATTCAGTATAGCAACAAAATATGAACCTAGTAATACTGCATACCCAATCAAATATATATGACATATTTAAGGAAAAAATAGAAAACTTTGTGAAAAGACAAAAAAGATCTAAGTAAATGCAGATACAAGCTACATTATTCAGCTGGAACACTTCCTCCAAATGAATCTATGAATTTATTGTAATACCAAAATCCCACTGAGATTTTTAATGGAATTGGCCAGATTCTGAAATCCTTATAGAATAGTAAATGGGCAGGAAAGACATGTTTGTAAAAGGAATTTACCAAATATTTAAGACACATTATTAAGTGGCAGTAGTAATTAGCATAGCATGGTGTTGGTGCAGGAAGAGACAGACAGATCAGGATCAGAATGGAGAACATGGAAACAATGAAAAATTGTTCTAGGAGGAATATGACATTAAAAATCAATGAGGAAATTATGAGCCATTCAATCAATCGTATTAGGAAAATGACTTTGACATTAAAAATAGACTGCTTTCTCACACCATTCATGAAAAATAATTCCAGATAAATTAAATGTTTGGTTTATTAAAAAAGAATCTTTAAAATAAAAGAAATTGTAGTATAATATCCTTTTTTTTTTTTTTTTAAACCGAGACACAGTTTCATTGTGTTGCCCAATCTGGAGTGTAGTGGGGTGATCTTGGCTTACTACAGCCTCTGCCTCTTGGGTTCAAGTATTCTTGTGCCTCAGCCTCCTGAGTAGCTGGGATTGAAGGTGTGTACCACCATGCCTGGCTAATTGTATTTTTTATAGAGATGAGGTTTCACTATGTTGCCCAGCCTGGTCTCTAACTCCTAGCCTCAAGTGATCTGCCTGTCTCAGCCTCCTAAAGTGCTAGAATTACAGTTGTGAGCCACCACACCTGGCTGTAGTATACTATCTTTATGACCATGATTAATGGGAGACTTTAAAAATACAAATCACAAAAAACACAATGTGTAAAAAGAAAACAATATATTTGACTACGTCAATGCAGAGACTTTTGCAAGTCAAAGGACACTACTACTATGTACAAAATTTATGGAAAAGCAACAGATGGGGAGAAAAATTTTTACCATATGTGACCACTACCATAAATAATTAGTATCCAAAATGCATAAAGTACCCCTATACCTCAATAAGAAGAAAAAAATGATGGAACAGAAAAATGGGCAAAGATTGCCCAGGCAATTCAGAGAAGAAATCCAAATATTTAATACATTATGTGAAAAGAAGTCCATCCTGACTATTAACCAGCAAAATGTCATTTCTTTATTCATTGGAATGACCAAACTTTTAAAGTCTGAACATACTGAATATATGAGGAAACGGGCCCTCTGATGTACCCTGCTGGTGAATGTGTAAACAAATTGGAAAGGCTTTGGGCAACAAGTGTTACAAGTGTAGAATACCTGAACCTTAATGATCTAGAAATTCCACCTTGAACTACATGCCTTACATGCTCACACTGGTGTACAAAGACGGAATAAAGATGCTCCTTTCAGGCTTATTTGTGCTAATAAAATATTGGAAACAAATGTCTGTTAAAAGAAGAATAGGCTGGGCACGGTGGCTCATGCCTGTAATCCCAGCACTTTGGGAGGCCGAGGCAGGCAGATCACTTGAGGCCAGGAGTTTGAGACCAGCCTGGCCAACATAGTGAAACTCCATCTCTACTAAAAATATAAAAATTAGCTGGGCCTGGAGGCAGGCACCTGTAATCCTAGCTACTCAGGAGGCTGAGACAGGAGAATCACTTGAACCTGGGAAGGCAGAGGTTGCAGTGAGCCAGGGTCACGCCACTGCACTCCAGTCTGGGTGACAGAGTGAGACTCTGTCTCAGATAAATAAATAAATAAATAAATAAATAAATAAATAAATAAATAAATAAAAAAAATGTGGTCTGTTTACAAAATGGCATAACAAACTGCAGCTAAAGGTAAAAGAAGTAGTTATCTTTGTGCAATCAGTGTGGTCAGATGCGTCAAATGCAGTGTGGCTATCAATGTGGTCCGATGCAATCAATGTGGTCAGATGCATACTAGCTCTTGGTAATGGTTGCTCTATGGAAGGAAAGATGATGGATATAACTGGGGTTGGAGGCCCAAGGGAATTGTTTTTCAATCTGCATGTTTTTTTTTTTTTTTTTCAAGAGGATATAATGCATGTAATTTTGGCACAGTGAAAATACATATGCACAGGAAAAAAATGAATGCAAAATTAAAACTAGATTGAATTTACAAACTGCTTTTCCTTGCATTGTGTCATTTGAGCTCTACACTGCCTTGAGAAATAGGCATTAGTTGTTTCTATTTTCCAAATGATAAAATGGAAGCTTTGGGTGCACATGACATGTCTAGGGGTTAGTGGTTTAGAGAAGATTCCAGGCTTTCTCTGTTTTCCCTCTAGGACTTATTTTCCTGAAGTCGAGGCAATTGTTGCCAGTAGTGGAGTTGAGTTTCCTTTGTATTCTTATCTGTTTTCCATGATGACCATTGGGTATGTGGGTAGGGCTGTGCTTACAGATGGGAATCAAGTTGAGAGACCCACCTAAGGACCAGACTTCCAACACCCTTTTCTCATCCACCCAGTTCCAGAAAACAAAACAGTTGGTGACAAACAGTGGTTGATAAAAGAAACATGCCTGGTTTCCCTTTACACCTTATTATTTTGTCAGATTTCAAAAATGTCAGAATAAATGTGGTAATAATAACTAACACTGGGGAGAGCTGGCAGAGCATACCAGTAGTATTATTTTTATAATTTATTTATTTCCCTGCTTAGAGGAAAGAGCAGGGAAAGGAGAGAAGCCGAAGCTTATATTTCTAGACGGCAAAAGAAGCTTAGGGAAAGAGAAGCTAGAGTTTCTGGTTGCCATGAACAATTCTTTAAGTTATATATTTCTCACCTTTGAGCCTGATTTTCCTCGGTAGGGGGTGTATGTAAGTTTCTATCAATAAAGGAAATATTTCTAGAAAGTTTCTGCATTTATTAAACTGTATAGTATTGCAGGAAAAAACATAGCTATGGAAGAATTTTAAGAAATTTTAGAATGCATTTAAAATAAAAATAATTTTGACTAATAAGTTTTCTATATACATTGTTTTAAAGAAGAACTTTGAATTTCTTTAAATTGAAAGAAAAAGAGCAGAATCTAATGGCTTTAGAGTCTGGTAAAATTTCAATGGACTATATATATAATATATATTTATATAATATATATTCTCACTTCTTTGTGAATAAGGCATATATTTTCTCTCATGGAGTTTCCACTATCAACCTATGAAAATTTTTAGATCCAAGAAAGCCTTTTAGAGAAAAAATAAATATTGGAATATGAGCTTCTTATTATAAGTGTCCTAATGAAAGATTTTTCATCCATAATGTTTGGCAGGGGGAAGTGGTGAGAAAATCAGTTTGAAATGAAAGAAAATTTGCCAGCTCTGAGTTCTATTAAATATAATTTTATTTCAATCTAAATGACCACTTATGACATATGGAAAAAAATGATATATAATCTGCATCATGAGCCAAGACTTGTCAATGAATAATACATGGTACCTTATAAATTTAAAAATGATATTTAATAAAAAGAATATAAAATTTTATTTTATTTTAGAGTGCAGATAACTACCGTATTAGTATCCCACACAAAGTGATTGAAATATGCCATCTCATGATTAAAGTAATGAAAAGTGAGAGAAAAATGGTAAGACATAACCTGGAATAATTTGTTCAACAACCTCAAAAACATTCAAACTTTTCATTTATTTGTTTTAATTATTCACAAACAAGGGATGTTGAGGTACAAAATGCATATGAAGTATCTGAAAGGGGAAGTTAATTTTTGCTCACTCATTTATTAAGATAATTAACTTTTTAAAGATATATAATTTTTATTAAGATATATTATTAATTAACTTTTTTCGTGTGTAGCAATTCTGTTCCTGGAGGGCAAAAGTGAACAAGACAGAGTCCCGTGAATAGCTTAAAACCTAGCAGGGAAATTTTTTTATAGATACAAGTGATCATAATTCAATGTGATGCACATAAATCCTATGGCTTCCCCACTTAAAAGCAAAATAAGCAAAAGTCAACTTTGAAGCATCCATTGTACTTAAAGTCCTACTTTCCTTAGATTGGCTTTCCAGACCCTTCTCATAAATTTCTCTCTTCTGAGGTTCTTCTCCAGCACCCCATTCTCTCTCCCATGGCTCCTCCCTTTGCTCTGGAGGGAAATACTGAATGCCAAGGCTATTTGCTGAATGGGTCCAGGACTAGGATGAAGCAAGTGAAGTGTCCAAGACTCAACATTTTAAAAGTGCTTGCTCTGAGATGCTGATGATTCTGGGCCAGTTGAACTGGCATAACCTGGGAGCATGTGCCTCTTTATTTATTTAGAGACAGGGTCTCACTGTGTCCCCCAGACTGGAGTGTAATGGTATGATCATAGCTCACTGTAGCCTCAAATTCCTGGGCTCAAGCGATCTTCCTGCTTTAGCCTCCTAAGTAGCTAGGACTATAGGTGTGTACCACCATGACTTTTTTTTTATATATTTTTCTTCGACTTGTATTTTAAGTTCAGGGATACATGCACAGGATGTGCAAGTTTGTTACATAGGTAAATGTGTGCCATGGTGGTTTGCTGCATCCCATCACCTAAGTATTAAGTCCAGCATACATGAGCTCTTCTTCCTGATGCTGTTTCTCCTCCCACACTCCCTTCCAACAGGCCCCAGTGTGTGTTGTTCCCCACGGGTTTTCATCATTCAGCTCCCACTTATAAGTGAGAACATGTGGTGTTTGGTTTTCTCTTCCTGCGTTAGTTTGCTGAGGATAATGGCTTCCAACTCTACCCATGTCCTTGCAAAGGACATGCTTTTGTTCCTTTTTGTGGCTGCATAGTATTCCATGGTGTATATGTACCACATTTTCTTTATCTAGTCTATCACTGATGGACATTTAGGTTGGTTCCATGTCTTGGCTATTGTGAATAGTGCTGCAATGAACATATGCATCTTTATAATAGAATGATTTATATTCCTTTGTGTATATACTCAGTAATGGGTTTGCTGGGTCAAATGGTATTTCTGTCTCTATCTCTTTGAGGAATTGCCACACTGTCTTCCAGCATGGTTGAATTAATTTACACTCCCACCAACCGTGTAAAAGCTTTCCTTTTTCTCTGCAACCTTGCCAGCATCTGCTATTTTTTGACTTTTCATAATAGTCATTCTGACTGGCATGAGATGGGATCTCATTGTGGTTTTGATTTGCATTTCTCTAATGATTAGTGATATTGAGTCCTTTTTTTCATGTTTGTTGGCTGCATGTATGTTTTCTATTGAGAAGTGTCTGTTCCTGTCTTTGCCCAGTTTTTAATGGGGTTATTTGTTTTTTTTCTTGTAAATTTAAGTTTCTTGTAGGCTCTAGATATTAGACTTTTGTCAGATGGATAGATTACAAAGATTTTCTCTGATTCTCTAGGTTGTCTCTTTGTTCTGATGATAGTTTCTTTTGCTGTGCAGAAGCTCTTTAGTTTAATTAGATTCTATTTGTCAATTTTTGCTTTTGATACAGTTGCTTTTGGTGTTTCTTGTCATGAAATATTTGCTCATGTCTATATCCTGAATGGTACCATCTAGATTTTCTTCTAGGGTTTTTACAGTTTTGGGTTTATATTTAAGTCTTTAATTCATCTTGAGTTATTTTTGTATATTGTATAAGGAAGGGGTCCAGTTTCAATTTTCTATATATGGCTAGCCAGTTCTCACAGCACCATTTATTAAATATCCTTTCCCCATTGCTTGTTTTTGTCAAGTTTGTCAAAGATCAGATGGTTGTAGGTGTGTGGTCTTTTTCTGAGTTATCCATTCTGTTCCATTGGTCTATGTGTCTGTTTTCTTGCCAGTACCATGATGTTTGTTTTGTTTACTGTAGCATTGTAATATAGTTTGAAGTTGGGTAGAATGATGCCTCCAGCTTTGTTCTTTTTGCTTAGGATTCTCTTGGCTATTCAGGCTTTTTTTGGTTCCATATGAATTTTAAGATAGTTTTTTTCTAATTCTGTGAAGAATGTCAATGGTAGTTTAATGGGAATAGCATTGAATCTATAAATTACTTTGGGCAGTATGGCAATTTTCACGATATTGATTCTTCCTCTCCATGAGCATGGAATGTTTTTACATTTGTTTGTGTCCTCTCTGATTTCTTTGAGCAGTGGTTTGTAGTTCTACGTGAAGAGGTTCTTCACTTCCCTTGTTAGCTTTATCCCTAGGTACTTGATTTTCTTTGTAGCAATTGTGAATGGGAGTTCATTCATGATTTGGCTCCCTGCTTGCCTGTTGTTGGTATATAGGAATGCTAGTAATTTTCGCACATTGATTTTGTATTCTGAGACTTTGCTAAAGTTGCTTATCAGCTTAAGAAGCTTTTGGGCTGAGATGATGGTGTTTTCTAGATATAGGATCATGTCTTCTGCAAACAAAGATAGTTTGACTTCCTCTGTTCCTATTTGAACACACTTTATTTATTTCTCTTGCCTGATTGCCCTGGCCAGAACTTCCAGTACTATGTTGAATAGGAGTTGTGAGAGAGGGTATCCTTGTCTTGTGCCGGTTTTCAATGGAAATGCTTCCAGCATTTTGCCCATTCAATATGATATTGGCTGTGGGTTTGTCATATATGGCTCTTATTATGTTGGGGTATGTTCCTTCAATACTTAGTTTATTGAGACATTTTAACATGAGGAGATGCTGAATTGTATTGACGGCCTTTTCTGCATCTATTGAGATAATCATGTGGTTTTTGTCTTTGGTACTGTTTATGTGATGAATTACATTTGTTGGTTGGTATGTGTTGAATGAACTTTGGATCCCAGGGATGAGGTGACTTGATCATTGTGGGTTGACTTTTTGATGTGATGCTGGATTCGGTCTGCCAGTATTTTTGAGGATTTTGGCATCAATGTTCATCAAGCATATTGGCCTGAAATTTTCTTTTTTTGTTGTTTCTCTGCCAGGTTTTGGTATTAGGATGATGCTGACCTCATAGAATGAGTTAGGGAGGAGTTCCTTGTTTTCAATATTTTTGTAATAGTTTAAGTAGAAATGGTACCAGCTCTTCTTTGTATGCTTGGTAGAATTTAGTTGTGAATTTTTCTGGTCCTGGGCTTTTCTTCGTTGGTAGGCTACAGCTCATTATTGTTTTTTCAGGGATTAAGTTCCTTCCTGGTTTATTCTTGGGGGAGAGTGTATGTGTCCAGGAATTTATCCATTTCTTCTAGATTTTCTAGTTTATGTGTATAGAAGTGTTCATCGTATCATCTGATGGTTGGTTGTGTTCCTGTGGGGTCAGTGGTGATATCCCCCTTATCATTTACAGTTGTGTTTATTTAATTCTTCTCTCTTTTCTTCTTTATTACTCTAGCTAGATGTCTATATTTTTAATTAATTTTTTCAAAAAAATCAGTTCATGGATTCATTGATTTTTTTTTTTTGAAGAGTTTTTCATGTCTCTACGTCCTTCATGATCTGAAGTTCCGCTCTGATCTTGGTTATTTCTTGTCTTCTGCTAGCTTTGGGGTTTGTTTGCTCTTAGTTCTCTAGCTCTTTTAGTTGTGATGCTAAGGTGTTAATTTGAGATCCTTTTGGCTTTTTGATGTAGGCATTTAGTGTTATAAATTTCCTTCAACACTGCTTTAGCTGTGTCCCAGAGATTCTTGTACATTGTCTCTTTGTTCTCATTAGTTTCAAATAACTACTTGATGTTCACTTTAATTTCATTATTTACCCAAGAATTGGTCAAGAGCACGTTGTTCAATTTCCATGTAGTTTCAAGAGCACGTTGTTCAATTTCCATGTAGTTGTGTGGTTTTGAGTGGATTTCTTAATCTTGGGCTCTAATTTGATTGCACTGTGGTCTGAAAGACTTTGTTATGACTTCAGTTCTTTTGCATTTGCTAAGGAGTGTTTTACTTTCAATTATGTGATCAATTTTAGAGTAAGTGCCATGTGACAATGAGAAGAATACATATCTGTTGTTTTTGGGGTGGGGAGTTCTGTAGATATCTATCAGGTCCACTTGATCCAGAGCTGAGTTTAGGTCCTGAATGTCTGTTAATTTGCTGTCTTGATGATTTAATATTGTCAGTGGGGTGTTAAAGTGTCCCACTATTATTGTGTGGGAATCTAAGTCTCTGTAGGTTTCTAAGAACTTGATTTATGAATCTGAGTGCTCCTGTATTCAGTGTATATGTGTTTAGGATAGTTAGCTCTCCTTTTTGAATTGAACCTTTTACTATTATGTAATACCCTTCTTTGTCTTTTTGATCTTCACTGGTTTCCAAGTCTGTTTTGTCAGAAACAAGGATTGCAACTCCTGCTTTTTTCCATTTTCTATTTGCTTGGTAAATTTTCATCCATCTCTTTTATTTTGAGCCTATGTGTGTCTTTTGCACATGAGGTGGGTCTTTTGAAGACAGCATGCCAATAGGTCTTGGCTCATTATCCAGCTTGCCATTCTGTGTCCTTTAATTAGGGTATTTGGCCCATTTACATTTAAGGCTAGTATTGTTATGTGTGAATTTGATCCTGTCATCATCATGCTAGCTATTTTCCAGACTTGTTTATGTGGTTGCTTCTTAGTGTCACTGATCTGTGTACTTCAGTGTACTTCTTTAGTGGCATGTAAGAGTTTTTCCTTTCCATATTTAGTGCTTCTTTCAGGAGCTCTTGCAAGGCAGGCCTGGTGGTAACCAATTCCCTCAGCATTTGCTTGTCTGAAAAGGATCTTATTTCTCCTTTGCTTATGAAACTTAGATTGGCCAGCTATGAAAATCTGGGTTGGAAATTATTTTCTTTAGGAATATTGAATATTGGCTTCCAATCTCTTCTGGCTTGTAGGGCTTCTGCTGACAGGCCCCCTGTTAATCTGATGTGTTTCCTTTGTAGGTGACCTGACTTTTCTGGCCACCCTTACTGTTTTTTCATTCATTTTGACCTTGGAAAATCTGATGATAATGTGTTGTGGAGTTGATCGTCTCATGAAATATCTTACTGGGGTTCCCTGCAGTTCCTGAATTTGAACGTTGGCCTGTCTTGCTAGGTTGGGGAAGTTCTCCTGGATGATATCCTGAAGTATGTTTTACAACTTGGTTCCATTCTCCCCATCTCTTTTGGGTACCCCAATCAGTTGTAGGTTCAGCCTTTTTACATAATCTCTTATTTATCAGAGGTATAGTTCATTTTCATTCTTTTTTCTCTATTCTTATCTGCCTGTCTTATTTCATAAAGATTGTCTTCAAACTCTGAGATTCTTTCCTCCACTTGGCCTATCCTGCTTTTGAAACTTGTGATTGCATTGTGAAGTTCTCATGTTTTTCAGCTCTTTGGGTCAGTTTTGTTTCTCTCTAAACTGGCTATCAGTTTCTATGTTGTTTAATTATGATTCTTAGCTTCTTGGCACTGAGTTACAACATACTCCATTAACTCGGTGAAGTTTGTTATTACCCATTTTCTGAAGCCTACTTCCATCAGTTCAGCCGTCTCAGCCTCAGCCTAGTTCTGTACCCTTGCTGGAGAGGTGTTGCAGTCATTTGGAGGAGATGAGGCACTCTGGCTTTTTGAGTTTTCAGCATTTTCGCATTATTTTTTTCTCATCTTTGTGGGCTTATCTACCTTTGATCTCTGAGGTTTCTGACCTATGAATAGGGTTTTTGTGGGGTCTTTTTTGTTGATGTTGTCGTTTTTGTTGTTGTTTTCTGTTTGTTTGTCTTGTAACAGTCAGGCCACTCTTCCATAGGAGTGCCGTGGTTTGCGGAAGGTCTTTGCTGGGGGTCTTCTCCAGACCCTAGTTGCGTCATTTTTTTCCGTACCTGGAGGTATCACCAGTGAAGCCTGCAAAACAGCAAAGATGGCAGCCTGCTTCTTCCTCTGGAAGCTCTGTCCCAGGGTGGATACTGACCTGTTGCCAGCCTGAACCGTGCCTGTAGGAGGTGCCTGGAGACCCCTGTTGGGAGGTCTCACCCAGTCAAGAGGTATGAAATCAGGACCCACTTAAAGAAGCAGTCTGGCTGCATTTTGGTAGCACAGCTATGCTATATTGTGGGGAATCTTTCCTCATCTGGACTATCTGGACTCTCTAGAGCTGACAGGCTGGAATACCTGAGTTGATCAAACTGCAGAGTTGGTAGCTGCCCCTCCCCATGGGAACTCAGTTCTTTTACTGGGCTGACTCCAGCCTGTGGCAGTTGGCTGGCTCGAATTCCAAGCCAGTGGGTCTTAACTTACGAGGTACTGTGGAAGTGGGGCCTGCAGAATGACACTTCTTGGCTCCCTGGATTCAGCCCTCCTCCAAGGGATATGTAGTAATGGATCTCCTGCCTTGTCAGGAATCCCAGGGCAGGAATATGCAAGGCGCCTGGGCCTCTGTGTGTACCTGAGCAGCTGCTTTGCCAGGCCAGCACGCAATTCTTCTGTTGGACCCAAAGCCCTGGTGACATGGGCTTATGAGGGGATCTTCTGATCCGCTGGTTGCAAAGATCCATGGGAGAAGTGTGGTTTCCTGAGTGGGACTGCACAATCACTCACTGCTTCCCTTGGCTGGGGATGGGGTTTCCTTGGGCCCTGTGCCACTCCTGGGTGGGCTGTCACCCCACTTGCTTTTCTATATTCTTTGTGCCACCATGTCTCTTTAAGCTTTGAATCCTGGGTGCCATGTTTGCCTCACTCTAGTCCTGGCTCTGTATTATACAGATATCCTTGGAAAAAAGTTTAGAACTAAAGTTGTCAATGCCTTTGCTCAGAATGTGAAATACTTATGAAGAATTGTTTCCCAACCACTGGCAAACCTCTACTTATAAATACATGATGTTTAAATGCCTCTTACTTCTGCACCTATGAACAAGGCATCTCATGCTAATACTTTGAGAATGACAGAAAATCCTTAGAGTTTCCAAATATATTTTAGGTTTCATATGACACAGCCATTTCACTCCTAGATATTTATCCAAGGTAAGGGAAAGGATATGTCTCTACAAAGACATGTATGTGAATGTGCATGACAACTTTATTTTTAAAAATGTTTTTGTTTTAATTTGGTTTTAATTGACACATAGTAATTGTACATATTTATGGGGTATAGTGTGATGTTTTGATAAATATATACATTGAGTAATGATCATAATTTTAAAATAAGTCAGCAAAATTTGATATGTAACTATCTCTGACTAGTGTACTGAAAGTCCCACTAGGTGTGGGCAAGGAGGATAAAACAAATTTGGTTGGCATGTACACTTGGACTAACATTGTAATGAGGCACAGGTGGAAGGTCGTTTTAGAATTTTTGAATACAAAGTTAAAGGAGCCTCAGTAGCCTCCTGTTATTCCTGGGTCAAGGCTAAATTTGTCATAGTTCTCAAGTCTTTCAAAGTCTGATCCTATTTTTTGATAATATAATTTATGGGTACTTAGCATACACAACACACCAATATTTTAACAACAATCATTTATATATGGGGGGTTGAAAATAAAGTTATTTTATGATTTTGGCTAATGCAAATTTGATGTAAAAAAAGTTCCCATACTGTTGCTATATATATAGTATGTCGTATCTCGGAGGCAGAGATGATATAAGGTTTCTTTTGTCTTTAAAAAAAGAAAATTTCCCATATGGTAAATAGAATGGATTTTTCCAACTCTTTACTCACTCCTTGTAATATAATTATATATCTGTGCATTTACTGTGTTGTTTGTCCCACTAGAGGAGACGGGGTTTATTTCCCTACTCCATTGATTTAAGGTTTGGTCATGCATCTTGCTTTCGACAATGGAATATTAGTTATGGATGAGCAGCAGGTTTAAATGTCCTCAGATGGTTTGGCTTGGTCCCTTGCAATTCTGCCATCCACCATGAGAAGTACTTTGCACAAGTAGCTTCTGATCTCAGAATGTGGAAGTTATACATCACACATATGAATGTGAAGCCTAGAGTCCAACCTGGCACAGCCAATCCTAGTCAAGATGAGCTGAATTGCAGCCTACCCACAAGCCCGTGGGAAATAAAAATGAAGTTTGTTATTGTAAGCCACCAAAATTGAGGATTTTTCCCAGTATTATTATTGCAGGAGTTGTCTAATACACACTAGTTATTTGCATTGCCATCTCGTCATGGTATTACAGAATTCTAAACTATGGGAATTTTTACCTAAGTTTTGTTTTATTTACTCTTTCTCCCAGAGATAATGTTTGGGCCAGAAATATAATACTTTTATAATTTTAAAGCACTTTACAGTGTATATTCACGTAGATTACTACATTTAATCATTACAACTACTCCATGAAGTGGGATTTATTAATGTCCCCATTTGATGGATGATGTGAACACTAAAATCTGAAACAAGTTTCAGTTAATTTACAAAGTTTATTTTGCCAAGATTGAAGACATGTGACCTCGACACAATTCAAGAGGTTATGTGTCCTAACATGTGTCCAAGGTGGTCAGAGCACAGTTTGGTTTTATACATTCTAGGGAGACATGAGACATCAGTCAACATATGCAGGACAAAGGTTGGGTTCGGTCTGTAAAGGCAGGACAACTTAAAGCAAAGCAGGGAGGGGGCTTCTAAGTCATAGGTAGATAAGAGACAAATGGTTGCATTCTTTTGAGTTTCTGATTAACCTCTCCAAAGGAGGCAATTAGATGTGTATTTATCTCAGTGAGCTGAAAGGTGACTTTTAATAGAATGGGAGGTAGATTGGCCCTATGCTGCTCCCAACTTGACTTTTCCCTTTAGCTTAGCGATTTGGGGGCCCCACACATTCTTTTCCATTCACATTTTCCCCCTTCTCTTTTCCAAAATCTTTTGGAGAAGCATTTTAGAGGAAAATGAGTCTCTGGTATCAGGTTTTGTCTGATCTTTCATGATTGGGATGGTTTATTCTTAGGTAGATCCCAAGGTATTAGGAAAGCTCATTTTTAACAGGTTGTAAAGTCTCATGTTCTATGAAGAGAAAATAGGGGGAGGAAGGGAGAAAAACAACCACAAACAAAATAACAATCCTGGAAAATTAATATAGGCCACATTACTCTGGAGTCCATACATCAGTAGGCAGGTATGAAAGTGGTTTACATATGTAAATGTGTTGCTGTTATTGCTTTTGAACTTTAACTTGTCAAGCTTCAGTTCGCAGGGCCTTACAAAAGCACAGCTTAGTTTTCAATGATTTCAAATTAGGAAAACATGGGAAAAAGGAAGAGAAAGAAGAAAAAAAGAAAATATTATTTTAGAGACTTGTAGCCAGGAAAAATTAGAATTCAGCCCAAACTGTAGAGAATAATAAAAACTGAAAAACATTAGGCAAGACTGTAATCTAACAACAGGGGTACTATAGTTTTAAAACATAATATTTCTCTCTCTAGTTATCTGCTTTTGCTAAAGACAAGTCATGGCAGAACTGCTTTGCTTTATTATAGTTGGCCTAATAATTTGTATACAGTGCAGCAAGAATAATTATTTTTTACATAGGCTTTTAAATTGGCTTCATTGGAACTCTGTTCCATAGGAAGAACCTCAGATAAGACTTTTTTAAAGCTGAGACCAGCCGTAAGTTTGTGCTATCAAATACCTATGAGTTGGGTGATCCTTTCCTCTTGAGGTTCCAAGATAAACTTGGGGCTCCTGGGCCTGTCAGAAAGTGACATTCTTTACTTACCACAGGTCAGGAACCCTGTACAGGGGCTGTGTAAACACACATATGTGGCCAGTTTTCCCACAGGGCTTTTATTGGCTCCATAAGTCAAGTTTGATTCCTTAAAGGAAAACACATCATTCCAAAGTCTTGGTAAAATAACCAGTTTCTCCAATTGTGTCTTGTTACAAATGAGAACAAATTTTTATTGCAATTATGCAAATAATTGTATTGTTATAAGTTAAGAATACAATATCCACACATAGTTTCCAAATTCTGGAGAAATTAGGTAGAGAGAAATAAATATGCTCCAAATTTTGTTCATAGGAGTATATTTTACTCAGTTGCTAAAAGCTATAAATAGCTTAAAAGAAAAGGTTTTTTGACTCTGAAACACAAAACAAAGGATCAGCAATATTTTAAGCAAAAAGTTAAAAAAGATTACTTTAGTCTTCTGCCAATTTAGTTTAGGCACTTACCTCCTATTCTGCTTGATACTCATGAACATTTCAGCTCTCCAAGTTTTTCCTCTATTCTAATGTTACAATCTCCAAAGTGATCAGAAACCTGCATTTAAGAACACCTGTTAGAGTTCTATAGCTGATTATAAAACCACCTTCTAAGGAGGACCAAAACAAGACAACAGTTGTTTGTGGATGACAAAAGGTTTTAGGACAGCCATAGTTAAAGACACTATTGACAAGGAAATTTGTTACCTCTGTGGCACACAATAATTTAACATAATTATAATTATGACTGATGATGTACATTAAGTCATATCAGATTTATAGGAGTTTCCCATGATTTTGGAACATAGACCAATAACATATTTATACAACTACAGCCCAAAGAAAACCAAACACAATTTCACATTTGACCATGCTTTCTGTAAAATTTTTATACCAAAAAAGGCAAATTACATCATTTTTAGACTTTAGGGAACCTAGTATCTTAAAGGATTAATTAGATCAGAAAAAGATATAATTTATAATTTGATTTTGAAAAGTTTGTCGAATATTAAACGTGTTTAAAAAACACGTGATATCACAAAATAGAATCACAGGTCATTCATTGTAAAATAAGTTATTCATTTAGCCAAAGTGATAACTCAAGGATTTCAGAAAAGGTGAAAACCTTCATTCTTTGAGAGTGTAGACTTGATTTTCAAACAATAAGCCCTAATAAAAATAGCATAAAGCCAATTAAATCTGTTTTTCAAAGTTATATAAACAATTTATCAAATTTAATCTTGATCATAAGATATAACTTTTATATGGCTTTTATAACCTTTATAACCTTTATTAAGGAGTTGGTTAATGCTTCAAGAAATATCTTGTTAATCAGACAAAGGGGCTCATATACTGGTCTTGCATCAGTGTACCTTTGACATTCATGATTAATTTATAGGGAAACTGAATCTATTTTATCTTTAAAAAATTGGCCCTCACAATTTCACACAACTACCTCTTCTGCAATAGTTCCTGGGCCTTGTGGAGTTAAGTACCTTTAATTTCTGGCCCTTTGTCTTAGGAATATAGTTTATTCTGACCGGCATCTTCTACCGGGCCTGAAGATGCAGTCTTTAATTGCCATCAGTGTTTAAGATTTGGCAGGAATTGGTGTCCTTTTTAGAACTCAGAAATTAACGCCCAGTTACTCAATGTCACAAGGACTTTAAAAGCACACACAGAAAGATACATGGATGTAATAACCTTAATTAATTTTTTAAAATATCAGTTATTTCTAAGCAAACCAGAACTTAATAATAATGACATATGAATTGTTTTGATAAAATGTAAAATCTGTTAGGCCAGTTACCAAAAGGCAAGAGAAAAGACCTTCTGCACCACACAGAATATTATATTGGAAGAAAACATTTCCTTTAGACCTTTAGGAAAACTTTGTTGCCATCAGGCCACTGCAACATAACTCCAGGGAAGAAAACTTATATAAGCTGAAAACGAGTTTTGGGAGAGCATTAGTATTTTGTGTCCTTTAAAGGGGGAGAGAAAACTGAAAATGGAGAGATGCAATAAAAGTTGAAGTTTAGGTTAAAAAAATTAAAATCTTTTATAATTTATTAAGAGTCAGTCAATCCCTTAACAAAATTTCATTTTTCTAACCAATTATTTAGTATATAAGTTTTTTTTTTTTACATCAAACCCAATCTCTAGAAAGACCATTATAGTTTCTCTTTAATTATAGACTATTTGATTATATACGTTTTAAAAAATACATAAATCCTTTTATTGTTACTCATGCAGACCATTCATGACACTCTTGGACTTTCTTGTTTGTCTTGCCTTCCCTGTTGGAAACAAGTAAAACTCCAAAAAAAAAAAAGAAAAAAAAGAAGAAGAAGAGTTGTACAGCAAAATAAACTTTAGGTCTTGACCAAATTTTGGGAGATCAGGGATTCTCTGGAGGGGGTGCTCTCAGACCTCAGCAAATTGTCCTATTGGTTTGAGCCATAAAGTTAGCTCATGCTGGTAGCAAACACTGATAGGACATTTGTTAAAGGTCAGGGGCATCTCCACTCAGAATCCCTCCATTGTTACCGAAATGTGAAACCAGAAAATCTGAAACAGGTCTCAGTTAATTTAGAAAGTTTATTTTGCCAAGGTTGAGGACACCCACCTGTCACAAAACCTCAGGAGGTCTTGATGACATGTGCTCAAGGTGATCAGAGCAGTTTGTTTTTATACATTCTAGGGAAACATGAGACATCAGTCAACATATGCTAGAAGAATAGTGGTTCAGTCCTTAAAGGCAGGACAACTTGAAGCAAAGGTGGGAAGACTGGAAGCAGGGAGGGGGCTTCCAGGTAACAGATAAGAGAGGAATGGTTGTATTCTTTTGAGTTTCTGATTAGCCTTTCCAAAGCAGGCAGTTAGATATGCATTTATCTCAGTGAGTGTCTGGGTGACTTTGAATAGAATGGGAGGCAGGCTGGCCCTAAGCAGTTCCCAGCTTGACTTTTCCCTTTAGCTTAGTGATTTGGGGGTCCCAAGATTTCTTTTCCTTTCACAATGGGGACACTGAGTTTAGAGCAGATAAGCAACTTGGTGAAGCATGTAAACCATGCTTGGGGCAGAAAAAAGGAGGTAAAAATACACAAAGTAATAGTCCTTTTCTCTAAAATAGAATCTCAGTTGGAATAGGATAGACACCATCAAAAGCACGATTTTTCTTTTTTATTCCACCATTTTAAAACAATCAGCAAAATTTGATAATATACATCCATGTTTGCCTAAATCTAATAATAAAATTCATATGCAGGCTTTTTCATACTAAAAATTCTCAGTGGACACATTTACTGAGAATCTTCTACATGCGTAATACTTTATTTAATCAAATACCAAACAATGTAGAAGCAGAAAATGGAGTTTAAAGTGTAAAGTGTATTATAAGATGAAATGAAGTATTTTTCTCACTTGATTTCTAGCCCCCAAATACCTTATTTATTTATTTATTTATTTATTTTGACACGGAGTTTCGCCCTTGTTACCCAGGCTAGAGTGCAATGGCGCGATCTCGGCTCACCGCAACCTCCGCCTCCTGGGCTCAGGCAATTCTCCTGCTTCAGCCTCCTGAGTAGCTGGGATTACAGGCACATGCCACCATGCCCAGCTAATTTTTTGCACTTTTAGTAGAGACGGGGTTTCACCATGTTGACCAGGATGGTCTCGATCTCTCGACCTCGTGATCCACCCGCCTCGGCCTCCCAAAGTGCTGGGATTACAGGCTTGAGCCACCGCGCCCGGCCCTTATTTTTAAACTATTATTGTATACATAGACTCTGATAGAAGACTTATATTTTAGAAATGAGCTGCGGTCTGGGCACGGTGGCTCATGCCTATAATCCCAGCCCTTTGGGAGGCTGAGATAGGTGGATCACAAGGTCCGCAGATCAAGACCAGCCTGGCCAACATGGTGAAACCCTGTCTCTACTAAAAATACAAAAAATTAGCTGGATGTGGTGGTGCACACCTGTGGTCCCAGCTACTCGGGAGGCTAAGGCAGGAGAATCACTTGAACCCCGGAGGTGGAGGTTGCAGTGAACCAAGATTACGCCACTGTACTCCAGCCTGGTGAGAGAGTGAGACTCCGTCTCAAAAAAAAAAAAAAAAAAAAAAAGCAATGAGCTTCAACGTTAATTTAATGCAAATACTTCTGGGGATGAGCAGACCTCCTTCAGCTTATATGTAATTTGTCTTATAAGTTATAAGATTTTCTTTGTTTCTCATCTCTTTTTTATGTTTTTTCTCTTTGGCTCAAAGCAGTAAGGAGAAGCAGTGTTTTGTCCGAAAGAAAGACTTCAGATCAGAAAACTTGGCATTGAGTGCTGTGTTAAGTTTACATGCTTCAGCAAGTTGCTTAGCTGCTCTGAGTTCAGTGTCCCATCCATCAAATGGGGACATTAATAAATCACATTTCCTAGAGTAGTTGTGAAGATCAAATGCAGTAATCTATATGAAAACATACTGTAAAGTGCTTTAAAATTATAAAAATATTTTGTTTCTGGCCCAAACATTCCTTCTGGGAGAAAGAGGAAACAAAATGAAACAAAACATGTAACTGGTGTCTTGTCTTAAAGGGCCGTATGTATCTGAAATTAAATTTTCTCCAATTGTATAAAATCTATTATTTTTTGTTTTGTCTTCTCATTTTGGTTTCATATTTTATCCTTCCCTGCCTTGACACTTGATTCTAAGGAGACGATGAGCTTGCTCCATGTTTTTCTTTTATGCTTGGTATTTTTATCTCCTCATTCAAACAATAGTGAAGTCACTTAATAAATCTGTCATTTGTTAGCTTTTCCAAACTCCAGATTCAGCAGTCTTTTAGCTAGATCCACAGCATCAACAGAGTGTAGTATTTTAATAGTCAAATCAAACAGAAAAGGGTTTAATCACAGGTGTGTTAGTCTATTCTTGCATTGCTATAAGGAAATACCTGAGGCTGGGTAATTTATAAAGAAAAGGTATGTTTAATTGGTTCCTGGTTCTGCAGATTTTACAAGAAGGATGGTGCTGGTATCGACTTCTGGGGAGGGTTTCAGGGAGCTTACAATCATGGCAGAAGGCAAGGAGGAGCCAGCATGTCACATGGCAAGGGCGGGGGCAAGAGAGAGAGAAGAGGAAGTGCCACACTCTTTTTTAAACAACCAGATCTTGTGTGAACTTATAGTGAGAATGGACTCATTACCATGGGGATGGCACTAAGTGATCTATGAGGGATCCAACCCTGTATTAGTCCATTCTCATTCTGCTAGAAGGGCATACCCAAGACTGAGTTGCCCTTTAATTATTAAAGGAAAGAGGTTTAATGGACTCACAGTTCCACATGCCTAGGGAGGCCTCACAATCATGGCAGAAGGCAAAGGAGGAACAAAGGCATGTCTTAACATGGTGGCAGGCAAGAGAGCGTGTGCAGGGAAACTGTCCTCTATAAAACAATCAGATCTTGTGTGACTTAGTCACATCATGAGAACAGCACAGGAAAACCCATCCCCATGATTCAAGTACCTCCCAGTAGGTCCCTCCCACAACATGTAGGGATTATGGGAGCTACAGTTAAAGATGAAATTTGGAAGGGGAACAACCAAACCATATAAATCCCATGATCCAGTCACTTCCCAGCAGGCCTCACCTCCAACATTGAGGATTAGATTTCAACATGAGATTTAGAGGGGACAAACAACCAAACTATATCAATAGGTAATGTGTTTTAATAGTAAAATAATGGTTTTTGAAGTCTGTCAGTCCTACACTTCAGTCTTAGCTGCCTCACTTCCAACCTTCTCTTAAACCTTTCTGACCCTCATTCTCCTCACTTGTAAAATAGTGATATTCCTACTTCATGGGGTTATTCAAAGTATTAAATGAGGTTCATAAATTGACTACTCTTCATTTTGAACTTTGAAGCAGAAAAATCTCATAAACACTGTAAATTATGGTCTCCGGACTGCAAAACATGGCCTTTTAATGTTTTGTCGGCTTATATTTATTTACACTCCAGAGTAAGTGTTGGAAATACTTTTGAAATTGTTGCATTGGCTTCTTTTCAGTAGTCAGCTTTGAATTTACTCTCTACAAAGTGAAGAAACAAAAGTCAGGTGATAATGACACAATGCCCTTCCTTGGCTCTGTAATGGAACCAGCCCATAAATCCAAGAGACTCATTTAAGAAAATGCAATGTATTTGAGTCCCCTCTCCTTAATCAGTGGCAAGTTTTCTTGGCCTTTCTTCTCAAGGACAAAAAATAAAATTTATTCATGTGAGGAAAACAAAATACTTGGATTAAAAGACTTTCTGATTAGATCTCTCAGTGTAACATAACATTCTTAAAGTGACAATTTTAATGGAAAAAACATATCTCATTTTGTTTTCTTTACTAACATATACTTTTTCCAAATTAAAACAGTATATTATTTTTAAAGAGAAAAACCTAAATCCAAAGTACATTTCATTGTGCAAGTAGATATGGAAAGTCTGCCAAATCTGTTGTTATCTCAGAGATTTCAAATGCATTGAAGAAACTATAACCAAGCCTTTGCCCCTCTTTTAAACAAGTAAGACAACCATGCCTAGTGCAGTTTCTGGGATCTAATAAGATGTTTCACAAATATTCCAGACCTCTGTAATGATAGCAATTTTTCATGCTAAGGCATTTGGACTTTTGTATTAATTCACATACATGTATATTCCTAAACCTTAAAATTGGAGATTTTAGGGCCTATTAATGGAGGCTCAAGGAAGATAAGGGTTTGTTGGTTGGACTTCTGAGACAACACCCACTTAAAGTATCTTTATGAAGTAAAGTTTCCATTGTCTGGCTGCTTTCGTTGTGGACTCTAAGAAGGATCCCAGCTTCTTTTCCACCATGATGCTTCCTCAACTCCACTCCTCAGGTGTATTTGGTCACTCCTTCCCCAAGGCTACCATGGCTGTCCTACACCTACACTCTCCACTGTGGCACACTAGTGCTGTACTGTAAGGATATACATATATATCTTATCTCTCTCACGCGCATGCTGTTTCTCTTTATGCATCAGTGTTTCCACAGCGCTTAACACACAGCAGGGACATAGTAGGCGTCCAGTATTTGAATTGAGTTTATTGGATGGATGTATGAACAAATCTCAGATAATTTGAAGCATCACTGCTTTTCACAGGATTCCTCTGATTTCCTCATCTCTTCTGAACTATCTTCCTGGCATCTGGAAACCATTAAAAACAGGAAAGAAGGAAAAGATTCCAGGAACCAGAATCAGCTCTCTTCTTAACCCTCACCCATTAGAAAAGGCCTTGTAAACCCAATAGCTATCTTATCCTTACTCTACCATTCATCCAAGGAAGGTGTGAGACAGAGTGGGGTTCCAGTTGCTGAGGAGAGAGACTGGCAATTTTTGCCATGCTCTGGGTACCACACACGAGTTGGATAACGATCAGAATACAAAACTAGAAATCCTGCAGATTCTCTCAGGGTGTTTCTTTTTCTCCTTTCAAGTTATTGTCAATCAAAAAATGCCTTCCAGGGTCATAATAAAATAATTCAGAGATTGTTCACGCCACTGTTCCCTGATTACTGAAGTCAATTAAGAATCCATTTTTTGTTATTTCAATGTTATTACTCTATTTACTTAGCTGCATACCTAACAGGGTCTTTGATTAAACCTATGATTTGAGATTCAGAGAATATTGTCTAATTTCACTTAGTACACAGATCTCCCTTTGCCAGTGACCCCCTAAGAATTCCCCTCAAGCACTTTCTCATTGAAAAGAAAATGTAAGCTTTACAGGAAAAGAAACCTTTCTATTCTAATTGCTTGTATTGTCCACGGTCCAGTCATGTTTTTCTTTGTGTAGTACAGTTTACAGAAGGTGAATGCAGTGCTCTTCCACATATGTTTCCAAGGTTTTTTTTTTTTTGTTTAAATGACAATTCATTTGTTATTTTTATGGTAAGCTAGGGAGTGTGGTGTTGACAGCAGCTGTTACCCTCTGTTCTTGCAGTTGGCAGCACAGATTCATCAGGGATCACCTACTCTGTTTACCCTCAGGCCCACAGCTGGAGAAAACTGCTTTTATTGTTACAGCTCTTCAGCTGCAATTAATAAGGCACCTGAGAATTTGCAAACTTTTTAGTCCATTAGTTGGTACAATGTTAGTGACTATGGACCAAGTTTGCTATGTCCTTGTAATTACCTAAATTTAATGTATCCTAAAATAGGATTGGCTGGCTTTTTTCCAAGTTTTCTGTGGTTGTAGAATCTCAATGACCTTACCTTGGGGAATATTTTGGGTTTTACTTTGCTGGTTAATAACACCTATCATGTCCAAAAATTTGCATTGACTGTATTTATTTTAAGATTATTCTACATGCTATTTTCCTATGGAGTTTTGATACTTATTTCCAAGATTATATGGTAGAAATCATTAATATAAAATATAATGGGGATAGAATGACGTCCTCGATTATCATGGTCTGTACCTATATTGGTTAGCTATTGCCACAGTAATGCTGCATCGCAAACCTTCTAGGTGGCTTACAACAATATGCATTTAGTTAGCTGATCTGGGAAGGGCTCACTCCTGTGTCTGCAGTCAGCTGCCAGTTGATCTAGACAACTTTCTTGATACTGGCTGGGCTAAAAAATCTCTGGGTATGCTAGCTGTCAGCTCATCTAAGATGGTGTTGGCTGGGAAGATAGGAGCCTCTTAGCTGAGCTCAGAATGTGTCTTTCATTCTTCAGGAATGTTCTCATAGCAGTGATACAGGGCAGGAGCAAGCAAGTCTACTCTCACAAGCACTTTTAAAGCATCTGGTTGCATCACTTTTGCTAATATTCCATTGGCCAAAGCAAGTCCATGACTGAGTCCAAAGTTGGAGGAGTGGGCACTTCAAAGTTACAGGATAAAGGGCATGGAAATAGGGAGGAGTGAAGAACTGGGACCAGTTCCTGCAATTAGTTGCAGAATCTTCCATTCTAAGCCTATATGAAGCCTATTTCTGCTTTCCATGAATTGTACATGTTTTCCCCTTTGCCTTCTTCCTCACAGATTTAAATAAGTTGTTCTCTCCTTTTTTGATCCTGGACTCATTTTCCTGCTTTTCTTCACTTGTTTTCCTTTCCTAGCTTCTTTTATCTTCTTTTTTTTTAAAATTGCATTTTAGGTTTTGGGGTACATGTGAAGAACATGCAAGATTGCTGCATAGGTACACACATGGCAGTGTGATTTGCTGCCTTCCTCCCCTGCTTCTTTTGTCTTCAATCTTCACCTCCTCTTTCTGTTTCCCTTTCTTCTATCTCCCCTCCTTCCTACAGAGAAATTAAAAACAAGCCTAAAATCTCATGTACATGGATAGTTTGAAAGGAGTATTTTGGGGGGCCCTGGAGATCTTATTACTGATTAACCCCTTAGAAAAGGAAATGCCAAAACCTCTGTTTCTCCAGAAACTTAACAGTGTGTGGGTGGTTCTGATGTGGGCAGGAAGAGAGAGAGTCAGACTTAAGTTGTTCTGAAAGATAACAACAACAACAAAACTCCATGAACCAAACACAGAAGCAAAACCTAAATAGATTCCCCAACATTTTATAAAAAGTTTTCTGCCAAATTTACCAACTGGGAATTTGAACTGGGCTTTTCTTGTTAATTAAGGGTTTAGAATAGACGGGGATGCAGGTGGTATTGTGGTTGGTAGTATGTGGTGATAATCATTGTTGCCATAGCTACCCGAAAAGTGTTCAACAGAATATCACTTCATGTTGGAACTTCAAATAAAGGCTGTAAAAGTTCTATGCTCCATATATAGATTTTATTTAAAGGAAGAATGTCTTCTATATTCAGGCTAAAATCTGTTTCTTAATCTGTCTCTGAAAATATGGCTCAGTGTTCAAAACGGGTCAATTCAGGGGTAAGTAAATTTCTTTAATAGGTTTAAACTGAGTTCAGATAGCTCCTTCCACTGACTTGGCTTACATTAGACTGATTGGATAACAACTTAGCAAAGTGAGATATAGTGAGGTGATTTATGATAGTAAACATTTATGAGGTTTTTGGCTTGACTGGTTTCAGGGGAAAGAGTCCCAAGCTCTTACAATGTGCCAGTCCTTCCTTGATTCAGAAAAAAATGCATCTATAAACGCCTCACATATGATAACACATACTTCAAGAAGGTTCAAAGGCATTCTCTCAGATTCAGCTTTTATTAATCTGCCTTGGGACAGCCTGGGCTAAGTTCCACGTGGTTAATTCAATGTGAAATGGCAATTTTGCTTCTCAAGACATATTATGTACTAAATTTAAGATAGCGGGGAGTTTGATATTATTCTCCTGCCTTGTGACCCAAACCTACTTCTCTGCAAATTAGATTTCTACCTTCATATCTGTTTCAATTGATCATTTCCTTATCAATTAGATCCCCTGATCCTAAATATCCTCATCTGTAAAAGTGAGGCTGTAATATCTACTTCCCAATGTTGTGGTGAGGATTGGAGGTCAGTGTAAATGAAAAGAAATTGATAAGCTTTTAAGTGCCATACAAACGTAAGGCCTTATTAACCAATACAGATGTTATACCAGGCACTTGGAAAACTCATATTTCTTCTAAGGAAATTTGGTTAGTGGTATGAATCTTTGGTGAGGACAGAATTACTGGACAACAATGAAAAATAGTGAAATCTGATTTGTTTTCCATTTCTATAGCACAGATTTCAAGGTCTTCACAAGCAGATGTAGTCTCTAACAAGACTTAATTTTTATATTTTCTTAGCCAGCTCAAAACCCTAGGGATAGGAAGATTTAAAGATGTTTGATGAAGAATCTGAGGCTGCACCATGAGAGAAGTTTTCAAATGGAGGCTAGAAAGTGATTTCATGATCCCTTTGAAATTATTACACCCCATCAGTTCACTTACTTTCTCATAGTAGCTTTGAATAGGGGCTGCATGGCATGTATCTGTTTATCTTGAAATTAAAGTAAGTTTAAAGTAAATTTGATTGGAGAGATTCTTAGAATTTTTGATATTTCTTGAGAGCCAAAGTCATCACCAAAACAGGAGTTGAGATACTTTGGAGAGTGTAAGACTTGATGCTGTGTAAGTGACCAGTGGAATTCTGGGTGTCTGCTAATGAGTGACTTGGGTGTTTGTGCTGTTGCTTCCCAGTCCCTGTTCAAGTGGAGCAAACAGTTCTTGTCCAACTGATGCACACTGATGGCTATGTTCCTCCCTGGAGATAAGGTTTTCAGCTCCTAGGTGACTGGGAGAAAATCTCTTCAATATTTGACATGGCTTTATTTACAATTATATTATTATTATTATTTTTAAGTTGAAAACATAACTCCTTGTTTATACAACATCGGATTCATGAGAGGATTAGGGAATGGATGCATTTCTGTTTTGATGTTGAGGTGACCTAGCACACTTGAGAGATTTTGAAAGGTATCTGCATCCTGTATGTATACTTTATGTAAATGTTCAAGGTAGACAATATAGAGCTGCATAGTCCACTACTGTAGCCACTAGGCACATATGGGTATTTAAATTTAAAACTGCTTCAGATAAAAAATTCACTTCCTCAGTCATACTAGCTATATTTTAAGTGCTCAGTAGCCATACATGGCCAGTAGCTACTACTGAGTTGAACAGTGCAGAATCAAAATGTGTTTGTCATTACAGAAAGTTCTCTTACATAGTGCTTGTATAAAAAAAGTTGGGAATATTTTCCTCCGTTAACCAAGATGTGAGTTATCCTAGGAAAAATATTAAGAGTCTTTAGCATTTTACATCCTTAGGGACAAATATAAAATAACCAATTTACCTGCTTCAAAATTAAGAATATGAGTCATAACACTTAATTGAACAGCTATAGCAAATTGTAAATGCAAATATAGTTTCCTATTATAGTGTACAGAGAGAAAGAGATTGGGGACAATATGAGAGGGACAGAGGTAAATTCAGGCATTTAGATATCCATACATATGCACACAGAAACAGATGGGGAACGAGAATGATGCATAAACATGGAGGTCCTAAGACAGAAAGGAATAAAGAAATGGGGAGGCTGAGGGGTGGGGAGAGAAGTAGGAATCACAGGAAAAAACCAGAAGGATTTCACCAGCTATAGGTAAGAATTTGCTGAAGGTCACAGTTCAGAGTTCAGTGTTGCTGAGAGTTAGCATCTTTATCTTCTGCCCTATGACATATTGATTGGCCCCTGTTCCCGGAATTTGAAATGCTCTGAGGTGTACTGCTTGGAGCAGATACTTTCTTTTTTTTTTTTTTATTGCATTTTAGGTTTTGGGGTACATGTGATGAACATGCAAGATTGTTGCATAGGTACACACATGGCAGTGTGGTTTGCTGCCTTCGTCCCCTCACTTGTATCTGTCATTTCTCCCCATGCTATCTATTCCCACGTTCCCACCCCCCCTCCCCTCCCCCATTTCCCCCCAACGGACCCCAGTGTGTAGTGCTCCCCTCCCTGTGTCCATGTGTTCTCATTGTTCAACACCCGCCTATGAGTGAGAATATATGGTGTTTGATTTTCTGCTCTTGTGTCAGTTTGCTGAGAATGATGGTTTCCAGGTTCATCCATGTCCCTACAAAGGACGTGAACTCATCGTTTTTGATGACTGCGTAATACTCCGTGGTGTATATGTACCAAATTTTCCCTATCCAGTCTATCATCGTTGGGCATTTGGGTTGGTTCCAGGTCTTTGCTATTGTAAACAGTGCTGCAATGAACATTCGTGTGCATGTGTCCTTGTAGTAGAATGATTTATAATCCTTTGGATATATACCCAGTAATGGGATTCCTGGGTCAAATGGGATTTCTATTTTTAGGTCCTTGAGGAATCACCACACTGTCTTCCACAATGGTTGAATTAATTTACATTCCCACCAACAGTGTAAAAGTGTTCCTATTTCTCCACATCCTCTCCAGCATCTGTTGTTTCCCGATTTTTTAATGATCGCCATTCTTACTGGTGTGAGATGGTATCTCAATGTGGTTTTGATTTGCATTTCTCTGATGACCAGTGATGAGGAGCATTTTTTCATATGTTTGTTGGCCTCCTGTATGTCTTCTTTTGTAAAGTATCTGTTCATATCCTTTGCCCATTTTTGAATGGGCTTGTTTGTTTTTTTCTTGTAGATCTGCTTTAGTTCTTTGTAAATTCTGGATATCAGCCCCTTGTCAGATGGGTAGGCTGCAAAAATTTTTTCCCATTCTGTTGGTTGCCGATTCACTCTACTGACTGTTTCTTTTGCCGTGCAGAAGCTGTGGAGTTTGATTAGGTCCCATCTGTCTATTTTGGCTTTTGTTGCCATTGCTTTTGGCATTTTGGTCATGAAGTCCTTGCCTACACCTATGTCCTGAATGGTTTTGCCTAGATTTTCTTCTAAGGTTTTTATGGTATTAGGTCTGATGTTTAAGTCTTTAATCCATCTGGAGTTAATTTTGGTGTAAGGTGTCAGGAAGGGGTCCTGTTTCTGCTTTCTGCACATGGCTAGCCAGTTTTCCCAACACCATTTATTAAACAGGGAGTCCTTTCCCCATTGCTTGTTTTTGTCAGGTTTGTCAAAGATCAGATGGTTTTGGGTATGTTGTATTTCCTCTGAGGCCTCTGTTCTGTTCCATTGGTCTATATCTCTGTTTTGGTACCAGTACCATGCTGTTTTGATTACTGTAGCCTTGTAGTATAGTTTGAAGTCCGGTAGTGTGATGCCTCCTGCTTTGTTCTTTTTGCTTAGAATTGACTTGGCTATGCAGGCTCTCTTTTGGTTCCATATGAAGTTTAAGGTGTTTTTTTCCAGTTCTGTGAAGAAGGTCATTGGTAGCTTGATGGGAATAGCGTTGAGTCTGTAAATTACTTTGGGCAGTATGGCCATTTTCACGACGTTGATTCTTCCTAACCATGAACATGGAATGTTTCTCTATCTGTTTGTATCCTCTCTTATTTCGTTGAGCAATGGCTTGTAGTTCTCCTTGAAGAGGTCCTTTACGTTCCTTGTTAGTTGTATTCCTAGGTACTTTATTCTCTTTGTAGCAATTGTGAATGGCAGTTCGTTCTTGATTTGGCTCTCTTGAAGTCTATTACTGGTGTATAGGAATGCTGTGATTTTTGCACGTTGATTTTGTATCCTGAGACTTTGCTGAAGTTGTTTATCAGTTTCAGGAGACTTTGGGCTGAGATGATGGGGTCTTCCAGATATACAATCATGTCATCTGCAAATAGAGACAATTTGATTTCCTCCTTTCCAATTTAGATACCCTTTATTTCTTTTTCTTGCCTGATTGCTCTGGCTAGAACTTCCAGTACTATATTGAATAGGAGTGGTGAGAGAGGGCATCCTTGTCTAGTGCCAGATTTCAAAGGGAATGCTTCCAGTTTTTGCCCATTCAGTATGATATTGGCTGTGGGTTTGTCATAAATAGCTTTTATTGTTTTGAGATACGTTCCGTCAATACCTAGTTTATTGAGGGTTTTTAGCATAAAGCGTTGTTGAATTTTGTCAAAAGCCTTCTCTGCATCAATTGAGATAATCATGTGGTTTTTGTCTTTGGTTCTGTTTATGTGGTGAATTACGTTTATGGACTTGCGTATGTTGAACCAGCCTTGCATCCCCGGGATGAATCCTACTTGATCATGGTGGATGAGCTTTTTGATATGCTGTTGCAATCGGTTTGCCAGTATTTTATTGAAGATTTTTGCATCTATGTTCATCATGGATATTGGCCTGAAATTTTCTTTTCTTGTTGAGTCTCTGCCGAGTTTTGGTATCAGGATGATGTTTGTCTCGTAAAATAATTTGGGAAGGATTCCCTCTTTTTGGATTGTCTGGAATAGTTTCAGAAGGAATGGTATCAGCTCCTCTTTGTATGTCTGGTAGAATTCAGCTGTGAACCCATCTGGACCTGGGCTTTTTTTGGGTGGTAGGCTCTTTATTGCTGCCTCGACTTCAGACCATGTTATTGGTCTATTCAGGGTTTCAGCTTCTTCCAGGTTTAGGCTTGGGAGGATGCAGGTGTCCAGGAATTTATCCATTTCTTCCAGGTTTACTAGTTTATGTGCATAGAGTTGTTTGTAATAATCTCTGATGATGGTTTGGATTTCTGTGGAATCTGTGGTGATATCCCCTTTATCGTTTTTTATTGCATCAATTTGGTTATACTCTCTTTTCTTTTTTATTAATCTGGCTAGTGGTCTATTTTGTTGATCTTTTCGAAAAACCAGCTCCTGGATTTATTGATTTTTTGAAGAGTTTTTTGTGTCTCTATTTCCTTCAGTTCTGCTCTGATCTTAGTTATTTCCTGTCTTCTGCTAGGTTTTGAGTTTTTTTGATCTTGCTCCTCTAGCTCTTTCAATTTTGATGATAGGGTGTCAATTTTAGATCTCTCCTTTCTTCTCATGTGGGCACTCATTGCTATATATTTTCCTCTAGGGACTGCTTTAAATGTGTCCCAGAGATTCTGGTATGTTGTGTCTTCGTTCTCATTGGTTTTGAAGAACATCTTTATTTCTGCTTTCATTTCATTGTTTATCCAGTCAACATTCAAGAGCAAGTTGTTCAGTTTCCATGAAGCTGTGCGGTTCTGAGTTAGTTTCTGCATTCTGAGTTCTAACTCGATTGCACTGTGGTCTGAGACTGTTTGTTATGATTTCTGTTCTTTTGCATTTGCTGAGGAGTGATTTATTGCCAATTATGTGGTCAATTTTAGAGTAGGTGTGATGTGGTGCTGAGAAGAATGTATATTCTGTGGATTTGGGGTGGAGAGTTCTGTAAATGTCTATTAGGTTTGCTTGTTCCAGGTCTGTATTCAGGTCCTGGATATCCTTGTTGATTTTCTGTCTGGTTGATCTGTCTAATATTGACAATGGGGTGTTAAAGTCTCCCACTATTATTGTGTGGGAGTCTAAGTCTCTTTGTAAGTCATTAAGAACTTGCCTTATGTGTCTGGGTGCTCCTGTATTGGGTGCGTATATATTTAGGATCGTTAGCTCTTCTTGTTGCAGTGATCCTTTTACCATTATGTAATGTCCTTCTTTGTCTCTTTTGATCTTTGTTGCTTTAAAGTCTATTTTATCAGAGATGAGAATTGCAACTCCTGCCTTTTTTTGCTCTCCATTTGCTTGGTAGATCTTCCTCCATCCCTTTATTTTGAGCCTTTGTGTATCCTTGCATGTAAGGTGAGTTTCCTGGATACAGCACATTGATGGGTTTTGGCTTTTTATCCAATTTGCCAGTCTGTGTCTTTTGATTGGGGCATTTAGTCCATTGACATTTAGGGATAGTATTGTTATGTGTGAATTTGATACTGTCATTTTGATGCTACCTGGCTGTTTTGTCGGTTAGTTGATGCAGATTCTTGATTGTGTTGATGCTCTTTTACCATTTGGTGTGTTTTTGGAGTGGCTGGTACTGGTTGTTCCTTTATATGTGTAGAGCCTCTTTCAGGAGTTCTTGTAGAGCAGGTTTGGTGGTGATGAAATCTCTGAGCGCTTGCTTGTTCACAAAGGATTTTATTTTTCCTTCACTTATGAAGCTTAGTTTGGCTGGATAGGAGATTCTGGGTTGAAAGTTTTTTTCTTTAAGGATGTTGAATATTGGCCCCCAATCTCTTCTGGCTTGTAGGGTTTCTGCTGGGAGATCTGCTGTGAGTCTAATGGGCTTCCCTTTGTGGGTAACCCGACTTTTCTCTCTGGCTGCCCTTAGCATTTTCAATTTCATTTCAACCCTGGTGAATCTGACGATTATGTGCCTTGGGGTTGCTCTTCTTGAAGAATATCTTTGTGGTGTTCTCTGTATTTCCTGGATTTGAATATTGGTCTGCCTTGCTAGGTTGGGGAAGTTTTCCTGGATAATATCCTGAAGAGTATTTTCCAGCTTGGATTCATTCTCTTCATCACATTCAGGTACACCTATCAGACGTAGATTAGGTCTTTTCACATAGTCCCACATTTCTTGAAGATTTTGTTCATTCCTTTTTGCGCTTTTTTCTCTGTTCTTGCCTTCTCTTTTTATTTCATTGAGTTGATCTTCGACCTCTGATATCCTTTCTTCTGCTTGGTCAGTTCGGCTGTTGAAGCTTGTGCATGCTTCACGAAGTTCTCGTGTTGCATTTTTCAGCTCCATCAATTCACTTATACTCCTCTCTATGCTGTCCATTCTCGTCAGCAGTTCGTCCAATCTTTTTTCAAGGTTCCTATTTTCTTTGCGTTCGGTTAGAACATGTTCTTTTAGCTCACTAGTTTCTTACTACCCACCTTCTGAAGTCTGATTCTGTCATTTCATCACCCTCCTTCTCCATCCGGTCTGGTTCCCTTGCTGGTGAGGAGTTGTGACCCCTTTTAGGAGGAGAGGTGTTCTGGTTTCGGGAGTTTTCATCCTTTTTGCGCTGGTTTCTTCCCATTTTTGTGGGTTTATCCACCTGTTGTCTGTCTCTGTCCCAGGGAGTTGGAGCTTTATGAGTTTCTGTTGCACTACTGCCTTTTTTGATTTTTCTTTCAGGTCTGACCCGCCCAGCTAGCAGCAGGCCTAGCCACTGCCTGCCCGCAGGGGCTTTGCTGAGCTGCTGTGGGCTCCGCCCAGCTACCCTGAGCTCTTCCCTGTAGTCCTTTTTATATGGGCGTAGTTAGAACTGTCTGGGCAATGGTGACCCCGCCTCTGTTATGGCGGACTCTCTCTGTTGTGGCAGGTTGCCTCGGCAATGGCGGGTTGCCTCGGCAACGGCAGCCTGCCTCAGTAGCGGTGGAGAGTCTCAGTAATGGCGGAAGCCCCTCCCCCACCGAGCCGGACCATCCCGGTTCAGCTGTGCTTGGTTTGAAGGGCTCAACCCAGAGGGTTTCCAATTACTGTTTTTGTTTTCGTTGTTGTTGGGGGTGGAGGGGTGGGACCAACCGAGCCTGATCACCTGGCTCCCTGACTCAGAGTCTTTTCTTTTAAGTTGAACGACCCCGTGTTCCGGTCGCTTGTTGAAAAGGCGCCGGGATCTCCCGTGCTGCGACTCACGGAGTCGGCTCGAACTGCGGCGCCGGCTCCTGGCGGATTTTTTGCCTAGGAATCTCCTGGCCTGACTCGCTATTTCAGATGAATGGGCAACTCTGCCCTCTCAGGGCTCTGCTCACCAGCTAAGAGGGCTCCCAGACCAGTGGCTTTTGTACGGAGAACCGCAGCAACAGGGAGTGGTCACAGCAGCCGCGCGGGCGGAATCAGCCCCGCAGGGGCCAAAACAGCCGCACCGGCTGGGACTGCGACGCTGGCGACCCCTCTGCCTGGGTATCTCCTGGTCTGTGGGCAATAAGAGTTCGTCTGGAAATGCGGCGTCCACTCACCCTCTGCACTTTCACTGGGAGCTGAAGTCCTGAGCTGTTCTTAGGCGGCCATCTTCCCAGCCGGAGCAGATACTTTCAACCTGGTCCAGCTCTCAGGGAGTGGTTCCCAGACACAGCAGCATCAGCCTCATCAAAACCTGTTAGAGGTACAAATTCTCAGGCCCAACTCACCCAGACTAATGGAATAAGAAACTCTGGAGGCCTGTGCTTTAAGAAGCCCTCCAGGAGGTTTTTCATGCACTCTGAAGCATGAAAACTACTGTTGCAGAGTTAAAATGGGAGAGTCTATAAATTTGAAATGCAGTGTGTGTGTGTGTGTGTGTGTGTGTGTAGAGAGAGGATTCCTAGCTTTCAACAAATTCTTAAAAAAAAAATGACCCTGCCAACTCCCTGCCAATTTAAAAAATGCTCCCCTGTATTCTACATTATAATAAGCAGAGATCTGGGTTACAGTAAATGTCTTCTTTTGTGTTTTGCACTTTAGCTGGAGTGACCAGCCAATGTCACCTGAGAGGCTAGATTAAGAGAACTGGCTCAGGTTGGGGGCTGACCTTCTACTCTTCCATTTCAGTAATTTGAACTGATTCCATTCTCTGAAAAATTGTTTTTAGATCCTGATGATAAAAGTGGTTATGTCCAGAGTCAAGGTGTACAGGTGCCTGACTTAGGTATTAGAACAGGGCAGCCTTTAAGGAAGGAAGAAGCTTTTTTTGCTTCATATTCTATCTTGAGGAGACACAGAGACATCTGAAGGATCTAACTGAGAAATCTGGTCTTCCCCACCTGGCATATTATAGTACTTGCCTTGGGTACATGGGGATTTTCTAGGTATAATTAGTTATCATCTAGTAAGTAAGGCCATTTATTAAACACTGCACCTGGTGGGACCTTAATACACCATAATTGATGATGACAGCGGACACAGCATCTTTTTCAGTTGGTGCAGTCTCTGAGTAGGCTGTTCTTCTACTGACTCCGTAGTAGTCTGAAACTTATGGGAGTTGCTGTGCTTGGGGATATAATGCCTAATAGTGATTCCTCAGAGTTTTCAATTTGGAGAGCGATTGGATACACTCCAGTGGTTCAAGCAGCTGTTGTTACGGTGACTTATCAAGCTCAACATTAATGACAGCCCTGTAGGACTCCAGATCTTCAAAGGAGTACTTAATCAGTGTATATGGTATTAGCACTGGCTAAGTATAAGGACTGAGTTCTGCATGTGACCAAGTATAGAGATATATTACCAAGCAGAAGTGATTCTGTTTTCTTTCTTTTCCAACTCATCTAATATTATAATAGGTAACAAATACTGAACCATTTTAGTAGATGGTATTTATTGATTGTTCACTGTGTACCAAGCATTGTGCTTAGTATTATACAAACATTTTCTTATTAAATGTCACACCAGTCCCCTCATTTAGGTGCATTGTTACTCTCAGTTTACTGATAAAGATACTGAGTTTAGAGAACTTCTAATAATTTTAACTGTCACATGGTATATTGGTGAATATAGACCAACAGCTGTAACAAACAACTGCGGTATATCTGTGGTTTTAAAATTTCTACCTTGCTCACATTCAGTCCTTTGTACATTGGCAGGGATGGGGAGAATGGGGGAAATAGAGTTTTGTTCCATGCAGTTATTCAAGGTTGCTTCTTTCCCTCTTGTGGCTTCAACATCCTCTGAGTCCTCAGATCCCTTTATTGATAGGTAGCAGGTGAAAAAATAACAAACATGGAGATTTACATATGGCCAATTTTGGTGAACCAAGCCTAGAAATGGCACACATCACTTCTATTCCAGAAGTCAATCACAGAACCACAGGATACTACAATGAAGGCTGAGGAATGTAGTCCAGATGTGGTGCTCAGGAACAAGGGGAGAACAAGAAGGCTGGTGAGCACCAGCAGCTTGTTAGCAACAGGGCTGGGATCCAAACTCACATGGATCTTACTCCAAAGTCTTGTTCATTGCGGAAGCAAAACTGACATTTTACCCTGACTCCCTTATGAATAAGGGTATTGATATGGTTTGGCTCTGTGTCCCAACCCAAATCTCATCTCAAATTGCAAACCCTGTGTGTCAATGGAGGGAAGTAATTGGATTATGGGGCAGATTTCCCCAATGCTGTTCTTGTGATAGTGAATTCTCATGAGATCTGACGGTTTTATAAAAGGTAGTTTTCCCTGCATTCTCACATGCTCTCTCTCTTGCCTGCTGCCATGTACGATGTGTCTGCTTCCCCTTCTGACATGATGGTAAATTTCATGAGGCTTCTCCAGCCATGGGGAACTGTGAGTCAATTAAACCCCTTTCCTTTATAAATTACTCAGTCTCAGGAAGTTCTTTTTAGCAGTGTGAAAATGGACTAACACAGGTATAGATCATGTTTTGCAGTAGGGGGGAAAAACCACTTTGTACTCTACAATTAATAAAAAATAATAAGGCTACCCCATCTAGTTCTCTAGTTCTGATCTTACATTGGATGGCATGTTGCACATTTTCTGTATGCGTGGACTCATCTGGCTAAAGCATCCGGCTTTAGCTCTGACTTTGGCAATGCTGATGTCTGAAAAAATGGTAAAACCTTTGTGTATTTAATAATCTTATTAGAAAGCTGCTGTTTTTCTACTATGAACAGACTAATGGAAGTCTTGCTTTTTTCCCCCGTTAAACATGCACACGTTTTTCAAACCATTCCTTTTGAAGTCTGACTTCCTTGTGTTTTGTAGCAGGGAAACTTATTTTCTAAGTGCTTTTGTCTTTGAGTGTTTTTTTTGACATTACATCAGTTCTCACTTTCAAATTTCTTTATTTTCTTGATAATTTTTTCAAGTATTTAACTTCATACACGTCACTTTTCTAAAAAATTCAGCACAAAACAAATTATTTTCAAGTTGGATTCATTTCTAATGGAGTGGAGGAGCTCTCTGTTTAAAGAAAAACTCCTCTTCATATTTTCCTTGGCTGACAAGTGAATAGTTCCTACATAATTTGTGTGTCATTATGAATAGCAGAAATTTAACATTCAAATGCCTTTTTATGTCATGCAGGTGTTGAATATGTGAAGTGGCTATGTATAAAGCAATAGGGAGTGGTAGGGACTATGGGTAACTAAAAAGTACATGCCTCATTTAAAGGCATGCAAAGTCAAAATTACTAAAATTACTTTTATAGTGAGGAACTTATAGGCTGAATTGAGCAGATACACTTAAATCTAATGTAGCATCATGTTATTTTTAACCATTTTCTAAAGCCAAAATACATATTTTATAAGACATCATAATCTAAACTATTATAGAATTAACAAATTAATGTTACAAAATGTAGTTATGAGTTTGATATTCTTTTATAACTAATACAGGCTCATCTCATTTTATTGTACTCTACTTTATTGTACTTTGCAGACATTGCATTTTTTAAAAATACAAATTGAAGGTTTGTGGCAACCCTACATCAAGCAACTCTGTTGGTGCCATTTTTCCAACAGCGTGTGCTCATTTTATGTGCCTGTGTCACATTTTGGTAATTCTCACACTATGTCAGAGTTTTTCATAATTATTATCTCTTTTGTGGTGATCTGTTATCAGTGATTTTTTCTGTTACTATTGTTAATTGTTTTAGGGCATCATGAATAGTGCCCATAGAAGACAGCAAACTTAATCAATAAATGTGTTTGCTCCAACTGATCTACCAATAGGCCATTCTCCTGTCTCTCTTCCTTTCCTCAGGTCTCCCTGAGAAAACACAATATTGAAATTAGACCAATTAGTAACCCTACAATGGCCTGTAAGTGTTCAGGTGAGAGGAAATGTCACACGTCTCTCACTTTAATAAAAAGTTAGAAATGATTAAGCTTAGTGAAGAAGGTTTGTTGAAAGCTGAGACAGGCCAAAAACTAGGCTTCTTGCAGCAGTCAGCCAGGTTTTAAATGCAAAGGAAAAATTATTGAAAGAAATTAAAAGACTGACTTCTGTGAACACACAAATAATAAGAAACTGAAACAGCATTACTGCTAATGTGAAGAAAGTTTGAGTGCTCTGGATAGAAGATCAAACCAGCCACTACATTCCCTTGAGCTAAAGCCTAATCCAGAGCAAGGTCCTAGCTGTCTTCAATTATGAAGGCTGAGAGAGGCGAGGAAACTACAGAAGAAAAATCTGAAGCTAGCAGAGGTTGGTTCCTGAGGTTTAAGGAAAGAAGTCATCTCCATAACATGAAAGCACAAGATGTAGAAGCTGCTGCAGAAGATCTGGCCAATTGATGAAAGCGACTATGCTAAACAACACGTTATCACTGTAGATAACGCAGCCTTCTATTAGAAGATGCAATCTAGGACTTTCATAGTTAGAGAAGAGAAGTCAATGTCTGGCTTCAAAGGTTCAAAGGACAGGCTGACTGTCTTATTAAGGGTTAATGCAGCTAGTGGCTTTTTAATTGAAGCCAATGCTCATTGATCATTCTGAGAGTCCTGGGACCCTTAAGAATTATGCTAAATCTGCTCTTCCTGTGCTCTATACATTGAACAACAAAGCCTGAGTGACAGCACATCTATTTACAACATGGTTTACTGAATATCTTAAGCTCACTGTTGAGACCTACTGCTCAGAAAGAAAGATTCCATTCAAAATATTATTGCTTATTGACAATGTACCTAGTCACCCAAGAGCTCTGATGGAGATACATAAGGAGATTATTGCTGTTTTCATGCCTGCTAATATAGCTCCATTCTACAGCCTGTGGATCAAAGAGTCATTTCCACTTTCAAGCCTTATTATTTAAGAAATACAGGCTAGGCACTGTGGCTGATGCCTGTAATCCCAGCACTTTGGGAAGCTGAGGCAGGCAGATTATGAGGTCAGGAGCACAAGAACAGCCTGGTCAACATGGCATGGTGAAATCCTGTCTCTACTAAAAATAAAAAAATTAGCTGGGCATGGTGGTGCATGCCTGTAATCCCAGCTACCTTGGAGGCTGAGGCAAGAGAATTGCTTCAGCTGGGACCCAGGAGGCAGAGGTGCAGTGAGCCAAAATCTTGCCACTGTACTCCAGTCTGGGCTACAGAACAAGACTCTTTCTCAAGAAAAAAAAAAAAAAAAAAGAAGAAATACATCTTATAGGGCTATAGCTGCCAGAGATAATTATTCTTCCAGTGGATTTAGGCAAACTAAATTGAAAACCTTCTGGAAAGCATTCACCATTCTAGATGTTATTAAGAATATTTGTGATTTATGGAAGGAAGTCAAAATATCAACACTAATAGGAGTTTGGAAGAAGTTGATTCCAACCCTCATGGATAACTTTGAGGGATTCAAGACTTCAGTGGAGGAACTCACTGCAGATATGATGGAAATAGCAAGAGAACTAGAATTAGACCTGGAGCCTAAAGATGTGGCTGAATTGCTGCAATCTCATGACCAAACTTGAAATAATGAGGAACTGCTTTTTATGGATAAAGAAAGAAAGTGGTTTCTTTTTTCTTTTCTTTCTTTCTTTCTTTCTTTCTTTCTTTCTTTCTTTCTTTCTTTCTTTCTTTCTTTCTTTCTTTCTTTTTTTTTTTTTTGAGACAGAGTCTCACTCTGTCACCCAGGCTGGAGTGCAGTGGCACCATCTTGGCTTACTGTAATCTCTGCCTCCCGGGTTCACACAATTTTTCTGCCTCAGCCTCCTGAGTAGCTGAAACTACAAGCACGTGCCACCACACCAGGCCAATTTTTGTATTTTTAGTAGAAACAGGGTTTCACCATATTGGCAAGGCTGATCTTGAACTCCTGACCTTGTGATTCACCTACCTCAGCCTCCCAAAGTGCTCGGATTATAGGTAAGAGCCACTGCACCTGGCCAAGAAAGTGGTTTCTTGACATGGGATATACACCTGGTGAAGATGCTGTGAACTTTGTTGAAATTATAATGAAGGATTTGTAAGATTATATAAAACTAGTGGATAAGGCAACAGCAGGATTTGAGATGAATGAGTACAATTTCAAAAGAAGTTTTTACTGTGTGTAAATTGCTGTTCAACAGCATCACATACTACAGAGAAATCCCTGATGAAGGGAAAAGTCAGTTGATGTGGCAAACTTCATTGTTACGTTATTTCAAGAAATTGCCACAGCCACCTCAACATTCAGCAACTACCACCCTGATTAGTAAGCAGCCATCAATATGGAGGCAAGATCCTCCACCAGCAAAGAGTATAAATTGCTGAAGGCTCAGATAATTGTTAGCAGTATTTTAAAATTGAGGTATGTAGTTTTTTTTTTTGTTTGTTTTTAGACAGAGCCTCTGTTGCCCAGGCTGGAGAATGGTGGCACGATTTCAGCTCACTGCAACCTCTGCCTCCTGGGTACAAGCGATTCTCCTGCCTCAGCCTCCTGAGTAGCTGGGATTACAGGAGTGTGCCACCATGCCCGGCTAATTTTTGTATTTTAGTAGAGACAGGGTTTCACTATGTTGGCCAGGGTGGTCTTGAACTCCTGATCTTGTGATCTGCCCATCTCAGCCTCCCAAAGTGCTGAGATTACAGGTGTGAGCCACCATTCCCAGCGTCAGGTATGTAGTGGTTTTTTAGACATGAGGCGATTTCACACATAATAGACTACAGAATAGTGTAAACAAAACTTTTATATGCACTGAGAAACCGAAAAATTGATGTGACTTGCTTTGTTGTGATATTCATTTTATTGTGGTGGTCTAGAACCAAACCTGTAATATCTCTGAAGTATGCCTGTATGTAGCTTATGGTGATTATCTGTATTTGCTTCTTTAAAATTCTATTAATAGTATCTCCCTTTTCCAGCATTTAACTTTTTTGAAGGAAATACATAAAGCATTTAAAACCTGGGGCAGTAACAAGACCCATCACATTAATTCTTACTTTTTCTTAGGAACAAATCCATTCTTGTAATACTTCTCTGCAAGTAGAGTAGTCAGTTTCCTGTGGTGGAAGCAAAGTTGAACCATATGTAATTGCCAATGTTCAAACACTTTTTAAAACTTATAAAATCAGCGATTTCCTATAGTTCATGTAGCCAAGACACCAATATTCAAAGAAAACTTGTAAAATATGCATTATTTTCTCTGCCCAGGAGTTACTGGCTTAAAACTCATTAGCCCCCAATTTAAGAAAGATAAATGGGCTGATTTTAGCAAATAGATCTACAAATTGGGGAAAAAAGGTCATATTGAAATTCTTACCTTCCACTATGGAGTTTTGTTAGTTGCAGGAACGTCATGATCATAGTCAAGAACCAGGTCACTTAGGCTTGTGTGCATGGCATGCAGTAATTGATTTGGCAAATGTCATTTTCTCTGTTTCAAAGATTGAGGATAGCTAGTCTCACTTCACCTTGAATTGAAACAGTTTGCAATAACAATGATATTACCACAGGGTTATGAAAACTTGCCTCCTAAAGGCAAAATATTCTTTGAGACTTAGTGGTAACACTACTCTCTATTAGGTAAGATCACTACCATATCAGTGAATTCCTAATTAGTGGAGAGATGGAGATAATGCTGCCATATACCATAAACATAGTGGTGGACCACATACAGTGCAGAGAAGGGAAAATGCAGTGAAAAAAATCCAAGGGCTGGCAAGCTCTGTTAATTCTTTGAGGTTCAGTGGATAGGAAAAACACAAATATTGCCAGTTGGAATAAATTGATGGCTTTAACATTACTTACCATAAAACAAGTGTGATTCTGGTCCTGGAGAGCATAGAAACCCCACTTGGGACACTCCTGGCTGCTGTCACTGAGCTTTGTTGAAACTAAATAAATTTGCACAGGTAGTGAAACACAATGTGCTGCTCTAGAAAAATTAGAGTAGGATACACATATGCATACACAGTGACTTTGGAATTCTAAGGGGTTAACAATCAGGTCTACTTGAGCTTGTGGGAAAACCAGTAGGAAGACCAAGTCAGTAACTCTAGGGTTCTGAATTGAATGTATCCTGGAAGCTCAGATTTTGAGAAACAGCTGTTAGCATGGTACTGGCCATGGGTATCCATGGGAAGGAATACTAAAGGTATGCTGTAATCTTTTAGTTGTATATTTCTAGTGTGAAGGCAATATTGCCTGTTAGGCAATACAGGACTTGCCTTCACACAAAGTTGACCAGGCCCCAAAGGCTTCCATGGCCAAGAAGAAATGGTACACACAAGAACTGGCTAAATCAGTCACTACAGAAGTTTCTGTCCTTCAGAAAAGTGCCAGATTGTATGTAAACAGAAGTGCACTGAAGCCTTCCAAACCTCATACCCCTCAAAATAACCTTGGTTGTAGAAGAGGAAGAGTAGGCATAGTTTACTTATGGGGAAGCCAGGTGTCTTCATAGTGAATGCTATTGGAAGGCAGTGGACACTTACAGTAATTTGATGCCCCCTCACAGATGGGAAGACAAAGAAATCAGCTCGGTGGACAGAGATAAGTATTATACATTGGTTCTGTGGAGAAGCTAGTTAAGAGGAAAATCAAACATCATGATGTTTAGGTATTTGGGCTGTCACAGCGGGTTTGATAGAATGGCTGGAGGCTGTAAAACAGGGTTGAAATAGGAGAAACTCCTCTTGGAGCAAGAGCTATGGCAAAGCCATAAATAGCTAAGTAGCATGTTGAACTTATAATGCATCAAGTTACTGCACTCTAAACAAAGGCCAACCCTTTTGTTCACAGATGCTCATGTGTTCTTTCTTGCCTAACAGGTTATAAGCAATCAGGATAAAAAGGATGTGTCATGATGTTGCTTTGGGTTCAGGATCACATGGTTCTAATACTGAAAAATAAATAGTGCATAATTAGAAGGTGTCCTACAGGCCAACAGTCATGACCCAATGTAAAGCATCAGTATGGCCATCTGTTGATTTGTAGGGTAGGTAAATAATGCCAGTTCTATATGGTTAGCAGTAGGGTCTAACTACAGTAGGCATCTTGACAGATGAAAAGCTCCAGCTCATATGCAGCTGTAGAAGCTGTGAAGTCCATTATCAACTATTCTCTATTCTCTTTGCATTCCCTTTGTCCAAAAGCAATCTGTGCATTTCTCTGCCCAACGCTGTGCCTCAGAGAGACTGACCTCTTTGAACTGTGCTACCCAGCCTCCCTTGCTCTGTGACTTCTACCAAAGAGAGCCCCCGTAGAAAGTTGGAGGGTGGGAGAAGAAAGTGGTTTGACCTGCTTCACTTGCTTATTTGAAATCTATGGAGAGTGTACTTGTAGGCTAGACCTTATATTTAGTGAAATAGTTTATTTGTTAAGAGACGTGAAGGCAGTATTGCACTGAATGCTTTTTCCTAATGGCATCCATGACACACTGTGATATTAGCACAGTAACACTCTTAAGTGAAATGCATTTAGAAACCCTGTGGCTTTTCCTATCTACAACGGCACATATATACTCTCTCTCAGGGTTTTAGTATTTGCCTGGGTATAGTTAACAAATGTTAAGACTGGTGGTGCATGGCTTACAGCTGAGACAATCTTAACATTTATTCATTAATACAACAAAGATTTATGAAGGTCTTTCTATGGGCAAGACAGTGCACTAGGCATGGTGGGAAAAACAGAGATGAATAAGACAAGTGCTGCCCTTGCAGAAACAATAATCCATTAATATAAAAGTGGGGGATTAGGAATGGGAAGAGGAAATAGTCCACAGACATTATGATACGGTGCTCATATATGTCCTGTGATTAGAATAAAATGATAAAATTCAGAAAGAAAGTATAAAGGATAATGGGATTTAAAAGGGGAGTGACATAACCACATAAGAGGAAGCAGGAAGAAGATAATTAGGAAGTTGTAGTTTATCTAGGCTTTAGAAGGGATTGGTGTGGGGAAGAGAATGTTCAAGATACTGTGAAATATGCAGAGGGGCAGTTAGTAAAACAGAGTACATTTAGGAAGGCCAAAGGGAGGCAGTGTGTCTGCTTTGAGCAAAAGAGAACTTTAATTGGGTCTTGAAATTCAAATCCAATCCAGAAATGTGCACAAACACACAGTTACCTCAACCATGATAAAATGCCTAGACAATGGCTGGGAGAAAATGGGCCAAGATGTTAGCAGTTATTTTTTATGTGGATGGATTTTGAGTGTATTATATAATATATATGTTTCTGATCTCATTTGAACTTCAGCTTGATACAATTATTAAATAGAATGGTATTAATAGGGGACATTTAGAGAGGAGTTTAAATTCAATTTTCATAAATTGTGTAACTTTTTTTTTATTGTTAAAATGAGAGATGTATCATTGTTGACATTGTGTTCTGAAGAGAGACGAGTTGCCTGTATTAGTCTGCTTGGACTTCCATAACAAAATACCAAAGGCTGAAATTTATTTTCTTGTAGATCTAAAGGTTGGAAGCCTGAGATCAGGATGCCAGCATGGTTGGGTTCTAGTGAGGGCTTTTTTCCTGGCTTGCAGACAGCCACCTTCTTGCTGTGTTCTTACATGGAAAGAGAAAATGAAAAATATCTCTCTGCTGTGTCTTCTTAAAAAGGCGCTAATCCTCTTATGACAGTCCCATATTCATAACCTCATCTAAACCTAATTACTTCTCAAGGGCACCATCTCCAAATACCATCACATTGGGGACTAAGACTTCAACATATAACTTTTGGGAGAACAAAATTCAGTCCATAGCATTATCTAAGGTGGCATTGTACTAATCCCATATTGAGTTTCCTATTGAACTGCTCATAGGAGTTTCTAAAACATTGTATTCTAATGGCTTTTGGATGGCATTTTGGATACCTCTTGTGAACCTCCTCCCTCCTCTTAGCTCGCTTTGTCTTTAGCCATTGCTGTGGTAACCAGTTTTTGGCACATGTAACCTAATAGCACATGGCCCTGGCTGCCTGGAGCTTGCCACTTGGCACTTGGATGCATTGCTCAAATGTGTACAACTAGGAACTATGAGGGAATAATCCCTGGGGAAGACTTTAACAAGGCGGGGATGGGAGCCGGTGAGTAAATGCTCCTCTCTTCCATTTCTCAGGAAGACAATTCTGAAGTGTGTTCTACATAGGTCCTCAGTGGATCCCAGTGGGATTAAGACTCAGTTGCCTGCTATGGTAACCAGCTTGATAATACACCCTTGTATTGGCTCTTTTCCATTCCGTAGTTTACTCTTCTACATCTCCCTTTTCTGCTGCCTGGGAGCATGTCCTCAAATGAACTACTTGTCTCAGAGTGCTTTCTGGGGACTTAATTGGTCTGGGGTATGGCCTGAGCACTGAAAATTTGCAATGTTTCCTAGGCGATTCTATGTGCAGACAAGTTTGGGAGCTGATCCAGATCAGGGATTGGCAAACTTTGCCTTGCGTGCCAAATCTGGCCCATTACCTGCCTGTTTTTGTATAGTCAGCAAACAAAGAATAGGTTTTACAATTTAAAATGGTTAAAAACTTTTCTAAAGACAAATACTATTTGGTGATAGTTCTCCATAATCAGTGGCCTTACAAGATTGTAGTTCCTAGGGAAAAGGGACGCTATGTTGGCTGAATGATATGGTTGCCACATTTGATAGTGTATGAGAACATTGGGTCAGACATTTAGTGTTTATTAGAGATTAGTTAAAAACAAGCCACCCACACATGCCTGCTCCGCATACATGTATTTCCTTAGCAAAAGCAAAGCCATAAATGAATATGATAAGAAAAATAGCTTTTGCAGAGCTTTTGCAAAGCAAAAGAAGAGAAAGGAATTTTCCAGCATGTTTCTTTTCAGGTAGTCTTATATGTGCATGTATAGTTTTAGTTTCAGCACAGAGTGCATAGTTCTTCATGACAAAAGCTTTAGCATGAATTGCTCTAGCTTTTCCCAGTGGTTAGTGGAGGTGGGGCGAGGAGTAGATGGATAGTCTTTAGAAAGCTAAATCTATGGTAGTTTATACTGATTGTGTGAATGAATTACAAGAACAGGCACACAATGTGTTTGGCCTTGAGCTGTATAGGGAATGAAGTCACCAAGCTGGATGACAATGGCTAACAACAGTGTTATCATAATGAAATAAACTCAAGTCTACTCAATCAGAACTGTGAAGTGAATTACATTATTGTTTAAAAGCCAATGGAAACCACTGCACACTAGTAGACTGGTTCAGAGCTGCCTCTTCACGCCATGGCACCTTTCTTCTCTATATTACTGCTCATGAGAAATCTGGAAATAAAGATGTAATCCAGCTACAATCAATGATAATTATCTTTTGTTATTAATGCATACCTCTAGGTCTAATTGGATGTAATATGTGCTTCTTATAACATTCAGATGCAAACACTGAAATGCAAAGGGGCTTAAGGATTTGGTCACAGAAGCAATGTCAAAGGAAAGAGCCAACATAGAAGTCTTCCCATTATACAACTAAGTACACAGCACTCCTTTTCTTGGATATTTTATTATTTTAACTTAAAGTTTTCAGAGTCCTTACAACTGAATATAGCACATTGAATTCGAATTGAGTGATTGGGGGCAATAAAATGAACACATGACAGGACATTTGTCTATGAGTAAATGACTAGCAATGGTTGATATAATAAAATTGGTAGTTTCAAGTATGGTGTTGAAAAACTTGATTGAATGTGGTCTCTAAATTTCATCTACAAATTACTACCTCAGAAAAGCCATGTTATCTGACTTTCATACCACAGCCTGCTTGAGAATGCTGCCTTAATTTTAGAGAAGGGTTTTTGGCTAAATATATAAGCAAGCTTTAAAGTTTAATTTTCTTTTTCTTTTCTAAAAAGGATGAATGTGTAAAAGTGGTTTAAAAAATAAAAGATACTCCATTGGGATATGAAATGGTTGTCCCAGTTCACTTGTAACATTCTGAAAGATAGGGAGAAGGGGCTGCAATAAGGAAATAGTCCTGTCCTTGTTAAGAGACTCCAGGACTCCAAGGATTAGCTCTGAAAAGTGAATCTCTTTGGCAGGTTGTAGTGAGGGAGAGAGGGGGGATAGCTAACTCAGTGGCCTGATATATTCACCTGAATTTCACCTTCTTCTTGGGTTCTTTGGCTTGGCTTCCTGTTCTTTTGATCACATTAATGCTAGGTATGTATGATGCTTCCTTCTTAAACTTTTTGGCCCAAGCAGCAATTGGTTGGAATTTACTAATAAACTGTTTTACTAGAGAATGCAGGGACAGACTACAAGATCCAAGGAATGTTAGGTGTCTGGCTTACAGAGCTCTTCTGTGGCCACAGCCAACCTTGTTTCATAGGCTTTCAGATCCCATCCTATCCCATTGGGCCCAGGGACCTAACCTCTTATTCCTTAATCCCTTGGCCCCTTGTTCTTCTACCTCTGTACCACATTCCTTCCTTTGCTGAAGCTGAGTCCCAGATACTATCATGGGTGGTTTGGTACTTAACTCAGATCCTCCCTTCAGAGTTGAGGCCCTCATTCCCCAGCTAGTGGGGCTATTGCTTGCTGATACTTCTCATCTTACGTCCTCTCCAGTCCGTTGCTGTTGGCTGAAGGCACTGCCACACCCAAGGTTATGTCCTTTCCCAAGGGGTAGCTTTCGCCCATTGTTTAAAGTAGATGTAGAGATACAAAGCTTCTCTTTCCTTGACTCTGGGTAATTCCAAAGGGCTGTTGCAGCTCCAGTGTGCCCCCACAGGATTGGCGGAGGCCTCTGTTGTGACTACATCATGGCTCAACTTCTCTCTCTGCCCAATCTGGCGTTCTTCACCTCCCCTGACTAGTGGTATTCCTGAGGGCACTGTCTAATGAAAGCACTGCACCAATTTCTGTCTCGAAGCCTGTTTCTAGGGAAACCTGACCTAAGACATAGACACACATGTATTTTCTTTAAATTGTGGCTAGTACTAACCCTTCAGCTAGGAACCAGTTCAAAATTTCCTTATTTGATAGATTGCACAACTGAGATTTAGAGAGATTGCTAAGGTCACGGAACTATTAAACAGCAGCACCAGGTGTCTCGAACAAAATCCCATGTTCTTATCTACTCTGACATATTGCTTACATACTTTTATCAAAAACTTGTGGTTTTTTTAAGCGTACAGAAAATAATTAGGTAGACACACATACCAGCCAGATTTGACAGATGTTATTTTGCCATCCTTGTCTCAAATTTTTTTTAAGGAACAAAATATTGCAGGTATAGCAAAAGCCTTCTCCCTAATCCTTTCCCTTCCATTCTTTCTGGATTTGTTAAAAAAAGGACCTATGAGTCAAATAATAAATATGTATGTATGAATAAATTAAAGCGATATTCTTACTGATTAAGACTTTTTGCTGAGTTGGCTTACTTGCTAGAAGCAAAAAATGTAGGCATATTTTAAATAAATGTATCTCTCTTAATAAATTTTGTATGTTCAGCATAACTCAAGAATGTTTTACCAGACACCTCTCCTTATTCTCGAGTTTCACAACTACATTTAATTTGAGGGAAGAAGTCAGTTCCCATATGTTTCTAATTAATAGATACTTTACTACTCATCAGAATGTTGTTTTGTATAGGCAATTGACATCTGAATAAGCTTTTTCAGCTTTTATCCTTAGGTTGAAGAGGCAGAACTTGTCAGCAAGAAATAAAATTGAACTAAATACTTTATTTGGATGGATGGTAAACATAAATATTACAAAGATCCAGCTCATTCTGAACTTAGCAAAACATGGTCTTGTACTGCTTGCTCACACATGTATTCTTGCTTTTCTCCTCATTTGTTTTCTTCCTCACCATTTTTTTCTTCCTCTATTAAGAATTTGAATGTGGGGTGCAGCTTAGGGTGTTAGTGGCTTTAGCTAAGGTAGCCAGATGTTGCCTTTGACTGCAATAATATGATTAGCACCAAAGACATCAAGAACTCCAGGATGAAATTGCATTTATGGGGAGAAAGGCAGATAAGGTTTGATAGTATCAAGCACAAAATAAATTAGCATTTGTGTCCACATCTCATATGACCATGTCAGAAACTGACAGAGAGTCAAGTGGCTATACAAACTAGACTGTGTTGGGATGGGATTGGCAGTGTCCTGGAATAACATCTGTCCACCACCCCTGAAGTATTGATGCTGTCCATCTTACCAAGGACCCTGACTATTGAGCCAAAGACAGCAATAGAATTCTGGAGAGTCCTGTGGAGGTGGCTGCCACAAATTAGGGAGTAGAAGAAATGCTTTCGTGATGTAGAATTTCAAATCATTACCTGCTGACACAGCCCAAGCATCAGTAACACTACTCAAACTAGTCATTAAAGATTTGAATTTGGCGTCGCATAGTGGTTCACGCCTGTAATACCAGCACTTTGGGAGGCTGAGGTGGGCAGACCACGAGGTCAAGATATAAAGACCATCCTGGCCAACATGGCGAAATCCCATCTCTACTGAAAATACAAAAATAATCTTGGCATGGTGGTGCACCTGTAGTCCCAGCTACTGAGGAGGCTGAGGCAGGAGAATCGCTTGAATCCAGGAGGTGGAGGTTGCAGTAAGCCGAGATGGTGCCATTGCACTCCACCCTCGTGATAGAACAAGACTCTGTCTCAAAAAAAAAAAAAAAGATTTGAATTTTAATATGTGATTTAACAGCAGCCAGGACATGTGACTCAAGAGACAATATTTGCATGAGGTGTTGGTGTGGCTGGGGTTTGGTGGTGATGGTTGTGCTGGGAACTAGTAGCCCTAGATTCAATCCTTTATTTAACAAATACTTGTGACATTTACTGTGGGCCAGACAATTACTGGTCCCTGATCACATGGAGCTTAAAGTGATGAAGCAATTACAAGAGAGCAAGGTGAGGACAGGCTTCCATGGGAACCCATGGGAACAGGTACTTAATCTAACCCTGGGGATTAAGGGAAGTTTTCCCATAGGAGACACTTTGTAGGTGGAGTCTCAAAGGATGAGGAGTGATCTAGAAGAAGGCGATACAAATAAAGGTGAGAAAGGGTATTCTAAGGACATAGCAAAGCAAGAGTGAAGGTCTGGAGGTGAGAGAGAACATGGCCTATTTGGACGATTTCAAGCAGAGCAGTTTCCTTTTGTACTCAGATAGTTGAGACTTATTTTTAAAAATATAAATAAAATAGGAGAGAGGGGATAAGATAAACACCAGATTATCTTTTTTTTTAATTTTAAGTTCCAGGGTACATGTGCAGGATGTACAGGTTTGTTACATAGGTAAATATGTGCCATGGTGCTTTGCTGCACATAGCAACCCATCACCTAGGTATTAAGCCCAGCATGCATTAGCTATTTTACCTGATGCTCTCCCGCATAACCCTCCCCCAGCACACCCCAGTGTGTGTTGTTCCCCTCCCTGTGTCCATGTGTTCTCATTGTTCAGCTTCCACTATGAGTGAGAACATAAAGTGTTTGGTTTTCAGTTCCTGCATTAGTTTGCTGAGGATAATGGCTTCCAGCTCCATCTGTGTCCCTGAAAAGGACATGATCTCATGCCTTGTAATGGCTGCTTAGTATTCCACTGTATATATGTACCACATTTTCTTTATCCAGTCTATCATTGATGGACATTTAGGTTGATTCCATGTCTTTGCTAGTGTGAATAGTGCTACAATAAACACACACGTGCATGTATCTTTATAATAGAAATGATTCACATTCCTTTGGGTATATTCCCAGTCATGGGATTGCTGGGTCAAATGGCATTTATGCCTCCAGATCTTGGAGGAATCACCACGTTGTCTTCCACAATGGTTGAACTAATAATTTACACTCCTACCAACCAGCAACCATATAAAGAAATTCCTGTCTCTCTGCAGCCTCACCAGCATCTGTTGTTTCTTGACTTTTTTTTTTTATTGTACTATAGGTTCTGGGGTCCATGTGCAGACCATGCAGGATTGTTGCATAGGTATATACATGGCAAGGTGGTGTGCTGCCTCCATCCCCCCGTCACCTATACCTGGCATTTCTCCCCACATTATCCCTTCCCATCCTCCCCCACACTGTCCCTCCCCTAGCCCCCCTCAATGGACCCCAGTGTATGATGCCTCCCTCTCTGTGTCCACGTGTTCTAATTGTTCAACACCTGCCTATGAGTGAGAACATGCAGTGTTTGATTTTCTGTTCTTATGTCTCTTTACTGAGAATCATGGTTTCCAGGTTCATCTGTGTCCCTACAAAGGACACGAACTCATCGTTTTTTGTGGCTATATAGTATTCCACGGTGTATATGTGTCACATTTTCCTTGTCCAGTCTGTCATTGATGGACATTTGGGTTGGTTCCAGGTCTTTGCCGCTATGAACATACATGTGCATGTGTCTTTATAATAGAACGATGATTTATAATCCTTTGGGTATATACCCAGTAACGGCACTGCTGGGTCAAATGGAATTTCTATTTCTAGATCCTTGAGGAATCGCCACACTGTCTTCCACAATTGTTGAACTGATTTATACTCCCACCAACAGTGTAAAAGTGTTCCTATTTCTCCACATCCTCTCCAGCATCTGTTGTCTCCAGATTTTTTAATCATCGCCATTCTAATTGGCGTAAGATGGTATCTCAATGTGGTTTTGATTTGCATTTCTCTAATGACCAGTGATGATGAGCATTTTTTCATATGTTTGTTGGCCTCATATATGTCTTCTTTTGAAAAGTGTCTGTTCATGTCCTTTGTCCACTTTTGAATGGGTTTGCTTGTTTTTTTTTCTTGTAAATCTGTTTTAGTTCTTTGTAGATTCTGGATATTACCCCTTTGTCAGATGGGTAATTGCAAAATTTTTTTCCCATTCTGTTGGTTGCCGGTTCACTCTAGTGATTGTTCCTTTTGCTGTGTAGAATCTCTGGAGTTTAATTAGATCCCATTTGTCTATTTTGGCTTTTGTTGCCAATGCTTTTGGTGTTTTAGTCATGAAGTCCTTGCCTATGCCTATGTCCTGAATGGTTTTGCCTAGGTTTTCTTCTAGGGTTTTTATGGTGTTAGGTCTTATGTTGAAGTCTTTAATCTATCTGGAGTTAATTTTAGTGTAAGGTGTCAGAAAGGGGTCTAGTTTCTGCTTTCTGCACATTCCTAGCCAGTTTTCCCAAGACCATTTATTAAACAGGGGATCCTTCCTCCATTGCTTGTTTTTGTCAAATTTATCAAAGATCAGATGGTTGCAGATGTGCGGTGTTGCTTCTGAGGTCTCTGTTCTGTTCCATTGGTCTGTATCTCTGTTTTGGTACCAGTACCATGCTGTTTTGATTACTGTAGCCTTGTAGTATAGTTTGAAGTCTGGCAGTGTGATGCCTCCAGCTCTGTTCTTTTTGCTTAGGATTGTCTTGGCTATGCAGGCTCTGTTTTGGTTCCATATGAAGTTTAAAGCGTTTTTTTTCCAGTTCTGTGAAGAAGGTCATTGGTAGTTTGATAGGGATAGTGTTGAATCTATAAATTACTTTGGGCAGTATGGCCATTTTCACTATATTGATTCTTCCTAACCATGAGCATGGAATGTTTTTCCATCTGTTTGTGTCCTCTCTTATTTCCTTGAGCAGTGCTTTGTAGTTCTCCTTGAAGAAGTCCTTTACTTCCTTTGCTAGTTGTATTCCTAGGTATTTTATTCTCCTTGGGGCAGTTGTTTGGTCTCCCCTCTCTTGACTTTTAAATAATCACCATTATGACTGGTATGAGATACTCCAGGAGTTTTGAGCAGAAAATTTAATTTAGATTTATCCATAATTTATAAAGCCACAAACAAAATTCCTTGCTACAATTATGCATACAGTAGGAAAGCCCCCCTCCCAATAATAACAAGTATACCCCACAGCATGCCTCCTGGCTATTCCAGGCTGAGTATCCCTTATTTGAAATGCTTGGGATCAGAAGTGTTTCAGATTTTGATTTTTTTTCCCAGATATCCAAATGTTGGCATTACTCTTACCAGTTGAGCATCCCAAAATCTAAAATTTGAAATGCTGCAGTGAGTTCAACCTGTATTTTCCTGGTAGAACACTTCCTGTTTCTTAATACCTATCTTCACAGAACACATGTATTTCTCAAGTCACTATTTTTTCAGCCTGTATGCTCTATGAACACACATACAAACATACATTTCTATCTATGAGAACATACATTTCTATCTATGAGATAGAAAACTTACTATCTCACCCCCAAATCCTAGACAGCATTACTTAAAAAAAGGACATGCAGGAAAAATCTTGATATGCATTCCAAATTCATCTGGCATGGTGGTGAGCCTCAGGTGCACATTGGATTTATTTATTTTTGAGACAGAGACTTGTTCTGTTGCCCAGGCTGGAGTACAGTGGTACCAACACAGCTCACTGCAACCTTGAACTCCTGGGCTCAAGCAATCCTTCCATCTCAGCCTCCTGAATAGCTAGGACTACAGGCACATGTACCACCACACCTAGCAATTTTTTTTTTTTTTTGGTCTTTTTTATAGACACAGGGTCTCACTATGTTGCGATCTCACTATGTTGCTCAGGCTGATCTTGAACTCCTAGCCTCAAGTAATCATCATTCTTCGGCCTCCCAAGGTGCTGAGATTATAGGCATGAGCCACACTGCGCCTGACTTGGAATCATTTAATAGTGATGTCTGGGATCCCATGCAGAAATTCAGAACCAATTGGTTTGGGGTTTGGCCTGGGTATAGGGAGTGTTAAGAGTTGACCAGGTGATCCTAATGTGCAGCCAATGTTGAGTACCAGAATATTGGTAGAATGTCAGATACATATAGAGAAGTTTGGTTATATGCACCAGAATGTCAAGAAAAGAGACGTGCTTGCTTCATGTTATCTATGCTGAGAGGGATGTCAGTGTTAATGCAAACAAAGAAGCTCTGTTTTAACAAATATATGAATGGATGATCGTAAAGCAAGGATCTGAACATTGTGCATCCTGTCATCTCTCTCTCAGTGTGTATGCATTTTACTGTGTTTCAAGTATGTTTTAAGAAATTAGTTGGGCTGGGCACAGTGGCTCATGCCTGTAATCCCAGCACTTTGGGAGGCCGAGGTAGGTGGATCACCGGAGGTCAGGAGTTCGAGACCAGCCTGACCAACATGGAGAAACCCCATCTCTACTAAAAATACAAAATTAGCTGGGTGTGGTGGTGCATGCCTGTAATCCCAGCTACTCAGGAGGCTGAGGCAGGAGAATCACTTGAACCCGGGAGGCAGAGGTTGCAATGAACTGAGATCATGCCATTGCACCCCAGCCTGGGCGACAAGAGTGAAATTTCATCCCTCCTCCCACCATAAAAGAAAAAAAAAAACAAATTGGTTGGAGGGTTTCGGTTGTTATATATTTCTCATTGGAAATAGTAAGAAAGCCCTAGATGGATAATAGGAAACTCAGGAATGGATTGCTGATGCTAAGCAGTAGATGCCTATATTCATTTAAGGTCAGAAATATTCCATTTGATTTTTTGGCCTGTTCTATCATGTCAGTGGAGGTAGTTGAGGTGCATAGGGTACACTTGAACTGCAGAAAAGTGGAGGTGGGACTTGAGGAGGGTGTAGGTGCTCAGTGGAGAGCAAGGTTACATACTATGCTCAGCCTATGCTGTGAACATGTCAAGTATTGGTTGCAGCAGGACTTAACCCAGTTGTAAAATGAAGAAAGTGACCTAGAGCAGGTCTGGTTTTCAAAGTTTAAAGGACTCCTTAGGTCCATCTTGTGTGAGGTGTTGGGATGAGTATGGTTCTGTCTGCTCTCTCCCTCCCTCTTATTTGTAAGGTGATCTTAAGACACATCTTGAGGAAATGAAGTGATATGGGGAAGGGAGGTAGCCAATAAAAAGTACACTAACCAGCAAGTTACTGCTATGGGAAATGTGGGATGAATTGAATTGTTCTGGGAAGCCTTTGAGAGACTCTGTGAACCATACGTCAGAATTGTCCTATTGAGAGGTGAGGAAGCTAGGGTATTTGCCCTCCATCCCCCACCCCACAATGACTGAGGGTGGCTTCTGGAGCATGGGTCACCTAGCACTCTCAGCCTGCCCCAGGCATGAACCAAGCATGCTGCTGAGGCTGGAATATGCTGTCTGTCAGAGAGTTGCAGGAAGCCACTGCATGTCAGAGAACAGGACTCTCCAGAATCCTATTGCTGTCTTTGGCTCAATAGTCAGGGTCTTTGGTCAGATGGATAGCATCAGTACTTCCGGGGTGGTGGACAGATGTTATTCCAGGACATCATTCCTGCTGATCCTATCCCATCACAGTCTAGTTTATATGGCCTCTTGCCTCTCTGTCAGTTTCTGTTTGAGGGACTTCCAGGGAGCCTGAAGGGATTTGGGTGGGTATCATCAACATTTGCTCTGTCCTGCTTCTTACTTCACCAAAGAGGTGTTCTTTACTTAATTTATAATTTGATCTCCTATGTACATTTCTTTTTAAGCAAGTGTCCCAGGGCTTTAAAAATTTTTGAAAAACCGCTCCCTCCCAAGGAGTTTTGAATCTGGCAAACTCTGACAGGTTAAATTTTTTTTCTTAGGCCACCATTAGATGGAAACATAATTATTTTTTCTAAAAGAAATTACTGTAGTTGGCTTGATTTTAGTACGTTTGAAAATGGTAACAATAATCATGGTTAATTTCCAAGTGTTAAGTGCTTAGTATAATGCCCAGATTTTTTTTCTGTCCCAGATTTTAAGTCAATAAATATAGTTACTGAGACTTATAGTTCAGGTTTGAGTTCTCTATTATACTATAGATGATCATGACATAACTGATTATGGTCAAATTATTGAAACAATGAATTATAAAACTACATGGAAATGATTAACTGAGATGCACTATTCGGTTTTGTTTGAGTTCATGAAGCATGAGGATAGACAGCTAGAAATCTGTTCCAGAAAAGTTGCAAATAGTTTGTGCTTGTAGATAAAGCTGAGAAGATTCATGTTATTTACATTGCTGAAGTGTTTTTCCAATTCCTTTTATCCTCTGCCATTTTTTTCTTACCTCATTAAAAATTTAGCAAAGGTTTTTACAATTGACAGTAAATAATGGGCTTCAGTCAGATCATGATCTTCACTGAGAAGAGAAAGAGAAAGAAATTCAGTGAAATTTTAATAGCTATATTTCTCACCTTTTCCATCTAATGCTTTCTAATTGACTTTCCAGCATCTTGTTGGGAGCTGACTTCTAGAATCTGAAACAGAATAGCAAAGGTGGATAATGTTTGAAATGACTAGCTTTGGTCAGAAAAGCTAGCACAAGCTGGGGGCAGTGGCTTATGCTTTTAATCCCAGCACTTTGGGAGGCTGAGGCAGGCAGATTGCCTGACGTCTGGAGTTCAAGACCAGCCTGGCCAGCATGGTGAAACCCTGTCTCTACTAAAAACACAAAAATTAGCCAGGCATGGTGGCAGACGCCTGTAATCCCAGCTACTTGGGAGGCTGAGGCACGAGAATCGCTTGAATCCAGGAGGCAGAGGTTGCAGTGAGCCGAGATTATGCCATTTTAGTCCAGCCTGGGCAACAGAGCAAGACTCTGTCTCAAAAACAAAAAAGACCTAGCACCAAGTGTACTACCAATTTCGCATGAATAGTTACCATCACATGTCTCAAAACCAGAACATATTCCTCAAGAGGGCCTGCAAATGTGCAGTGTATTCATTTCAAGTCCAAATTGCCAAATCGCCTTCTCTGCTGCCATTGTTCTCCAACATAAAGACCAAAAATAATAAAAAAGGCAAATAAGAAGATTGAATTTCTTTTTCTGATACAAGGGAAAAATATTTCATTACTATTGGCCAAAATTTTATAACTGTTTTTTAAAAATATGATGCATAAAGATATTGAATGAAATACTTACAGACAGAGATGCCCTGAAAAAAATAAATTAGAATTGTTTGGGTAATTTTCTTTTTGCCAGTAGTTTGTATGAATCATTAACCAGATGCTTGCAAAGCTTTCAGTTTTTTTTTTAAAAAAAGATGATTAGATGAACAGATTCACTGCCTCTTAATCTGGGTTGTCTTTAAGGAGAAAATAAAGATAATGTTGGTCCTGTATCTAGAACTACATGATTGGTGTATTTATTAATATTTAGGAGATTAATGAAGTTTTATTTAAAGTATCATTATCATGATTTGCTTTGAAATCTGTGGCTTCCTTTTATAGATTAGTAAGTGAAGGTGATTCTTATTGAGATCCTGCTGGCCTTTCCTTGCAGGTTAGCCTTGGTGTCCATGTATTTATTTAGCGATGAAATTGTCATGGTCCCGGAATGCCAACACAAGAACAAATTGAGGGACAATACTTCTCTGGCTTCCCTTGGTTAGGATTTCTCTCATGGGTCCTTTATACAACCACTTTCTGTTGGGGCAATTTAAATGTGAAAAGCAGTCTTAAAAATAATTTCTGAAAGAAAACAAGGATAAAAGAATAACGTGATAAAACCAAATATTCAAGATGTCTGCAAATCTACTACTTATGTAGCAGTAAACATGGTTTGTTTTGAGTTGTGATTGCTTCAAATGGCCAGCTGGGGTCTTGTGCGAGTGCATTTGCAGGACTGGAGTTTCAGGTGAGAGGTCCTGGGGGATGAAGTGACACTAAATGTTACTAGTCTGAGAGCCATCAGCAGAGCGGTTTAGGGGACTGGACTTGGATTAGCTTGAGACAGTCCTCCTGAGTTCTCTGCCATGTGGTTACTGCAGAGTTACAGAGTTAACCTTTTGATCAGGTTTCATCAGAAGAACTTGCCTTCCACTGCCATGTTTTTTTTTCTGCACTCAGTAGAGCTGGTCAGTATTTGCCAGGCCTTTGATGTCTGTATGGCTATGCTAGAAGGGAACGGAGCACTGGATACAACTAGGCTGTTCTCATAATCACAAGGGCCTGTATCTGTTCCTCCTGGATGGAAAATAGCTGTGGGATGAATGCAGTGGCTGAAAACTAGGATGGCTGCTGACAGATAGCATTGCTGAATAAAACATAAGATGCCCAGTTAAGGCCGGGTGCGGTGATAAGGATGAACCTGGAAACCATCATTCTCAGCAAACTGCCACAAGAGCGGAAAATCAAACAATCAATACTTCCTTAGCATAGGTATGTCTCATCACCACTAGAGTAAGGGAAAGCTAAAGAGAAATTTCAGAATATCCTTAGAGCTATCCCTAGAACAGCCACCTAAACATACAATAGCTGAGCCGTTTCCTTCCACAGGTTAGGTATTTTCTGATTCTCAGTTGGCCCTTAAAAGGGCTTAAAAGCTCTGCAAGGAATAATACAACTTTGGGCTCCACTATTAGACAAATGTAAGCCCCTAAAGTATTTCTTTTCAAATATAGCAGGATTTGCCAAGAATCCAAAAGAAAAAAAAGTTTCTGTATAAAGTTTTTCTAAATAGTATCATCCTAAAACTCTGAAATGAAATCTTCCCTGTGGCCTATGGGAGGAGAAGTCAGATGAAAACCATTGAGAGTTGAGTTATTGTTAATAATCAACCAAAGAGTGCTTGCTTTAAGATAGTGCCCCAAAGATTTATTTGAAATAGAATTTCAAATATAATATTGAGTGATAATCACATATAATCTTAAGGAAATGAAAATATACCTTCAATATTGATTTGGGAAAAACTTAATTTCCTACTAAATTCTTCAGTCTCTCGATTGCTAAAAATCTTATACTTGATAAAATCGGAAGTAAATGTAAAGTTTTTTTAAACTTTTCATTATAAAATACTTTTACATTTATAGAAGGGTTGCAAAGGGAGTACAGTGGGCTCCCATATATCATTCACTCAGCCTGTGAAATTGCTTTTACCCTTCAGTTATTACGGTTTCTAGAATTATCCTGGGTGCCAATCATAGTGAATTAGGCACGCCCATGCCAAAGAGCCTTTTTTTAGAATGAAACTTTTAAGAATGCCAACAGACATTTCCAACAAGCAGTGAGATTTAAACCTTTACATTTTTTTTTCTTTATAACAAACCAAGTTAAGAGCTGGGAAAAAAAAAAGCAACTGTGTTTACTGTTGAACCAGACAAAAACCCAAGTAGTGCCCTTTGCCAATGATGAACAAGGAAAAACATTCATTCAGTGTGTCGACAATCTAGAATGAACCATTAAGCACTGAAAATCTGATTCTCTGCTTAATACACTTAAATGAGTTTAATGAGGAGTAACTTTTTTAAACAAAGCAGATTGGTAATTATCAACTGATAGCTTTTCAAAACAACTGATAAATTTGTTGAGCTGCCTTTTAATTTTTAACCCATTCTGTGGGTAACCATAAAGTTTTGATCATAATCACCAACAATATTTCTCTATCTTCAGTCCCTGCCCCCTGCAAATGGGAATCTAGCTCTCAGAATCAGCCCAGATAATTCTGAAAGAGTACAAAATGTGTCCCTCGTGTGTACCAAGTGCACACAAAAGTACAAACCGATTGACTTTTCTGTTCCATTGTCTGCCATTTTATTCTTCCTCTCTTGTGTACAATGTTGCTGAAAATATCACAAGTTATTGCTGATTAGGCTTACTGAAGGCGCTGTAGATTTTGGTGCCCACAAGATGGTCACCCTTCCCTGGTTATGGCTGGTGTCTTCCACAAGATTGCCCATAATAATTGTGAAGGTGCTGTTATCTGTATTAAGGACATTAGCCCCTTTTGCTGCTGAGACTAATGTCATCAAAGCAGCTGACAGCCTACCCTACAGTTTTTTTTAGTATTCCTTCTTTTTTTTTTTTTTTTTTTTTGAGATGGAGTGTCACTCTGTCACCCACGCAGGAGTGCAATAGCGCAATCTCAGCTCACTGCAACCTCCGCTGCCTGGGTTCAAGCAATTCTCCTGCCTCAGCCTGCTGAGTAGCTGTGACTACAGGAATGTGCCACCAAGCCCGGCTTTTTTGTATTTTTAGTAGACACAGGGTTTCACCATGTTGGCCACACTGGTCTCAGTCTCTTGACCTCACAATCCACCTGCCTTGGCTTCCCAATGTGCTGGAATTACAGGCGTGAGCCACTGCGCCCAGCTAATATTCCCTCTTTTGATAAATCAAATTTGCTCCAACATAGTGTATAAGGGAGCAGGACCATGATTTTAAGGAGCTTGTGATCTTTATTACAAAATAGTAATAACAATTTTGAAGAACCTTAAGTGTCAGACACTTTATTTTTGTTATTCCACATTTGAATTTTTATTACTAAAGTGATAATTGCTATAATTAAATATTACACAGTTGTAATAAGTGAAACATTTCTTGCTTGCTTGCTTTTATTAAAACTGACTTATCACATTATTCCTTATCTAACTACCACTAAGCCCAATTCTACTCTCTGGATGTTACAAAGTTTAGGAATTTAAAATCTACCTCGTTCTCTCTTTCTTTCTCTATCACCTCGTTCTCTCTTTCTTTCTCTATCTACACACACACACACACACACACACACACACACACACACAAACTTGTCGGTGTTAGAACCTGTCAAATCCTGATTCTGCCATTTATTGGCAAAGTGATTTTGAAGTGTCAGACCCTTTAAATGTTGTTAGTTCTTACAACAACCCTATCAAATTTATATTTTTTAATTTCCAATTTGTAAAAAAGGAGATTAAAACTCAGAGAATTATTAGAATTTAATAATTTGCCCAAGTTTTAACTATACATGTCTAAGAAGTTGCAGAGCTGGAATTAGAACCAGAGACCATTCACTTTCTATTCTGTCATATTGCGCATGACACCAGAACTCAATCTAGTGCATGGCGAGTGCAGGTTACATAGTAACTTCCTTGCAGGGAGGAACCTCTCTTTTCAGTGATAACAAGGTAGGAGAATTTAATTTTAACTTGTGCCACAGAGATGTATGTGTGTCAAAAGAACTCTCCAAACTACAAACACTTTGAGAATAATTCTTCATTCCTATGGAGGCCTTCATCTTCTTGAATCTTTCTCCTCCCTTGCCACTGCTCCTCTTCTATCTCTTCCATTAGTCTTTAAGATTTTGGTATTGAGGATCGCCATCTATTAGTCATAATTACTTTGCAGGGAATCCTAGTATCATTTACTTGTGCCAATGTATCACTCTTTCATTCTTCCTGGAAGAATTGAAAAGTGACTTTGATATTTGGTCACAGGAGAATCTAATGGGATCAAAGAACTATTGAGACACTTAAAGACTTTACTGTACATTTTATTTTACCGTTAAGGCTACAAAGCAGAAACAATGCATTTTTATTTCTCTTCAAATTATGCCAAAGAATCAATAGAAATAGGTGGTTCTTTGTTAAAAATCCTCACTTTAATTGAAATGTTATAGTTTGAACTCTTAAAAAAAGTTTGAATTACTTTAAAGTTATTTATGTCAAAAATCTAGATGTTGGGAATTTTGAAAGTACATTTCTCCCTAAGTGTTGCTTTCAAGTGCACGCGACCTTTCATTTCCTTAGACAAAGGGGGAAAGGATGGATTATGAACTCACCGAGAGGGCAAGGAAATAAAAAAGTTGGCCTCCTAGTTGCCTTCCAATGCTGTGTTCCTCTGACATACATTTTCTCTTTCTAAATTTTGTCTGCATGCCTTTCCCTTTTGAGTTTCATCAATTTTGGGTTTGACAATGTTACTTTCTCACAGTGTTTTTTAAAATTGTACTTTCAGAACTTTATGTGGGCTTACTGTTGAACAAATCATAAAATTTGTAGACTCTTCTATAAAGATAACTTGGGACAGGATATAGATTTTTTTTTTATTTTTTATTTTTTTTACAAAGATTTGAAAGCTCTCTGTGAGGAAGGGATAAAGATGATTAAAAACTGCAGGAGGCTAGCATTTTACAGAATTGGAGACTTTGTTCATTCTTAGACATACCAGAGCACCACCCTGTACTTTTCATTACCTCATGTTGCAACTCTCCATGTTACTCCAAGTGGAGTCCAAGGACTAGCAGCATTCGTATCTCACCTTGAAGCTTGATAGAAATGCAGTTTCAGGCCTCACCCTAGACCTACTGAATTAGAGCCCACATTTTAACAAGATCTCCAGATGAGTCATATACACATTAAAGCTTGGAAAGCTCTGCTTCTACTATGTTGCCAAGATGTCTTTTTCAGTCTTGCATTTCCAACACTGAACATGGAGCCTGGTGGATAGTTGGAACCTTATAAATAGTTGACTGTTGAGTTGGTTGTTAGTACTTGAAGATCTCGTCTAAAGCGCTCATTTAGAAAAGTGAGGAAGCCCAGCAGACAGAGTTAACTAAATGTAGAGCTTGATCTACTCAAGGGGTTTTTCAATCTTTTCAATCTTTGGAAACACCTGAGAAGATTTTAAAATTTATTTTAATTTTAATTTTTAATTTTTGTGGATGCATAGTAGGTGTATATATTTATGGAGTACATAAAATATTTTGATATAGGCATACGATGCATAATAATCACATCAGGGTAAATGGAGTATCCATCACACCAAGCATTTATCCTTTCTTTGTGTTACAAACAATCCAATTATACTACTTTAGTTATTTTAAAACGTACAATAAATTATTGTTGACCGTAGTTACCTTGTTGTGGTATCAAGTACTAGATCTTATTCATTCTGTCTTACTGTATGTTTTTGTGCCCATTAAACATCCCCACTTCCTGCCACCTACCCCTCCCCACCACTTCCAAATACCGATGCAAACACCTGCTTATCGGTATTGATTTAATTAGTATAGGGTATGACCTGGGCATTGAAATTTTAAAACCTTTCCAGGTGACTCTAATGCATATTGAAGGTTGAGAACTGTTGCTGTAAAAATAGTTTCACAAAAAGCTTTTCAAATAATTGAATGATGAAGTCTCAGGACAAGGAAAATATTGAAGCCATTAACGCATATAAACTTGAGTCTCTAGAGTATCTTAGGGGCCAGGACGTGGTGTGACTGGTACTGAGTTTGGGTGTCCCAACAATTTTGGAATATTTGGTATTTTTAGTAAGTAAATATGTTCTCTATATTTTCCTAAGCTAATCATACAGGGGAACAGTAGAAAGATACAGGTTTGAGGTGGGGTGCAGTGGCTCCCATTTGTAATACCAGCATTTTGGCATGCTGAGGCAGGCAGATCACTAGGTCAGGAATTCTAGAACAGCCTGGCCAACATAGTGAAACCCCATCTCTACAAAAAATACAAAAATTATCAGGGTGCGGTTGCATGCACCTGTAGTCCCAGTTACTCAGAAGGCTGAGGCAGGAGAATCACTTGACCCCTGGAGGCAGAGGTTGCAGTGAGCCAAGACCACACCATTGCACTCCAGCCTGGGTGACAGAGTGAGACTGTCTCAAAAAAAAAAAAAAAAAAAAAAAAAAAAGGAAAGAAACAGGTTTGGTAAAGATATGAATCTTGGGAGAAACTTTAACTTTAAAAGAACGTTAATAACTTTCAACTTAGTTGAAAATCAGTAAAAGCAATTTTATATTTCATCCAACTGGTTTGATTATTTTGTTCTGTTGGAAGAGGTATCATACCTGATTTATCACTTTTAAAGCTATTACTCCTAAATAAAACAGTTCTAATTTTACCCTTCCTTTTGCTTCCCTCCTCTTTTATGCAACAAAGTCATCTGGTCTAGGTTAGGAAACTATTCTGCTTATGAATAGTTCTCTCCTCTTGCCTCCTTGGCTGATTCATCTTGAAGAGTATAGCCTTTCACTCAGATGGAGGCTTTCCGCTGGGAGAATTACATCATTTCAGATGATGTCGATGTAGCATTTGGCTAATTTGGTTGAACTGACATTATGAGCACATTAAAGATAATGTTGGATAAAGTTGAAGTACATTTCCTTATTGTCCTATTACAATTCTGAATTCCTTGGGGGATTTTAAGCAAGCTTGAGATATATACTCAATGCCTAACATTCCCACAAAGTGTTTCATGCTTCCCAAGCATCTCAAAGCTTATGAGAGTTGGAAATAAAATTGAAGAAGCCACCGAAGAGTGAAGATGTGATGACAGTGGGAGACCTGGGTGTCAGAGCTGATTGCATCATCATTGTGTCGATGTGGAATTTGCTTAGAAATTCACTCTATAGTGATGTCGTATCATGACATGCTACTGTATAGATGATGGTTTCTTCTGTCTTTCTTTGAATACTGTATTAGAGTAGAAGAAACATGTCTATAACCAAGAGAACAAAATACAGTGTCAGGACATTCATTCCTACTGAGCCTTGCCATTCAGGGACCTTCTATGTCATTGATCTTCTGTCCTCTAATACATGATCCTCATCTGCATAGTTGAAGGTGGATCTTTGGAACATCCATATTATTGCTTGCAGGAAGGAAGAAGGAAAATAAATCAATGGCAAATGATTTCTTTGAAGCAAGTGAGAAGGAACTCAAACATATCCCTTATGTTCATACTTCATTGATGAAAATGTATCACATAGCCACATTCACCTACAAGGATACAAGGAAGGCTGGGAAATGTGGACTTTATTGTGGCAGTCATGTTTCTGTGTGTGTGTGTGTGTGTGTGTGTGTGTGTGTGTGTGTATGAGAGAGAGAGAGAGAGAGAGAGAGAGAGAGTGTGTGTGAAGGAGAGGAGGGCAATGTAGAACATGCCTCCAAGTTATACCTATGAGATGCAAGGAGCAGGGGTATTTATATATGAACTCCTGGCAGTCATTGGTTGAGGGCCGTTCCCGGTGAGGAGCTAATTCCCTGACATTTTTAACCTGCTGTCTGCATGGAAAGAGTAGACTTTGGGGAGTGGAGAAATCCCTCAGGCAAAGAAATATAGATATTGGCATTTGGAAGTTGGCTTTTTAGGAACTGATGAGGGTGTGGGGATATGGATAGGACACCAGCAAAATCTGTTACAGCATTTTCAAGTTGTTGGCATCTTGTTGATTTCACAACTTCCACCTCTATCAACTACCAGCTATTCCTCTACCAGTGTTAAATGTTAAAAACACTGAAGAAACACATATATTCTGTCCTTAAAGAGCCTAGAGCCATAAAAACCCTTCGTTCTAAAATGCAGGTGATCAATTAATTGTGTAACTATAGTTACAATGTATAAGTAGTTGGTAAAGCCAAAGCTGTTTTAAGCTTAGAAATATGTGTGAACAATTTTTGGTAGGGCCAATGGATCTTTAAATTCTTTCTAAGAATCACAGGTAATAGCAATTCTTAGTCAATTACATGATATGTATGGGCTAATTTCAAAACAAATGTGTACATGTGTAAGTTTGCAGGAGCATTGTTCTCTTTTTAATTGCTCCAGTGTGAATGTAGCCATAAATAGTCATTGCATGGAGGCAGAAGACAGGTTGAAATGCCTTTTTTAAGCAGGAAGTTGTTCCTGTTTGAATTCACATGCTAAAGTGAGAAAAAATGTTAATCAATTATTAAATTATGAGGTCGACATGAGGGTATTTTTTCCTTTTGTGGAATTGGAGGAAGTGAACGTTACTCCCATGATTCCTTATCCATAAATAACTAAAATAAGTTAGGTTTATTTATTTTTCTCATTTTAGCTCAAATTAAGAGTTCTGCCAATAACCTAGTTAGGAGAAAAAAACTCTTTGAAAAGTGATTTTAATACCAGTTTCAAATAGATTGACATGCAAACCAGCTTATTCATAGATTTCTAAAATATGTTCAACAGAACCTTTAAATAGAACTCTTATAATATGAAGGAACTTCACCAGAGTGATGCAAAGCATACTTTAGACTGAGGCAACTTTAATATCCATCCAGGTACAGCATGATTCTACCACATTTTGAAAGACCCTTGTAGAAGGAGATGCTGGAACCTGGCTCAGGGCCCTTGACCAGTCTCTCAGCAGCGGTTCTGCTACTAATATTTTGAACTCAAAATTTTTACCACACCATTTTCCCTTTTTGTAGCAGCTCTTCAGGGAAGAAGCAGTTATTGTGAGAAAGTTTGGGAACTGAAGATGACCAATTCCTAAACCTTACTGAAAACTGTTGCTAAGATACCAGTTTTAGCACTGGTTGTACAACATTGAAACACTATGATTCTGAATTTTCCCTCAGTCAATCTAATTTCTAGGCAAATAATCTGGTCCCTCATAAAATTTGGTAGGTTCTGAATGACTATATCTGAACCAGAGACAATCAGGATTTGCCTATTGCTTTTAAAAAAAACTGTGATAAAATACACATGACAGAAAAGTGATCATTTTAACTGTTTTAAAGTGTACAACTCAATAGACTTTAGTGCATTTAAAATCAATGATAGAATGGATAAATAAAATGTGACACATATATACCATGGAATACTATGCAGCCATAAAAAGGATGAGTTCATGTCCTTTGCAGGGACATGAATGAAGCTGGAAACCATCATTCTCAGCAAACTAACACAAGAACAGAAAACCAACTGCATGTTCTTACTCATAAGTGGATGTTGAACAATGAGAACACATGGACACAGGGAGGGGAACATCACACACTGGGGCCTGTTGAGGGGTGGGGGGTTAGGGGAGGGATATCAGGGGGTGGGGAGATTAGGGAGGGATAGCATTAAGAGAAATACCTAATGTAGGTGATGTAGGTGACAGGGGCATGGATGCAGCAAACCACCATGACATGTGTATACCTATGTTAACAATCCTGCACAATCTGCACATGTACCCTAGAACTTAAAGTATAATTTTTAAAAAAAGAAAAAAAATGCGATGCAATTATCACCTGTATGTAGCTTCAGTACACTTTTTAAATCCCAAAACATTAAGGCTTGGTAACGATTAAGCAGTCACTCCCCACTTCCTCTGCTCACAGTCCCCTGCAACCACTATTCTGGTTATTTCATGTAACTGTAATCATGCAATATGTAGCCTTTTGTGTCTGGCCTCTTTCAGTTAGCATAATATTTTTGAGGTTTGTTCACATTGTAGCACATGCCAATACTTAATACCTTTTCTATGGCTGAATAATATTCCTGTGGTTGTATACGTGTGTGTGTGTGTACACACACAATGCCTGTTGCTTTCAATTCAGCTGGGCTACAGCTAGATTATTGGCAGAGCTCTTAATTTGGACTAAAGTGGGAAAATAAATAAGCCTTCTAACTTCTTTTAGTTATTTATGGATTAAGGAATCATGGGAAGGCATAATGGGAAGAATGTTCATTTCCTCCAATTCTATACTCTCTCTCTCTCTCTCTCTCTCTCTCTCTCTCTCTCTCTATATATATATATATATATATATGTATATATATATATATATATATATAACATTTTGTTTAACTATTCATTCACTGATGAACATTTGGGTTGTTTCCACATTTTGATTATTGTGAATAGGGTTGTTATGAACATTTGAACATTTGTGTACAAATATTAGGTTGAATTCCTGTTTTCAGTTCTTTGATGTATATATCTTGGAGTGGAATCGCTGGGTTGTATGGTAATTCTGTGTTTAACTTTTTGAGGAACCAAACCTGTTGCTTTCAACTCAGACAGCAGGGCTATAATAATCTTTATTAATGATGCCTTGCTCGGTAGCACCATAAAGTGTTCATAAGTATTGATCTCTCTTGGCAAAATATTAAAAGAAAAATTTGAAAGAAGGAAGAAAAAAAGAAAATATTAAAAGAAGGAAGCTTGAGTCATACAGTGCAAACATTTTAACATTCACTCTGGTTCTTATATATGTGACATAACAGTAATAAAGATAAAACAACCTGGATTTTGAGAGTTGTTATAACATGTAGTAAAAATTACATTTCATTACTAAAAACATAGGCTTGAAATAACAGAGTTTTTTATTCCTGAACACTTGGTTCAGAATTATTGACATTTTGTTTGGGATGATTCTTTGTTGTAGAAGGCTTTCCTGTGTAATATAGAATGTTTAGCTCCATCCTTGACACTTAAATACTAGATGCCCGTAAACTTCCCTTTCCCCAAGTTGTGGCAATCAAAAATGTCTCCAGACATTGCCAAATATCACCCCTGGGGTCAGGGGGCGATGTAAAAGAAGTCCAAGGCTGCTTTGGTGGCTGCAGAATATAACTAATATCTTAGGTTCCCTCTATTTTTTTGTGACTCAGCCATCCTTAATGTGTAGCTGTTAATCTTGATTACGTCCTGGTGGGAAGAGGGCCGCTGCAGCTCCAGCCATGTTTCGGGCAAGAAAAAGAAGAAGCTGAGTCAGGTTCCTGTAAAGAAATTTACAAAAAGTCTTTCTGAAAGACCTGTGTCTGTATCTCATAGCCCACCTTTATCTGCAGTTGAAGCTTGGACAAATATATTATTACTGGGTCCATTGCCATACCCAACAAAATAATTATTTTGCTATCAAGGAAAGGGGGAAGAAGGTATATTGCATAGTCAACTCTAAGTCTGAGTCACAAAATAGCAGATTTGATTTTGATTGTTGATTGAAGATTACATTCTAATGTAGGGTGGTGCCTTTTTCCCTGAGGGCAATGGATGTTCATGGTGTTTGTTGCTTGGGAAGAGCTTTTTTTGTTCGTTTGTTTTGTTTTGAGACAGAGTTTTGCTCTTGTTACCCAGACTGGAGTGCAATGGTGCAATCTTGGGATTACAGGCACACGCCACCATGCCCAGCTAATTTTTTGTATTTTTAGTAGACACGGGGTTTCACCATGTTGACCACGATGGTCTCGATCTCTTGACCTCGTGATCCACCCATCTCGGACTCCCAAAGTGCTGGGATTATAGGCATGAGCCACCGTGCCCGGTCGGGAAGAGCTTTATCCTAAGACTGGAAAGGAGGTAGGTTGCTGTCCTGGTATAGAAAGAACCTTAAAATGGCTTAGACTTCATAAAGAGAACCAGCATAATTTTGGTGCTGTTTAAGTCCAGTTCTCTTGTACACAGGGAGACAGAACCAGGTTGTTCAACTCTTTTCCTTTATTTGTCACTGCAGGCAAAGGTAGCAGTAGCAGCAAGAGGCCAGGGATTTAGCCAGACAGAAATGTTGGAGCCTCTAGCCTCAAGTGGGTGTGTCTGAGCTCTAGTCCCATCAGCAGCATGACCAAAACTGAGGCTAGAATGGGAATTAGTAGCAGTTACCAGCATATGTAGTTGTGTGGGACAGAGTACTGTTCTGACAGAGATAAAGATCATCGGTACCCAGGGTAGTCATATGGCAATAGGATGGGAAGTCCACAGCAGAAGTAAAGGGAGAACTTTTTCTGGAAGACTCTGCTTTCCAGATTCCAAAAGATTGCTGGGATACTTAGGGCAAACTCATAAGAAGTAGGTCTCTGTGGTAAGAAAGGATTATAGTACTTGGAGCATATTAAGTGACATAATTTCATTGTCACTGGTTCATAAGGCTGGTAATTAATGCTAATATTACTTTATAATATAGTACAATATAATATATTAATACTAATATTAATTAATGTTAATATTGAATTGTAATCCTTCAAAAGACATGTTGAAGTCCTAAACCACTATACCTATGAATGTGCTTTTATTAGGAAATAAGAGTATTTGTCCATTGAATCAAATTAAAATGAGGTCAGACTTTCTTAGGGTAAGCCATAATCTGACTTGTGTCCTTATAAGAAGAGAAAACAGAAATGCATACACAGAGCCACAGGGGAGAATGCCACATAAACATAGAGGCAGAGATTGGAGTGATTGATCTGTATGCTAAGAAATGCTAAAGATTTCTGGCAACCACCAACAGCTAAGAGAGGCGTGGAATAGACGCTACCTCAGAGCCTCTGGAAGGAACCAACCATTACGAAACCTTGTTTTTGGATTTCTGGTGTCCAGAACTGTGAGAGAATAAATTTTCTGGGTTTTTGTTTGTTGTTGTTTTGTTTTTTTGAGACAGAGTTTTGCTCTCGTTGCCCAGGCTAGAGTACAATGGCCTGATCTTGGCTCACCCCAACCTCCACCTCCCGGGTTCAAGCAATTCTTCTGCCTCAGCCTCCTGAGTGGCTGGGACCACCACCACACCTGGCTAATTATATATATTTTAGTAGAGATGGGGTTTATCCATGTTCGTCAGGCTGGTCTCAAACTCCCAACCTCAGGTGATCCACCTGCCTCGGCTTCCCAAAGTGCTGGGATTACAGGCGTGAGCCACCGTGCCTGGCCAATTTTCTGTTGTTTTACGCCATCCAGTTTGTGGTACTTTGTTAGAGCAGCCCTAGGAAACTAATATAGCTGAGACTTATATCTGACACACATAAAATAAAAACTTGCATTTACTCAGAATCTGTCTAGTTGCATTTATCTTCTATATATGGTTTAATGTGAATTATTGTGATGGGCAGTACAGATCCCATCTCATTAATTTGCTCCTAAAATACCTGAAACTATTTCAATTGTGGTAGCTTCTAACAAATGCTTTTTTGGATAACATTTATTGAATAAGCTTCCACTGGGAATTTTCCATGAGATGATGTACATGAAAGCACTTTATCAATGATGGAACACTGTATGATTGTTAGCTACGGTTGTGTTGTCAGTATAGTTTTATAATTGTGCACCTGAAAAATAAGCGGTCAGAGGAATGTCAACAAATGTAATTAGATTTTTAGCCTGTGCGAGTCCAGGGGCAAAGCAAATAATAGTGAGAAATGAACATCTAAGAAAGGCCTCTCAAGAAACATTCAGTCCTTACAATTGCATCTTGTAAAATTTATCAGTAAAATAAAATGGTCAGAAAAACATCTGGAATGGGACAATGCCAAGCAGGGCATGCTGGAGTGTTGCTTCTCTGTGATGTTGAAACAGTCAAAGCTTGACATTCTGTGTGCTTGACAGATAATTTCACAGCCACCTCAGGCTACCAGCAATGCATGACCGGCCCTTTTCTGTAATGGAGAAAAAGAAGATGCTTCTTCTACCTCTTCCAGAAATAGCTCAGTAAGCAAAAACATGTTAAGGCAAAATACTATCTAAGAACTGAGAGGATGTTCTCCTTGCATTATTAAATAAAATTAAAACTAATAAAATAAAATGGAAGAAAATGGAGGATAAGCTCTAAGTTTTAGGCTCAATCATATTTATGCCTTGGGCTGTAAGGGCTGTAGTAGCAACAGCTTTAATAATATGGTCTAATGAGTTGGAAAAATGATGGCTCGGTAGTTGCTTTGCTGAACCCTGTGGCTGACAGGCCAGGCAGAGCCACTGGCAGAGCCACTGTTCCGGAAAGATGTATAAAATGGGCAGAAAAGTGTCATGATGGAAGCTCTTCTTTTTTTTTTTTTTTTTTTTTTGAGATGGTATCTCTTGCTCTGTCACCCAGGCTGGAGTGTACTGGTGCGATCTTGGCTCACTGCAACCTCCGCCTCCTTTATTCAAGCTATTCTCCTGCCTCAGCCTCCTGAGTAGCTGGGACTACAGTCGCGTCCCACCACAGCTGGCTAATTTTTGTATTTTTAGTAGAGACAGGGTTTCACCATGTTGGTCAGGCTGGTCTCGAACTCCTGACCTCGTGCTCTGCCTGCCTTGGCCTCCCAAAGTGCTAGGATTACAGGCATGAGCCACTGCGCCCGGCCCAAAGAGCTTCTTTAATGACAAAAAATATTGAGTGATGTTCTGTTTTCCATGGTTCAGTTACTTTCTAGCTGTAGACTAAATCTATCTTAACCTTTCTGGAATCCCTTAAAATACCAGAAGAGGCCCCTGTTAATTTATTAGCACATTCTCAAGAGGTAGAACATAAATATTGTTCCTATTTTAATGACAAAAAAATCAAGGCACACATATATTCATTGTAGCACTTTTCACAATAGCAAAGGCATAGAATCAACCTAAATGCCCATCAATAGTTGACTGGATAAAGAAAATATGGTAAAGATACACCATGGAATACTATGCAGCCATGAAAAAGAATGAGGTCATGTACTTTGCAGGAACATGGATGGAGCAGGAGGCCATTATCCTTAGTAAACTAATGTCAGGAACAGAAAACCAAATACCACATGTTCTCACTTAGAAGTGGAAGCTAAATGATGAGAACACATGGGCACATAGAGGAGAACAACACACACTGGGGCCTTTCAGAGGGTGGAGGGTGGGAGGAGGACGAGGATCAGAAAAAATAACTAATGGGTACTAGGCCTAATACCCATTAAGGGGGATAAAATAATATGTACACCAAACTCCAATGACAAGTTTACCTATATAACAAAACTGCACGTTTACCCCGAACTTAAAAGTTAAAAAAAACTTTTGAAATAATTTTCATTTATACACACTTGGTCCATTCCACATAATATGCATGTTTATTCATAAAAAAGAAAAGGTGTAATTATTAGGAGCAAAACTATCTCCTTTACAACACCTATCCTCTGCTTCATTACTTTTAGGGAGCTCCCCATCTCACTTGGAAGCATTTATAGACATCTCTGATTAACCATTAAAGTCTTTTTTCATTGTTTAGAAATGTGCTGTCCTATAACCAATGGCTACCTATTTTCCCTTTCATGTGCTAGTCCTTCAGATATTTGAAGATTTCCCTCATCCTATGTTAAATATTCTCTGTTCTGTATTAAATGATTTTCCTGACCCCTCATCATCCTAGTTCATGCACCCTTGAATGGGGTTTAACTGATCGGATACTCTCCTTAAAATGTAGTACCTGAAATAGTGTATGTATCTTCACATTGGGATGATTCTCCCCTTTGGTCTGGATGCTAGATAGTTATCAGTGTAGGTTAATTTTGAGTGCTAACGCTTTAGGAAATTAAGTCACTCGAGTAATATGGAGTTTAAATTACAGTCAACTGAGACCTTTGGGTATTTTGTATATGGATTTCTATGTTAGGTCTATTGAAATTGTATAATTTATTTTTTACTGTGAGTTTTCTTCTACAAAATCTGTTTCAGCCCTGGTAGCCTGCTTAATTGACATCTTTCGGTATTTTTTTTTTTTTTTTTTTTTTGTCAAAAAACATTTTCCCTATGTAATCTTAATCATGCTTTTCTTATGTTTATACTAGGTACTGGTGAGAATTAAATATAATGGGACTAAGTAGAGAGTAATGTGGTCCAGATCTAGGATCTTCCCTGTAGGGTGACAACTTATTAATCTGAAATCTTACTATAAAACAGATTTCATGCCATTTAACTATATTATTATATAATAAACAATTTTCCATATTGTTAAAATGAATTCTATTCCCGTCCAGAAAATATTTATTGAATAGAACAGAGGTTGGTAGACTACTGCCAAATCTAGCCAACTTTCTGTTTTTGAAAATAAAGTAGTATTGGAACACAGCCATACTTATTTGTTTACATATTGCCTATGGCTGCTTTAGTGGGCTACAATGATGGAGTTGATTAGTATGACTCACAAAAGCCTAAAATATTTACTATTGACCTTTTCCAGAAAAAAGTTTCATGACCTCTGGAATAGAAGGACTTCACTCCTGCAATTGCCATCTTTTTTCCCTTCTGTGTAATCATTTTTCTCATCATTATCAGTAGCATAATAACAAGCTATAGTATCCATCTAAAAAAAAAATCTAAAACCACATCTGTCTTGATCTCTCTCCTTCAAGATGTAACCTCTCCTCATTTTTATATTCTCCTTGAACAAAAACTTGAGTTTTCTCTAATATCACTCCTTTCTCTCATTCCCACTTGATGGCACTCCAATGTGGCATTCATCCCTAAACACTTTTCTGAAATGACTTTGTTCAAGTTCTCTGTGTGACTTTCACAATGCCAGCCTGAGAATGAAACGTTCTCAGTTTTCGTCTTACTTGACCACTTGACCTATCATCTTCATTCTCATTCTCTCTCTTGGTCTTCAGGACATGACTCTCTCTCACTTTCCTCTGTGTTCTTTTCATCTCACTTTTAAACATTAGTGTGCCCTAAGGCTCCATGCTTCGATATCATCTTTTCTCCATCTTCACTCAATCCTTAGGTGCTCTCATCATATCTCATAGTTTTAAAGACCATCTCTTTATTTGATAATCTTATGTTTATATCTTTAGCTTGCATCTCTAAACCGAACTCCAGCGCCAACCAGACATCTCCATTTGGGTGACTAACCAACATCTTAAACTTAGCAGGTTATAAAACAAAGTTTTGATTTAACCTATACAAAGCAAATCCTCTTGCAGTCATCCTCATTTTAGTAAATGTCAATCCCAAGTGTTCATTGTTCATATCAAGCCTATAGGACTCATTCTTAATTTCTCTCTTTCTCTCATACTCTATAATCCCTCTATCAGCAAGTACAGTTTTAACTTTCCAAATACACAGCAAATTAGACTGTTTCTCATGTTCTCTTCTGTTGCTTTGCTGGTCTTAGCTACCATTTTCTCACATTTGAATTATTTCAAAAGTCTTCCAACCTAGTTTCTCTCCTACCCTTGATCCGTGCTCTACCGTGGTCTAATAATTCTCTTTAAAAATGTCGGTCAGATCGATACCGTTAAAATGTAAGTCAGATCATGTTTGTTCTCTGCTCAGAACCCTCCCAGAGCTTTTTCTCTTAGAATAAATGCTTGACTCCTCCTGTAGCCTATGAATCTCTACATGATCTAGCCCCTTTCCTTTCTGATCTTGTCACCACAGCCACATTGGCCTCCTTACTGGTTTACAGACACACAAAGCATGTTCTAGCATTTGCCTATGCTGTTACCTCTATGTTAAATCCTTTCTTCCCAGATATTTACATAGCTTCTATCCTCATCTCATTCAAATCTCTGCTCAAAATTCACCCTAGCAGGAAGCCTTCCCAAAACACCCCTCCATAACTCTTGAAACCTTTACCCTGCTCCATTTCCATGGTATGTATTACCTGATATATCATAATATAAACCCAAATAATTCTACAGTACATATATTAATATGAGACAAAATGTTTGAAACAAACAAGCCATATCAGAGTGAAGAAGATAATTATATAAAAATTAAATGTCCAATTCACCAGGAAGATGTAACAAGCCTTAATTTACATGCAGTTAACATGGCCTCAATATAGCAAAAGTAGGTAGAAATGCAATGAAAATTTGGCAAGTTGACAAATAGAACTCTCTTAGTGATTGATAGATCAAGCAGACACAAACAGATAACCTTGGAGAAGATTTTAACATTATAAAGCGTATTGATTTAACAGACACATCTAAAATCTTGTACTCAATTGCAGAGTATAGTTCTGCAGAAAACAATTTATATAAAATGTGTACACCTATTAATCCATAAAGCCAGCCTGACCACAATAACATTAAGTTGAGGATGAATAAAAACAAATTTAAAAGCTTCCTTGTATTTCACATTTTAAATACCTTGCTAAGTAATTTATGGGTCAAAAAGGAACTACAAATAAAATTTAAGAACACTTGGAAATGAACTATAATGAAAATTAGATACATCAAAACATGTGAGATGCAAGTAGATACTTAAAAAGATAATTTATTGCTTTAATGCTTATATTAGAAAAAGAAGAAAGGCTGAGAATCAATGAGCTAAGAGTAGAAAATTTAAAAAATACAAGGGAATAATCTTAGAGAAAATAGAATGAAGAAAATAATGCATGTATAATTGTATAATTTATTTTTAATTGAAAAGTAAAAATTGTATGTATCCATGGTGTACAACATGATGTCTCATGTATGTATATATTGTGGCATGGATAAATCAAGATAATTAACATATACCTTATATAATGTACTTATTCTTTGTGGTGAGAATACTTAAAATCTATTCTCAGCAATTTTTAAGTATATAACATATTGTTATTAGCTATAGTTACCATTCAAGTATACAATATATTGTTATTAATTACAGCTTCTAACAATAGATCTCTTGAACTTATTCCTCCTGTCTGTCTGGAATTCTCTGTTCTTTGATCAGTATCTCCCCAGTCCTCACTTCTGATTACCGCCAGCCTCTGGTAGTCAATGTTTTACTCTGGATTGCTATGAATTTTACTTTTTAAGATCCCACTTATAAGTAAGATGATGCCATATTTGTCTTTGTGCTTGCCCTATTTCACTTAACCTAAGGCCATCCAGGTTCATCTACATTGTCTCAAATGAGAGGATTATATATATTTTTTTAAAGGCTGCATGGTATTGCATTGTATATACTACATTTTCTTTATACATTTATCTGTTGATAGACACTTATGTAGATTCCATATTTTGGCAATTGTGAATAATGCTACAATGAACATGAGAGTGAAGAAATCTCTTTGGTATACTGATTTTATATCTTTGGAGATATACCCACTACTAGTATTGCTAGATCATAAGGTAGTTCTATTTTTCATTTTTAAAGAAAACCTCATGCTGTTTTTCATAATGGCTGTACCAAGTTACATTTCCACAAATAATGTACAAGAGTTCCCTTTTATCCACATCTTTGCCAACCTTTATCTTTCATCTTTTTGATAACAGCCATTCTAACAGGTGTGAGGTGATATCTCATTGTGATTTTAATTTCCGTTTCTTAGATGATTAGTGATGTTGAGCATTTTTTCATATCCCTGTTGACTATTTGTATGTCTTCTTTTGAGAAATGTCTATTTAAGTCGTTTGTCCATTTTAAAATCAAGTTATTGGTTTTCTTACTATTGAGTTGAGTTCCTTATGGATTTTGGATATTAACCCTTTATCAGATCAACGAAACAGCAGGGTACTGGCATAAAAACAGACATAATAGACCAATGGAACAGGATACAGAGCCCTGAAATAAAACCACACATTTACTGATAATTAATTTTGGAAAAGATACCAAGAACACACAAAGAGGAATAAACAGTCTCTTTAATGAATTGTTCTGGGAAAACTGGATGTCCCATGTACAAGAATGAAATTAGATCCTCATCTCACACTATATATAAAAATTAACTCCAAATGGATTAGACATTTAATCATAAGACCTGAAGTCATAAAACTACTAGATTGAAACATAGTGGAAAAGCTCCATGACATTGATTTGGGTGATACTTTTTTGGATACAAACCTAAAAACATGGGCAACAAAAGCATGAATAAAGAAATGGGATTACATCAAACTAAAAGACTTCTGCACAACAAAGGAAATAATCAGTAGAGTGAAGAGACAACCTATGGACTGTTGCATGATTTAGTGAAAGAGAAAACAAACCTACCTTAGGAATGAACAAAAAACCCAAAGATAGTTCTTTTAAAAGATCAGTAACATAGACAAACTTCAATCAAGATTGACTGCCAAAAAATAAATAAAAGAGAAGCATAAATTCATCATACTAAGAATGAAAAAGAAGATATAGTCACAGATATATCAAGATTAAATAAAAGCATACTTAAACCACTTTCTGTCAATAAATTTGTATATTGGAAAAAGTTAATACTTATTATTTTGGAAAAATACTGTTTATAAAAACCGAGGAAGAAACGGAAACCTGAATAGAAACATTAAAGAAATTGGATTACTATATAGAAATAGACATGTTCAAACTGGTTTTGCAAATGCTGCAAATAATTTATTGAAAGGGAGTTATGATGGTTTTGCTTGAATTCTGTACACACAGAGGTGACAAACATCAAGTAGTGTCTCCTGAGATGTAGAAAATGTTGTTTTGAATTAAAAAGGCTTTCTCCTGATACTGATCTCACTTATGTCACACAATTTTTGTCACATTTCCTTACATCATGTGATTCTTAAGTTTTTTGAAGGTGAAACAACACTATATAAAACATTTTTGTATCGTTCACTAACACACTTTTCAGAGACCATGTTTTCATGTGTAAGCACATGCATGTGTGTGCAAAATGCAGACATTTTTGACATGGTAAATTTAGTTACTGTCTGTTATCTAATTTTATCTCTTGTTTTCTCTCTGGAAAGAATCCAATTATATCACCAGGAATAGAAAACCTGACAAATTGGAAAGGAAGACCTGCTGTTGTTTGATCAAAGCATCTTCTCATTTCTACATAAAAAAATATCAAAATAGAGTGACTAGAAGTTTATGTGTCATTTTTCCATAGACATTTTATAGAAAAATTGAATATAAAAGAATCAGGGTTATATTTTATTGCTAATAGTCTTGCAAAACCTGGAATGAAAGACAGTGACATTGTAATGTAGAAAATCTAAGGGATGAGCATTTCATTATACATTTAAAATTTTCAGGTCAATATTTTCAGCTATTAAAAGTTGTTAAATAAATATAAATAAATATATATTGGCATTGGCAACAAAAGCCAAAATAGACAAATGGGACCTAATCAAACTCCACAGCTTATGCACGACAAAAGAAATAGTCATTAGACTGAATGGGAACCAACAGAATGGGAAAAAATTTTTGCAGTCTACCCATCTGACAAAGGGCTGATACCCAGAATCTACAAAGAACTAAAACAGATTTACAAGAAAAAAACAAGCCCATTCAAAAGTGGGTAAAGGATATGAACAGACACTTTACAAAAGAAGACATATATGAGGCCAACAAACATGAAAAAATGCTCATCATCACTGGTCATTAGAGAAATGCAAATCAAAACTATGTTGAGATACCATCTCACGCCAGTTAGAATGGTGATCATTAAAAAATCTGGAGAAAACAGATGCTGGAGAGGATGTGGAGAAATAGGAACACTTTTATACTCTTGGTGGAAGTGTAAATTGGTTCAACCATTGTGGAAGACAGTGTGGCAATTCCTCAAGGACCTAGAAATAGAAATTCCATTTGACCCAGCAATGCGATTACTGGGTATATATCCAAAGGATTATAAATCGTTCTACTATAAGGATGCATGCACAAGAATGTTCATTGCAGCACTGTTTACAATAGCAAAGACCTGGAACCAACCATTGATGATAGACTGGAGAGGGAAAATGTGGCACATATACACCATGGAATATTATGCAGCCATCAAAAACGATGAGTTCGTATCCTTTGTAGGGACATGGATGAACCTGGAAACCATCATTCTCAGCAAACTGACACAACACAGAAAATCAAATACTGCATGTTCTCACTCATAGGCGGGTGTTGAACAGTGAGAACACATGGACACAGGGAGGGGAGCATCACACACTGGGGTCTGTCAGGGGGAAATAGGGGAGGGACAGCGTGGGGTGGGGAGTTGGGGAGAGATAGCATGGGGAGAAATGCCAGATATAGGTGAAGGGGAGGAAGGTAGCAAATCACACTGTGTACAATCTTGCATGTTTTTCACATGTACCCCAAAACCTAAAATGCAATAAAAAATACAAAAAAAAGTACAAATATATTTATATATTATATAAATAAATATAAATAAATAAATAAAAGCTTTTGAGGAGGCAGTCTGAACTTGAAGTTGAGTGGTCACTCCTACTTCCACTGTGAATCTGGACTTGTCTGTGAATAGATCTGTTTCTTTAGGGCAGTTTTAGAGGCCACTGGGAAGGACCACAGGCCTGCTTCTTATACCATAGCCAGCAGGACAGTGAGTGACAATGGTGCACACCTTTCCTCATCCACAAACACAAAAGGTTCTGTCATAAAGAATTAGGGAGCAGAGAAAGAAGACTTCTTCCACTTGCGAGCAAGTTGGTGAGAGCAAGAAGGTAGGCCAGCCATCTTCATCTTTCTTAATCCTAATGGTAGAAAATGTAGCACAATCAATGATAGGCTTTTATCAATCAGGCTAGCCATACTTGTTCTCTTGAGAAGAAATGAGTAAGGGGTAAAAAGAAGAGAAGGTGTTTCCTATGTAGAGATTTCCTAGAAGTGTACAACTTGACAGAGTGTATTTTCTGGATAGGAATATGGGATTCTCCCTAAGCCAGCCTTCTCCTATACTTTAATAAGCATTTTTTTTTTCTCACTCTGTCACCCACCCAGGCTGGAGTGCAGTGGCACAATCTCAGTTCACTGCAACCTCTGCCTCCCCGGGTTCAAGTGATTCTCCTGCCTTAGCCTCCCGAGTAGCTGGGACTACAGGCACCTGCCACCATGCCCTGCTAAGTTTTGTATTTTTAGTGGAGATGGGGTTTCACCATGTTGGTCAGGCTGGTTTCAAACTCCTGACCTTGTGATCCACCTGCCTTGGCCCCCCAAAGTGCTGGGATTACAGGCATGAGCTACTGCACCCAGCAATAAGATTTTGCTGTGTAACAAACCAGTGCAAAACCTCAGAGCTTAAAAACAACAGCCATTTATTTATCTCATTATTTTGCAGATCAGCAATTTGGGCTGGTTTCAATTGAGTGTGCTCGTGTGTCTGTAGTTAGCTGTTGGGTAAGTTACATGCTGGCTGATCTGCTATGACCTTAGCTGGGACATCTTATCTCTGCTCCATGAGTTCTCTCATGCTCATCAGCCTAGCTTGGGCTTGCTCAAACAGTGGCTGGTTCCAAGAGAGAAAGGCCCAGTCTCAGAACTGGCATATTGTTACTTCTGCCGCATTCAGTTTGCCAGATCGAGTCATAGGGACAATTCATATTCAAAGAGTTGGGAAATAGGCAATATCTGTGGTTTAGAGGAGCTTCCAAACTACATTGCTAAAGGTGTGAATAGAGTAAAGGGCAGAGAATTGGTTCTATTTCTTCAAGCAATCTTCTGTATCCAAACAGCTTCACTCATACCCAGTGGAGTGTGCTGCTACCCTGACACTCTTCGTAGATTACTTTCATGGAAGTCAATTAAATAAGAATTTATTAGATGGTCAATGTATGTTTGGGACTACATTAGAGGCTACAGAATTTCCCAAAAGACATATAGAAAATGAACTTTGCCCTTTCAGATGACATTTTTACCCCTGGTATAAAATGGAAACATTTTATTTTTCAAAGAATTGACTGTAAACAGATCTGAACATAGGTGTCAATCTTCTGGAGGTCTCCCAGAGGTGTATAAATTCAATAAACTTTTCTGTCCTTCAACCTGGGTCACGTGCTGTCAGGTAAAGAGCAAGAGGTTCTAAATAAATCTCATCCTATGATACGAGAAAAACATACCACTTAAAAACGTGTAGAAAATTCAATAGCCTTTGGATATTCCCAAATGTGCAGCTTAGCCACAGAGAAAGCAATGGCACAATGGAAAAATAAGAAAAAATCTGCTTTGGAGTGAATCATTATTTTTACAGCATATGCAATATTTGTTCACTATACATAATACAAGAAACAAGAAAATTCATGCATTCTTGTAGTGTTAGATATTTTGGAACAGAAGAGAAAACAGTAATTCAGTTATTTCAAGCATTTTGAATTCGGTCTTCCTTTGAAATAGGACAACACTTTCATTGTATAATTAAAACTACTTTATCTCACTACTTCTTTTTAATGACAGCAGTAAAATACTGTGTGATATCATAAATCTTTCTTGAGGGTGTTATGGACTATACCTCAAGCATTCACAAATGGCATAACCTTGTTCTGTTTGAGGCAAGTAAACACAATTTAGTGGAAAAAGTACACAAGGAATCCGCTAATTGACTCTTTATTAAAAAAAAAGAATATGTAATATTTTAAAAGAAATATGAGGCTGGGCACAGTGGCTTAAGCCTGTAATCCCAACATTTTGGGAGGTTGAGGCGGGCATATTGCTTGAGGCCCGGAGTTAGAGACCAGTCTGGCTAAAGTGGTGAAACCTCATCTCTGCTAAAAATACAAAAAATTAGCTAGGCTTGTTGGTGGTTGCCTGTAATCCCAGCTACTTGGGAGGCTGAGGCAGGAGCATCGCTGGAACCCAGGAGGCAGAGGTTGCAGTGAGCTGAGATGGTGCCACTGCACTCCAGCATGGGTGGGACAGAGTGTGACTCTGTCTCAAAAAAAAAATGTTAAATATGAAACTAGTATTTTCCTGACCTCAGGTGATCCACCCACCTCGGCCTCCCAGAGTGCTGGTATTACAGGTGTGAGCCTCCATGTCTGGCCTGGAACTTATATTTCAATAAGGCAGAAAGTCTATAATATTCCATAGAAAACAACACTGGATTTGGAGTTAGGAGGCCTAAATTCTTATGCCAGTTCCATCACTAAACTTACTGTGTAGGCTGTAGGCAAACCAGATCACTTCTCTAAGTAGAATCGAACCCTCTCTATAGTGGTGATTATAATCCCAGTGTTATCCCCTCACTGGAGAGTTGTGAAGTTCAAACAAGCCATTGAGGAAGCACTTTGAATGGTACCATGCACCATGTACATATAATTTATGGCCTAGATATAGGTAGATTTCTTCAGGCAAAATTTTCTTTTAAATACAAACTCTTAATGAGGCTAAAAACATGTTTGAGTAAAAGCATGCCAATGAAAACATTTAATTAATATGTACTTGAAAAATTATAAAATAGTTCATCTGTATTTGTAATTTTTGTAATGAAAGTTAAGAACTGAATATCACTCCATTGCAAAACTGTGATTCTTTAAAACATCATTTTTGAGAGGGAAAATGTGCAATTCTTTATTCTATCCAGTGGATTGTTAAGCCAAATTCTTCATGGAATTCAGTTATGTTGACTTGCGATGATTCGTAATTAGGTCATAATTTAACTTTTTTCTCCTCTCTGGCAACATACCTTCTTAAAGAGGAAAGGAAAAAGTCTCCCTTTTTCTTGATTCTGCATTTTCTGTGCTGTATCCCAAACTTTTTACCAAACATTTCTACATGGACTTTCTTTTCTAAATTATCTTTGTTTGAAAATGGTAACAGTATTCTAAGAGTCAAGGCTCAAAACCTTAGGCTTGTCTTTGATTCCTCCTTTCCCTCAGGCCTCACCACATGCTATTGTACCATCTTTCCAAACTCTTCCTTGTCTCACCAACATTAGGTCAGATTTATCTTTCAAGGACACTATCAAATCTACCTACTTCTCCACATCTCAAAAATATCCTTGCATCTAGTAGTTAGCACATGTCCAGCATAGACCAATGCCTCCTTCATTAGCCCATGTCAGACATAGTTAATTGATCATGAGACTATTCCTTACTGATACTGAGTGTAACTTGAGAATCGTTCTCAAACTAGTTGAGACTAGTAGCCCTCCTTAGCAATTGGCATGAGAAATAATATGTATTTAACTGGTTCTGCATGACAAAGTTCAACACCCTTGGGCTGCTTTATAATTAGGTTCTAACCTACATTTTCAACACTAACTCTACTACTTCTTAATAGATTCTATTCGAATGAAACCCATTATTTGATATGTTTGTTTTCCCAATTCTGCACTTTACTTACACACTTCTTTCACACTCTCTCTTTATGTCATCAGAATTTGACCAGCTTCATCTTATATTTATGAAAACCTTCTGGAGATTTCTTCTTCTTCTTTTTTTTTTTTTTGAGACGGAATTTCACTCTTATTACCCAGGCTGGAGTACAACAGTGCGATCTGGGCTCACCACAACCTCCGCCTCCTGGGTTCAAGCAATTCTCTTGCCTCAGCCTCCCGAGTAGCTGGGACTACAGGCATGTGCCACCATGCCCAGCTAATTTTTGTATTTTTAGTAGAGATGGGATTTCACCATGTTGACCAGGATGGTCTTGATTTCTTGACCTCGTGATGCACGCACCTGCCTCGGCCTCCCAAAGTGCTGGGGTTATAGGCGTGAGCCGCTGTGACCAGCCTGGAGATTTCTTCTTAATTTCATTCCTACAGTTCTTACTATCAGCAGTGTTGTGTATAATTGCTGCTCTGATCTCTTAACTTTTCATATGCAGAGCTCATTTTCCTAACTAGTCTGTAAAGTCACTGGAAGGGACTGGAGGCTTGTGTTAGTCCCAGTAGTCTAACTGCTGTGACAACTCCAAAATCTCTGAGGCTAAACTCGATAAACGTTAATTTCTTGTTCACGTCACCATCCAGCAAAGGAAGGAAGAAAGGAATAGGATAGAAGTTTCTTATCAACTGGTTTTTCTATGCCTTCAGTGATTTGGAATGTATATTTTAATTGTACTATTGGATAACATCAAGGATTTGATTCTGTTTGCAAGCTTTGCATTACAATGTGAAATATGTTATGCTTGCTGTATATAAGTTTTTTAAATTATTTAAGTATCATTACTGGGAAGAAGAAGACCCTTCTCTATTCCCCAATCTCAATCCTCACATGTAGCCATAAACAGCTTCATTTGTATGCCTTTAGAATTTTAAAAACATTTATACAAATGTGTCTATAGTTATATATCCAGAGAGAGAGAACTTTTTTAAAAAACAAAAACAGGATTATAATATACATATTTTCCTTCCCCACCCCCCGGCATTTTTATTTTTAGGTTCAGGGGATACATGTGCAGGTGTGTTACCTGGGTAAATTGAGTTATCTTTTCATGTAGGTCAGCCCTATATGTTATTGGCATTATTTCACAGAGAGCAACTTTTTTTTTTTTTTTTAAAAAACTACACAATATTCCATCATATAGATATGTTTTTTTTTTTTAATTTTACTTTAGGTTTTGGTGTACATGTGCAGGTCATGCAGGGTTGTTGCATAGATGCATACACAACCAGGTGGTTTGCTGCCTCTATTCCCCATTTGACTATATCCGGCATTTCTCCCCATTTTATCTCTCCCCACCCTCACCACTCCCCACTGTCCCTACTTTAGCCTCCCTCAACTGTCCCCAGTGTGTGATGCTCCCCTCCCTGAGTCCACGTGTTCTCATTGTTCAACACCTGCCTATGAGTGAGAACATGCGGTGTTTGGTTTTCCGTTCTTGTGTCAGTTTGCTGAGAATGATGGTTTACAGATTCATCTAAGTCCCTACAAAGGACATGAACTCATTTCATTTTATGGCTGCATGGTATTCCATGGTGTATATGTGCCACATTTTTTTTTTTGTCCAGTCTATCATTGATGGGCATTTGGGTTGGTTCCAAGTTGTTTTAATTGATTTAATCTATATCCTGTTGATAGTCATTTGGATCAAACGGCGACTTTTAAAATTCATGGTATTAGGACAATTGGCTTCCAATTCTGAAAAATATAAAGTTAAATCCTCAGCTTATGGCATAGTTGAAACAAATTTCAGATACATTGAAGAATTAAATATTATTTTAAAAGTAAAAGTACTAGAAGATAACTCAAGGGAATATTCCATTAATTTATGGAGCGGGGGAGAATTTGCAAGAGTTATTTAAAACACTAAAGTTTAAAGGAAAAAAATGAAAAGATTTAATTTCATAAGAGTGAAAATGTTCTGAATTATAGAATCACCATAAATTATATGGAGAGATACATAATCTGGAAGGCTGGATTTAGAGTTTTCAATGATAAACAATTTATGGAACATCTAGAGGAAATACATGTACGAGTTTAATGCTATTATTTGCCTATAGTGCTTTTGAATGCTTGCAACAACTCATGTTGGTAGCTCACATACCCTGAGTTGGCCTTTTACCTCATGACCACCTGTAGACATAAGCAATTTGCTTATATGTCATGGCTTGTGGGATCGCCAAAGACCAATATACCACATCTGAAGCTCTCTGCTCATTTTCAAGCCTTACAGTTTAAAATGCAGCTATAATACTGGGGAAGATAAGCTTTCATTAAGCTATTCTCAGTTGTTCATACTTGGGTATGACTTGGTTACTGAGAATACCTGGTGAAGATCTTGATTCTGAGAAAATGGGACACAGGAGGAGTAAGTTTGAAGAGAGACTGTGGAAAATAAATGATCAGAGTTCCGTTCCAGAGAAAGTCCTCTTGAATGGGGTATTTGATTGCAGGACCCAGGGGAGCCTTACAGGGCCTGTTTTCCAAAAGTGAGTTAAGATGTTGAAATAAGCACCAGGAAAAAAATACAAAAAGAAAACTCATTTGCTTCATAATTATTCCTGGGGTGGGTATTGCATTCTTTAATAAAGGGGCAGTTGCATTATTTCAAAAAATAGTTGAAATGATAAAAATCCAGATTAAAATTCCTTGACTATAAAATTAAATGTCTTGTTTGAACAAAACTTTAGAAGTTCCAAAAGTGATGGTGGGATGGTACTTCATTTTACAAAATGTCAAATAGAATATCATTTCTGGGTTTTAAAAAGTGCTGTGCACCTTAAATGCCTGCATGCTTACAAGCTTGGTACCAAATTAATCCCTTTCAGGCATTTGGTAATATATATGATAAAGAATATTTTCAATATTTGTTCCAAGGATTTATCCCAAGCATGATTAATGTCTTGGAATTATCTGTAACTAATTATACTACTTAGCAGTTTGAGTATCCCATCAGTGTGAAGTCATTGGAACTATAATAGCATGGCACACATCAGAATGCTCTGATTTAATATTTGTTACTGATAAGTTTAGATTCAAACCATCTGGGATGATCATTGACTATTTACTGTGCCAGGAGGAAGGTGGTGAGAATGTCCTTTGTGTGGAAATAGATTACAGTGGAGATTCGCAAGGCTGGTTCCCTAACTACCCCTATGGATATGAATATATTTTCCTCACAGCTTGACAGAACTTTATTTCTAAAGGTGTAAGCAAACATTCTTACTTCTGCCTTAGGGAGGAATCTTTTTTAGTCTCAGAGCAATTTACATGCTTGCTTTTGACTTGACAGAACAGTGATTTATAACTCTTCTTTTTTCCACTGGCTAATCTCAGGCCAAACTTGAGGCAGATAGAAAGGACTTTGACTTTAAAGTTTTAGGAGACTGGGCATATGATCTGTGATATGGCTTGGCTGTGTCCCCACCCAAATCTCACCTTGAATTGTAATAATCCCTATGTGTCAAGGGGGGGGGGGCAAGTGGAAATAATTGAATATTGGGGACAGTTTCCCCCATACTGTTCTTGTGGTAGTGAGTAAGTCTTATGAGATCTGATGGTTTTTTAAATGGGAGTTCCCCTGCATATGCTCTCTTGCCTGCTGCCATGTAAGATGTGACTTTGCTCCTCATTCACCTTTCACCATGATTTTGAGGCCTCCCCAGCCATGTGGAACCGTGAGTCCATTAAACCTCTTTCCTTCATAAATTACCCAGTATCAGGTATATCTTTATTAGCAGCATGAGAACTGACCAATACAATCTGGATTCCAAAGTTTTAATAGGGTTTGGTACCATTGGATTTCTTTAAAAATAAGACACATGGAGAGGTGTTTGGGAATACATCTATACCATATAGGTGACAGGTGTCCAATATTTACCTCTAAAACATGTGTTTTGTGTTGTATTTTAAATGAAGAGTTCTTTTATTGTCCTTGCCATCTTTCACAAGATACTTCCTTCTAAACCATATTTGTCTAAAGCATGTAATTTATTTTGTCATATGTCTCTAAAAACACTTGGGTTTTTGTATTAATGCTAATGGTTTGTGTCAAGTTAGGACTTATAATAGAAATGCTAATGTTATATGTTCAGCAAACTCTCTACATCTTTTTGACTGCCCCATCTCAGTTTTTAAAAACAAGTGCCATTTTCTTTCTAAATTAGCATAATGTAATCTTATGGTGCTTACGGTATTCTGTTTGATCCCAGGTAGCATTGTCTCTTTAAAGTTGTTTGTTTTTCATTTGTTTGTTTTTGATGAATAGTGTGTCAAGGTCCTTCTATTTTATTTGCCATTTCTTATATTAGTAGTTGACCTAGGTCTTAGAGGATGGGAAATTTTATAGCTTTATCTTTAAATTCTTTCTTTGAAATACCTTTGGGTTTTAAAATCTGACTAAGTCAGCAGATCCTCTTTTGTATTCAACTTCTAATTAATCCCTTTTATTTTAAATTGATTTCTTTACTCCAATATTTTTATCAAAGTCATTTTGATGGTGGTACTTAGGGGACACAGAAACCACTGCATTCTAGCAATTAGTCTTGTATATCTCTAGAGGGTAAACCTTTATCTATATTCTAAAAAGATAAATTTTAAATAACTTTGATATTTTCTTCCTTGAGTATTTTGTTTAAACTGTGTACTAATAGAGAGTGGAGCCCTTGTCTATAGACACTTATTTAGGACTTCAGAGACAAAAAGCAAATGCATTAAATCTCAAGTTTTATCTTGCAATTTTATCAGTCAACCTCACCCACTAGTGAACTTACTCCCATGGTTGAGTCAGTGTGTCTATCTGAGCATCCTTGCAATGTACTGCAAACAATGGATGAAGGCCGAAAGCAACATGAGAAATCTTAACAGCTGAAGGGTTGCTGATTTTCTGTTCCTTTTACTGTGAAACATTGCTTCAGACCAATAATAGCCTTGTTGGCCTAAAGATGTCATTGACAAGTGATCATATGTATATCTTATTTGTTGTTGAGTCCTTGCATTTTAATGATATAGAAGACCTGTTTGGGGATGTCCTTATGAGTTCACACTTTTCTGTTGACCTTCGTGAGCACCAGAATCTGTCTTTTCTTCTTTCTTTTTTTTTGAGACAGAGTCTTGCTCTGTCATCCAGGTTGGAGTGCGGTAGTGTGATCTTGGCTCACTGCAACCTCCACCTCCCGGGTTCAAGTGATTCTCCTGCCTTAGCCCCCCGGGTAGCTGGGACTACAGGCATGTTCCACCATGGTGTGTTGATTTTTGTAGTTTTAGTAGATATGGGGTTTCACCACATTGGCTAGGCTGCTCTCGAACTCCTGACCTCAGGTGATCTGCTGCTTCAGCCTCCCAAAGTGCTGGGGTTACAGATGTGAGCCACCGCACCGAGCCCAAAATCTGTGTCTTAAACTGAGGGAAGCTAATGCCCCTACCTGCAATAGGCAACTGGAAAAATACAACCTGTAGCAATAGATTGGGGCCAATCCTTACTGAAGCAGGTGGCAGCTTAGGTCACTCGAATCTTAACATAAACTCACAAGGACAATGTTAATCAAGAAACTTATTTCAGGGATAGAAACTATATTATCAGCAGGAATTTCCTCCAGATGGATCCAAAGGTAGGATCCCATCTAGAGGTAATGAGAATGGATTGTGATATTTTAATAGCAAGCATTTATATGAAATTAAAAAACATAATTTGTATGAACTGTAGATAGAGAGAGAGAGAGAGAGAGGGACATTGCTACGGTCCTTTTGCAAATACTTCATATTGGCTAGAGAGTGCCATCTATTCAGAAACTCGGTCTTATTATCAGTTAGTTTCAATAGCTTTATAATTAAAGCCCATTGGATGTGAGCCAAGATAGAATCCTGCATTATTATATTACTCATAATTTATTAGGCTATGTAGTTTGACTTCAAAATGTTATTTAATATAATAATTAAATATATTGTTTTGCTATAAAAATAAAGCTGCACATATTATAATAGAGTAAAAAGGCATAGGGCAGAGATTGTCAATGCAGTTGTGTGAAGGTTGTCCCCATTCACATTCTAACTGTTCTTTTAGGAAGGGATTAATGAATAGCTTTGTGGACAAAAACAACTTAAAAATAATAATTTTTTTCCTGTTATGATATTGGTAATGTTAGGTAAATACAAATGTTAGACATTAGATAGGAATTGTGTATTTAATTTCACATTCTTATTTGGAACAACTTTCAAGTTCACTTCTGTTTTATTAAGAACTTGAAGGCATAAGAACCAAGTTGGGAAAGTAGGCTGTCAAATCCGATTGGAGATACACCTTTGTAAGAATCATGCTAGAAAGCATTAATTTTGGTCCAGCCAATTCACATTATGGATTCTAAGAATGAAAGCACTTTATATAGTCAGTGATTAATTTTCTAAAATGGATTGTTTTTCTTAGATGGATGAATAATTATGTATTCAAATTATTGCAAAATGAAGGTGACATTTTTGTAGAATATTTCCCCAATTTATAGATGATCTTAATGGTGAAAAAATGCAATCCAAGGAAAGGTAACTGTGAGGGTGGGAAAGACAAGAATATTTCAACCTAGATTTTTGTCAGTTGTACTGCAATGCCTTGGAAAGTCACGTCTTTTTTTCTGTCTAGCTTTTACTTTTACCAAGTGACAGATGGTATAGATGCCTGTGATTTTTCTAAAAAAAACAATGTCTGCTCAGAGCACAGTGGCTGTGGGACCCACACAGCACAATGTTTGTCTTTGGCTTCATATCATCTAAACTGCATGTGAAGCAAGTCAGAGAATCTGATACCACCTGGCCCATACAGTGAAGAAATGTACTGGCTTACAGGTGGAGAAATCCAGTGGTGAGGTGGGGCTTTAGGGACACAACATCCAGTTGCTCTGGCTCCATTTCCCTGTGATTCTCTTTACTCTGCTTCTTTGTAAGTGTTGACTTCTTACTCTGACTAGATCTCATGCTTGTGTATGACAGAATCCAAAAGGAAGAGAAGAAAGAGTTCTACCTAAAGCTCTCCTGGAAAAATGAAAAAAATTAACCTGCCCATCCCCAAAAAGTGTCTCATTGAAAATCTCATTGGTCTTAATGAGTAACATGCTCATTTCTGAACCAATCGCTTCCAAGAAAGAAGACTAGATTACCCTTAGTCCAGGCCTATGTGAGGACCTGGGGTTGACTCAGCTTTCCCTAAGGCACACAAGCTATACAGAGGGAAGGGACCAAGTTGATTTAATGATATCCTCTCTCTTGTTCCCTGTATTAGTCCATCTGCATTGCTATAAAGTAATACCTGAGGCTGGGTAACTTATAAAGAAACAAGTTTATTTGGCTCACAGTTCTGCAGGCTGTAGATAAAAAGCATGGTATCATCTGCTTCCTGTGAGAGCCTCATGGAGCTTCCAATCATGGCATAAAGGGAAGGGGAAAGGGAGCCAGTATCACATGGTAAGAGGGAGCAAGGCAGGAGGAGGTGTCAGACTCTTTAACAATTAGTTCTTGAGTGAACTAATAGAGCAAGAACTCACTCATTACCCCAAGAAAGGCCCCAAGCCATTCATGAGTAATTTGCCCCCATGACCAAAACACTTCCCAGCAGGCTTCTCCTCCACCAATGGGGATCAAATTTCAATATGAGATTTTAAGAGAACAAACATCCAAACTGTATCACTGCTTTTTCACAATAGCCATATGTACCCACTATTGCAAGTGCACTAACATTCCAAACCTAACTCAACTTCCAAGTTTCAAACGTACCTATCTGTGTCCCATCTTTACAGGATATCCCTTTTATTTAAGAGCTGAGAAAATTATGTGGGTTAAGGACAAGGTATGATAACAGATGATAGTATCCTCAAGGAATATTTACATTTTTATGTCGATGGTAGTTAGAAACTCAATGTTTACTCCAAGCTACAAGAGTTGTGCCGACCATGAGAAGGAATAAATTATATGGTAGGATGAACCACCTGGGGCTCTCAGATCTACGCTGTACAGGCAGATGACTATGTACTATCAAAATTGGAGAACATTAACATTATATGACAAGTTGCCAGATGTGTGCCTTAAGAACTGTTGCAACATGATTATTACTGAAGAAAGTGGGATAGAGTTAATAAACTTGATTGATTTATGCTTTAGAAGTTGGATGTGTGTATGATACATATGCATATCTACGTGTAACTCTCTGTACTTGTGGCGGTGCATGTTATTGCAAATATGCTAGGTGCCTTCCTTGTGATTAGAAAATGAAAAATGGCCACCCATGTTTTGAATACTTTGAAGTCATGCTAATTCCTGAGCTTCCTAGATAATTCTCTAAGTTATAAAAATGGATTTTATAACACATTCATTGTATGAGATGAGTTGCTCATTCTTTTTAATGCTAACAGTAAATTGTAAAATTTATGAGGCTGCTTCTAGAATAATAACATTGATAGAGGAAGTAACTTGATTTTGGAGGATAAAAGCCTCTAAAAGCAACCAGCTGAAAATATTAAGAATAATGATCACCTCTTTCCTGAAATGAAGTTTTACCTCATTGTATCTTCACTCCCACACTGTAAATAAAGACCTCCATTCTTCAGAGGAGGAAATGGAGGCTCAGAATCATTTGCTCTTGTTTATTCTAGATCACACAGCTTGTATTTGGCAGTTAAATCTTTTTGTCCTCTTTTCACTTTACCACAACTGGCATCCCTCATTGGTAGGAGAGTTGTACAGGATGAGCCTCAGGAGTAAGTAGAATAGATGACCCAAGCATATATATTTGAACACCTCCAGAGTATTTTCCCCTCTGTTTTTAGCAGTTCTAGGTATTCTACTAGTAGTTCACTTCATTATTTTTAAGGATGCTCTTTCCTAGCATTCCTGATGCAAAAACAAACTCTGGGGCATAGTCAGTACCTTTGTAACATATTAGTACGAATGAAATTTCCTTCCCTCAGAGAGAGAAGCATAGGAACTGAGAGCATAGGAACTCTGGGTAAGAAAAGAGTTGAGAAGAGAGTTAAACCTGGGTCTTAACTATGCGTTTTACTGAAAGCTAGCTTTCTTCCTGAATTGCTGTAATGCTATTGTGGGAATCAGCAAGACCTGGTGGTTTGGAGTCAGATTCCTTGAATGTAAGTTTGGACTCTGCCACTTTCTGAGTGGCAGCTAGTCAAATTATTTTTCTCTCATGTGTAAAATGTGAATAACAACACTTGCTTTATCTCCTCAAAGGATTCATGAACTGATCACTGTGAAATAAAATGAGCTAATACATTTTGAATGCTATGAAGTGTTCTACAAAATTTAGTTATCAGTATTACTATGCAGCCTGAGTTTTGAGGGTGCTAATCTAGGATTTTAAATGCTTTTCCAAAATTAAATGTGGAGAATGACACAATCAGTTAGATTTATCACATCTATAGATTTACCACATCTTTAGTAAGGTGCACTCTGTTATGTTAAGTATATCTTATAATAATTGGAATTTGTGCTCATCTTCCCATTGTTGTCTGTCTCCCTGTGAGAACCTAGAGTCCTCATTCTCAGTGCTGTCATCCATCAGTTTGCCGTGTTTCCTTCTAGGGAGATTTTAGTATTCCCTGAACACTCTTGATAGCCAAAGCTAATAAAATCTAGGTTTCTGATTATAAACCGTCACCAACACTTCAGCCATTTTGGTAATGCAGGTAGAAATCCTGCACTGTATCTATCCACATTTGCTCCTCTGAGACACATTGCATGTAAGAACTGAGATGACAGTTCACTTGGTAATGTTACTTGTCTCTGAATTAGGCTAATTCATCATTGGCCTCTAGTCTTAACATTTTCCACAAATGCTTACCTGAGATTTTATTTGGTCTTAGACTGTTGTAGGATCATTCTTTCTTTTTAATTAAAACAAAGTTTAGAAGGAAGTAGAATGACAGCATTACTTCCCTTGGCAATAATAAAGCACTATTTATATATAAAAATATTTCCCCTGAAGCCCCATGACATTGGCATGCTGTCGCTTATTTCTATACAAAGTAATAATATTATAAAATGTCTAAAATTGAGAATACTACCTATAATTTCCCCAATGCTATAACCTATAGTTTTATATTTATAGATACTCTTTCAGTTTTTAATCGGAATATGTACATTTAAAATAGCTCTACTCATATATACAATTTTTGTTGTTGCTTTTAGTTAGCATGAAATAATAAGCACTTTTCTGTGTGGCTATATACTTTTAATTATTATCATTTTTACTACTTACATAAAATGACTACTTTATGTGTAGATATACCACTGTTTAATTTGTTTCAATTTTTCTCTTTCATTAACATTGCATTGAGGAGAGTGTACTTTTGAGCATTTCCCTAGCTCAGCAGGGCGATCTGGATTTAGATTATTCAAATAGTCCTATCCAGTTTTTTAATTCACTGAAGACATGTAATTTCAAGATGGCTGACTCAATGCAGGGTATACTTTTCAAACAGAAGGAAATTCACCCTCCTTTTGGGGGATTAATACCATGGCCTTGGGCACAATAGCAGCTGTTCTAACTACTTAATCAGCCTCACTTATTATTATTATTATTATTATTATTTAATATGTTTTATTGCACTTTAGGTTTTGGGGTACAGGTGCAGAACATGCAGGATTGTTGCATAGGTACATACATGGCAATGTGGTTTGCTGCCTCCATCCCCGTCACCTATATCTGGCATATCTCCCCATGTTATCCCTCCCCAACTCCATAGCTCCCACTGTCCCTCCCCTAGTCTCCCCCAATAGATCCCAGTGTGTGGTGCTCCCCTCCCTGTGTCCATGTGTTCTCATTGTTCAACACCTGCCTATGAGTGAGAACATGCGGTGTTTGATTTTCTATTCTTGTGTCAGTCTGCTGAGAATGATTGTTTTCAGATTCATCCATGTCCCTATAAAGGACACGAACTCATCGTTTTTTATGGCTGCATGGTATTCCATGGTGTATATGTGCCATATTTTCCTTGTCCAGTCTATCATCGATGGGCATTTGAGTTGGTTCCAGGTCTTTGCTATTGTAAACAGTGCTGCAATGAACATACATGTACATGTGTCTTTATAATAGAACTATTTATAATCCTTTGGCTATATACTTAATAATGAGACTGCTGGGCTAAATGGAATTTCTATTTCTAGATCCTTGGGGAATCGTCACACTGTCTTCCACAATGGTTGAACTAATTTACACTTCCACTAACAGTGTGAAAGTGTTCCTATTTCTCCACATCCTCTCCAGCATCTGTTGTCTCCAGATTTTTTAATGATCGCCATTCTAACTGGCGTGAGATGGTATCTCAATGTGGTTTTGATTTGCATTTCTCTAATGACTGGTGATGATGAGCATTTTTTCATATGTTTGTTGGCTTCATATATGTCTTCTTTTGAAAAGTGTGGGTTAATATCCTTTGCTCACTTTTGAATGGGTTTGTTTGTTTTTTTCTTGTAAATCTATTTGAGTTATTTCTAGATTCTGAATATTAGCCCTAGTCAGATGGGTAGATTGCAAACATTTTTTCCCATTCTGTTGGTTGCCAGTTCACTCTAATGATTTTTTTCTTTTGCTATACAGAAGCTCTGGAGTTTAATTAGATCCCATTTGTCTATTTTGGCTTTTGTTGCCAATGCTTTTGGTGTTTTAGTCATGAAGTTCTTGCCCATGCCTATGACCTGAATGGTTTTGCCTAGGTTTTCTTCTAAGGTTTTTATGGTGTTAGGTCTTATGTTTAAGTCTTTAATCCATCAGGAGTTAATTTTAGTGTAAGGTGTCAGGAGGGGTCCAGTTTCTGCTTTCTGTACATGGCTAGCCAGTTCTCCCAACACCGTTTATTAAACAGAATCCTTTCCCCATTGCTTGTTTTGGTCAGGTTTGTCAAAGATCAGATGGTTGTAGATGTGTGGACTTGCCTTTGATGCCTCTGTTCTGTTCCATTTGTTTATATCTCTATTTTGGTACTGGTACCATGCTGTTTTGATTACTGTAGCCTTGTAGTATAGTTTGAAGTCAGGTAGCATGATGCCTCCATCTTTTTTTTTTTTTTCTTAGAATTGACTTGGCTATGCAGGCTCACTTTTGGTTCCATATGAAGTTTAAGGTGGTTTTTTCCAGTTCTTTGAAGAAGGTCATAGGTAGCTTGATGGGGATAGTGTTGAATCTATAGATTACTTTGGGCAGTATGGTCATTTTAATAATATTGACTCTTCCTAACCATGAGCCTGGAATGTTTTTCCATCTGTTTGTATCCTCTCTTATTTCCTTGAGCAGTGGTTTGTAGTTTCCCTTGAAGAGGTCCTTTATGTTCCTTGTTAGTTGTATTCCTAGGTATTTTATTCTCTTTGCGACAATTGTAAATGGCAGTTTATTCTTAATTTGGCTCTCTTTATGTCTGTTATTGGTATATAGGAATACTTGTGATTTCTGCACATTGATTTTGTATCCTGAGACCTTGCTGAAGGTGCTTATCAGTTTCAGGAGATTTTGGGCTGAGATGGGGTCTTCTAGATATACAATCATGTTGTCTGCAGATAGAGACAATTTGACTTCCTCCTTTCCTAATCGAATACCCTTTATTTCTTTTTCTTGTCTGGTTGTTCTGGCTAGAACTTCCAATACTATGTTAAATAGGGGTGGTAAGAGAGGGCATCTTTGTCTAGTGCCAGATTTCAAAGGGAATGCTTCCAGTTTTTGCCCATTCAGTGTGATATTGGCTGTGGGTTTGTGGTAAATGGTTTTTATTATTTTGAGATACATTCAGTCGATACCTAGTTTATTGAGAGTTTTTGCATGAAGGGCTGTTGAATTTTGTTGAAGGCCTTCTCTTTCTATTCATGTGGTTTTTGTCTTTGCTTCTGTTTATGTGGTGAATTACGTTTATAGACTTTCATATGTTGAACCAGCCTTGCATCCCCGGGATGAAGACTACTTGATTATGATGGATAAGCTTTTTGATGTGCTGTTGCAATTGGGTTGCCAGTATTTTATTGAAGATTTTTGCATCTATTTTCATCATGAATATTGGCCTGAAATTTTCTTTCTTTTTTTTTTTGTTGCATCTCTGCCAGGTTTTGGTATCAGGATGATGTTGTTTTCATAAAATGATTTGGAAAGGATTCCCTCTTTTTAGATTGTTTGGAATAGTTTCAGAAGGAGTGGTACCAGCTCCTCTTTGTATGTCTGGTAGAATTCAGCTGTGAACCCATCTTGGCCTGGGCTTTTTTTGGTTGGCAGGCTACTAATTGCTGCCTCAACTTCAGCCCTTGTTATTGGTCTGTTCAAGTTTTCAATTTCTTCCTGATTTAGGCTTGGGAGGGTGTAAATGTCCAGGAATTTATCCATTTCTTGCATGTTTATTGGTTTATGTGCATAGAGTTCTCTGTAGTAATCTCTGACGGTAGTCTGTATTTCTGTGGAATCTGCGGTGAGATCCCCTTTATCATTTTTTATTGCATCTATTTTATTCTTCTCCCTTTTCTTTTTTATTAATCTGGCTAGTGGTCTATTTTGTTGATCTTTTCAAAAAACTAGCTCCTGGATTTCTTAATATTTTGAAGGGTTTCTTGTGTCTCTATCTCCTTCAGTTCTGCTCTGATCTTAGTTATTTCTTGTCTTCTGCTAGCTTTTGAGTTTTTTTGTTCTTGCTCCTCTACCTCTTTCAATTTTGATGATAGGGTGTCAATTTTAGATCTTTCCTTGCTTCTCATGTGGGAATTTATTGCTATAAATTTTCCTCTAGAGACTGCTTTAAATATATCCCAGAGATTCTGGTATATTGTGTCTTCATTGTCATTGGTTTCTAAGAACATCTTTATTTCTGCCTTAATTTATTTGTTTATCCAGTCAACATTCAAGAGCCAGTTGTTCAGTTTCAATGCAGTTGTGCAATTCTGAGTTAGTTTCTGAATCCTGAGTTCTAATGTGATTGCACTGTGGTCTGAGAGACTGTTTGTTATGATTTCCATTATTTTGCATTTGCTGAGGAGTGATTTACTTTCAATTTTGTGGTCAATTTTAGAGTAGGTGTGATGTGGTGCTGAGAAGAATGTATATTCTGTGGATTTAGGGTAGAGAGTTCTGTAGATGTCTATTAGGTTTGCTTGGTCCAGATCTGAGTTCAAGTCCTGGATATCCTTGTTAATTTTCTGTCTCATTGATCTGTCTAATATTGACAGTGGAGTGTTAAAGTCTCCCACTATTATTGTGTGGGAGTCTATGTCTCTTTGTAGGTCGTTACCGACTTGCTTTATGTATCTGGGTGCTCCTGTATTGGGTGTGTATATACTTAGGATTGTTAGCTCTTTTTGTGGCATTGATTCTTTTACCGTTATGTAATGCCCTTCTGTGTCTCTTTTGATCTTTGTTGGTTTAAAGTCTATTTTATCAGAGACTATGATTACAACTCCTGCTATTTTTTGTTCTCCATTTGTTTGGTAAATCTTCTTCCATCCCTTTATTTTGAGTCTTTGTGTATCCTTGCACATGAGATGGATTTCTTGGTTACAGCACACCAGTGGGTTTTGACTTTTCATCCAATTTGCCAGTCTGTGTCTTTTGATTGGGGCATTTAGCGCATTTACATTTAAGGGTAACATTGTTTTGTGTGAATTTGATCCTGCCATTTTGATGCTAGCTGATTGTTTTGTCCATTAGTTGACACAGTTTCTTCACTGTATTGATGTTCTTTATCATTTGGTCTGTTTTTGGAGTGGCCAGTAGTGGTTGTTCCTTTCTGTGTTTAGTGCTTCTTTCAGGAGCCCTTGTAAGGCAGGCCTGGTGGTGATGAAATCTCTGAGCAATTGCTTGTTTGTAAAGGATTTCTTCCTTTGTTTATGAAGCTTAGTTTGGCTGAATATGAAATTCTAGGTTGAAAGTTCTTTTCTTTAAGGATGTTGAATATTGGCCCCTGCTCTCTTCCAGCTTATAGGGCTTCTCCAGAGATATCCACTGTCAGTCTGATGGGCTTCCCTTTGTGGGTAACCCGACCTTTCTCTCTGGCTGCCCTTAGCATTTTTTCCCTCATTTCAACCCTGGTGAATCTGACGATTATATGCCTTGGGGTTGCTCTTCTTGAGGAATGTTTTTGTGGTGTTCTCTGTATTCCCTAGACTTGAATATTGGCCTGTCTTTCTAGGTTGGGGAAGTTCTCCTGGTTAATATCCTGAAGAGTGTTTTCCAGCTTCGATTCATTCTGTCTGTTACATTCAGGTACACCTATCAAATGTAGATTAGATCTTTTCACATAGTCCCATATTTCTTGGAGGCTTTGTTCATTTCTTTGCTCCCCTTTTTTTCTCTATTTTGCCTTCTCATTTTATTTCTTTGAGTTGATCTTCAATCTCTGATATCCTTTCTTCTGCTTGATCGATTCAGCTATTCAAACTTGTGTATGCTTCATGAAGTTCTTGTATTGTGTTTTTCAGTTCCATTAAGTCATTTTTATTCTTTAAGGTGTTTATTCTCCTTAGCATTTCGTCAAACCTTTTTTCAAAGTTTTTAGTTTCTTTGCATTGGGTTGGAACATGTTCTTTTAGCTCAGAGAAATTCATTATTACCCACCTTCTGAAGCCTGTTTCTGTCAGTTTATCAATCTCATTCTCCATCCAGCCTTGTTCCCTTGCTGGTGAGGAGTTGTAATCCCTTAGAGGAAGAGAACTGTTCTGGTTTTGGGTGTTTTCATCCTTTTTGCATTGATTTCTTCCCATCTTTGTGGATTTATCCACCTGTGGTCTTTATTGTTGGTGACTTTCAGATGGGGTCTCTGAGTGGACATCCTTTTTGTTGATGATGAAGTTATTTCTTTCTGTTTTTTAGTTTTCCTTCTAACAGTTAGGCCCCCTCTGCTGTAGGATTGCTGGAAGTCCATTCCAGACCCTGCCTGCGTGGGGATCACCTGCAGCAGCTGCAGAACAGTAAGGGTTGCTTCCAGTGTCTTCTTTTGTTATCTTTGTCCCAGAAGGATTCCCACCAGATGTCAGCCTGAGCTCTGCTTTATGAAGTGTCTCTGGATATATGGGGTTTAGAGAGCTGCTGTATGAGACAGTCTGTTCTTTATAGGACCTCAAGTGCTGAGCTGTGAGCTCCGTTATTTCATGCAGAGCTGCTGGGCAGGTACGTTTAAGTCTTGTGCAGCAGAAGTCTTAACTGCCTTTTTTTCCCAGGTGCTCTGTCCTGGGAAGGTGGGGCTTTATTTATAAGTTCCTGGCATACTGCTGCCTTTTTTCAGAGATGCCCTGCCCAGGAAGGAGGTAGCCTAATGATAGTCTGCAAGCAGAGGCATTGCTGAGCTGCTGTGGGCTCTGCCCAGCTGCTGTGTGAACTTCCTTGCAGTTTTGTTTATAGAGGTATAGTTAGAACTGGCTCAGTCATGGCAATTTGCTTCAGTAATGGTGGATTGCCTCTGTAATAGTGGACTGCCTAGATAATGGCAGACTGCCTCAGTAATGGTGGACTGCCTTGATCGTGGTGGACTGCCTCAGTAATGTCAGATTCCCTTACCCCCACAGATATGGACTGTCCCAGGTCCAGCTGTGCTTGCTGTGAAACTCTCAATCCTGAGCGTTTCATATTGCTGGCCTTTGTGAGGGTTGGACCCACCAAGCCAGATCACCCGGCTCCCTGTTTCAGCCCCCTTTTTTTTCAGTTGAATGGGTGGCTTTGTCTCCCAAGCATTCCAGGTGCCAGTTGAAATGGTCGCCCAGATTTGTGTGAGTTTTTGTGTGGAGACCCACTATGCCGGCTGAAACAGCTGTGCTGGAGACTTGTGGCACTTTTCTGCCCATGAATCTTCTGGTCTGTGGACAGTAAAAAATTCATTTGGAAATGTAGTGATCACACACCCTCTGTGTTCTTGCTGGGAACTGCACTCCAGAGCTGTTCCTATTCGGCCATCTTGGATCACTGCCATTGCCTCACTTATTTTTTAAAATAAAGGATTATTGGTTTTATTGAAAACCAAAGAGACCTATGGAAATCAACTTTGAGTTTCATGAAGAGTCTTGGCTTTTGGCTTTAAACAAATCCCTTTATTGAGATATGTCCCTTCTTCTTATTTCCATATTCTCACTTAAGATCATTAAATTCCCAGAAGTCCATGTAATGACATATAGGCCGTGAATCCTTATGTGCACAAATAACATGATCTTTGTTACACATCAAATGCTTTATGCATTTTATGGTTCAGGACTTCCCAGGCAACCAAGAGAAAAATAACCTTTCCTAATATATAATAATAAGTTTAAAAAATACAGATTGATGTCAGTTCACTTTCTATCTGACTTTTTCCAATGGTTGACATGATGAAGTTTTATTACTGGAACATAGAAAATTGTATGAAAATTTTTGTCAACCGGTGATTGATCTTCCTTTCATTAGATTCATTTATATCACTTGAGTTTATTCAGGTGAAATGGCTATCTAAAAAGCTCCAGAGCAATTCAGAATTTTAGAGGTTCTAACTAAGAGCAATAAGTTATTGTTTTTTAGTGTTAGCAGGCCCTGGGATGTCTCTGAGCTCCAGGTTCCTGGATAGATTCTGAACTGTGTCCATGTCAGGATCAGAGGTTCTGTATCTAGCCTTTAAAGCAAGGCCTGTAACTGGGAGCTTTATAAGAGAATCACACATATTTAAGGGTAGATTAATGGACTATTTGGCTGCTGATAGCATCACAATATTCTGCTGCCATTTTTGGTCCTATAGTTTATTTAATCCAGAATTTGTTAGTTTAAATTATAGGACTGTCATTTCCTTCTTTTCATTTCTTCTTTTGCTTTTCTTGATCAAAGGACTTAAAATTCCACTGTTTTGGATGAAAGATAATAAAGACACTTTGCCCCACTTTCCTCTCACACTGCCATAGTCAAAATAATGCAAGAGAGCCCTTTTATGGATGAATTTGATATCAGTATTTTGGATAAAATACCACTGAGGTTAATTAGAAATCTATCTAAAATGACCATATAGACCTTATCTGTTCTTTGACCCTATCAGAGGTTCTGATTATCCCCCAATCTATCAGTCTTCTCCTTTTATCTATCTCTCCTTGTCCAACTTAGATTACATAGCACCCCATTTCTAAAGCTATTTTTCATTACTGTATGGAACTTCCTTGTCCCCTTTCTTTTTGTTACACTTAACTGGAAAAAAAGCCAATTTTTGGATGAAATTGGTTCTTGTACTTGTTTCTCTGCAAATTAATGATAACTTCTCTTAAGACAGGTCTCCATACTGCTTGGTAGTTCTACTTGCTTTCTCTGATTAGCTCACTCCCACAGTTTTCACAAAAAACATTCGAATAGTTTGCTACTCTCTCTGTACTTTTGCCTGTCACATATTCTTCCTATCCCATTGTCAATCCATACCTTGCCTTCTACTTCACAGAAAAAAAAATCAGATTGGAACTTTCTTATCTTTCTAGTTCAAAATATAGCCACTGGTTTTGCTCTTACATACTTCTCTTTGCTCCTAAATTCATGGAGAAGATGTTCTCCTTATTTAAGATTGAGCCTTCCTCTTATTTTGTTTTGTTTTTCAGATAAGAGATGGGGGTCTCACTATATTACCCAGGTGACTCCCAAACTTCTGAGGGCTCAAGCAATCCTTTTGCCTCAGCTTCCTAAGTAACTGGGATTACAGGCATGGACCACCCTGCCTGGCTTGATTCCCCCTATTTTTAGGATACCACCTAAAATCTCTCATCTTTTCAAGATCTCTACACTGTTTTGAATTTATCCCTTTCTTGCATACTTTTTTCCCTCTGAAACTTGAATTAATTGCATCAACTTTTAAACTAATTCAGGCCTGTCATATATAATAAAGCAAAATACCTTGGGTGCTCAGCCATATCCAGTTACCACGCCATTGCTCTCTCCAGCTAAGCGGTGTCTCTACCATCTTTCTCCACTATTTCACTATCAACTTACTGCCCAGCCTACTTCCATCAAGCTTTCAGTCTTATCATAAAACTGAAGTATCTTTCCATAAAGGTAACAGTGTTCCAAAATATGATGAACATTTCTTAGTTCTAATCTGAGTTTACTTCTCATCAGTCATTTGCCAAAATTGACCATTTTCTCCCTGCTGAAACACTCATGCTTTGGTTTTCATGTTAACATCTCCTGTTATTTGTTTTTTCTCTACCTCTCTGGCTGCTTCCTTTCTCATTTGACAGCTCATCTACTCCTAAGTGGCCATTAGATGTTGAAATTTTTCAAGATTCAGTCTTGGTCCTTCTTTTCTCCTTCTGTATGTTCACTCTATGACAGTTCTCAACCCTGGATATTATTCAAATTGTGGAGAAGTATTTAAAAAGTAGTAGTCACACCCCAACCAATTAAATCTGAGTCTCTGGGCCCAGGCATTGGCTTTTATAAAAGCAAGTCCCCAGCTGATTGTGATGTCCATCCAGGGTTGAGAAGTTCTGGTCTAGGTAATCTCCAAACCATGCTTTTATTTTATTTTTTAACTATAGTCTATAGGCAGATGACATGCAAATATCTCTCTAGCCCAGACTGCTCCTCAATGCTCTCTTCCTATGTATTTAATTGTCTACGTGATTTCCCTTCTAAATGTTGCAAAAACAAAACAAAACAAAACAAAACAAAAACCCAAACTCACATGTCTGATTCTCTTCCTGTATCTTCTGTTGCAGCTAATAGACTCATCACACATACCCTGGACAAGCCAGAAACATAGGAATCATTCTTAGTATCTATGTCTCCTTCACCTTCTATATCTAATCCACCACTAACTTCTGTGCTACTTCTTAGACCTCTTGAATCTATCACATGTTCCTATCTTCATAATCCATATCTTGGTGTACAACATCATCTACTATCAAATTGACTACTGCAGTACCTCCTAACTTGCTTTCTAGTTCCCATTCTCATCACTCATTTTTCTCTGCTCTGTAACAACGAATTGTTTTGAAAAGCACCTCTAATTTCTCCCTCTATCCAAACATACTTAAAACCTTTCTGTAAGTTTACACTGCTATTAGCATAGAACGAAATCACCATAACATGGCTGTAGTAGCATAGAATTCTTTGATTACAAACAACAGAACTTGATTTGGGCTGACTTAAGCAAATGGAAATTTCTTAGATGAATATTGGATGCTCTCAGAATCGATGGGAAGATGAGATCACTTGGAAGCAAATAGGAAGGAAAGCCACTATATATATATTAGGAGTAAGGAGGGGTAAGAAGCTATGGAATTGAAGCACCAGACATTTTTTTCATATTAGGAACAGTATGCTCTGGATATACCTTCTTAATTAGTTCAGTGATGAATGTATTGTGCCATCCAGGACACTTTAAAAAATGAAATGGAATGCTAATTATAATTATGCCAGGAAAGGAGGCATAACCAGGATTGTCTCAGGCAAACCAGAATTTCTGGACAACCTAATAAATGACTATAGCACTGACTAACACCTTGGCCCGAACCTCATGAGACACCTTGAGTCAGAACCATCCAGCTAAGCCATTCCCAAATTCCTAACCCATAGAAACCGTAAAACAATAAATGATTCTTTTTGCTTTAAGATACTAGGTTTTGACATAGTTTGTTATGCAGCAGATACAATATTTTTTGAACTAACGTGATTGATGAAAGCTTTCCTCCCTACTAGGCTAGTGCCTCCCCGAAGGTATAGACTGTTTCTTTTGCTCACCATTGTATTCCAGTATTTTTGTCAATGAACAAATGAATGAATCACTGTAATTTGACTGCATCTTGAGAGCCATTGTGCTGGAATTGCTAACTGGTTCTGTTAGACTTATTTACACCGAGCCCTTCAGAAATTCATGAGCCTGCGGGTGTTTGGAAAACAAAATTGTATCATTGTGAAAAGAAAAATCCCAGATTTTCACCTGCTTAATTATCTAGTTAGATCCAAACTTTATTTTAAAGAAGGGTATTATATTTTCAATGACTGAATAAATGAATAAATCATACAGAAATTGTCATTTGAAACTATAAAGCTTTGGAAAGGAAAACTGTTACAAACAGGTGGTGTGCTGTGAATATTGCAGTGTGAAATAATCTCAGGCAAAGATTTGGGCCCAGTTAAAGTAGATAGCAACCTTCCACTTGCAAAGTTGTTTTCTATCAATGACTTTTGCAGCTTTGGCTCCTTGATCTTCATGCAAAATTAACTTAACTGTCATCAAAATTTCATGGTCTATAAACAGAGCCACTTCAGCTTTATGCAACCCATATGACACATTGTAGTGTGACCAGAGATGAGAGAATATGCCACGGCAGAAATGAGAAAATGGTGGTAGTGGAACTATGACATAAATGATAAACAAACAATATATGAAAAGATATAAACAAGGCATTTGCAAATTGGCATTCTGTTACAAAGACCGTTTTTCCCCACTGTGAAAGAAGTGGCTAGTGGGACTAAGGAGAAGAAAAGACTTTATGAGGTGACTTACTCAAGACAGGTAAAACTAGTAATGAATAAAATCACTGTTTCAGTGAGATACCTGCTATATTTGCTTAGGAAAATATGACCTCAAAGTAATTTTACTGTAACAAAGAAGGGAGAACTCTGAATTAGAATCACTGAATACATTATTTGTCTGATTTATTTCTATTTGTTTCTCAGAGGAAAACAAACCAAATTTCACAATGCAATGAACCCCTGGCTGACATGTTATAATTTAGTGAAACATTATTGAAAGGACTGATTTCATATACTACCATACCTTATAGATTTGCCATTTGGTATGATGCTGACTTAGAATAAGTATTCTCTAAGGTAAACCTGACTACCTGTGTCATTTGTATCTTGCAGAAAAATGTTCAGTGTTCATCCCCTTGAAAGGCCTTTTAAAACTATGCAACTTATGCGATTAGTATTGCATGGCATTTGTTTATGAGCAAACATTACTTATTAGCCAAAGTCCTACTGAAAACAAAAGCAAATTGCCTTGTCTCTCTGTTTAAAAATAAAAGGGTATTGAACACCACAATAAACTCACAATTTGAAAACCTGATAGTTTATTCTTTTCATGCTGACATCTGCAAACTGAAACCTCCATATCATTTTTTCTTTTGAGATGTAGTCTCACTCCGTCACTCAGGCTGGAGTGTGGTGGTACGATCGTGGCTTGCTGCATCCTCTGCCTCCCAGGTTCAAACGATCCTCCTGCCTCAGCCTCCTGAGTAGGTGAGATTACAGGCACATGCCACCATACCCAGCTGATTTTTTTATTTTTAGTAGAAATGGGGTTTGGCCATGTTGCCCAGGCCAGTCTTGATCTCCTGACCTTAAGTGATCCTCCCCCTTTGACCTTCCCCAGAGTGCTGGGATTATAGGCATGAGCCAATGCACCCAGCCTGAAAACACCATATCTTAATTAGCAAAACTTATGGGTTGTAAAACAAATTGGCATTTTAAGATCACTGTATTTCAGGAAATGAGAAAGATTTCAAATGTTATATAGTCAATGTATGAAACTATAACCAATCTATATTAAGTTTTTATACTTTCTTTTATTGAAACCATCATGTCTTAATTAGCAAAATGTATGGGTTGTAAAATAAATTACCATTCTCATGTTATTGCATTTCAAAAAAACCCCAAGACTTTAAATGTCGTATAGTCCATATATGAAACTATAATCAATCTGTGTTTTTATACTTCCTTTTAGTTAATAAGGACAACTATGAGCAATTTTAGTTTTTTTCTTAAGAAAACAAAAACAATATTTCTCAATAGAAAGGTTGCCAACTACCTGAATTACTTGCATATTCACCATGGAATTATTCTTCTGTAATAAATCCTGACTCTTAGAATCATTCTTTCCATCAGTGCCCAACAGTCTGGTACAGGTTGTAGAAATATGCCCGCATGAGATATTTCATGCCCCGGCTTATTACCTTATCATTTTTTTTTCTGTACATCTTTGCATCCAGGGATACTTTATTGGGGTTTCCTAAGACTGTGTTTTGCCTTATTTGCTTTATCTTGTCAATTTTTCTTTTACTTTGGATAACTTAAACTCTGAATCTGAACCTATTTATTTTTAGTCTCTGAGGAGAGCCTTGTGGGTGACTTCTAACTAAAAGTGTGAGGAGATGAGGATGAGAATAGGTGGGTGGACAAGACTGCTGACTTAAACACAGCCCTGTCTAGCCAAAGTCAGACCTGAACTGCTCTAGCGGCATCAAGGAGGAATATTTGGCTCTGCCTGGACAGAGTAGGAGGCTCCAGAGAAAGCTTCACAAAATAATACTGGATAGGAGCATAAGGGATGGAAAGTGAGGAGACCGAGTGACTTTAGGTCAGGGCAAATGAACTGGCTGAATAATAATAAAAGAATGCTTTTAGCCGGGCGCAGTGGCTCACGCCTGTAATCCCAGCACTTTGGGAGGCTGAGGCGGGTGGATCACAAGGTCGAGAGATCGAGACCATCCTGGTCAACAAGGTGAAACCCTGTCTCTACTAAAAATACAAAAAATTAGCTGGGCATGGTGGCGTGTGCCTGTAATCCCAGCTACTCAGGAGGCTGAGGCAGGAGAATTGCCTGAACCCAGGAGGCGGAGGTTGCGGTGAGCCGAGATCGCGCCATTGCACTCCAGCCTGGGTAACAAGAGCGAAACTCCGTCTCAAAAAAAAAAAAAAAAAAAAAAAAAAAAAGAATGCTTTTAGTTTCCAGAGCATTTTGGACTTTGGACCTGTCATATCTTTACAGATAAGAAAACCAAATACAGGGAATTTGAAGTAACTTTCAGGAGAGAAGTTCTGCTAGCATCTCTGAAAAGGGATACATAATTTAGACAGTAGTTATGGAAGGCAAAGAAACATTAAGAATATTATTGACTAATTTTCTGGGCGCAGTGGCTCATGCCTGTAATTCCAGCACTTTGGGAGGCCGAGGCGGGCGGATCAGGAGGTCAGGAGTTCAAGACCAGACTGACCAACATGGTGAAATCCCGTTTCTACTAAAAATACAAAAATTCACCAGACGTGGTGCGCCTGCAGTCCCAGCTACTCAGGAGGCTGAGTCAGGAGAATTGCTTGAACCTGGGAGGCAGAGGTTGTAGTAAACCGAGATTGTGCCACTACACTTCAGCCTGGGTGGGTGACAGAGTAAGACTCCACCTCAAGATAAAAAAGAAAAAAAAGAGAATATTATTGACCAATCAAAGCCTACTGTAAAAAATAACTTACTCTAGCTAATTGCTTCAGTCTCTCTTCTGGTAACTGTTTTATGGGGTAGTATTGAATTATGATTAAGAGTACAGGTTCTGCTACTGGACTCCCTGAGTTGAGTCCCAGTTCTACCATTTGCTAGTTCTGTGAGCTCAAGCAAGTTACTTATCTCTCAGTTTCTAAGGTTTTATAAAATGGGAATGACGTTGGCACTGACCTCACCATTGTCATGCCACTGCACTCTGGCCTGGGTGACAGAGGGAGACTCTGTCTCAAAAAAAATAAATTACATTTTTTTTTGTATGCACGTGCTTCACCCTCTTTGCCCCATAGGCAGCCATTTTAATGGCTTTTTATTGCAGAATGTGTATTGTTGTTTTGCAAGTGTGTATTTTAATTTGCTTTAAAGATTATTTTAAATATTTCATCTATTTCTTTTTTTTTTTTGAAGCACCAAATATTTAGGAATCTTCCTGTTGTTAAAGTATATTTTTTAAAGTACACATGCTCTAATCCTAATAGGGTTGTTGTAAGGATTAAATGAGTTAATACATTAAAGTATTTAAAAGAGTGTTCAGCACTAAGCTAAGTACCTACTACAGTTAATACATATTCATTAGTGTCTTATTACTGAAATTATTAGTGGAATTCCCCCTCTAATTGAAGCTACCAACCTAGAGGAAAAAGGCCATGTTGCTGAATTTCACTTTGCCTACATTCTGTGTATATGTTATAGTTTTAAATTCAAGTAAAGGTTAAAGAATGGAGGTAAGCTTATTCATATTGGAAAAAGAAATTTGTAGAAACTTGTTTTTTTTTTTTTTATGTAAAGAGGTTTTTACTCACACCTGTAATCCCAGCACTTTGGGAGGCCAAGGCGGGTGGATCACAAGGTCAGGAGATCAAGACCATCCTGGCCAACATGGTGAAACCCTGCCTCTACTAAAAATACAAAAATAACCAGGCATGGTGATCCGTGCCTGTAGTCCCAGCTACTCAGGAGGCTGAGTCAGGGGAGTGGCTTGAACATGGGAGGCAGAGGTTGTAGTGAGCTGAGGTCATGCCATTGCACTCCATCCTGGTGACAGAGCAAGACTCTGTCGAAAGAAAGAAAGAAAGAGAGAAAGAGAGTGAAAGAAAAAGAAAGAAAGAAAGAAAAAAAGAGGCTTTTAAAAGATGTTTTTCTCCTTCATGCATTTTACCAATTCAAATTATTTTGCTTTTGGGGAAACTATTAAACATTAGTGTCTTTTCAAAGCAGATAACCCAAAGTATGAGGTCACTCACAAGAAATTCAATTTTAATTGAGACTAGAAGGTGGATTTCCTGGCTTGCTGTCTGCTTGTATTCAGTTGAAGTCTTCACAAATAGTCAAATATCAGTGCTTGGCAACAGTGGGCTGCAATGGGATTATAGAATTGCATTAATTTGGCTATCTCAGGTCTATGTTATTTTTTAAGTCCTTTTCCCTTTCAGACTCCTTGAAGGTGAATAACCAGTAAACAAATTGACTGTTGGTGACCTTGTGAAAGAGGTTAAGTACAAATTGCTCAATTTTTTTCTCAGGTTCCAAATGGGGGAGAGTAAGGGATGCAGGGCTGTTTTTCTTTTCCAGTCTCATTAGGATGTCTTCTGGGGGTTGGAAATTAAAGTACCCTTTTGTTAATTTTGTAAAGCATCCTGGTGTGAAAACCTAGGGCCATGGTTGACTTTTTAATTTTTTTTTTCACCCCAAAGCGCTAATATTCTCGTAGCATTTTAGTTCAGCTTCAGCCCTCTCAGTCTCCTGTGACAGTATCTCAAGCCTTACAGCTGTGACTACATTATTAAAAGAGAATGCCAAGCAAAGGAAGGCACATGCCAGTCACCCAACATTGAACTCACTTGTCAGTTACATCAAATAACTGAAACAGAATCTTGGGCTATTTCCCAGCATTCTGCCATTGGACCTGTGGTTTTATTATTGATTAAATCAGATTCAATCCCTACAACATCACAGAGATTAAAGTATTTTGATAAATAGGAATAATTGAGTGGTTAAAATATTATTTTCTCTTAGAAATATAGTTATTTTGGTAAAATATTATGTTGACAAATTTAAAATCTAAATGTAGGTTTGAAAATCTAAATGTGCTAAGAAATTACATTGTTTGGCTTGGTGCGGTGGTTCACATCTGTAATCCCAGCACTTTGGGAGGCTGAGGCAAATGGATCACTTGAGGTCAGGAGTTCAATGGCAGCCTGGCCAACATGGTGAAACCCTATCTCTACTAAAAATACCAAAAAAATTGACTGGGAGTGGTGTTGGGTGCCTGTAGTCCCAGCTACATGGGAGACTAAGGCAGGAGAATTGCTTGAACCAGGGAGGCAGAGGTTGCAGTGAGCCGAGACTGTGCCACTGCACTCCAGCCTGGGCGACAAAGGGAGACTTCATCAAAAAAAAAAAAAAAAAAGAAATTACATTTTTTAAATTGCATTTTAGGTTTGGGGGTACATGTGAAGAACATGCAAGATTGTTGCATAGGTACACACATGGCAGTGTGGTTTGCTGCCTTCCTTCCCCTCACCTGTATCTGTCATTTCTCCCCATGCTACCTCTTCCCACCTCCCCACCTCCCCGTCCCTTCCCCATTTCCCCTCAACGGACCCCAGCGTTTAGTGCTCCCCCTCACTCATAGGCGGGTGTTGAACAATGAGAACACATTTTTTTAATGCACATATTTCACCCTCATTTCTGCATAGGCAGCCGTTTTAATGTCTTTTTATTTCAGAATGTGTATTATTGTTTTGCAGTTGTCTATTTTAATTTACTTTAAACATTGTTTTAAAAATTTCATTTTTTATTCTAAGCATCAAATATCTAGGAATCTTCATGTTGTTAAAGTATATATGTCGGGGACCGTCCGGGACCGGTAGGCATGTCTGCCAGGGGTCTCTCGACCTACAAGAGGGTCCCAATACCTGAAAGAGAGAGTGCTCTTGAGCCGGGATCTGGAGGGCTGATAGGCCGTGCCTAAACAGCAAATTTTATTTTTCAAAGGCCAGGAATAAATACACTTTCTTGGCTCTGGTTTACGTCATAGCAAGAGGAAATGCAAATGTATACCTTACATGGCCTATACAATAGAGAAGTCAGATACACAATCAGTGGTTGTAAAAAGTAACAGAATTTCCTGTGATCACAAAGCTTGTTTACATCCAGACATTATTCCTCCTGGCTGCAGGCATCTCTGGTTTGATCTTGTTTTAGAACTGAGATGTGAAAAGGTTTTCTGGTTTTGCTCATCGGAATATCTTTTAACCGGATTCTCCTTTGTCTACTCCTGACTCAACTTAGCTCAACTTCCCCATTCAGGAGTCTCTGAGTCAGAAATCAAAGCCATCCCTTATGGTGGCATTTGCTTTGCAAATATCCCGACAGTTAAACCATTATCTAGGGTACAAGGCAGTCAGGTAAGTAAAGAAAAGGTTAAAACTTATTCTTAAAGAGTCATAAAAAAGTTAAAAGCAGGAACCAGTTGCTGGCAGGGGGTCACTCGGTCTAGCAGCACCACATAGTTTTAGGCCCAAACAATATTGTGGTTGATATTAGAAACTGATCATCCATCTTTAAGTTCCTTTTCCTGGATAGCTCGACTGCCTCCAGTAGGAAACTGTGTTTGGGATCAAACTCACCATATAGTGAGACTCATGCCTTTTGGGGGTCTCACATGGGAATGTCCCCCCCATATATATATATATTTTAAAAGTGCACATGTTCTAATCATAATTAAAGTGAGACCCAGTATGATGTGTAAATTTAAGACTTCTGGAAGAGATTTTCTGTCTGAAAAATTCTTTCTCCTTGATCCCAAAATTGAGTATATTTCAAATTATATTTTGCAAAATTACTAAAGTGAGTTACAGAAATATTTGTAACTTGACTAAAGTTTCACTCTATGTTTCTAGGTTTTGGACTAGAATCCTGCCCTATACAGTTGGTCTTGCTATGCCTCTGAATATTATTATTAAATAATGCAAAGGCAGAGTTAATTATACTCCTTAGTTCAAGGTACACCATTGGCCAACACAATGTCCCTGTTTGTTTTCTTTATTGTTTTGCTTAATTTTCCTTCTTTTATTCCTCCTAGTCCCTACTCCTAATCTTCTCCCCTGCCCATGGGGGAACATTTAATGGGTTGAGGTCTACCCTTTATTTCTATTTGCTCTTGAAGTATATATATATATATATATATATATATATATATATATATATATATATATATAGTGTGTGTGTGTGTGTGTGTGCATGAATTTTTAGTAAACAGCAGAAACACTAATAGTATTGTACTATGAATCTCATTCTGTTTATTTTCCAGCACCATAATTTTTATACTGTGTATACACCTACCCTATAGTTTCAAATAGCTGCATGGTAATCCACAGTATGCATTCATCACATTTTAGTTACTCATTCCCCTGGTGATGAAACATAGATTATTTCTATCTCCCTGCTACCTCAGAGAGTATTGTGATAAATATCCTTGTACACATCTTCTTACAGATTTTGAGAAAAATTATCAGGAATATATATCGAGGAATGAGAGTTCTGGATCAAATGATTTAGAGGCACTTAATTTATCTAAGCTCTTCCAGAATACTTTCCAGAATATCTGTTCCTATCTTTACTGTATCTTATCACACATGCCCTCAAATACTTGGAATTATCTAGCTGCAGCAGATTACATTTTTCTAAAGATGTCTGCTATCTTCCATCCCACTTGCTCTTCTAAGAAATTTGCCAGTCACCATCAAAAAGTGGAGTCCAATTCTCCTCCTTTTGAATGTAGGCAGGCTTTTGTGACTGTTTCAGCTAAAGGAACACGGCAAAGTAGCATTATGTGAGTTTCGAAGCCATGTCATAAGAGGTGATACAGATTTTACCTTGCTTGCTGGAATACTTGCCCTGGGGTCCTGAGCTACCATGTAAGAGGATTGACTTTCCTGAGTCAACCATGCTTATGAAGAATCCCAAACTATCCCATGTGATGGACCACAGGGAGAAGGCCACATGAGGAGAGAGAGGGATGTCTGATCAACTCCAGCCTCTCTAGCTCCAGACATCTGATGTTGGGCCAGAACTTCCTAGCCAAACCCTACCTGATTATCTCTTCCATAGAGACCCTGAAAAATAATATGATTGTTGCTGTTTTAAACCACTAAGTTTTGTGGTAGTTTGTTATATAGCAATAGTGACAGGGATTCTAGTTTGATAATTTTGCTAATCTGATACATTAAAAGTGTAATACATTAAAGTGATACATTTCTCTAATTACTAATGAGTTTTAGCATCTCTAACTATGCGAGGGTTTCTTCTTGAGTTAATTGTTCATTTCCTTGGCTCATTTTGTCAGGGGTCACTATTATGTAGGTGTTCCTTTTATCTTCCAAATGTTAGTTCCCTGTCAAATTTAGACATTTCAAATTGCTTGTCTTGTTCTGTATTCTGTCTGATTTAGTCATAGAACAAAATCCTTCATTTTTCAATAATAATACTCATTTGCATTTTACCTTATAGATTGTGTTTTTTGAGTTTTGTTTAATTCTTTGCCTAGCTCAGGGTTATGAAGCTATTCTCTTATAGTTTCTTTTATTACTTTTTAATTTTACTTTTTCTATTTTGGTCTTTAATCCACTTGCAGTCCAACTTTTGTGAGATGTTATATAGAAATTCAGTTTATTTTTTTTCAAAAAGGATTTTCCCACACTGTACCCTAAATGATTCACTTTTTGATTTGTGTATGGTGCCATCTTTATTGTATATTAGGTACATAGTTCAACATAGTTCTATTATGACTCATCCTTCTGCTCTACTGGTCTTGTTCAGTCTTACAACAAGACCATTCTGTCTTTTTAATTATGACTTTTAATGTGTTTTAATATCTGGTAAAGCAATTTCTTACTCTTTGATCTTCTTTTTCAAAGTCGACTTAGCTATTTGTAGAGCTTTAGACTTCTAGGCAAATTTTAGAAGAGGTTTATCAAGTTTAGCAAAATAAATCCTGCTGTAATATTTAATGGAATTGCATTGAAATAAATCCTGCTGTAATATTTAATGGAATTGCATAGATCAATTTGGGAAAAATCAACATATTTATAATATTAAGTCATCCTTTTTAAAGTATGAAATTCTCTTCATTTATTGATTTTCTTTTGTGTTATTTCATTGAAATAAAAATTTTCTATAGCAGTTGTGTATTTTGAATGAAGTTAATTTCTAGATATTTTATGAAATTTCATGCTCTTGTTAATGGTATATGTTTATATTTTCTAGTTGGTTGTTCTTGATACAGAAGAATGCTGTTATAAAAGTTGATATATCTAGTAACCTTGCTGAACTTTCTTATTAGTTCTGGGTTTGTCTGTGATTTTGATAGATTTTTTGGTGTGGTTGATCATATAATCTGCAAATAATGACAGTTTTAACTATTCCTTTTATAAGAAAGTGAGGTCAAATTAATTTCATATTTTAAACTCCATGTATTTGAAATACACTTCAAGAAGAACACTCAGTACTACAAGGCTTGATGACATATACACAAGGGTTTTCTTAAATTAAAACTACTACACAAAGAAGGAAATATTTTCCATCTATTTTTCAGGAACACAAGATGAAGTTTAATATTTTGAGGTTTTCTTCAATTGTGGTTCATGAAAATTTAAAATGGCCTTGAGAACTTCCACAACATTCTATTTAATTTCAGCAAGTGCTAAGAGAACACTACTGTATGTTAGAGGACATAAAAAAAAAAAAACAAAAAAACAAAAAACAAGTAAAATTCCCTCTACTAAAATTATTTCCAGAGTTGGGGGAGGGGTTGGAGAAATAAACAACTAATTACCTAACACTGTGAAAAATACTGTAGAATATCACCTGAGCAGAGAAGAACCAGTGCTGAACTTCCTGCCAATTTGGGAATGGTTTTGAGAACATATTTATAAAGAGTTCAGGTGTTAGTAATCCTCATTCTTTTTCACAGTTTCCTTTGGTTTGACCATGAAGGTGATAGGGAATCAGGTAATAAATCTTCTTAATTACATTTTTGTTAATTTTCTAGATGGCATTTATTAAAATTCTAAACAGTCCTTTCACAACTACAAACATACTATTGATTAATAACCTCTCATTAGGGACACAGAAAACTTGGCTAAGGTTCATCTGAAGTTTTGGAGATTCTGCCAAACAGTTCAGATAGTTAAAGTTTAATGATGCTGAACTTCCGGAGAGGAGCAAACATAGGAGTTAGAAAACAAAAACAGCTACCCAGAGAGATGGTTGTGCTTGGGTTAGGTGCGAATGAAAGAGACGTATTGAATCTGAGTTTTCTCTGCATTCTTATAGCAAGTGTGCTGTGATGGGAAATTATTACTCTCAAAAATATGCACACAGAGAAGGTGAACCAGATTGGCAGAATCTCTCAGTTACATCTAACAATACAGGTTGAAATCCTATACAAATAGACAATAATGTTGGAAAGAACACTCTCTGAATGCAAAATACAGACAAAACAAATAGCTCTCAAGAGCAGTTGTCTTCAAAGTGAGCCCCAAAGTGTGTAAGACATGATGCATAGAATATATTCAATCCTATATTTAAAAGGAAGGGAGGGAGGAAGGGAAAGAAGGAAGAAGGGAAGGAAGGAGAGAAGGAAGGAGAAAAAAGAAGGAAGAATGGAAAAGAAAGAAAAAATTACTGATATTAAACATAAGAGTTGATGTTGAAGTTCTCTTCTGTTCTGATTACTGAATGGTCATGTGCTGCATTACGTAGGTGAACTTCCTTTGGGGAACTGAGTATTCTGCATAAAGACTTTGACAATGTTCTCATCCTCTTTCCATCCTCCAGTGTACTATCAGGTAGTATATTAATGTGCTTTAAGTTTTAGTGATGAGAGTTTGTTGATTAAAACCATGTAAGTATGTCATATATTTCTTAAGCTCTCATTAACATACTTTATCAAATTGGAAACATCTTTTAAAATCTTTCAAATGGTCTCAATGAATTTTTATTCATTTATTCAGTAAGTCAACAAATGTTTATTTACCTTCCAATATTTACCTTCCAATTAGTTTTCAGTAACAACCCATTTACACTGAGGAAGATATAAATGTGCAAGCCAAAAATTTAATGAAACTCTTTGTATAATTGGCAATTGAGATTTAAAAATAATAATCATGTTTTAATAAGCACAGCCAAAAATTTAATTTTTCCATTTGGAGCTATATATTTTTGTGAGGTAAATTTTCTACTATGACAGTCACCAAAACCAAATATCTAAAACAACTGGTATAAAATTGAAGCATAATCTGTTAAACAATAATTTTTAAAAATATTGACACATTGAAAGTTATAAAGCCTTATTCAGTCACATTGTTCTACTAAAATATATAGTTATAATTTTAGTGAAAAAGTGAATAAAATATTAAAAATATAAAATTATTTAAAATATTTTTATCTTATTGCTTATAATTTATAATATTGGGTATATTTTATGATGTACACAATATACTTACATGCTATTAATGCAGACATATCTTAAAAATAAATTCGTATACATATTTTGGGGATAAATGCTAATTTTTAATAGTTTTTTTAGAGTATAACTTCCATGAGGAAGGAGATTTTAGTCTGTTTCGTTCACTGACGTATCTTAAGGGTCAAGACCAAAGATTGTCAGACTGCTGCCCACAGGTCAAATCTGGGCTGGCTCCTTTATTCATACATAGCACTTTTTGGAATATAGCCACACTTATTCATTTGGTATTGTCTGTAGCTGTGTTCACATTATAAAGGCACAGTTGAGGAAGTATGGAAGGGAACACATAGCCTGCAAAAGTAAAAATATTTACTATCTGGCCCTTTACAGAAAAAGTTTGCTGATCCATGGTCTAGAAGCATGCCTAGCACATAGTAAATAATCAATAAGTAACTACTGTTCAATAAGTGAATGAATAAATAGTATGCCTGATCACAAAAGGTTGGACACTATAATTTAAGAGCATGGATTCAGTGCCTTCCACAATTCAGGGCCAGCTTGCAAGATGTTTTTCCCAATTTTATTGATGTATAGTTGACAATGAAAAATTATATGTATTTGAGGTGTACAATTTCATTGATTTTGTTTATGTATACATTGTGAAATATTCACCACCACCAAACTAATTAGCATATATATCGCCTCACAGAGTTACCTTTTTTTTTTTTTCAAGTGTGGTGAAAACACTTAACATCTACTACCCTCTTAGCAAATTTCAAGTATGGAATACTGTATTGTGGCCAGGTGCAGTGGCTCATGCCTGTAATCCCAGCACTTTGGAAGGCTGTGGATGCTTATAGTGCCAGCTACTTGGGAGGCTGAGGCAGGAGAGTCACTTGAACCTGGGAGGCAGAAGTTGCAGTGAGCCAAGATCATGCCATTGCACTCCAGCCTGGGTGACAGAGTGAGACTCCACCTCAAAAAAAAAAAAAAAAGAAAGAAAGAAAAAGAAAAGAACTATTATTTTGTTAACTATAGTCACATCATTATATATTAGATCTCCAGAACTTTTTATTTTTCCTGTATAGTTGAAACTTTGTACCTCCTTGCCAACATTTCCCCATATCTCCCTCTTTTCAACCCCTGATGATGACTATTGTACTCTTGTTTCTATGAATTTAATATTTTTAGGTTCTATATATGAGACCTTGCCTGCATCTGGCTTAATGTCCTCCAGTTTCATCCATGTTGTTGTAAATGGTAGAATTTCCTTATCCTTTAAGGCTGAATAATATTTCATTGTGTGAATATGTGTGTGTGTGTGTGTATGTGTGTGTGCATCTCTCATTTTAAAAAATGCATTTATCCATTGACATTTAGTCTGTTTCCGTATCTTGGCTATTGTGAATATTGCTGAAATGAACATGGGAGTGCAAATGTCTTTTTGAGATAAAGATTTCATTTTCTTTGGCTATTTACCTAGTAGTGGAATTGCTGGATCATAAGGTATATCTATTTTTAAACTTTTAAGGAACCTCCATACTATTTTTCATAGTAGTTGTACCAATTTACATTTCAAAACAACAATATTCTCTTTCCTCCACATTCTCCCCAATGCTTGTTATGTTTTTGTCTTTCTGATGATAGATTCTAACCAGTGTGAGGTGAGATCTCATTGCAGCTTGGATTTGCATTTTTTTAAATATACCTGTTGGCCATTTGTCTGTCTTCTTTTGAGAGATATCTGCTGAGGTCCTTTTCCTATTTATTATTCAAAGCTTAATTTATTTACCTTTATGATTGAAAGTCCACCACTTCACGTATATTTTAATTGAGCTATTTGTAGGGTTACTTTTGCTAGTGAGTTGCATGAATTCCTATATTTTTTGGATATTAACCTTTCATCAGATATATGGTTTACAAATATTTGCTCCCATTTTGTAGGCAGATTTTCACTCTGTTGATTATTTTGTTTGCTGTGCAGAAGCTTTTTAGTTTGACATAGTCCAATTTTGTCTGTTTTTGCCTTTGCTGTCTGTGCTTTTGGTATCATCACCAAAAAATTATTGTGCAGACCTATGTCAAGGACATTTTCCCTATGTTTTCTCCTGTATTACATGTATTTTAAATTTATTCTTTAACTTGTATTTTCTGAACATTGTCCAACAAGCATAACATATTTATACAAACTGAACAAAAGGCTGCTTTAATTTAAGACACCAAGGACTTAGAGAACCCCCCATAACCTTATCCACCCTAAAACAAAACAGAAAAAATGACTAAAGACATACAGATAAAAAATTATGCATAAACCACTGTCATGCATCTATGTTACAAAATAAAAACAACCTTTTCAGTAACCCAGCATTTACTAATAATAGCATAATAATGAATAACTTGATGGGAAAACATTGAATTATTGTTATTCTAAAACTACTTGTTAGGAGGAAAAGGTTGTTAGATGAGGTGAGGTTGGAGGGAATTAATTTATACTAGAATTTTTTTTTATTTGAAAATGCAGGGGAAACATGTTTTTATACCTTTGGAAGATGATCGACCTCAGCCAATACCTTTGAGTTTTGCATATTTGGTTTTGACATGCTCATGTTTTTTGCTTTAAAATATGGAAACCAGATCTTCTTAAGTAAGAAATTACCAATGAACTTCTGAATTTGTCAAATCTTCTTTGCCACTAGGTATACTAAGCTCAAACTTAGCCAAATAGATATCTTCCATCCTATAAAAGATTTGTGGGGGCCAGGTGTGGTGGCTCACACCTGTAATCCCAGCCCTTTGGGAGGCCAAGGTGGGCAGATCACCTGAGGTCAGGAGTTCAAGACCACCTGACCAACATGGAGAAACCCCATCTCTACTAAAAATATAAAACTAGCTGGGCATGGTGGTGTATGCCTGTAATCCCAGCTACTTGGGAGGCTGAGATAGGAGAATTGCTTGACCTAGGGAGGTGGAGGTTGTAGTGAGCCGAGATTGTGCTATTGCACTCCAGCCTGGGCAACAAGAGTGAGGCTCCATCTCAGGAAAAAAAATAAAAAAAGATTTGTAGAGAACTACTGGTTACTATTTTATTTTCTCTTATAGCACTTAATATCACTGGAAATGCTTATTCAATTAATATTTTCTTTATATATTTTAAGATAAGTTTTATAAAAATTAATTTAATCTTTCTGAATGCTTGCATAGAGTATGCATGTCACAATAGCACTTTGGGGTTCAGGGAAGAAGTGAGCTAAAATTGAAATTCAGGAGGATCTGTGAGTAATAACTGACACGGAAGAACTGATGGCTTCTAAACAGGGCTGGAGCCCCAGTCACTAGATCGAAGGGGCTGTAGTGAATACTTGTTTGATTCAATATAGCGCTGATATTTGAGGGGTGAGATGAAAAAAGATGGAGCATGATGCTAATATGGAAAATCTTGTTTTCAGGAGGGCATCTAAATTGTGTGTCAGGAACATGGGTTTGGGCCAGAGTCTTGAAAGACAAAATCTCAAGTGCCATAGTCCTGAATGTTGATCTCTCAAAAGATCTAAATCCCAAAAACATAATTCTGGAAAAAATATTTTAAAAAATTGTTTAGAAGATATTGATTTACATTTAAAAAAGGAGATTGAGAAACATAAAAACACAACAGGGAACTTCATAGGGTACTTAGTATAACAAACAGACAATAATAGCCTACATATTTCTGCAAGCATGAACACTCAGGTATATTAATAACAGTTGCATGGGTGTAACTATTATGAACAGATGAACCATATTCATAAAGAAATAGGTTAAAAAGCAAAAGATATAAATATGTATTATTGTAAGTGGTAATTGTATGCATCCAGATTTATAACTACAGTGATCAGAAATACCATGATTAACAACCTGTGTCTTTTGAAAGGATTGATCAAAACCCACAATGAGTTACCACTGCATACCACAGTTACTCAAAGGGCTGAGATCTGGAGAAGTTTTACTTTTCACAAATGCAGGTGTGTAAAAAGGACATCTCTTCCTTTATTGAGGAAATTTCAACATGCGCAGTGCTTACACACAAAGTTAACATTGTGATATTGCACTTCTGCAGAGTAAAATTAGCAAAAAAATGCATATAATTCATTAGAAGTATCTAAAATATTTATAAAATGTATGCCTCCAGTGTCAGAAATGATGCAAAGATGAAATACATGGCATAGTGAATCGATGCCAAGTGTAAAGCGGCAGAAGTCATACATGACTGAATAATTTGGCAGGGGAGAGTCCTTGTTTTTCACCTGCATTTCCACTTCATCTGTGCTCTTCAAAACACTTGTGGCACTTGTATTTGGAGAGTAGTTGTGGTCTACAAATGTTGTAAGTAAAGGCATACATTTTGCAAATATTTTAGATACTTCTAATGAATTGTATGCATTTTTTTGCAAATTTGACTCTGCAGAAGTGCAATATCACAATGTTAACTTTGTATGTGGGCATTATGCATTTTGAAATTTCCTCAATAAAGAAGGAGATGTCCTTTCTGTACACCTGCATGAATTCATGTAAGTTAATGCTCTTCATTTGAAAGTCTGGTCATTGCTTGGCTGTTACAATTAAATGACTTTCTGCTTTTGCGACACCAATAATAATTAGCTTTTAAACTTTTATCTCTCACCATTAGGTAGCCTCATACACTTAATTTATTGCAGTATTTTCATCAGGAAATAATTTCACAGATCTCTTCCATTGTGTTGCAAGAAATACAATAAGGAGGAATGATATTCAGCTTCCCCAATATCAAATTTGTATTAGAGTTCTCCAGAGAAACAGAACCAATAGGACATATTCATATGTGTGTGTGTGTGTGTGTGTGTGTGTGTGTGAATTCCCATATATATATATATATATATATATATATATATGAATCTGTCCTATTGGTTCTATCTCTCTGGAGAACTCTCTCTGGACTATAGACACACATACACACACACACACACACACACACACACACACATGCACACATGAATTCACACACACACATATGTGTGTGGGAATATATATGTGTGTGTGAATATATATGTGTGTGTATATGAATTCATGTATATACATAAATATATATATATATATATATATATATATATATGAATTTATCCTATTGGTTCTGTCTCTCTGGAGAACCCTAATACAAATTTGGTACTGGGAAAGCTGAATATCATTCCTTCTTATTGCATTTCTTACAACACAATAGAAGAGATCAGTGAAATTGTTCCCTGATGAAAATGCTGCAATTCACATATGTATGTGTATATACATATATATATATATATATATATATGAATTCACATATATGTGAATATAGATAGATATATGAATATAGATAGATATATAGATATCTATCTATAGATATCTATAGATATATAGATATATGAATTCATATATATGTGAATTCATGTATCTATATATAGGTATATGAGAAAAGAGATTTATTAGGGCAGTTTGTTCATGTGATTATGGAGGCTGAGAAGTTCCATGACAGGTCATCTGAAAGCTGGGGACCCTGGGATGTTGGTAGCATGGCTGTGTTTAAGTCCAAAGGCCTCACAAGTGGGGATGTCAATGGTATAACTGATAGTTTGAGGCCAAAAGCCTCAGAACCCAGAGGGACCACTGGTATAAGTCCTGAAGTCCAAAAGCCAGCAAGCCTGTAGTTCTGATCTCCAAGGCAGCAAAAGAAAAATCTGTTCCAGCTCTCAGAGAATTAGTTTACCTTCTCTATTTGTTCTCTCTGGGCCTCCAGCTGGTTGGATTGTACCTGCTCACACTGAAGGCATATTTTCCCTACCTACTCTACTTAAACTCACAAATAATTTCCTCTGTAAGCACCTTCACAGCCACACCTAAAATAATGCTTTGCCGCATTTCTAGGTATTCTTTAATCCAGTCAAGTTGACACCTAAAATTTTCAACGTGGCACCCATACACATCTTCTTAAACCATACTTAATTTATAAACAAAGATAATAACAAGGTGATAGTTCCATTTAACATGTTGCAACCAACATGATGCAGCTATCCTATGTACAACTGAAAATGCACTAATCCCTTCTCCACACTTTTACTTTCAGGGTTTCAACATTTGGAAATTTAATCTTTCAGGATTGTGATTGTGGGGATTTTATACTCTAGGAATTTTGATCTTTTGGGATTTTGATGTTTGGGATTGTGTCTTTTGGGATAACAGTTGGCACTACAGAAATATTCCACACATTATGGACATGGATAAAAGGGAAACAAATGTATTTAACATTCATTGATGTGGGAGAAAGGAAGTGTGAGTAAAGAAGGAAGAAAAATGGGGAGAGGTGGAGAGGAATTCTTCTTGCCATGGGGTTTCAGCTGAGAGTTGCTTCTAGCCCTTAGACATTGAGCTGATCTCTCTGGGTTTCCAGAGATATTGCAGGGTGTTCTGTTGTAAATTCTACACAGAATCCATACTTTGGCACTTACCGTATCTATTTCTCCTGGAAGTAGGTTTCCAGGAGTTTAGCACATTATTAGTCTTGAAGGAAGGTGGTGGTACTTTCTAGCAAACTAATTCCTGTGGCACTGTCATTTTTTTTTTCTGCCTTGTAATTCTGTCCCATTATGCTTCTCCTCTCATCTTTTCTTAGGACCAACAAAAACCCAACTGCATTCTAAAAGAATCCCACCTCAAATTATTCTGAATTGCATTTAATTAAATAAAAGGAAGTAAAACCTATCTGTTTAACTAGTTCCTTCTCTGTGCTCCAATGCTTGCCTCATTATTAAACAGGATAAATTATGCAATATCTGTTTTTGGATTGTAATGGAAATGAATTACCTTAAAAAAGTCAACTCTTGAGTTCCATGTTTATTTTGAACTCTTAGTTCTCATGTGTTATTTACAGTTTAGCCTTTGTCTCCTATTAAAGGAGTTTCAAATATTAGAGTATGAAGCGGTGTTTGGAGGGGCAAAAAGTCTTTGTTTTACCTATTCAACATTCAAAATATATTGAACACCTATTATTTACCAGGGCCTGTGCTGGGTGATGGAAAATATATTATTCCTGAAAATATATCAAGAGTTTCTTCTTTCCTTTGCCTGTTGATTCTTGCTCAAACCAAATACAAGCTTGAGGAGGTCTCCTCCTTTGTACTGTCTAGTTGCCAATACCAGGGGGACTATAGGTAGGTCTAGAAATTACGGAATTTTTGCAGCAGGAATTTTCTTCTTGTTGGGATAGATACAGGAGGGAGATTCTGGCACCGTGTAGGAGACTGGATTATAAGACCCAAAGGTCCTTCCAAGTTGAGGATGTAGTGATGATGGTCCTCCAAGGGGGTAGGCAGCTAATTTCTTATATACTGTGGTGGGATTCAGTGGCACTTCATCCCTTAGACATAACTCCTACAAACATTTGAGGAGAAGAAACACAGTGATCACCCCCTTTTTACAATTAAGGAAAGGTGGTTCTACCATGTGCTCATTAACCATAGGGCATAACCATCACTAATATGCTGTTAATTTTCAGATGCTATAAATATTTTCTCTTACCTCTGCTGCAACAGCCCATATAAGAAATTCAAAAGTAACAGATCTTATAACAGTACTATATGTTAAAATTTCACAGAAAGCTAGAAAAACAGTAGTAATAATACAAAATGTTTATTTGACTTTTCGATACAAAATAAGACATCTTTTATGGGGAAATTCTTTGAGTCACAGAAGTCTTGGGTACAGCTGAGAAATTGTATGCAACTGAAAGAGATTTTAATGATTTTGATTCCATCTCAGAAAACATTCTGACCAAAACCCATAACCCAATAGAAAGCAAGTTCCTACATGACAAAGTATTCATTTCATAAAGATTATACCTTCTAGGGATTCAGTGCTCAATAAATGATTCTTGCAATTACTTGTATATGTAGAAGTACTGTTTTTATCACTGCTGTTAAATAGATAAATGGACCAGACTGCACTTAGTGAAATCTCTCAAACTCTACCTCTAATTAGATTTGGTTGAAATCTATTAACATTTTCAAAAAATGCATTTTATTGATCATTGCTTTGTTTCAAAATGGAAGAACGGGCCAGAAACTAAGCTTAAGGTATATTTTATTAAGAAAATATGTTAGCATTAAGGAAAATGCCAGCTGGCTCTTAAATTAATCATGGATGAAGTAGACAAATGCCAAAGGTTGAGTGATGCAGTTAAAACAGACATCTTATTTCAGTAAATAAATGTTATCAAAAGAAATTCAGTTAGGTTAGATATACCCACTAAAATAGCTGTAGCAGCATATTTTACAAAGAAAGTCTCAATGACAGATTGAGAGGTTTGATAGAGTTGTTTTGTACCTTTGAAATTGATGTTCTTGTAGTTAACCTCTGGTAAGTTGCAATAATACTGTGTTCATAATGCTGCAGAGAACTTTAGAAAAGTAAAGATTTATTCTCTTTATGTGCTAACTACTTTATCAGGTCTTCACTGGAATGTGCTGCAGTGGATTTAATGCGGTGGGTAATGTTTTTAGGGAGTAACAATATTGGAATTGTGTTTTAATTTGGTTTTAGTAGTGAGAATTACAATTATATTTTGGATCAGATTCTGAATTTTATCTTTACATATTAATTTTAGTAATCTACTCCTCTTAAGAAGACAAATCTATCAGGTAAAAAAATCCTTAAGAAAATACAGTCTGTTTCCAGATCTATACCCTTTTGTCAGCAATGTTAATCCAAACTCTACATTGGACAGAAATCTAGATGAATCACTATTCACTTTTTTAAAATCTGTAATTTGTTGAGAATGTGCCTAGATTTTACTGCTCAGCTGAGAATACTCTGATGAAAAGCAAAACCTATCAAAACCTGCAATTAGCTATTTATATTGTTCTTCTCCTTTGCAGTAGTGTCCTTTAAGTTTATTCCTGTGTTGAAACTGGCAAAAGTACCAAGAATAATGGGTAGGACTTAGGATGTCAGAGTTAAGAACAGTGAAAATAATTGAGGGACAATCATCCAGGACTGTTTTGTATTCAGATTTAGTATCCATTATATAGTAAGAATTGTGAGAAGCACAATGCCCTCATGCCTTCTTCCTTAGGGACACTGGGGCCTCTATATTTAAGAGCGCAAATAGGTACTTGACTGAATGAGCAGTCAGTGGGGTGTAGTGGACTTGCCGTGGGCTCTGAGTATGCAGTTTGGGTTCACATTTAAGTTATTGCCATTGAGTGTTTGAATGACCTTGGATACTGTCTTAGTTGAGGGTTCTTCCCAAAGCAGACCCTAAGCTGAGAATTTGGGTATGTTCTGGTTATCTATGGCTAAGTAATGAACCCTTCCAATATCTAATGTCTTAAAACAATGACAGCATTTATTTTCATCCTTAATCTGTAATTTAGGTATGGCCCAATGGGGACATCTTGCCTCTGCTCTGCTTCTAGCTAGCACAAGAATCATTTGAAGACTTAATAACATGTTTGACATTGTTCCTGGAGGCTGACTGGGATCTTAGCTGGGGTTATGGTCTGGAGCACCTACATCTGGCCTTTCTATGTAACTGTTTGGCTTCCTCATAGCAGAGTAGCTGGACTCTAAGAGTGAGTCTCTCAAAAAGGCCAGATGAGAGCTGTACTGCCTGTTATGATCTAGCTTTAGCAATAACGTATGTTTTTTCTGCTGTAATCACAGGCCAACCCAGATTCAAAGGGAAAAAATATACACTCTACCTCTCAATGAAAAAGTTCCAATGTCACATTATAAGAAGAGCACATGGAATGGGATATATTGGTGTAGCTGTCTTTGAAAAACATGCTTTGTTGGAGGGTACCAGTAGTTTACGTGGGAGATGATCCCAGGATGTTCAGCAAGGGTATGGAGAAGTAAAACAAGGAAAGGAGAAGAACTGCTAAAGGGTGTGTTCTTAAGCAGGTCACTGCTGTGTGTAACTGGGACTCAATCTCACCAGGAATCTTTTGAAATCTATTTGGAACACACACTGGAATTGCTTAACTGAAGAATAGGAAGCTAAGGTTTTTATTGACTACTTCCTGTCGCACATTGGTTAAGGGCTGCTCTTGGAGTGTTAATTCCTTGGTCGTTCAGGCGTGCCTCACAGTGTTGAGCATACTCATGGGCCAGAAAAATTATCTGGACTGAGTAACATAGCTGCTTGCTGTAGGAAGATTTTGACATAAACAGAAACTACCCACAAGGCTGTAAGTGACTTCTGACATAGGCTGAGAGGTGATAGTTGAGACATCAGTAGCTTCTGCAATGGACACACTACCTAGGCTGCTGTAAAATAGCATCTCACTGGAGAGCTTATTTTGTGATATGCATTGTAGAATTTATAGACAATCAATTGTTGCCTTTCCTACTGATGTTTTCTCCATATTTAACTTCTTGGAAAATAAACACTATCATCGTCAGAGGGCCTAGTTCTTGTATGTAATGTGGCTTTGTTATAGTCATACAATTATATAAAGTTGTTAAAAGCTGGTTTTCCTTTCTCCTTTTTCTGAGAGTAATATGAATTTTTTGCAGTTATGAGGAACAAATCTCTAGCTAGAACTTGGCTACAGTTTGGGAATATTAAAAAGACTGTGAATATAAATGCTATGGTCTAAATGTGCCCCCCCATTCGTATATTAAAACTTAATCACCAATGTGATTTAATCATGTTGCCTTGAGGAGGTGATTAAGTTATAAGGGCACAGCTCTCATGAATGGGATTAGTGCCCTTATAAAAGAGGTATGAGGGAGCTACTTCCCTTCCTTTTGCTTTTTTGTCCTTATGCAATGGGGGGACACAGCATTGATCCCCTCTGGAAGATGCAGTGAGAAAGAGTTATCTTGGAAGTAGAGATCAAGCCCCCACCAGACACCAAACCTTATCTTGGCCTTTTAGCCTCTAGAACTGTGAGAAGTAAATTTTTGTTCCTATAGATTACCCAATCTCAAATCTTTTGTTATAGCAGCACAAATGGACAAAGACAATAAAAAAAGAGCCATGTTCCTTATTACTCCTTGATGGTGTCTGTGTAGTGTTGTCTAAGTCATTGACTCTCTTGGAGTTTTTGTTTCTTCGTCTGGCAAATGGATAAAATGATGCCTAACTCCTGGGCTATTGTGAACAATATATTGGTTAGAATGACATTGCCCACTCAGGCAACATGAAAATGCACACCCACTAAATAAATAGCAGATGAATAAATGACTAGGTAATTTATCTAGAAAGTTGCGTTTATAAAATGTTTGTGGTTTATTGTGTTAATGTTGAACTTGATGGCCAATGTACTTGATTTTCATACTTAAGAGGGCCAGATTTATCTTTAATATATATAAGACATCTTACAGTGCAGGTTTTAAGTGCTTTGGCCATTAGAATCTGCGCTGTAAGATGTCGTATATAAGATCTAAATGCTTCATGACTTAACATTCTGATAGAATGTGTGATAGCTCTAAAACAGTAGAAGCAGGCCCTAATGAATGATCCTGCCTCCATTGCTACCATTGTTACTGCTTTTCTTGCCCCCACAATGTGTGTACATGTGCTACTGAGTATTAGAGGTAGAAAAGATGAGATAAGAAGGTCAAGCAGACAAAAGGGAAAAAATCTTAGAGTAGGAGTAAGGTTTGTGCTGTGAGGTTGTGCAGGGTTAGGATTTATGTTAAATTCTCCATCCATAAATGGAAGGTCATGGGGGCTTAGGCATAAGACAAGCAAATAGGTTCATTAGCCCTGAGACAATAGCTACAATCCTACTCAGAGAAATATGGACATATTTTCATTTTGAGAAATTTAGCACAGTGTAGATGTGGTTAATGTTAGCATATATGCACCAATTTATATATTCTTTCGTGTAATTTAAACCACCCACATCATTTTCCTTTCAAAACACAAACATGTGACCTCAAAATTTTCACCCATGCTCATTGCTTGTGCTTTGTACTCTTGCAGACTCACCTATGAACTAAACTTCCGGAACTCTTGGGCCTTTAAATGCTCTTAAGTTTTAAGACAAGAGTGTATAATTTATTAAATACAGTTTATCACTTCTACTTTTGTTATTTAAAAAGCCACAGAATTTGAATAAGTTGGTTTAGAAAACAGGAAGAAGCCTCCTTTTCTTTGTTTTCTCATTTCTTTTTTCTCATGGCAAAACATTTTTCTACTATTCTGGGGAGTCCTTTTCCATGATCAAGGTATACTGTGGAGAATGGGAGGCAGTGCCTCTTTTTTAATAATTTTGTGAGTCAGGAATTCAGGCAGGTTTTAGCTGGGTGATTCTTCTCCTTGTGTTATTGATTGAGGTCACTCAGTGATATTTGGCTGGTGGCTAGTTTGGTCTGGAGGGTTCAAGACAACTTCACTCATTCTAGCACATTGGGAGGGATGATGGCAAACATGGGCTTCAGTAGGTTATGTTCCCTTTATACTCAGTGCATTTCTAAATGTTCTCTCCATCACAGTAATAAAACTTTCTCCATGGTGGCTCAGGGTACCAAGGACCCAAGTCTCCTAAAGGCTAGGCACAGTGTCACTCCCACTATTTTAGCTATTTATGAAAACAGGCAGAGGCCTGCCCAGATTCAAGCAATGGGGAAATAGGTCCCATCTCTCAATGGGAGGAATATAAAATAATTTTTATCCCTTTTAATTCACCACAGTTGAAGATATCAAAAGTCACTTATAGAAGCTTCGTCTTTCTTAATCTTAAGTGTGCAGTGTGAATCTCAAAAGAAAGAGTACATAAATATCTATAATTATATAAATGAGTTCTATCATGCCTTAGAACACCGAGTCTGAAGTCAACATGCTAGCATTTAAATTCTTGTTTTGCCACATTCTAGCTGCGTGACTTTCAGCAAGTTGCATAAACTTTGCATGCCTCAATTTCTTCATTTGGAAAAGGGAATGATGGGACCTACCTCACAGAGTTGAGAGGATTATGTGAAGTAACACATGTAAAGAATTGAAGAGTGTACTTGGAACATGATGAATGTTCTGGGAGCAGAGGAGTTCAGCGGCTGGTCTGCGTTTTATTTGTCTCTCATTACTGGGGAAACGTTCATGGGAAAATAAAAAGTCAGGTGACCTGGTCTGATCTCCTTATAAACATGCTAATAAATGATCTCCTGGTGAATAGACTAATGGTGTTTACGAGAAGAATTCATTTCTATGGACTGCTTTTGGCAGGATATCTCTGCTTGAGAGTTGCTTGTGGTAAACACATCTAGGGTCCATGTATTTAAAGAGCACGGCTCCCAGAAAATGTCATGTAAGCTATGTACCCATCTGGCTGTAAATGGAGATGTTTCATAACCTAAAATACTCCCCACTGTATGAAGTGACTACATAACTGAGTTGGAGAACTCATCTTTGACCACAGGCCAGTGAGTGCATCTCTAATGTGGGATGGAAGGGGTTGGGAAGCAAAGCCTATTTGCTGTGTCTTAAACTTCCTGCTTCACCTAGGCCTTCTGAGTGTTTATATTCTTGAAGTTATTAGTAAAGCATGTTGTTGGGCTGACTCTGGCTCATGTGAGTCTAATTTGGTAATCTGATCCTTCCTATTAACTCGTGCTCAATAAATACTAATTAAAACAGTTATGGATGAGCACGGTGGCTCACGCCTGTAATCTCAATGCTTTGGGAGGCCAAGGTGGGCAGATCACTTGAGGTCAGGAGTTCAAGACCAGCCTGGCCAACATGGTGAAACCCTGTCTCTACTAAAAATAGAAAAATTAGCCAGGCATGGTGGTGGTTGCCTGTAATCCCAGCTACTTGGGAGGCTGAGGCACTAGAATCACTTGAACCTGGGAGGCGGAGGTTGCAGTGAGCTGAGATTGCCCCACTGCACTCCAGCCTGGGTGACAGAGAGAGACTCTGTCTCTAAATAAATAAGTAAATAAAACCGTTATTAAGATAATATAAAATTTTAATCTTTGGTTTTATCCCATGGAAAAATGAGGAAGGAGGAAAAGCCTTAAATATTTTTCTGCCTTTCCTAATTTTATTTTAGTTAAATTCCTGGTGGCCTGACAGGATTGTATTTACTTGAGAGCAGGGTATATTATTCTTTGATGAGTATCCATAGTATCTTGGACCATATAATTATTATATCGTTGATGTGCATTAGTTAGATCTTGAGCTAGTTGGCATTTTTCAAATAGTTTCAGGAAGACCAGTTGCGATACTAAATGATTCATTTTCATGGTTTTTTCAATCATATAATTGTCCATTACTTTAAGCCAAAATTTTGAAGTAAGGCTTTGATGTAGAACATGTGTAAGTACAGTTTCCATGTTTTCTATGTTGTTAATTCCAAATGGTTTCTAATCCAAATACATGTTCTTTTAGGTTTTGGAATTTGCATTCACATTTGCATATTGGTATGCCAGAGGTCTAAAACTCTCCACTCTTCAAAGACATACTGATTAAATTCAGCCCAGGAAGAAATCTCTCCAGCTGCTCCAAATATGCAGTTTACAGGGTACTTTTACATCCACTTACAAAATAATCATGTGAGGAAGGCAGGGAACCCACCCAAGTCCACTACCCCATTTCTCTTCCTTCTTGCTGATGACTTTGAATTACTGAATGCTAAGGGCCTCTGCAGAAGATGTATAGATGGCTCTACTTTCTCTCTGACCTTGCTTCATATCTGAAAGAAGTAATTATGTAAGGAGGAAGCCTAAAATCATTTCTTCTGCTAGAAGGACACCACTAGAGAAGTGACCAAATTTAGCATGCATGGAATAGAAACAGTGAGAATGTTGCAAGGTAGTACGTGGAGGGTATGATTTCACAAACAAAGCAAAGATTCACTGGGGATAAATAAAGGAAAAATTAATATTGTCACAAAGAACCTGAAAACAAAAAATATTTTGGATATGCTGCACTGCAGAGACACACATAACAAAGAATAATAATATCTTACAAAGGTATTTTAGAGATTTACCTCATTTAACCCACCCAGTGACACCAAGAGATGGGCTGGACAAAGAATGTTACTGCATTTTTATTAATGAGAAAGCAAGGCTTAGAGAGATTGATATACTCCAGCTCCTGAGGTACTGAGAGGTGCAACTGGGGTTCTTTGTACCTTTAAACCCTGTTTGTCTCTCAAATACAAAAGTCATTACATTAATATGCTGATTGATCAAGTGAATTCAATTGAACCAAATTTTACTGAAGCACAGTGCTAGGTACTTTTGGGGATGAACAATATGATTGAGATGCTCTTTCTGTCTTTAAAGGTCTTATAAGTTTGAAGAGAAAACAAGTGGCATTCATTCAAATAACCTCAAAGACAGAATGGTGAAGTAGTATACAAGTGACTTGATTTATCTAGTTTTTAAATAATATAAATTAGAAACCCTCTATCATAATGATATCCCTTTGGATGTAGGAAAAATGGAATAATTTACTCTCTATTTGCACTGATGCCAACTTATCACAATAAGAATTATGCTATTATGTCTGAAAATGAGTGGGACTGTGGCTTAGTTCACTGGTGCATCGAAACTAATTCTAGTCCAGGTTGATAAGTAGCTTCTCATTGAAATCTGGCATAAATATTTAGAGAGGTAGTTGGACTACCTGCTACTAGATATTGTTATCACTGTATGAAGACTGGGTGCTTGAACTAAGTGTGGCTTTGAAATGCAAGTTTGTCCTTATTATGTAAATTGGGCCTCATAGTTCTTAGCTGTTTTCCCTGAGTACACACAAAGCTTCACTGCAAGGTCCAATGAGCTCTTATAGGCTTCTCCAGCTGTCTTGGCAACATTAATTCCTGTGCAAGCCAGTAGAATATGTTCTGGTATTGCCTGTAATATTAAAAAAATAGAAAAGCAAAACAAAACTTATCGATGTTAATTAAGATAATGGGACAGGGAATTTCATGTGAAGTAATCTTGGATGCAATGATGTGATATCTTATTTCACCCAAGTTTAGTTTTATAAAATAGGAACTTACCAATGAGTTTTAAATCTTGATTATATAATAATGTCTGCATAGTACATTATCACTATAGTAACAGTGAAATTGGAAATAAAAACATCTGTAATACATTATTATAGGTAATAAATAGATGGAGTATTAATAAGAAAGAATAGAAACATGTAAACTCAAATAATGATGACTTAAATGAAATAAACATTTATTTTTCTCTTGTGGCAGTCCAGGGCAGATATGCTGGTTTCACCTGCTCTTCTGATCATTCTCCTTGCCACATTAGTTCTTGGCTTCCGTCTGTGAAAGATGGCTGTTGTAACTTCTGTCTTCACAGCCATGTTCTGGGTAGCTGGAAGAAGGAAAGATATACGATGCCACTTGAATCAGTCCCCTTTAAAGAGTTCCTAGATGCTCCACCTAGAAACTTTGCTTCTGTCTCATTGGCTATCACTATCTATAGTATGCTGAATATTGTGGGCTTCCTCACTATTTTCCTTCTCCCTCCCTCTGTCTCTTTAACTTGCCCCCTCTTTCTTCCTTCGTATATTGCTGTCATCAGTAATTCAAGGTTTCTGTTATGAGGAAGAAGAGTGAATGTGTAGTAGACAACTAATAGTCTCTGCTACTGGTAGACTTTTATTTAATAAGTTATTGCTGCTTCTAAACATTAGTGAATACGAAAGCTTACATATGATAAGCGAAAATGATTTCTATTAAGGCTTAATATTGACTCCATTGGGACTAAAGACATGTGCTCACCAAATATCTTGGGATTGGAATGACAAGTAACCTTGTTCTTTTTTGTTTTGTTTTGTTTTCTCTTACTTTTTTTCCCCCTACCAGTAATGGTCACGTTTTATTATTACTATACTTCAAGGATTTTTTTTGGAGTCCTATGACCACTGTCTCTCATAAAATGAATTTCTTACTTTTGTATAGTTCTTTGTTGTTCACAAAATATATTTGCATCTACTATTTAATTTTTGCCCTTTCAACAACCCTACTATCCTGGAGGTCACAGGACAGGAATGATCTCAATTTTACAACTGAGGAAACTGAGTCTCCCAGTTTTAGTGATTGGCTCAAGGTCATCCAGGTAATAAGTAGTGGGCTTGAGATTTGAAACAAATTATTCTATTTCTGAAACCACTTCTCTCTCCTTTATACCAAGTTATATTTTCTTTTCAATATGTCTCCCAAGTGGCTTGTCCCAATTGCTTTCCTTGAGCCTGTTTAATTGTAATCATTTGTTAGTGAGCTCCCTCTGCTTCATTGGAGTCTACACTGCTGTCACTTACACTATTTCATAGCCTTTTGTGACCCAAGTGAAGACTGTGGTCAGTTAACCCTGAACATAGATTTTTGGGGTAGACTTGGAGGATTGGTTGTTACCTCAAGAACTTCGAAAGCTCAGCTATTTATGTATTTTTAGAACTTCATAGAAACAGGACCAAATAAAATATGGCATGACTAAAAAATGATACTTGTACAAAATGCCTGAAGTTAAACTTGGTCAGGGAAGTTGTTAGATGAACAGATGACCTGTGTCACCTCCCCTTGTCCATGGAGCAGAACGTGTTTCAAAGGCTTTCACTAGGTTAGTGGATTATGTTTGCTTCCTCAGAACAGAAAACTACAGGATTAATATCCTACCAAAAGGTAGAAATAAAATCAATTTTCTCAAGCTCACTTAAAATGAACTTTCAGCTCTCTGACTCTTGTATTTAGAATACTGGCTTTAAATACCACTTCAGAAATCAGGACAAATCACACGAATTGAACAGTGTTTTGCATCTGTGCTTATGCTCCTGTCATTCCTGTCATTGGTAATCAGAAGTTGACTGTCACAAGAGGACAAGGATTGAGAGATTATGAAACACTGTTACTCATTAGGGAAACAAGGAATCAATGAAAAATCATGTTTCCAAAATTTACCTTCAATATGCATATGGTGTATTCTGCATTCATTTCCTAGAAGTTTCTGGAACATACTTGTATGTTTTCCTGGAATATGAAATGCTGTTTGTGAAGGGTATCTTCCTTTCAGGCATGAAATGGAATATGGCTATAAATGTTATCTGTTTTCTAATGAAATTGTCATAGATCCAGTGTCTTTACTAATACTAGAGATAAGCCAGACATGCCCTTGAGTCACATCGTTCTTTCTAACCTACCTCGTATGGTATAGTAGCTGGAGGGTGGGAGGATGAAATACTGAGAGATTTCAAATAAGAGATTTTCATTTAAGTAGCAGCAAGTTATGGTGATAATATTTGACAGAATGAAACTAATACCATTTGGTGGTGTATTTCAGGTATATGGATGCAAATAATGTAACGGTCAGGCATTCTGCCAGATTATACCTTCACATTTGCATCCAGATTACCTCTATGAAGTTAAGCAACTTTCAGGAATGCAGAAATCCATGATTCCAAAGGTTGCCCATTCACATAATAGACTATATGAATATCATACCCTAGATTTTTATAGTGTACAACTTAACTTTATGTAGACTTGTAGATTTGTATACAAATTTATGTAGATTTGTACACAACTTACATAGATTTGTATATAACTTATGAAAATTTGTATAGTGTACAACTTAAACAACTTGTAGACTTTCTCATATTCTATAAGTCCCACGAAATGCAAAGTAACTTTGGGGATAGGAAGTCCACAATTTGTTGTAATTCCAATGATTAACTATGTTTTCTGACAAGAAACATTGCAACAAAAATTAGTGTCCAGAAATTTTAATGATTTTAGTTCTTTTTCCCCTTGAATTTCTATAATATATAACAAATAGGCATAGAAACAAAAAAATAAGAAAAGAAAATATTACAATGTGAGGTCTTTTTATTTTCTCTGTAATTTGTCTACTTTTCCTAATATTTTTGCATACAAGGATTAAAAATACAAACCATTTCAGTATTAGCCAGATGGTTGTGTGAGGTGCATTGAAAAACAGGTAATACCACATTTACACTACTCTTTTGAAATTGATGAGTATTAAAGACATGGTACATGAAGGCACAAGGAGTTGTTGCCTCCCTACAGCAAAACATTCCTAGCACCCAAATGCATTTTATGGTTTCTCTTCAATGTGTTTATGTATTTATTTATTTATTTTTTTTTGTATTTTTAGTAGAGACTGGGTTTCACTATGTTGGCCAGGCTGGTCTTGAACTCCTGACCTCGTGACCCACCCTCCTCAGCTTACCAAAGTGCTGGGATTACATGTGTGAGGCACCACGCCAGGCTGTGTTCATGTATTTTTTATCAGCAATAGTTCAGTGATCTCATTCAGAATACAAATACATTCATTTTTATAACTCCCCAGTACCTAGCACAATGTTTTCCAAGAATAAACACTCAAATTGTTTATATTTTTATTCAAGCAATAAATGGAAATGTATATATAAATCCACATAACAGGATTCTCTAGGCCATGTCACATTGCCAGAGATTCAGCAGGTTGAATGGTACATTATCCCTCTCTCTCATAGTATGTTTTTCTGGCACCTTGATATGTTACTGATAATATGTTACTTGATTGTGTGAATTCTTTAAAAAAATTATTCCACTTGTAAATTTTATCTGTATAACATTCTTTCAATTGCTCATCCATCACTTTCACTGGATAAATTACACAAAATCTGAACCAGAAAGGATTTTAATCCGTAATGCTCATTATACTATTAATTGGTCTAGAAATGAGGGCCTTGGTTATCGTGTTTTATCTCTTAATGGCTCCATTGAGTGATTCTCTTAAAGCAAAAAAGATCCCTTCATTCATTAGATTACATGCCTTAGAATCAGAAATTCCCTTTATTTGTTTTATAAATACAGTGAAGAAAAAAGTACTCATTGATAAAGAAGGCACCTCTACAGTTTTTGGATTCAGGGAAGGAGGGGAAGGTCCAGTGGAATGAACACACTGCTTATGATTTGGTAGGTTTCCGGAAACCTGTGTTGATAGAAAGAGTCAAACTCTAAAATATTTGAAGAGATTTCTTCTGAGCCAAATATGAGTGACATGGCCCGTGACACAGCCCTCAGGAGGTCTTGAGAACATGTGCCCTAGTTGGTCAAGGTGCAGTTTGGTTTTACACATTTTAAAGAGGCATGTGACATCAATCAAATACATTTAAGAAATACTTTGGTTTGGTCCAGAAAGGCACGACAATTCAAAGTTGGGGGGTAGGATTCCAGGCCACAGGTAAATTTACACATTTTTGTGGTTGACGATTGGATGAGTTTGTCTAAAGACCTGAGATGATAGAAGAGAAATGTTCAGGTTAAGATAAAATATTGTGGAGATTAAGGTTCTTTTGAAGTCTTATAGTGGCTGCCTTTAGAGAGAATAGATGACAAATGTTTCCTAGTCAGACCTTTAAAAGGTGCTAGACTCTTAGTTAATCTCTTCAGGACCGGGAGGGCCTGGAAGAAAAAGATCTAGCTATGTTAATAGAGATTCTTTACAAATGTGGATTTTCCCCCACAAAAGACAGCTTTGCAGGGATATTGTAAAATATGGCAAAGAGGTGGTGGTGGCTCGCTCCTGTAATCCCAGCACTTTGGGAGGCTGAGGCAGCTGGATCACCTGAGGTCAGGAGTTTGAGACCAGCCTGGCCAACATGGTGAAACCCCATCTCTACTAAAAATTCAAAAAATTAGCCAGGCATGGTGGCAGGTGCCTGTAATCCCAGCTACTCAGGAGGCTGGGGCAGGAGAATCACTTGAACCCTGGTGGCAAAGGTTGCAGTGAGTTGAAACTGTACCATTGCACTGCAGCTTAGGCAACAAGAGTGAAACTCCATCTCAAAAAAAAAAAAAAAAATTAAAATATGGCAAAGAAACATGTTTTGGGGTAAAATACTTTAACTTTCTTCTTTGTCACATAATGTTATGCCAGAGTCTGATTGGAAAGTAAGTCATGATATATAGGTTTAAATAAAAGCCATCTGATGAGAATTTATGGTTTGTAGGGCATGAGTCCTCAAGCTCCTTCAATAGGAAATTGGGCAAGATAAAGGAAATCAGAGCTTAGTCCTCACCTGCACGTTATCCAGGGAGTTTGTTTCCTCTTCTCCCAAGCTCTTTCCCCCTATTTTTCTCAGTGTGAGATAATTGCTCATTGCTGTTTGCCATAAACTCTATGAATCCCTGCCAAGATCACTACAGATGGAGCAGGAAGGCCTCTACCAAAGCAAGTGAGAGAAACTCCCACGAGGGAGGCCAAGGTGTCATTTCCTGTGACTGAAAGGTCAGTATTCCCCTTGTTTACTCTTCCGCAGCAGGCTGCTCTGCAGGTCACCTGGCAAATGCACTTTTCCTCCTTAGATCTGGTCTGAATGTACTCACAAATGGCACTCTAAAAATGGCATGCCACACATAATTGCCTGTGTCAGTTGCCAATCGATTTTGCAGATGACCAGTCAGCTTCTTTGATTAGGGTGCAGAGTAAATGCTACCAAGGTTATTGGCTGATTTCTCCTTTGTGGTTACATATTGGATCACCATTAGGCCTGAGTTGTCAGACACAAGGACAAGTGCCAGTAGAAGATGCAATACTGCATAGCAGGAAAACACAATATCTAGGTGTTTTGACAAGTGGACAGAACATCATGATGAAGAATCTGAAAAGAGAGATAAAGTCAAGCAGGGCACGTATTTCCAGCTACTTTGCTGAATTGTATATCAGGAATAACTGAAGCCAGTGGAGTAGGAGGTAGTAGCACAGTCTCCTGGAGGTTCTGAGACAGTATGAAGATCAAAACAGGGTTGAAGGCACATGTTCAGTTATCAGAAATGGGATACTATATGGGAATTGAAACAAGGTGAGTCAAAAGCTTCAGACTTGGTCCCAATATCACAGCTGAGCCTGTGCTGCTGTATTTTTTTGGACCTAGGACTAGAGGGAAGGCTTTATGTGGAAATCAGTGGATCTTAGACAAAGGAAGAAGAATACAACTTTTGGGAATCAGGCTGGACTCAAGAGAGCCTGCCTAATGGAGGTCCACATAGGTGTCCTTAGCCATAGGGAGATGGATAAGCATGTATATAGTTAGATATTCTCAAATGTGAGCATGCAACAAATCAGGTCTTGTTGAACATGGAACACTGGGCTCTATCCCAAGACTTTCTGATTCAGGAGGCTGAACAAATTGCATTTCTAGTGCATTTCCAAATGATGCCAACGCCCAGGTTCCAGTGCCCATGCATTGTTAGTCACTGCTGTAGACTAATGCCATTTCTTTCTTACTGGAAGAGCAGCAGAAGAATCTATCCTGTCTTCTAGTTCAAGAACACAGTCTAGACCTAGGTGTTTGTTTTTGGTTTTTTGTTTTTTTTTTTTGCCCTCCCTCCTGGGAGGGCAATAAAATAATAGTAAAGGAATAAACCCCATATATGGAAGAGACTCTCAAATTTTAGAAGAAAGGAATGTATGCCATCCAAGAAAGAGGATATAGGTGTGTTGACAACAAAATAAAGTGGGAAACAGCAGTCTAGGAAATGCGGCAGGGGTCTGTAAGAAGAGGGGAAGTTGATTTTCCCAGATGATTCTTGGAGAGTTCCAGGCTCAAAGTTAGAAGGAATAATGGAAGTCATAAAATGGAAATGTACTTTAAAAGGGAGTGGATTGGGGGGGTAGTATTATACAAAACATTATCTACAGTATGATTGTACCAATTGTCTCCCCATAATCCAATATCTCAACTTCACACTGTTCAGTCAGGCAGAGGGTAAGTCATTCAGCTTTTTACTCTTAGACAAAATAAAAAAAACATACAAAATGGCAAGGCATGGTAGCTCACACATGTAATTCCATTGATTTGGGAGGCTAAGACAGAAGAATTGCTTGAGGTCAGGAGTTCAAGAACAGCTTAGGCAATATAACAAGACCCTGTCACTACAGAAAATTGCAAAAAAGTAGACTGGGTGTGGTGGCTCATGCCTGTAATCCCAGCACTTTGAGGGGCAGACACAGGCGAATGACCTGAGGTCAGGAGTTCAATATCAATATCAGACTGGCCAACATGGTGAAACCTTGTCTCTACAAAACAACAAAAATTAGCTGGGCATGATGGCGGGCACCTGTAGTCCCAGCTTCTTGGGAGGCTGAGGCAGGAGAATCACTTGAACTCGGGAGGCAGAGGTTGCAGTGAGCCGAGATTGTGCCACTGCACTTCAGCCTGAGCGACAGAGCAAGACTCCATCTCAAAAAAAAAAAAAGGAAAAAGTAAAAGTTAGCCAGGCATGGTGGTATGTACACATAGTCCTAGCTACTTGGGAGGCTGAGGTGAGACAATCACTCGAATCCCACCACTGCACTCTAGCCTGTGTGACAGAGTAGAATCCTGTCTCAAAAACAAAATGAAACCAAAAAAACACATCAACAAACTTCACAATCTGGAAATACTTTCATTTAATGAAAACAAAAAAATTTCCTGGGAAGAAATAGGACTACTGTGGTGTATGCTGGTATCCCTATTCTCAAATTTGGGGGCCTTTTAAAATGCAATCTCCTAGTTAACAATCTCTATCTATGTACAAAGAATCTTTATCCAGTAAAATGTCTAGCAGGTTAAGATCTACAAGTAGGCCACCAACTGGCTTTAATTATGAAAGCATAACCAAAGACCAGCAGACAGTGACAAAAACAGCAACAGATTAAGAGATAATAGAGATAAGAGACCAACTGACCCTAGAAAAAACAGGTGGTTCTGGAAACAGATTAACACACAAAAAGTCTCTAGTTAGTATCCTGAGAGCAATGAGGTGATACTGACTGTAACACAAAAGCAGAAAAATATGGAAAAGAATATTAAAGAATGAGAAAGAGCTCTTGGGCATTAAACATGGTTGCCAATGTATAATTTCTTTCTTTCTTCTTTTTTTTTTTTTGAGATGGAGTTTGGCTCTTATTGCTCAGACTGGAGGGCAATGGCATAGTCTGAGCTCACCGCAACATCTGCCTCCCAGGTTCAAGCTATTCTCCTGCTTCAGCCTCCCAAGTAACTGGGATTACAGGCATGTACCACCACTCCCAGCTATTTTTTTGTATTTAATAGAGACAGGGTTTCACCATGTTGGTGAGGCTGGTCTCGAACTCCTGACCTCAGGTGATCCACCCACCTCGGCCTCCCAAAGTGCTGAGATTACAGATGTGAGCCACTGCGCCCAGCCTTATAATTTTGAATAGAAGTTTTAGAGGATGAAGTCAATGATGACTCTCAGAATAGAGAGAAAATCTATAGCAAATATGAGAAAAGATAAGCAACACATAGGATGCATATGGGAGAACTAAGATCTAGCTAATAGCAGTTCTAGAAAGAGAACAGAAAATAAAGGGGAAGAAATAAAGACATGTTGGAAATACATTTCCTAAAGATGAAAAAAGAAATGTTTGTAATATTGAAGGGATCCAATGAATATGGAGAAATAAATGGAAAAAGACGCAAAGCTAGACACATTATACAATGTTAGGACATAGCAGATAAAAGATCTTAAAAGCTTTGAGGGCAGGGGCAGGAATTTACCTGCAAAAAGATATAGGAAATCAGATTTCTCTTTAACATTCTGGAAGATAGAGACAATGGAAAGATGAATAAAGGAAAAACAATTTTGAATTTAGCAAGTTAAACCCTTCCAAGAAGACTAAAATTAATACTACCCCAAATTGGAAGGAGGATAGAGTGAGATAAATTTTATGAAGAGTTGGGAACAGAATTACCAGAAAAAAAAATTAAACCTATTATTAAGAGTTTGCTTCTGGAGAGTGGGACTGATGTATGTCTGTGCATGGCAGAGAGTAGGAGGAATTGTTGTTTTTCATCATAAATCCTTCAGATTATTTTATTTTTTACTAAGGGCATATGTTACTTGTTCAAATTTTAAAAGAATAAACAAAATCCAAATGTTCTTTGCCTCTGAAGGGGACTGCAGTTTTAAGATAACATGCATGATGAACACACAGTTTTTATTATGAGTTCTTCCACGAAAGAAGCATTGGCTGAAATAGCCGCCTGTTCTAAAAAAAAATCTTAAGATTACCGTGCAGAACTAGCTGTTTATATCAGTAACAACAGTCCTTTTTCCAGCTCTGTTAAGCCCATCTGCTTAGCTGTATAAGAAGTCAGGAGTCAAATTAAAGATAGGCACTTTATTTTCATTCTGTGATAAGTGGGTTCAAGGCTTAGTATAATTTTGCAAACTCATAAAAGATGCAAATACAAATGTGAATATATTCCAGTATTGACTTCCTGTACTTAAAATAAAACTACACATCACTAAATTAGCTTTTTACAAAATACATGGCAAATGAGAGAATGACTTATCATAAGATCAAATTGTACATACTCTGAGTTATGAAGCATATTGGTCAGTAACTAGTGTGGCTTCAGAAAAGCAAGCATTCTCAAATCCAATTTCCGTCTATGACAGAGAGACAGGCTTGGTAAATGAAAGAGAGGTGATAACAATAATCTCAAATGACTGGAAGAAAACTCATAGAGTCAGAAGGGAACATTGTGCATGCTAGATGGCTATGGACTGCTACCCATTTTCCTAAGAAACATAATTCGAATTGAGGTGTATTAATGAAGTGCTATTCCTTAGATAGATTCTTAAGTGGGATCCTTTAATGGTCAGTTTGGGAATACAGTAAGTTGTTTGATATTCTCATGGGTGATGGAGTACAGGATGTTCTTTAAAAAAAAACAATGAAAAATAAGCTGAGCAGAGGATGTGAGTGAGCAGAAACCTTTGACAAGTTCTATAGGTAACTCTATTTGTTGGACAATTCTGTTCCTATTTCTGACCAGTTTGACACAACTGAGTAATTTACATGTTAAATGGATGACTATAATAATGGTTGCACAGGCACACATAGACACACATATCAGAATTTAAAGTGAAGCTGGCACACTGGAGAAGTCATTGGAGGAAAGAATGACCAGGGGAGGAATAAAATAGGCCCAGAGAGAGAGAACAGGGAACATCTGTCTAGATGTAAGGGAATCAGGAAATGATATCTGAATTCTAACAAGGAACAAACTGACCACAATATTGGAAGACAGACTTACATGCTTAATTGAGTGCTGTGCGATTCGTTACTTATAAAACATAAAGGATGGGGAGGACATTGGTAGGGTTCATAAGAAAACGAAGAAATAAAGTTAGGACCTACAAGGAGAGGATGAAGAAAGTGAAATGCTTCAGAATAAAGGAAAGAACACCTGAGGAGGATTTATAAATGTTTTTCAGAAATATGATGAACTTTTTATGGAGCATGGATATTCTTTTCTACTGGGGACAACACAGTAGGACATAGTTAAAATTTAGGAAGAAACTCCTGCTATTATTGCCAATGTATATTAGACATCATTTGAGCCTCTTCTGGTATTTAAATAATATGGCAGATCACATTCCCAACAATAACAATTCAGGAAATATATATATATATATATATATATATATATGAAAGAGACAAAGGTATAAGAAATTGGCTCACACAGTTATGGAAGCTGACATGTCCCAAGATTTGAAATTTACAAGCTGAAGGCCCAGGAGAGTCAATGGTGTAATTCTGTTCGAATGCTGGCAGGCTTGAGACCCAGAAAGAGCTGATGTTTGAGTTTGAGTCTGAAGACAGGAAAGAACCAATGACCCAACTCAAAGCATTCAGGCAGCATACGTTTCCTCTTAGCCTTTTCATTGTATTTAGGTCTTTAATTAATTGGATGAGGCCCGCCCACATTAGTCTTATTCTCTGGTTACTCAGATACAAGAATAGGACAGGGAAAGTCTTGGGAATAGCAATTGATATTTCTATTAGGAAATATTGGAGGCAATTGGATTAATATGCACATAATGATGCTTTATAAGAATACTTTATGAAACTTAAAGTTTCAGACAAATGTTACTGGCATATAATGATATTGGACAAGTAGATCAAATTATTTTGTGGCTCAGTGTAAGCATTTTGAAGTCATCTACAGAAACAGATGAATACAAAGAGCAAGTCAATAACATCAAAAAATGAACACAGAGTGACATAGAATGATATAAAATCAATCATAACATTAAATGTGCATAAGAAAGGTCATCAGCTATATTAAAATACAAAATCAAAACAAGACATATAAGATGAGTGTGCATTTATACACAAAAAAATAATCAGACTATCTAAGGTCTATTCGTTAATGTAGACTATGAGGCTAAGAGTTGTTATTTCGGTATTGGAGAAAGCAAATTTTACAAGCAAATTGATGATCACAGTAAAAGAGAAACAATCCAAGCCAAAATATTGAATTCACGTGTAACAACTATAGTACTACAAACATTTAAAAAACAAAACAAAATACAAAACCTGGCTAGATTTCTAAGAGTCATCAGAGAGGTTTACTCTGCTTGCATGTCATTTTCCTCTTTAATTTTCATATATATATATATATATATATATATATATATATAGTTTTTTGTTTTTTGTTTTTTCCTCAGACAGCATTTCACTTTTGTTGCCCAGGCTAGAGTGCAATGGCAAAATCTTGGCTCACTGCAACTTCTGCCTTGGGGTTTCAAACAATTCTTCTGCCTCAGCCTCCTGAGTAGGTGGGATTACAGGCATGTACCACCATGCCTGACTAATTTTGTGTTTTTTTAGTAGAGATGGGGTTTCTCCATGTTGGTCAGGCTGGTCTCGAACTCCTGACTTCAGGTGATCTGTCTGCCTCGGCCTCCCAAAGTGCTGGGATTACAGGCATGAGCCACCACACCCAGTCTAACTTGCATGGTTTTTATCCACTTTCCCATCACTTGATATTACACTCACAAATCTACCTCAGCATAGTATTATTCCTCTAATCCTGGTTCCCAGGAACCCTTCCCCATAATTGGTCTCTATGTTTATTCTCAGAACAAACAAAATAAAACAAAGACTTGAACTAGAAATTACATTATTCAACAATGCATAAAAGAAAAAAGGGAAAACTTTATTTTGGAGTAGAATAATATATTTTATTGTTAAGTCTACATAAATTTTTTAAATAGAAAGTAATCACATATGTGGACACAGAGACAGTGAAATAAGAAAAGTTGTGGTTTTTGTCATTACTTTCAATGGCAAAAACTACAATTATTTTTGTACCAAACCAATACTTCATTTTAAGATCAGTAAAAATGTTAAAAATTGTAACACAGGACACTCACAGGGAAATGGAGCACTCTCTAAATAATTTCTGGATCAGGAAGGAAATACAGTACAATAATAGCAATACAAATGTAAATGTAAAATCAAAATTAATGTGTCTCAGCCAAACAGTTAAATTCCTTTCTCTCAGAATATGCATAGTAATAAGAAATATAAAAATAAGAATAAGAAATACAAAAACAATGAATTCCGAATACAGAAAACACAGAAAAATAACATAAAACACAGAAAAAATAAAAATAAGTAAAAAAATAAAAATAAGTAAAAAAATAAGGAAAGGGACAGCCTACACTGAAATACATACATAAAATAGAAAACTATGAAGAGATTGATAATTAGTAGTTAATTCATGACCAAAATTGACAAAACATATACATCAGCGGCTCAATTAATTAAAAAGTAAATAAAATCACACAAAAATATAAAAATAGCATAATACTATGTAATACATTACAACTTATATCCACAGGAAAAAAATTGAAGAATATGTCAAAGATCTATCCCTAAAATTGCCACCAGATCCATATAGTTTGCATAAAATTTCTACCAAATCATTAGGAATACATAATTTGCATATTATATAAATTGTTTCGACTTAAATCAGTGAGATAAACACAATGATAATACCATTCACTGAAGTATGAAGTCAAAAGAGGGGAAAGCTTAGGGAGGAGATGATGAATTCGGTTGTTAATATGCTGAGGTTGAAAAGCTTGTTGGATACCATTTGGAGATGTTTAGTGGGATATTGGCTATTTGTTCATTCATTTATATGTGGACTATTTTTTGAAAGCCTCTTTGTATCAGGCACTGAATACAAAATGCTCTGCATCCTTAAAAGTATTATTATGTAATGAAGGAGACAAACAATGGAGAAGTATAAACAGTACATTGCTAAAAGTGTTATATAGGTCTACTGATTATTGTGGTGAGTAGTGAGAGGAATTTACATAGTGATATCAGGGCTACCAGATGTCATCTGGCTTTGGAAATGGACTGATCTGTTAAACATCCGCCTAATGTGCAGTGCCTAAAGAAACTGTGGCAAATGAGTCTACTAGAAACACCCAAATTACTCAATCTGTGGAGAACAAAGGGAGTATTACGGTGGGTTTGTTTCTCTCGACTTTAACAGATCTCTGGATATTGGCTAAGGGGATTGGGATGGGACTTAATCCTGGGGAGAAGTGACTGTGCACAGCCAAGAAATTTGCAGAAATTCCTATTGTCTTACTTTGGATTCTCCCAAATTAGACCCAGAGATAAGGATACATGTGCAGATAGCTGATTTGTAAGGTGATCTGAAGAAGTATGGTGAGAGACTGGGGAAATGAGAGAGGGAAAAAGAGGAAAGTCAATCAAATAGAAAGCCTGTGGTCAATTGGGCTCAGACCTGGAGTTGGGGGGGTCCTCTCAGAACAGGCCCAGCAGACGTCTACAACCAAAGAATACCTGCTGGCAAGAAACACAGGATGCAGTTTATATAGGAACTCACCTAGGAGAACTCCAGGGGAAGCCTTGAGGATAGAGTTGGGCACTGACAGCTCTTGCAATGCCTGAAAAATCTCTCCAGCAAGACTCCTGTTTCATTAAGGAAAAGGGTTAAACAAATAGAGATGATGCCAGAATCTCTGTTATATTAATTGTAAAGACATTGCTGGTGGTGGGATTTGGATTTTGAGGGAAATTGCAGTTTGGTGAGTGTGCTGACCACAAGCATTCATTTTAGGTGCACCTCATACTAAACTCATAACACGACAGCTTTCATTCTTCAGTTTTCAAGAGTCTGTTGTTTCTACACTCAGTGGTCTGTAATTGAATGAAGGCCAGAAATGTAATTGATTTGTCTTTGTATTCTCAGTGCCTGGTATATTCTCAGATATTTAATATGTGTTTGTTGAATTGAATTGTTACTGTCCTCTTGGTTAGAAAGCAGATGGGATTGTATCTGCTGAGAGGAGTTGGGAAAAACCCAGGATGACACATTTTAGTTATGACTACATACAGAGATGAATTGTCAATCAGATTTATACAAGAGAAATCTTACCCAGAACTACGATTTGCCAATGATTAGCAAAAGATACCCAAAACAAGCCTCAGTGAATACCACATTGATATTGAAACTTTGCAGGTCCATGAGCTACAGCTTCCATGTTAGGATATGTTGGTATGGAATAACAAGGCCAACTGTGAGTGGTAAAAGTTAGGCCAAGAAATTCACTTCGTTTTGGGGCTTCTCATTTTGCGTTTTGCTAGCCATGTAGCCAGAAGGCCTAGGTGACTAACTTGTATTCTTTAGTCAGCTCATTAATACATAGACTAGTTATTTACAAGGAACAATCCAAACAGATGTGTATACCAGAGAAAAGAACTCCTTAGATAAGTTCTGGAGGAGTTTATCTTCTAGCTAGTAAATTCTATCAGTATTTTAATAAAGAGGTCTGGTTGAGATCAAAGCCAATCAAAATATCCCTAAGGTGAAAGGAACCAAATTACAGACCCACTGTTAACCATTTTATTCCCTACCATGGATCCGGAATTCTTAAATACAATTTTAGCATATATAATATCTTACTACATTAGAGTCAATTTCTATTTTGACTGTAATTCCAGTGAAAATTGAGTTTGATAAGAGTAAAGAAATCATTTGCTTGCTTCACCAGTGCATCTCTAGCAGTGGTGCAACAGAGCTCAGCAAAAGCTTGTTGAATGAATACATTAATACCCAGGCATCATTGATGGTTTACTTTTCTAGTTTATCACACACTAAAGTGTAAAATATCACATAACTATTTTAGTATATGCCAAAAGCCATCCAAAATATCTATTATTAATTTAAACTGAAAATCAAATATTCATGGATTGCATTTAAAACGAAGAAATGGTTTGTAGTTCTCCTTGAAGAGGTCCTTCACATCCCTTATTAGTTGTATTCCTAGGTATTTTATTCTGTTTGTAGCAATTGTGAATGGGAATTCACTCATGATTTGACTCTCTGTCTATTGTTGGCGTATAGCAATACTTGTGATTTCTGCACATTGATTTTTTTATCCTGAGACTTTGCTGAAGTTGCTTAGCATCTTAAGGAGATTTTGGGCTGAGACGATGGAGTCTTTTAAATATACAATCATGTCGTCTGCAAATAGAGACAATTTGACTTCCTTTTTTCTGAATTGAATACGCTTGCTTTCTTTTTCTTGCCTGATTTCTCTGGCCAGAAATTCTAATACTACATTGAATAAGAGTGGTGAGAGAGGGCACTCTTGTCTAGTACCAGTTTTCAAAGAGAGAATGATTCCAGTTTTTGCCCATTCAGTATGATATTGGCTATGGGTTTGTCATAAATAGCTTTAATTATTTTGAGATACATTCCATTGATACCTAGTTCATTGAGGGTTTTTAGCATAAAGGGCCATTAAATTTTGTTAAGGGCCTTTTCTGCAGCTATTGAGATGATCATGTGGTTTTTGTCTTTGGTTCTATTTATGTGATGGATTACGTTTATAGATTTGCATATGTTGAACTAGCCTTGCATCCCCAGGATGAAGCCAACTAGATCATGATGGATAAGCTTTTAAATGTGCTGTTGCATTTTGTTTGTCAGTATTTTATTGAAGAGTTTCACATCAATGTTGATCATGGATATTGGCCTGAAATTTTCTTTTTAGTTGTCTCTGCCAGGTTTTGGTGTCAGGATGATGTTGGTCCCATAAAATGAGTTAGTGAGGATTCCTTCTTTTTGTATTGTTTGGAATAGTTTCAGAAGGAATGGTACCAGCTCCTCTTTGTACCTCTGGTAGAATTTGGCTGTGAACCCATCTGGTCCTGGACTTTTTTTGGTTGGTAGACTATTAATTGCTGCCTCAACTTCAGACCATGTTATTGGTCTATTCAGGGATTCAATTTCTTCCTGGTTTAGTCTTAGGAGGGTGTAAGTGTCCAGGAATTTATCCATTTCTTCTAGATTTAATGGTTTATATGCATAGAGGTGTTTGTAGTAATCTCTGTTGGTAATTTGTATTTCTGTGGAATCAGTGATGATATCCCCTTCATCATTTTTTATTGTATCTATTGGATTCTTCTCTCTTTTCTTTTTTATTAGTCTGGCTAGCAATCTGTCTATGCTCAAGGAAACCACTGCTCAAAGAAATAAGAGAGGACACAAACACATGACATGCTCATGCTTAGGAAGAATCAATATCATGAAAATGGCCATACTGCCCAAAGTAATTTATAGACTCAATGCTATCCCCATCAAGCTACTATTGACTTTCTTCAGAGAACTGGAAAAAACCACCTTAAACTTCATATGGAACCAAAAAAGAGCCTGCATAGCCAAGACAATCTAAGCAATAAATAAATAAATAAATAAATAAACGCCGAAGGCATCATGCTATCTGACTTCAAACTATACTACAAGGCTACAGTAGTTAAAACATCATGGTACTGGTACCAAAACAGAGATATAGGCCAATAGAACAGGACAGAGGCCTCGGAAGTAATGCCACACACCTACATCCATCTGATCTTTGACAAACCTGACAAAAACAAGCAAGGGTGAAAGGATTCCCTGTTTAATAAATGGTGTTGGGAGGCTAGCCATGTGCAGAAAGCTGAAACTGGACCTCTCCCTTACACCTTATACAAAAATTAACTCCAGATGGATTAAAGATTTAAGCATAAGACCTAACACTATAAACACCCTAGAAGAAAAAATAGGCAATACCGTTCAGGACATTGGCATAGGCAAGGATTTCTTGCCTAAAACACCAAAAGCAATGGCAACAAAAGCCAAAATAGACAAATATAATCTAGTTAAACTCAAGAGCTTCTGCACAGCAAAAGAAACTATCATTAGAGTGAATCAGCAACCAACGGAATGAGAAAAACTTTTGCAATCTACCCATCTGACAAAGGGCTAATATCTAGAATCTACAAAGAACTTAAACAGATTTACAAGAAAAAACAAATAACCCTATCAAAAAGTAGGCAAAGGATATGAACAGTCACTTTTCAAAAGAAGACATTTATGCAGTCAGCAAACTTATGAAAAAATGCTCACCATCACTGGCCATTAGAGAAATGTAAATCAAAACCTCATTGAGATACCATCTCACGCCAGTTAGAAAGATGATCATTTAAGAATCTGGAGACAACAAATGCTGGAGAGGATGTGGAGAAGTAGGAACGCTTTTACACTGTCGGTGGGAGCACAAATTAGTTCAACCATTATGGAATACAGTGTGGTGATTCCTCAAGGATCTAGAAATAGAAATTCCATTTGACCCAGCAATCCCATTACTGAGTATATAGCCAAAGGATTATAAATCATTCTATTACAAAGACATATGCACATGTATGTTCATTGTGTCACTGTTTACTATAGCAAAGACTTGGAACAAACCCAAATGCCCATCAGTGATAGGCTGGATAAAGAAAATGTGGCACATATACACCATGGAGTACAATGCAGCCATAGAAAAGGATGAGTTAATGTTCTTTGTGGGGACATTGATGAAGCTGGAAACCAGCAAACTGACACAAAAACAGAAAACCAAACACTGCATGTTCTCACTCATAAGTGGTTGTTGAGCAATGAGAACACATGGACACAGGGAGGGGAACATCACACACTGGGGCCTCTTGCGGGATGGGAGAGCTAGGGGAGGGATAGCAGGGGGTAGGGGGATTGGGGAAGAATAACATTAGGAGAAATATCTAATGTAGATGATGGGGGAATGGATGCAGCAAACCACCATGGCATGTGTATACCTATGTAACAATCCTGCACGATCTGCACATGTTCCCCAGAACTTAAATAATAATAATAATAAAACAAGAAATGACATGAAAAAGCATGGAGTTAACTGTTTAAAAAGAGAGATAACCTTTGGGATTGCCATTTGAAACCACTCTCATTAGACATAACATGTGAGCACAGGCAATAGCTCCATGCAAAAAAAGAAACATTAAAAGTAGATCTATAAAAGGGAAAACAAATCATTTTTTACAAATTTTAAGATAACTTTTCTGCTTAAACTGTTGCAGTATATTAACCAAAGAAGTTATGAGAATTTGCAAATAATCACACTGATATATTAATGAAGGATGACTTGAAGATACAGTGAATAAAGAATCAAGTCACAATACTTTTAAAATAATCTTGATGTAATATAATTTAGTACACATGGAATTTATTACACTATATATAATAAAACACTATGAGAGAATGAAGGCAAACATGGACAAATAAGGTAGTATATCATAACTACGGTAGAAATGGAAATTTTTCCAAGCTATTTTGCAGGTAACATAATCTAATTGGTATCTTCATAGGATAATTTAGAAATTTTAAAAGAAACAATAATAATTTTTACCTGCAGGAATACATAGCTAATACTAATAAACATTTACAAAAAATATAATGATGGTGGATTTTCCCGACAGACTTAATAAATGTATTCAAACATCACAGCATTTTCTAAATAGACAGAACTGACTGGTACCGAGTGATATATAAAACCATTGAATGGCAGAGTATAATAGAACTTACTAAAATATTCAAATTACTATGTTTATTAGTGTGAGGAAATGAAAAGACTTTGAATTGGGATAAGAATCATGACTCTGGTCATGGCTCTGTCATGCATTGATGGCATAACTGTGTGTTTTGTTTCATTTTTCTTAATCATTTAAGTTTCTTCATTTGGAAAAAAAGAATATTTCTGCCTTACACAAAGAGCTACTGATATTTTATGAGATTATGTGACATTTTATGAGATTATGTGACATTTCTGAGATTATTATGACATGATCTATCAAAAACCTATTGATATTTTATGAGATTATATGATATTTTATGAGATTTTGTGGTATACTTAACAAACCATATGTAAACCATATTATTTATGTACGTTTGCAACTTATAAGAATTATATATATGAAAAACTAAAAGCTAGTGAATTATGGGAGAAGAAATACAAATTTAACATATCTGGTTGGGAAAACTGGAAGGCAATTTGGAGACTCATTAATGTTAACTCAAGCCAAACCTCAAACTATATACTGCAATGAATTTCGGTTGTAATGAAGAATTAATATAAAGGAACATAAAATGATATAAAATGCCATATTACATATACATGCTACTCAGAGCAGAGACGCATTTCTGATTATTGAAGGAATGGAGATTTTGACTACAGATCGACTTATATGTATAAAATTAAATAGCTTTTGCCATTCAAAATGTAATACAACAAACACAAAAAGGGGAGAAGCACAACGGGATAGGGGGTGCTCAACATGTGCCCAACATACCTGTTAAATTCTGTTACTACTCTAATATGTGTGTATTGGTGTGGGCGTATTTATAAAATATTCCTCATACTAGTAAATTGATATGAATAGGCAATTCACACATGAGGAAATTATCACATGAAAAGAATGTGCAGATTTTTAGTAGTTAGAATGCAAATGTAAACGTTTCAGGAACACCATATACACATTAAACTAGCAGAAGGAAAACTGCTACAACCACTGATATAAACAGTGTTACTGGAACATTGAAAAAATTCTGCTTTTAAATGATAGTAAGATGTACATTTCTTACTATTTTAATTTCTTTGGAATCAGGATGCCTCTTATGATAAATAGCATCTTAACATTGATCACTATTATACTATTCAATGGGCAGCGTTTAAAACTTTCTATGTAGTATCGAAAACAAGAGTGTGCCTTAAAACACATTACTGGTGTCTTAGATGTGATTATATACAGTGGCCATTACTACCTGCACTTTACATTGATTTTACTTTATGGGGAACAGCCTGACAGTATCTTATAAGAGTCATGATACTTTGACCTGGTAACCCTACTACTGGGAACGAATTCAAACAAAAACCCTCAAATTATAAAAGAAACTAAATTATATCCAGGTTGGCTAAAAACACGCACTAGTTTGAGAAGGAAAAAATAACCTATGGCACATCAACACAAAGAATGATATGATAAGCATGTAGTTAGTGTTGATTCATGGAAATGTGTTTGTTAATTAAACTAAAAAGAACATAAAAATTATACAACCATTAGTTAAAACTAGTAAAAGTGGTTTATATGTAATATGAGAAGTAACTTCGAAATTGGGGAAATAAAATATGATGTTCATAAGATTTTTTTTCTATTAAGTCAATTAAGTTCATAAAAATGCATTTTTACAAGCTAGCTTTAGGGAAACAAAGCTATTTCTTTTAGTATATCCACAGAGATTTTTTTTAACCTGGAAAAAAGCATTACTTAAATTTTTCTCTATTCTTCTGGAGGCCAACTATTCAATTTAGAAACTAATACAGAGCAAATCTCAAAACTTTAAACATGTCACAAAATGTTATGTTCCCAATAACCCAACTTAAATCTGTATTTTCCTTTGCTTCCGATTTGGAAGAAATTTGAACAATTGATTTGATTAAATAATTGGATATTTTTATTCTCCCCAATGTAGCTAGGACTAAAAGCCCTGTTTATGTCTCTAAACTCTATGTTTGGATATGAGGCAAATGGCAGAATTTTCCTTTTGCGGGGACAGTTTTGATACAATCATAACTATTTAAGAGTCCTAATGTGTTCTCCAAAATCATCCTTGGCAATCATCTCTACATATGAAGTACCACGTGTGAAAGATAATTTTGCTGGGGCAACTCTGACAAATTCTGATAACAAATGCACTGATTTCTAAAATCATACTGTATAATTTCCTAAGAACCTATTATTGAACTTGGTCTATTATCTGCAGATAGTTCATAATAAGATAAATTATCTACATTAAGTGCATAGTTCTCAGAAGGTAGATTTTACAAATAATAGTGTGATTACAGCAAGAGAATACTAATGGATGAAATTATGATATTATAGTCAACAATACTGATTTGCTTCCAAGACATATATATAGACATCTCAAGTAAGAAAATCTGGAAATACTCAGTACATGTTAGAAGGCATATGAGTTTAGCTATTTAGCGGAATCAGTTCTCTTTGAATTGAAGAATATGCTGCCATTACAGCACTATCTTAGTGCAAGAGTTGGACCATCCTGAAGGATATTTGTGTGTTTACTTGATGCCTTGTACTGCTGTGATTGATGGGTGAGGGGAATGTCTGGCTGGCTGTAAATACTTGTCATTCATTCATTCATTCATCCATCTCTTCTTGCCAATAGCATTTACTGGGCCTCTGCTCTTTCTAGGCACTGAGATGAATGCTGGAGATAAATATAAGCATGATATAGACATGGTTCTTGCCTTTGGGGAGCTCACAGTCAAGTGGGAGGGGCAAACAGATGATGTCAGTGTAGTGCAATAAGACAAGTTAATGGAGGCGAGAACCAAGTGTAGTGCATACACAGAGGAGGGAGCAAATATGGACTGTCTCTAACAGGATGCTCTTGTACAAAAACAAGAACAGCACCATTTTCTGTAGAAATCAACCAATTTGGTCTTATGAGACTTCACTGTCCTCTTGAAATATTGTCCTCACTTTGCTGTGTCTACTTAGACCCATAGTTTAAAGTCCAGGTTAGATTATATCTCTTCCTAAAGCTTCCTTTGTGGGTAAACTTGCCTGAGGCTTGTGCTATTTTTTTGTCCCATCAGACAGCAGACTCTGGAAGGCAGAAACTCTCTCAGATTTGTTTTTGTTTTTCCTATAGCACTTAATGCTCACCTGACAAATACTAATATTCTTTGACGGTTCAATTCATGTTTGGCCCAGATATCCACTCCTACCAGAAATAAATAACTTCCTTTTCCATCTGTAGGTATTAGATATTGTATGTGAATTGTAAATACCTTCGCTAACTTTTCTCATTCAAAAAAAAAAAAAAAAAAAGAAATATTTGACAGTCTGCCACTGAGCCAGAATATCAAAAATTTGGTTTGCTTTATAAAATTTAATTTTTGCCTGGGATTCATGAGAATGTTGCAGCACTCATTTTTTTTTTCTCAGTAAATTGATTCAACAACTGAAAGCAGTGGTTCATATGTCACTTATGATGAAATATTTTCCAGTTTCTGATTGCTTAATGAATATTTTGCAGAATGAATGAATGAAAGTTTTATACCATATGAGAGAAGTAATGAAGAGATTTTAAAGAATAGATGTATATGGAGAGAGAGATGTAGACACAGAGAATCCTATATATAAAAAACATATATTTATATATTTTTATATATTATGTATTTTTTATATATATATATATATATATATAAATAAAATTTGATTTCCAGTATATATGTTATCTTAGTTACACAGATTCATACATTATATGTTCATTTTGGGAAGGTACTATGGCATTTATTCTCTCCTGTGTGGCATGGACCTGCTGGATTGTCTGAAGGGCAAATTGCCCATGTTGAGACCCCTTCCTTGGTGCAGAGTTCCACTTACTCCTTTGATACCAGCACAAAAAAAACCTTTCTCTTGCTCTGGCATTGCCTAATGATGTGAGTCTTAGGCAATTTCAACCTAGGAAAGATTGTGATTGTGACAACTCTGTAATGGGAGATGCCTCTGCCTTTGGTCCTCTGCAAATAATGATGACAACTGTAGTGTATTAGTTAAGGTGATGCCAGCTGCTGGAAGAGAAAGCTCCAACTTTCAGTTTCTTAACACAATAAAAATGTATTTCTCACTCACAGTGCTCCCCAGTAGCAGGCAGTTTTACTGTTTGTGATGATTATGATACCTGTACTTTTTTCATCTGTGGCTCCATCATCTTCCATGCATAGCTTTCAAGACCACACAGCAAAGGGAATGGACACGGAGGATCACATGTGGGGTGGCTTTTATAGGCCGAGCTTGGAAGTGGCATGTATCTCTTCTGCTCATATTTTATTGGATAAAAATCAGCCTATGGTCACACCTACCTGCAAGGACACCTGAGAAATATAATTTAGCTGGACATCTAGGATGAAAAAATGGATATGGCTGTCAGCTAGCAGTTTCTTTTGGACATGGCAGTACATCTTTCCAATTCAAACCCAAGGGAATCATAAACTTCTTAGCCTTTGTGAAGAGAATCTAAATTTTCATCTGGAACTGTGGCTCAGCCAGCTTGCTCCCTCATAGTCAAAAATCATGTGATTGCATGGAAAGTGTTAACATTTGTCACCTTCTGGAAAGTGGCATGAGAGACGATCAGAACTATTTTGAAAGTCAGGCTTTTAGGAAATAGAGATGGGTTGAAATATGCAGTAGGATTTTCCTATCTCATAACAAGTACCTGAGAGGTAATATTCTCCAGCTTGGATCAAAATGGTAGTCATCTGTTAATTGATACTGAGTCAAGGCATCTTTTTATACAGTGGTTATTTTTAGCTTATTCCTTCACTATCTTTGAATTATTTTATTGCCCTCTGACACACTTTTAAATGTTAACATATTTTGGTTAAGATTCTTTTAAGTGACGGTTATCAGTTTGTTTCTCTTCATTGTCTTGTAAACATGGTTGCTCTTAGTTCTGTGCTTTATGTGTATGGAAAAAAGTATCAACACAGCATACCTTAGGGATAAAAGGAAACCACCAGTAGGTTTTTTCTAAGGCTCTGAAGTAAATACAAATGAATTTTAAAGTTGGATAATGTTAAATGAGGGGGAAATTGCTTTATAGGCCATTGACCAGGGCTTTCCAATTTGATTAATACCTCACATTATTATTGTGAAACGATAATTACATACAGGCCTGATATAATGGGATTTCACTTTCTGGAAGAATGACCATGTAATTCCCATGTTCAACTCTAAGTTTTATGAAATCTGAATCATTGGGTAATGCCCAATGTCAAAACTCTTTTGTGTATTTTTATTTTCAGTGTTTCAAACTTATTTTTCCTTCTTAGTACGTATATTAAAATAATTCTTTTGTGACATAAAATAAACTCAAAACAGAAGCTACATAGTAATTGCAATGTTTTAGGGGCTTTTTAACAAAAGATAGCAAAGATTACATTCTTTTTTTAACTGATTTTATTTTTTTATTATACTTTAAGTTATGTAGTACATGTGCAGAATGTGTAGGTTTGTTACATAGGTACACGTGCTACATCCAAAATGTAATTTCAAGAGCTCCACCTTAGTTCTTGAACTCTGAGAAAAACATAAATAGTAAGAAATGGGAGAGAAGGATGCAGAAAGTGATAGAAATACATACATAAGGAAGGGGGGCGGGGGAGGGAGAGAGAGAGAGAGAGAGAGCGAGAGCGAGAGCGAGAGCGAGAGCGAGAGCGAGAGAGAGAGAGAGAGAGAGAGAGAGAGAGATAACACCTAAGACGTAAGACCAGCTGTGGCTCCATTTCTACTTCCACAGGCCTAATAAGAAGTGGCTATTTCTTCAAAAAACAGCCAAGAAAGAATAGGGAAATATTGTGGTCCTAACCATTGTCCTTACTGAGAATATTTACTCCGGGTAAGTAAGAAGTTTTAGAATATCTCCTGCACAATAATATCCCAAGAAGTCCTTTGATTCAAAGATCTGCTAGGATTAAGCAGGCTGGTTAATCAAACCTTCTCTGACTCAAGTAAATCTCTGTATTTAGAGTTCCTAAATCATGTGATCTGTAAAAATTTTGGTGACATGTTGACTTGATTCTTTGAAATTATATATATATTTTAATTTATATATAGGCCCCAGTCAGGAGGGAGGAAAGCATAGTAAAGAGTAAGGATAAAGGGAAGAATGCAAAGCCCAGACTATCTGAAAAATACTTACCACCTGTCCTGGTAATTTTTATTTTCTGGTAGGTGGGGAAGCCATGGGGGAGCTGCTATGCTGGACTCAATTTTACCTACTGATAGTTATTGAAGGCATAGGAAATTTGAGGGAACAGGAATTATCATAGCATCTGTAAATTCATTGACATGATTAGACAAGGATTAAAAACAAAGGAAAAAAACTAGCTATAACTTATATAGAAAGCTAGAAAGGGAATATAGATAGAAGGGGATGGGAGACTCTGGAAATGACTTTCCAATTTCATGATCGATCATGAATAATTCTTTCTGAGAAGGAAAGGAGAAGGCGGCATTTTAAGACACTAATGTGGATATCCTTAAATTTTGTCTGATGAGTGGAATTTAAAAATTGTATTCATTAAGACATTTTAATTTCAAAATAATAGCAAAATTTCAGAAAAGTTGCAAGTTCAGTGCAAGGAATATTTTTGTGAATGTTTTGAGTAAATTGCCAACATGATGCCCCATCATCCCTGATTACCTTAGTGTTTATTTCCTAAAAACAAAGACATTATTCTATATGTAGACTATCAAAACATCGAAATAATGAAATTAACACTAATACATTACTATCATTTAGTTCTCAGGTCCCATTCATATTTCATCAACTGTCCCAATGATATCTCTATAGCAAAAGTATCCAGTTCAGAATCATGCAATTAAATTGTCATGTGTTTTTCTTTAGTCTGATGAGTTCAAATTTTAAAAGATGTTTTCTAAAAGGTAAAAATAAGAATACTAGAACAAGGATAAATTTATAAGAATGATCTTGTCCCAAAAGGATAGTGTTGATGAAGATAAAATCTAGAAATGTAAGTAATGGAATGTCTTTAGTTATCTTCTATGCAATACGAATGAGGAAGGAGTACAGGAAGGTGATAGGATGATAACCCATGATGTGAAGGAAAGTAAGCTACATAGCTGTGCGAATTGGAAAGGGTAAAATAGACTCCACTGATAAGAGCAACTGAAACCTCAGCTTTAAGAGAAGGTAACTCCAGAGTACTTTCTGATTTTAAATGAATTCAACTTTGTCCAGATGAATTACCTCTGGGAAACCGTCAGAACCTGCATATGGATTTATACCATCATTGTTTGTATATTTTGAGTAACTATAAAAAAACAGCAGAAATGTCAAAGCAACATCCCAATTCTGGAATCAACATCCACGTGGAGGAAGTTCTTAGTAGAATGCGTCAGGGCTCCATCCGTAGTACTAAACTATTGACCATGCTGCTTAATGATTTGTTAGCAAACATACCTATTAAATTATTGTTCACTCTGGAATAGAAGATATACTGACTGACAAAATGAAGACACAAAACTGTTTTGACAGGATGGAAGTATGGGTCAAAATTAACAAGATAAAGTAAGAGGTACAGCCAACTGAAATTTGACAAAGGTGTAGAGGCAATTTATGGAAGTAAGAATAATGTTTTCAATGAATGGTGCTGGAACAACTGAACATCCATATGCAAAAAATAAAAACCCAGACTGAAATTTTACACTTCACACAAAAATTAACTCAAAATGTATCATAGACTTAAATGTAAAATGCAAAACTATAATATTTCTAAAAGGAAACATAAGAGAAAATTTATGTGAACTTTTGTTTGGTGTAACATTTCTATACACACCAAAAGCACGATTCATGAAAGAAAAAAATTGACAAGTTAGGCTTTATTAAAATTAAAACCTTTGGCTCTGCCAAGAACACCGTTAAGAGAGTGAAAAGACAAATCACCAACGGGGTGAAAATATTTGCAAATTACATACCACATAAAGGACTTATATCTAAAAATATGAAGAACTGTTAAAACGCAATACTAAGAGAAACAGCCCCAATTTAAAAATGAGGAAATGATCGTAACAGGCACTTCATCAAAGAAGATAGCAAATAAGAAGATAGCAAATAAGATAGCAAATAGGCATATGAAAAGATGTTTAACATTATTTGCATTATGGAATGCAAAATAAAGCCTTATTTTTAGGGCTTATTTAGAAAATCACTTAGGAGGTTCAGGTACCCAGGATGGAATGCAGACCATGACAAAAGAATCCAACTATATTACAAATATAAGAAACAACTTTATTGACAGGAATATGGGAAAAGGTGTGAACTTAAATAACTTTAGAAATGATTGGAGACTGTAAAACAAAGGGCAAAAGAAACTGTACATAAGCATTGTACTTTAGTTGATAAAGTTGTTTGCCATGGGGGATACAGATGAACAATTTTGATACTGCTATACATGTATACTGTGATTGAACTATTAAGTAAATGAAATGGCAGATGTTGGGAGCCAGGTATCTTACTGTTGGACTGGGAGGTTACAGACAAGCAGTGGTGAAAGCTGAAATTATGTATGTGTTAAAGGATTAGATTTGAAGACATCAGTATGAACTCACAGATAGATATAGTTTGATACATTTAGAAGTATTTATAGATATGTTTATAAGCACAGGTTATTATAGCAATGTTTCCTTTCTCTATTAGCTGAGAGGGTCTAGAACAGGCATCCCCAAACTTTTTACACAGGGGGCCAGTTCACTGTCCCTCAGACTGTTGGAGGGCCGCCACATACTGTACTCCTCTCACTGACCACCAATGAAAGAGGTGCCCCTTCCTGAACTGTGGCGGGGGGCTGGATAAATGGCCTCAGGGGGACGCATGCGGCCCGCGGGCCGTAGTTTGGGGATGCCTGGTCTAGAAAATATAACATCTTGGTGGAAATGTACACAGCTAATGTCCAGCTCTTTGTTTCAAATACTATTCTCTATTGAAAGGAACCAGGGCTCCTTGGAGAAGTGGCTTGTTCTAGGGCTGGATCAGGGACGATACAGAATCAGCCTGTATCATTTCGTAGTGCCAGAAAGCAAGGAGTGCTTTAAAAAGTTACATAACATGGAAACAAATGACAACAATAACAGCAGCAACAATGAAAGAAATATGTCAAAAGGACACAGGGGCCACCTAAAAGAGCTCCCAATGGCTAAAGCTGAAGTAAGTTGAGCAAAATAATAAATAATATAATATTAGATTGTAACTCAAAATATAAATACTCATGAGCTCAAATGATTGTAAACAAATGATTGAATAAATCAATAAATGAAGAAGAGACAGATCTCTCATGTAGAAGAATTTCAAATGATTTATACAGATACTCCCCAGGAAAGGAGGTAGGGCATAAATCTCCACCCTTTAAGTATGGGTGGCACATTAGGACTTGCTTCCAATGAATGAAGTCGAAAGAGCAGGGAAAAGAATAACTTTACAGTGGAAAAGCCTGCCAAATACTGTCTCATCCCCAGTGATATTCATGACATGTACTCTTGATATGATAGAATGAAAATAGCATTTTACTTGTGCAGCCTTCCTTCCCAAAACCCAATGCTCCAATTTAATTATGAGTAAAACATCAAATACACTTTTTTTTTTTTTTTTAGATGGAGTCTTGCTCTGTCACCCAGGCTGGAGTGCAGTGGTGCAATCTCTGCTCACTGTAACTTCTGCCTCCCAGGTTCAAGTGATTCTTCTGCCTCAGCCTCCCGAGTAGCTGGGACTACAGGTATGTGCCACCATGCCAGGCTAATTTTTTTTTTTAATGGAGAATGGGGTTTCATTGTGTTAGCCAGGATGGTCTCGATCTCCTGACCTAGTGATCTGCCCTCCTCGGCCTCCCAAAGTGTTGGGATTACAGGCATAAGCCATTTCACCTGGCCCAAACTTTTATTGAGGGGATCCTGCAAAAGTCCTGACCTGTAATCCTCAAAACTGTCAAGGGGATTAAAAACAGGGAAAGTCTGAGAAACTGTCACAATCTAGAGTTGACTAAGGAAGCAGGACAACTAAATGTAATATGGTGTCTTGGAGGGGATCTTGGAATGGAAAAAAGGATACTAGGAAAAAACTAAAGAAATTTGAATAAAGTATGGACTTCAATTAGTACTTACGTATCAATTTTGTTTAATTAGTTGTTACAGATTTACCATAGTAATGTAAAAATATTCAGTGTGGCGTATATGAGATCTCTCTGTACTATCTTTGCAACTTTTCTCTACATCTAAAAATGCACTCTAATTTTTTTTTTGAGACAAAGTTTTGCTCTTGTTGCCCAGGCTGGAGTGCAATGGTGTGATCTTGGTTTATCGCAACCTTCGCCTCCCAGGTTCAGGCAATTCTCCTGCCTCAGCCTCCCAAGTAGCTGGGATTACAAGCATGCACCACCACGCCCAGCTAATTTTGTATTTTTAGTAGAGACAAGGTTTCTCCATATTGTTCAGGCTGGTTTCTAACACCCGACCTCAGGTGATCTGCCCCTCATGGCCTCCCAAAGTGCTGAATTACAGGGGTGAGCCACTGTGCCCAGCATTCTAAAAAATTTTTAAAGCTTAATGAATACTGTAATAGGGATTGAAAGCGAACTTCTATCCTTGGGTGAATCTGAGCCAAATACTCATTTTCTATCACTGGTTCTACTGCAGAAGTTTTCTATGCAGTCTTCCTGCTCCCACTCTTGTCTCCTCTTCACAGAGGAGCCAAGATGTAAATCAGATAGCATCACTTACCTGCTCAAAACCCTATGATGGCTTTCCATAATACCTGGAATAAAATCCTAATCCGTGCTGTGATATACAAAGCCCTCCATGATCTGGTCGTTCTTCTCCTACTGCTCATCTCCTATCACCCTTCCTGTATTCTCTCTTTGCTTGCCACAGTGGCCTCTTGTTCCTCAGACATTCCAGTTGTAGGGTGCACAATATGTAATTATTTTGCTTAGAAAGTTTTCTCTCATATATTTGCCTTGCTTCTTTCTTTATATCTGTCAGGTATTTGTTCAAATGTCATCGCCTAGGAGAGATCTTCCTTTATACCTCAATTTATTGTGGCCTCTTCCTCATCCCTTTTTTAACTCCTTACCTTACTTAATTTTTAATAGCACTTATTACTGAGCATCATACTATTTATACACTTACTTATTTATTCACTGTCAGTTTTTATCTGTTAATACATTTTTATTTTAAAACAGTCTTAAATTTTCAAAAGTTGCATGTTCAGGGCAGGCCTTTCACTTGTCTTATTCATTCTGTACCTCCATTGTCTACAATAGTCTGGGCAATAAGTTAGTGAGTAAATAAATAAGCTAAAATGTGTGTGTGTGTGTTTGTGTGTGTGTGTGTGTGTGTGTGTGTGTTTCAGATGGAGCTTTGCGCTTTGCTCCTGTTGCCCAGGCTGGAGTGCAATGGCACGATCTTGGCTCCCACAACCTCTGCCTCCCGAGTTCAAGCAGTTCTGCTTCAGCTTCCCGAGTAACTGGAATTACAGGCATGCACCACCACACCTGGCTAATTTTATAGTTTTAGTAGAGACAGAGTTTCCCCATGTTGGCCAGGCTGGTCTTGAACTACTAACTTCAGGTGATCCACTCACCTTGGCCTCCCAAAGTGCTGGGATTACAGGCATGAACCACCGCCAAATGTGGTTATTTTAATTAAGCACAAGTTCTGTGTAAGCCAACAGTGGGGTTATCAGACATGCTGACACATACTTAGATTCCATTACTAGAAATTCAGTACCTTAAATAAAGGAAAGAAAGAATAGTTCCATTTTGGCACTGTCTTGTCAACCCATTTCTAAAGCTATTTGTTCAGTCCTGATTATCACATTTTCAGATGGTCATGGAAATATTGAGTTTGTACAAATGAATGCAGTCAATTATAATATGTTTAGAAAGCATGGCTTGAACATGATTAAGGTAATTGGGCATGATTGTCCTAAAAAGGACCTACGGAGGTCTTCATACATAGGTGTCTTTAAATCTTTTATTCATTCAAATTATTTAATAACTTTGATATCCTATTATGTGCAGGCACTGTGCTAAGTCCTGGAAATGAAGTGAGTTAACACATAAAGGAGAGAAAAATTGCTTGGACTAGACTACTTGCTTCTAAGAGTGTTATTGGCTCCAACTGGTGGATGTTTTGGTTGTGCAGATTTTGATTCAGCACATGGAAACACATTATAATAATAATCATACTGTTAATGGAATATTTAAAACTCATATTAGGTTCTGTTAGACAGTAGAAATACCTAAGCAGTGACTACTTATTTATCTTTCCTAGATCTTAGAGGAAAGATTCTTTATTAGAAAAAATAAATACTGGACCAATTGCCTCTATATTTCTAAATATAAATCTAAAATTCTAAGATTCTTGAGGATTGCAGGTTTCACGCAGATGATAACATAAGCCACTAAATAGAATAATCCTGAAATACTACTTAGAAAAATGCCATGTTTTTTAAGGGAATATAATTGTTAACCAGTGTTTTCTTTGTGTGGCATTCTGACAGCCTCAGGTGCATGACATATTTTAGCAGAGATTAGATTAACTATTGTTAGAATTCTTTACAAGGAAGTAGAGGAAGTCTAAGACTTGATTTACAATCTGTCTCCTTCTCATAAAAATAATGAATGACAGAGAAAAAAAGAAATACCTTAAAATACTCTATTCATGCTCTGATTAGAGCTGCAGTTCCCTCTTCAAATGGGAAAAATAACTGCAAAAGATAATAACTTGAATTAGTGTCCAATTCTTTAACGTCCACTCTTACACAAGATGCCAAAAAGTGTAGGAGAAAATACTAGGCATTTATACAGTTATGTTTTAAAGAATTTGGAGGCAGTAGGGAAGGAAAATAGGCCATATGACTGAAAAGTATGAATGGAAAGAGTGGTTTTTTTTTTTTTTTTTTTTTTTTCTGAGACAGAGTCTCGCTCTGTTGCCCAGGCTAGAGTGCTTGCAGTAGTGCAATCTCACCTCTACCTCCTGGGTTCAAGTGATTCTCCTGCATCAGCCTCCCAAGGAGCCAAGATTACAGTCATGCACCATCATGCCCGGCTAATTTTTCTATTTTTAGTAGAGACAGGGTTTCACCATATTGGCCAGGGTGGTCTCGAACTCCTGACCTCAAGATCTGCCTGCCTTGGCCTCCCAAAGTGTTGGGATTACAGGTGTGAGCCACTGAACCTAACCAAAGGTGTGTATTTTGATGCTCATTCTTTTTATATTGATGAGGAGCTCATCAGGAAATAGGAAGCAGGTACCCTCCAAGGAGTAACTGAAGAGGTTTTTTTTTAAAATTTTTATTTTTTTAATGAAACTGATTATTTATAGAGGGGTAGGCAGGAATCAAAGGATGGTAAAGTGTGCAGTGTTGACAACAGCAAGAACCTATTGCCACCCCTAGGCTGAAAAAGAAAGGGAGGGAAACTATTATTAGAACCAAGGAAGAACTGTTACTATGCCTGAGATCCTTCCTAAGAGGGCCTGTGGTCTTAGATAGATGAATTCAGTGACTACTAAACTGTAGCCAAACAGAGAGGAAGCAGGAGAATAAACACTTCAAATTCTTTCTTTTCTATGATCTCCTAGTCATTCTTCTCACTAGCTAAACTTATTTGCAAGTCAGAGGGTAAGGAGGCCTGGCTGATATAATTTATAAAGATCAGCATTTTGGGACCTGAAGCTTCTTTGAGCCTTACTCCCCTGCTCATCTCTGCAATGGCTTCCCATTTCACTCAGAGTAACAGACAAAAGTATGGTAAATATATAGTTATATAGTGTAAATATATGCCATAAAATATGGTATAAAGCATAATAATAATGTCTGACTTCAGGGTTTAAAATCTATATAGAATCATAATATTGGATACTATTAGCAAAATTTTAAAAGTAAGTGGTTGGAGTTGGAGTATTTTAGAATCTTTGCATTGTTCAGGAGGAAGGTAAAAATATCTATTCATTTTAGACATTGGAAAATTTGGTATGTTTGCTAAATTATTCAACATGACCACTGAACAAATGGACAGACTTTAATTTCCAAAACAGTAGAAAGACCAAACAATGGATTGAATAATAAGAGCACCTTAATAAACTTTTAACAAAAAATGGCAAAGGGAGAAGCAGGGGAATTAAAGAGGCAGGAAAACTAGTAAGGAAAACATAAAATTGTGAAATTCACATGTATGTGTATACATGCATCATGACATATGTAAATGGACTAGTCTTTCCAGTTACAGAAATATAGATCAAAATTGAATTTAAAAATTCAGCTAAATGATATGAGAGTCATATCTAACTCAAAAATACAGAGTATTGAAAAGGAACAGATGGAAAAACATATACCATGCAAATACCAACCACAAGAAAACTGATACAGCTCTATAAATATTAGCCCAAACAGATTTCAAAGTAAAAAGTATTACTATGGATGAATAGATCTACATAACATATAATATTCCAAACTGAAGAATGTACATTGCTTTTTTAGACCTTGCTAAATCAATAGTTGGATGAACGCGTATAACCATAAGTATGTACAGTAGAAGAGAAAAAGATGCTGAATGAGTTAAGTCTCTAACTTAAGATGTTAGTAAAGGAACAAACTAAATTCAAAGAATGACAGAAGGAAATTAATATATATATATAAATGCAGAATTGATTAAATAGAAAACAGAAATACTAGTCAAAAACCATATAGCTTATTTTTGATAAGAATAAGAAAATTTACAAACTTCTGCCAGGATTAATGAAGAAAGAAAGAGAAAGTATAAATAAGCAATAAATAAGAGACACAATTACAGATGCCAGCAAGTTTAAAATGGACAAATTGCTAGAAAAATAATAGCAAAACTAAGTCAAGAAACACAACAGTGGTCCTATAACCATTACAAATGTTTAATCATTCAATGTAGAAATTCTTCCTGCAAAGAAAATGCAAGACCCAGATGATTTACCCAGCACTGCAGTAGCTGATTAATCTTTCACAAATCGTCCCCAAATTCTCCAACCTATTTTATGTGGCAAATATGACCTGAATAAGCATACTAAGGACAGAATAAGAAAGGATAATCACAGGACAACCTCACTTGTGAATATGGATATAAAAATCATAAACATGTTATTAGCAAACGAAACCAACAATGCACAATATTGCTATGTCATGACTAAGTTTGATTATTTTAGAATTGTAAGGTTGTTTCGACATTGGAAACATCTAATAATGAAATTCACCACATTAACATGTAAAAGATGAAACAACATAATCATGTCAGCAGATGGAGAAAATAGATTTAATAAAATTCAACAATTTATGATAAAAACTCTTACCAAAATAGATATCAAAGTGAATTTCCTAACCTAATAAAGAGTATTACAAAATAGCAAGGCCTTACTCACGAAACACTATGCAGACAAGTTTGCCCGTTTTCATGACTTCTATTTGGTATTGTCATAGGAGACTTAGCCAGTGCATAGGTCTGGCTTTAGCCAGTGCCTAGGCTGGTCTAGCCTAGACAGCTAAAGCAAAAGAAGCTGTAGGGATTATGGCCAGGCATGGTGGCTCACTGAGGTCAGGAGTTCAAGACCAGCCTGGCCAACATGTCTACTAAAAATAAAAATAAAAAAATTCAGCTGGGTGTGGTGGTACAGGTCTGTAATCCCAACTACTAGGGAGCCTGAGGCAGGAGATTCTTTGAACCTGGGGGGCGGAGGTTGCAGTGAGCTGAGATCGTGCCACTGCACTCCAGCCTGGGCAACAACAGAGAAACTGTCTCAAAAACAAACGAACAAATTATAGGGATTATAATCAAAGAAGCAAAACTACCATTCTCAGATGATATATTTTTCTGCCTAGAAAGAACCCAGAATAATCTACAGACATATTACTGAACTAAACAAGAATGTTTATCAGGGTGCCAACTGTTTTTAAATAAACTGCAACAAACAGTAAGAAAATACAATGATATGAAAGAAAAGATGACAAGTCCTCAATTTTTAAACTTAGTGAAGGAGCACAGGTGGCTAGCTCTCTTGCCCAAGATCAGCCCTATAGAAACCACAAAAAATGAAGCAAGCATAGATTAGAGTAACTAACATACAATTTGAGGAATATTCCTGGCAAGACCAAAGCTACTAGTTGCGTGGTGGTAGACTGAGCCACAGTCAGCAGGTGCAGTGGTGGGATTATATTTTTTCGGGAAAGCTTTTAAATTCACTTCTTACCTCTCTCTCATATTGCTTGAGAGGATTGTTGCTCACTCAGTTTCCCCTGAGACAAAAATCAGCAGTGGCTGGTCATGCTTGGCTTTCATGAGGAGGTATTGTGGCAGTACCATGGCACTGCTGGGAATAAAGAGCTGATGACAATAATTGCAGCTGTCCCAGAATCTCTTGGGGGAACTTCTCCACTGCTACTCACCCAAGCCATAGCACTGATTCTTCAAAGTGGTTCTAGGCATGGCTATAGGAGAGCCTGGTGAAGAGGTAGTAGTGGTGGTTGGTGGAGAAAATGAGGGTGGTGGTGAATCACCTCACCTTTCCCTTGTTCTTTCCATATGGAATTGCCACTGCATACATGCTGGACCTTCTAGCTGTATCTTCTGTGCCTTTTACTCTTTCATATTTTTTATTCCTTTATATCTCCATATTGATTTGTGCCTTTGTTAAATCTTGATCTATCTTCCCATAGGTGATTTTGTCTTTAGCATTTATTCTAAACAAATGCTGTTTACTCCTTTTTTGACTAATTTCAAAAATGATTTTTCATTTCTGGAAGTCCTAATTAGTTCTTTTTCAAATGTGCATTTTTATCATAATATTTTGTTTTGTCTTATGGCTTTGATTTTTCTTTTGACAACATGTAGCTTAAGGGAAATTTTATCTTCGTTATTATAGCTGTTTCAGAATAGCTTTAGATAGGTAGGAAACAAATTTGAAATGCAATGTAAAAAAATGGCACTTAGCAAGCAATTGTCTTTTCAACCTTAACCATGGAGCTTCTTCCATAGATTGCATTATGTTTTATTATGGTAAGTTAAAATAGCAGTGTTCTGGGTTTAACAAGGATTAAAGTTCCTGTCTAATGTTCATGTAACTAACTGCACATTTACCTACATAATAGCTGTTGGTCACAGTTTTAATGATGGTCTTTCAGCCAGAAAACAGGGCTGCAGTTCTTACAGTAGTCCTTGAATAACAACATTACATTCAACGTCTTTTCATTATTGTGTAAATGAGAAAAAAAATGACTCCAGGTGGGTGCCCCGTCTGTGCGGAATTTGCAGATTTTCCCCAAGTCTGTTTGGGTTTTCTCTGGGTACTACAGTTTTCTCCCACATCCCAAATACATGCAGTACATGTTAGGTTTATCGGCTTGTCTAAATGATCCTACTTTTGAGCAAGTGCTGTGTGTGTGTGTGTGAGAGAGAGAGAGAGAGAGAGTGTGTGTGTGTGTGTGTGTGTGTGTGTGTGTGCACGCGTGCTCATGCTGAAATGGGATAATGGGATGGCATATTGTCCAGGGTTAGTTCCTCCCTTGTGCCCTGAGCTTCTGGGATGGCCTCTGGCAATCTGTGCCCCTGAACTGGAATAAACAGGTAAATAATTATTTTGCTTTATTTTTCTTAAATGTATGTATATCTCACATGTATTTCAGTGTTTGATATTAGGAGTGTTTTTGTCTTCATTTAGAAGTTTGGTGATATTTCTGTAACTAGAAATAAGCCATAAGAACTTAAATCTTGTTTACATCAATTAGCTTATGATAAAATTGGTTTTATTATACTACATCATTTCTCTTAAAGTCACAGTTTCCAAGAACCTATCAAGAATGTTATGTGAGGACTTACTGTGTACTAGTTCAAATATCACTGGGCTGGTGTTAAAACTACCTCCTCACTCGGCAGTGTGGGGCTTTTGAGACTCAGCTCTCAGCAAGCCTCGCAGATTGGTTCCTTCAATTGGCTGCTTCAGATTCCATGCAACTGACAAGTTTTCAGAGAGGAAGGCCTTTTAACTGAAAGCTGCAATCAAAATTGTTCTTACATTACACAAAAACAGCATTTTAAGAGTGCAATAGTCATTTAAATTGAGTACTACATCCTGTAACCTTTTCCAGCTGGACTACATTAAATATGTAACATCCCCGGGAGCAATTTTTGAGAACAGCACTGGGCTTTACCCGGACTACTGAATCATTAGAACACATGTGAAAAGATTCCACAATCCTTCCATCTGACCCTTTGGCGATAAATGGCCAACTCGTGGCAACTTGTATTGAAGTCTATTTCTAAAAAAAATGTACACCAACTTGGTCTACCCTTAGGCATTTTCCTGTGTGCTTGTAAACATTGACATGTGTTCCTGGATTTATATAATATCCACATTCTCCTTTGAGCCTGCTGATGCCAATTTCTTATTCTTTTACCTGCATAATAGCTTAATGTTAATGACTTGAAAACTTCAGTTCTGTGGATTTAAAGAGGGGAGTATAAGTTGATTGCCCTTTAATTATTGAACTTTTAAATATTCCTCTTTTGTCTGTTTTCCATAGTTACAGCTTAGAGGAAATCTATTTGCAGACATTTTTTCTTTCTAGAAGTCTTCTTTATTACTTAGAGTGTAGAATTCCATATTTAATATGTATTTCTAAACATATACTCAAAATGAACAAAGCAGTCACGTAAATACTAGACTTGGATCAATAAAATACTATGAATGTAGTATATATGGATTTCAGCCTAGTTTTTGATATTTCTGTTGTAAGAAGGTGAAATATGGCCAGTCACCAAGGACAGCAAAATGCATTAGACCTCTTAGTGGTGGTTAACAACCTCCTATTCCCTTTCTAGGTTATTGTCGGGTTGATTCTCTAATAATCTCTTGTCTCCTGCTCTCCCACCAATTCCTTACTCTTCTTTTTGTTACACTCTTACAGTCTTATTTCAAAGAATTTCTTACTTAAATTATTAGAAATAAAAAACAAGGCTGGGTGTGGTGGCTCACGCCTGTAATCCCAGTTAGACTCTTACAGTCTTATTTCAAACAATTTCTTACTTAAATTATTAGAAGTGAAAAACAAAGCCAGGTGCAGTGACTGATGCCTGTTTAAAAAAAAAAAAGAAAGAAAGAAAGAAAGAAAGAAAAAAAAAAATTAGCCAGGTGTGGTGGCGCATGCCTGTAATCTGAGCTACTTGGAAGGCTGAGACAGGAGAATCGCTTGTACCTGGGAAGCGGAGGCTGCAGTGAGCCGAGATCACACCATTGCACTCCAGCCTGGGCAACAAGAGCAAAACTTTGTCTTAAACAAAAACAAAACAAAACAAAAAAAGAAGCACAACATGTAAAAATACAAAGGAGTATTACTGAACTGTAGGATGGCTCAGGAGAAAGTGTACACAGTGAAACAGAGAGAAAAAAATGGAATATGAAGATAAAAGTGTAAGAGGCACATGGGATGTGGTGAAAAGTGCCAATATAGATATAACTGGAGACAGAAAAGGAATAATTGATTAATTATTTTCATATGCCTTGATATTTTTAATATTTTATAATTTTACTTGGTATAAGATATGAGATGAGTGATTGGCTTATTTTAAGAAATCATTCATTTTTCTAATATTATTGTATTTGTGATTTGAAATTCCATCTTTATCATGTATTAATTATTATATATTTTTGTGTTTCAGAGTTTCTCTTCAGTTTCATTGACCCACATATGTAATCCAGCAATGGTTGGATTTTTAATTAAAGTGGTTTTAGGTTTTACTATTCAAAAGAACAAATCCATTCTTATTATTCTTCCCTGTCAAGAGATTCTTGACTTTTATTATATATTTGTTCTCTGAAACAATCTTTAAAGTCATTTTGTCAATATACAAATATACTGTTGGAATTTTTATTGTAATGATATTAACCTTAAAGACTCGTTTGAGGAAAATTGTAATTTTGAAACTATGAGCATTCCTATAAAGGAACATGGTATAACTTTCTATTTAGTATTCATTTTATCCCTAAGTAAAGTATTGTAATTCCTTTTTTTATACACTCTATATATTTTCATTAAATCTCTTTCTAAGTATTGTATATATTTTATTGCTATATAAAATTTAATGTTATTTCCATAATATTTTCAAACTGGTTATTTCTGGTATATCGGAAAGGTATTCGTTTTTTAATAACTTGTAACTTGTCACCCTATTGAATCTCTTACTAGTTTTGTTTTTACATGACTCTCTTGTAATGTCAAAAAAAATCATATCATTTGCAACTAATTGCAATTTTGTCTCTGTAAGATGTAAATCTCTTGAGGCTTTTATTTATCATGTGGCATTTTCTAGAACTTCCGAGACAATATTGAATAAAAGTAATAATCGTTAGCTCTGTATTCCTTATAAATTCCCTCATTTGCTATTCAAAAGATTTATTAAGTGCCTGCTATATTCCAGTCTATAAGGTTAATGCAATTCCAATAAAAATTTCAACAATTTTTTTATATTGACAAAATGGCTTTAAAGGTCATTTCAAATAATAAATGCACAAGACCATGGAGAAACTTCACTGATTAAAATGCACAAAGTCCTTGCAGTCACACTTGCATTATCTTCAAATGAACATATTCCAGCAAATGGAGACCATCAACAAATATATAAACAAATAAGTACAGTTTTGCAAAGTAATAAATGATAAGGTTATGAAGAAAATAAAGTTGAGAAATGCAATAGAAAAGGACTATGGACTGGGAATGCTACTATAAAATTGAGAAATACCTTTCAGAGGAGGAGACTTCTGAGATGAAATTTATAAGGGGAAGAGGCCATCATACAAATCTGGTGGAAGAATATTGCTAGAAAAAGCAGTAAATGCAAGTATTCTCTGATAGAACAAGCACATCATGTTCAAGGGACAAGAAGGTGACTGTGGCTAGAATGTGGTTGGTGTGTGTGAAAAAGGTAAACTTTGAGGTAAAAAAGGTAGAATGCAGGTGCTCTACTAACTACAAAATGAAACCACTGGAGAATTTCGAGCAAGAGAAAGATATGTAATTTGGGCTTTAATACTTTGGCTGGCTGGGCACTGTGACTCACGCCTGTAATCCCAGCACTTTGGGAGGATGAGGCAGGTTGATCATGAGGTCAGGAGATCAAGACCATCCTGGCCAATATGGTGAAACCCCATCTCAACCGAAAATACCAAATTTAGCTGGGCGTGGTGGTGCATGCCTGTAGTCCCAGCTACTGGGACTGAGGCAGGAGAATTGGGAGGCTGAGGCAGGAGAATTGCTTGAACCCAGGAGTGGAGGCTATAGTGAGCCAAGATTGCACCACTGCACTCCAGCCTGTGTGACAGAGCGAGTCTGTCAGAAAGAAAGAAGGAAAGAGAAAGAAAGAAAGAAAAAAAAGAAAGAAAGAAAAGAAAAGAAAGAAAAACGGTTGGTTGGAATGGCAACAGAGGATTGAGAATGGAAACAGGGAAACTAATTTGAAGTTTTGGTAATTATCTATCTGATTGCAAGGAATTGGTGGCTTGAGCCAGGTAGTAAGCAGTGCTAATGTGAACAATGAATGGTCAGACCCATCATATATTTTGGCAGTAGTGCCAATGAGACTTGCTGATCCATGGCTCGTCACATTAGTAGATGGAAAATTAGGGTAAAAGTATGGAAGACGTTTCAATCCCTGTCCTGAGAAACTGGTTGGACAGTGTCACCATTTACTGAGAATGGGGTGGAGGGGGACTCGAGGAGAAGCAGATTTTAAGAGCAAAAGCCAATAGTGGTGTTTATCACAGATTTTAAGTAGCAAAATAGAAAGATGGAGAAGACTATGAGTCATCAGCATACAGATGATCTTTAAGCCATGGTACTGGATGAAGTTACCTGGGGCGTGAGTACAAAGAGCAGAAAGATGTATTGAAAGACAACCCTTAGAAGTTGTGAAGATGAAGAGAAGCCAGCAAAAGAGAATAAGGAGAAGCTAGTGAGAAAGAAAAATTAGGAGCATCTGGCACTGTGCTAGGCACTAGAGATGCGATGGTGAGCAAAATCCAAATTGGGGCTCCTATTCTCATGAGTGCTTTATAGTCTAAATGTATCTTAAATAATTATGCTAATGTGTCTAATATTTCACCATTAAGTATAACGATGTGGGTGGATGTCTTTTTTTTTATTTTTAAAACTTTAAGCATGTACCCTCCTATTTTTAATTTACAAGGAGATTTTATTATTTTAAAATCATGAATGCTTACTGAATTTTATCAGATTCCCTGTCAACTTCTACCAGGCTGATCATACATTAATGGGCATCCAAAAGTTAAACGAATTTTATGTTTCTGAACGAAACCATTTTTGGTCATGGTGAATTACTTTAAAATCCTCTCATAGATTGGCTTTGCTATTAGTTTATTTCAGATGTTTTGCTTCTGGGCTTGTATGTGATTTGGCCTCAGTTTATGTTACTATCCTTTTTAGGATTTGGAATTATGATTTTGCAGCCTTCATGAAATAAATCGGAGGACTCATCTCTTTATGTTTTGGAGTAGCTTAAATTACACAGAAATTATTTTTTCTTCAATATTTAATAGATCATCCCCCCATTCTCTCATAAAACATTTGAATCCCAAACTTTTTCTTCCGTGAGTATTGTTTTAATTTTTTAAACCTTTGCTTGGTCATTTTTGCTCATTCATATTTTCCTTTGAAAAATTATCCATTTAATTAAGATTTTCAAATTCATTAGAATAAATATAGTAGTCATATGTTTTTAAAATATCCATTTTTGGTTTCTCTTTTCTCTTTCAGACTACCCAGAGGTTGGCGAGTTTACTGGTCCTTTAAAAGTACTAGCTCTTGGTTTTAATTTTCAGTTCCAGTCCTTGTTACTTTATTTAGCTTTCGAGTTAAAAAAAATTCTTTCTCTTACTTTATTTTATTTTGTTGTGATCTCTCCCTTTTTGAGTTGACTATGTAGTTCATTTCTTTTTCACATTTTTATATAGAAATAAAATACTTTAAGGCTATAGTCATCTGAGCACGCTTTCTAATGTTATTTTATTTCACAGATAGGCTCACTAGTACCATTAATTTGCAAAAAGTTTGCTTATGTAGTTTTGGTTCTATTTTAATTGCAGTTACTCCAAATTGAACTTTTACATTTCCAAGTGGCTACAATCTCTTATTCTTTGTTATTTGTGTTTAGTTCTTTAGAAGTTCTATGGCAGATTTATTAAGGTCCTATTTAATCATTATTTTTTGAAAATATCCTGTGCATTTTGGAAAAAGAAAAAGAAGAACATTCCTTGTTTGTAGAGTAGGGTGTGGTATTTTTCACACTGATACTGTAAGCTAATCTAATTATTTATAGTATTTAAGGTCACTGTTATCATTTTTCTCCTTATTTGATATGCCAATTTCTTTCTTGCTTTTTTGTTTTGTTTTATTTTGTTTTTTTTTGAGGCAGGGTCTCACTCTGTTGCCCAGGGTGGAATGCAGCAGTGCAGTCATGGCTCACTGCAGCCTTGACCTCCCAGGCTCAGGTGATCCTCTTACCTTGGCCTCCCACGTAGCTGGGGCTACAGGTACACCCCACCCTGCCTGGCTAATTTTTATATTTTTTGTAGAGATGAGGTCTCACTATGTTTCCCAGGCTGGTCTCGAACTCCTGGGGTCAAGGAATCCACCCACCGTGGCATCCGAAAGTGCTGGGATTACAGGTGTGAGCCACTGTACCCAGATGATCTTCTAATTTCTTAAAGGGTATATTAAATTCTTCCATGATAACTGTATTTTATTTTTAAAAGATTCCTTGTATTTGTAACATTTTTGCTTTATATATCTTGCAATACTCAACCCTAATTTTCAGTAGTTGACTACAAAAGGAAAATTGTGTTTACTTTTGGTTTTCACATTTAAGAAAAACAATATAAACTGGATTGTGGCTAAAGAAGAGTGATAAGAGTGGTCAAAGGACTCAAAGCTATGTCACTCGGTGACTAGTAAAGGGAACTGGGGACATTTGATCTGGATGTTGAATGGTTATAGCTGTTTTCCACAAGCTATTTTGAAGAGAGTTTAAACTTGTTCTGAATAACTTCAAAGAGCAGAACTAGAAAATGGAGAAATACTAAGTACACTGATTTTGGCTTAGTATAAGGAGAACGCCCAATTAAAATAGCTCCAAAATTGAATTGAAAGCTGCTGGATGTAGTGAAATTCCTATCATTGAGCGGGTCCAGGAAAGGCTAAATGACAACTTGCCAGGCTACTGTAGAAGAATTCAAGCATCAGCTCAAAGGTAGTATTAGATGGTTATCACTCTGTCTCTGAGGAGACTTGTACGTTGTCATCATGTTTCTCATTCACACTTTTTTGTATGTAAATCATTAGATATTTTAAAAGGCTCAATGTACCTAGGGTCGCTGGTCAAAGCTCTGTTGCCTCCTGTGTGCAACCCTTTGGGACAGCACACAAGGGCAAAACTTATACAAAACATCTCCATTTATTTAGCATAATTGGCAGAATGTGAACATCGTGGTCACTCTGAGTGTAGAATGTTAATGACAATGTTAAATTGGATTTAAAAACTGTCCAAATTCTCCTACTAATCAGGCAGCTCACAGACCTCAAAGCTGTATTTTTCATTATAAAAATCATATTCAGTTTACTTTCAAATGTGCCCTTTATTTTTTCATAGAATATCATTCTTTCCTTATAGTGTCTACTATGTATTTTAATACTTAAAATATTTTTCTATTAACTCAAAGATTTTACAGTCTATTCCTACTTTTGTGTATTTTATGAAGCTTTTCAAGATAGATTATTTCTTCTTGTTGTTTTGGTCTCATCTTTTTTTTCTTTTTTTTTGAGATGGAATTTCACTCTTGTTGCCCAGGCTGGAGTGCAATGGTGTGATCTCGGCTCACTGCAACCTCTGCCTCCCAGATTCAAATGATTCTCCTGCTTCAGCCTCCCAAGTAGCTGAGATTACAAGGATGCACCATCATGCCCAGCTAATATTTTTGTATTTAGTAGAGATGGTGTTTCACCATTTTGGCCAGATGGATCTTGAACTCTTGACCTCAGGTGATCCACCTCCCAAAGTGCTGGGATTACAGGTGTGCACCACTGCACCCAGGCTAATTATCTCACCGTCTTTAGCTGAGATTTCTCTATGGAGGAATTATTAATATGCCTGGGCTATTGAAACATATAAAGAGTGGTTTTCTGGTTGCTTCTGCTACTCACCCCAAGGATTTTACCAGTTCAGAGCTAATTTTATGTTACCATCTCAACTTGGAAAATCCACCATCACTAGGGAGGGCACATTTGGATTCAAAATCCATGTGTTACACTATCTTGAGGTCCCACTTTCTCATGAGATTTTTTTTTTTTTTTTTAATTTAGAGATAAAAAGCTGAGGCAGTTTTTTTATTTTGCCATTTTCCAGGGATGATGGTGGGGGTCTTAACTAGAGATACAGCTCTTCTCAAAAGTTCTAGTTTAATGAAGAGTGTCTCAACACTAAATTCTTGCCTTGTACCTATCCAAGCCTTCATTTCATATCTTCTTTTTAGATTAAAACTAAAGTTACATATCAAGAATATTTAATAAAATATTTCAAATCAATAATAAAAGCTAAACAGCACAATGTAAAAAATAGGCAAAATATTTGAACAGACACTTTACAAAAGGAGGTATATAAATGGTCTATGAAAAGATGCTCAACATCATTACTCATTATGGAAATGCAAATTAAAGTCACACCTACTAGAATGGCTAAAATTCAAAAAGGTGATAATAACAAAGGTTGGTAACTAGAAGACTCATTGCTGGTAGAATATGAAATGATATAAGTACCTTAGAAAACAGTTTGTTAGAAAGGTAAATGTACACTTACATATAACTCAGCAATCTCATTCCTTGGTATTCTTTTCAAGATAAAAACATCTAACTTTACAGAAAACTTTATGTGTAATAGATAAAAACTGGAAACAACCCAAATGTTCATCATCTGGTGAATGGATAAACAATGTATCATGTATTCCTATAATGGAATATTACTCAGCAATAAAAATAATGGACTACTGATGCATTCTTGATTGATGAATTTAAAAACACATGCTAAGTGAAAGAAGCTGGACACAAAAGCAAAAGAAGCCAGACATGCTGTATAACTCCATTTATATAATTCTAGAAAAGGCAAAGTTAGGTTGTAGTGATATAAGGCAGATCAGTGGTTGTCTGGGCTGAGGATGGCAAGAGGAATTGATTGGTAGGAGGAGATGGGCACTTTTTGGGAAGTTGGAAATGCTCTATCTTGAATGTGATGGCAACTAGAGTGTACATTTACCAAAATACATTGGATGGTACCCCAGAATTTATATATAAACAATGTAGTATCATAATTTATATATAATTAATCATATAATTATAATTATATATTATATGTTGAGATATGTAATTATAATTATATGTTATACATTGAGATATTATATAATATATATAATTGAGTTATATATATTATATAATATCTCAATGTATAACATATAATCTAAATATAATAATCTGAATATAATATATTCAGATATATATAATTATAATTATATATCTCAATATATAATATATATTCATATATTATATATTCATATATATCAATAATGATTGGAGTATGATATATCTATATATAATATATAGATATTAATTTAATTATATATTTAGATATAATTATATTGAGATACATAATTATAATTATATATCTCAATATATAATATAATTAAATTAAATTAGTATCATATCTATATATATTATAGATATATGATATATATAGAGATATATATCTCAATATATAATATAATTAAATTAATATCTATATTATATATAGATATATCATACTCCAATTATTATGATACTCCAATATAATATATAATATATAGATATTATAATTATATCTTAACATATATAATTATAAGATAAATTATATATTTAATTATATATAATTATATATAATAAATTATAATTACATTGAAATTATATCTCAATATACTTGATTATAAATATAAAACAAAAAAATATATACTTTTATTTTTAATATCATCCCCCAGGATGGCTGCCATATTGTGAAAATTTTGCTTTGAGAATTTGTGAGGTTTCTACTATGCTTACAATACTTTGACTTTGAAATCCACATTTCTAGCATATAAAAATTTATTTTTTTCTTGTGAACTGACTACATAGTTTTAAATGTTTAATTTTTGTTGAGTATTGCTAGTTGTTATTGCAAAAGCAATTTCACATTAGCCATGTTGTAGTTTAGAAATTGCAGGGCCGGGCGCGGTGGCTCACGCCTGAAATCCCAGCACTTTGGGAGGCTGAGGCGGGTGGATCACCAGGTCAAGAGATCGAGACCATCCTGGTCAACATGGTGAAACCCCGTCTCTACTAAAAACACAAAAAATTAGCTGGGCATGGTGGCACGTGCCTGTAATCCCAGCTACTCAGGAGGCTGAGGCAGGAGAATTGCCTGAACCCAGGAGGCGGAGGTTGCAGTGAGCTGAGATCGTGCCATTGCACTCCAGCCTGGGTAACAAGAGTGAAACTCCGCCTCAAAAAAAAAAAAAAAAAAAAAAAAACAATCAAAATAAAAAGAAATTGCAGAGTTCTGTGCAATTTTGTCTTTGTTTTACTAAATGGTGAATTTATTATGAGAATTAACTTCTGCTCTTGAAAGATATCCTAGCTGATGAATATTTGATGTTTGAGGAATACAAAGAAGACACTAATATTTAGTTTGTGTTTATTGTATGTTGGGCACTATTCTAGATGCCTTTATATCTGTTGGCTAGTTCAATTCTCATGCCAACATTGAAACTGAATATTTTTGTCTACATTTTATATGTGGGAAAACTGACATTAATAGATTAACTTGCTTTGGTTCCTGCTGGCAACAAATTGCAATCTGGAATGCAAAGCAAGCCTTCCATTTCCAGGTCCAGTTGCCTTTGTTTAAGGTTGCAAAAGTATCATGCCCTTAACTTTTATCTATGGTTTGAAAATATAAATAGAAACATAACATACAACAGATTGCTAGAACTTACTCATCTTGCATAATTAGAATTTAAACCCATTGAGCAACAACTTTTTTCCCACTCCATACAACCCCTGGAAAAAACCAACCACCGTTCTATTCTCTGCTACTGTGAATTTGACTATTTTTGATACTTTGCTTAAATGGAATCATGTGTATGTGTACATCTATGACTGGCTTATTTCACTTAGAATAATGTCCTACAGGTTCATCCATTGTTTGGTAAGATTTCCTTCTTTTTAAAGGCCGAATAATATTCTATTGTATGTATGTATATAATGTATTTTATTTCTCCATTTATCTGATAAACATTTAGATTGTTTCTATATCACGACTATTATAAATAATGCTGCAATAAACTTGGGACTGCAGCTATTGCTTCAAAATCCTGATTTTTATTCTTTTGGAAATATGTCCAGAGTTGGTTTGCTGGATCATATGTTCTAGTTTTTTTTTTTTTTTGAGAAACTTCCATACTATTTTCCAGAGTGGCTACACCATTTTACATTCCCACCAACAAGTAAAGAAAAGTTTCTGTTTCTCTACATTCTGGCCAACAGATATCTTTTGTTTTTCTGATAATAGCTATGCTACGACGTGTGAAGTGATATCTCAGTGTGGTTTTTATTTTCGCTTTCCTGATGATTAGTGATGTTTGATGCTTTTTCATACACCTGGTGGCCATTTATACGATTTTTAATGAAAAAATATCTACTCAAGTCCTTTGTCCATTTCAAGATTGGGCTTTTGTATACTGTTAAATTATAGGAGTTTATTATATATTTTGGATATTAACTTTTTATCAGATAAATGGTTTACAAATGTTTTCTTCCATTCCATATTTTCCTTTTTACTCTGTTGATTATTTCCTTTGCTTTGCTTTTTAGTTTGCTGTAGTCCTATTTGTCTATTTTTGATTTGCTGCCTATGAATATTTAACAATATGGTATTGTGCACTTAAAAGTTTGTTGAGGGGGTAGATCTCATGTTAAGTGTTTTTAACACACACACACACATACACACACAATCACAGAGGGGCACAAGTAAACTTTTAGAAGTGATGGAAATGTTTATTACCTTGATTGTAGCGGTGGTATCACGTATGTGTATGCATATGCCCAAACTCACTGATAAAATATGCTGATTTTGAACATCAATTATACCTCAACAAAGCTATTTTTAAAAAGAAAATATACAATTTATTGTTGAAAATCCTTTTAAAGATACTGTACATAATGTTATGTGATTTTCCTTGTATCATAGGTCAGCAAAGAAAGTCATCCAAAACTGAATACCAGAAATACCCTCATCTCTTTAAAAATTTGATCATGAAGCAATAATTGTCTGATTTGCCTCCTTTTTGTTGCTGTGATTTGAATGTGGCCCCCACAGTTGATGTGTGGGAAACTTAATACCCAATGCAACACTTTTGAGAGGTGGGGCCTAATGGAAAGTGTTTAGATCATGGGGGCTCTGGCCTCGTGCATGTTAAAAAAGACTTACAGGAATTGGTTCTCCTCCTTCTGCTCTTTGGCTATGTGAAGGCACAGAGTTCACTCCTGACTTGCCCTTCCAAGACATGTGCACATATAGCATATTAATGGATTAATGCTTTGTTGAGGTATAATTGATGTTCAAAATCAGCATATTTGATTGGTGAGTTTGGGCATATGCATACACATACATGATACCACCACTACAATCAAGGTAATAAACATTTCCATCACTTCTAAAAGTTTACTTGTGCCCCTCTGTGGTTGTATGTGTGTGTGTGTGTGTGTGTGTGTGTGTGTGTGTGTGTGTACATCAGATGCTGGCACCTTGATCTTCGACTTTGCAGCCTCCAGAACTGTGAGAAATAAATTTTTATTCTTAATAAATTACCCACTCCCAGGTATTCTTTCATAGTAACACAAAACAGAATAAGGTATTTTGGATGGGTTCTCATGGCTCCTGGCTTCGATAAAGTTCCTGGTTGGGGCTAATTGTGATAAGGGACAGGACTGATTTATAACTTTAGTGTTCAAGAAAAACAACACCTGTTGTCTGTAAGCCAGATAAATGATAGCTGGAAATTAAGGGACAGTCTTGAACATAACAATTCAGGTTTTTAACAGAGGATTATCATCCTTGCACTAGCTTACGGAATAGAGCCTGGAAATAACCCAGGATACATCATACTTAGAGAAAGAAGCCTTTTATGGCCTTTTAACTTGCTGTTAAATCCAGAGTAGCAAACAAAAATTTTAAAGTATCAGACTGTTAAAGATAAAGATTACGTAACCCTCATGTCCTTTATGAGTTGATTGACAGGAAGTTTAGCACTAAATTTAATGCTCAAATTACATTAACTATATTAGGCCAGTATTTTTGCAAGAAAGTAAGCAGGTACCAGATCATGGATGAGCTCATGGTACTAGACTAAGTAGTTAGGAATTTGTCTCAAAGTTGTTGGATAACCACTCCATTATTTAAGTGAGGAACAGTGTGGTAGTTTGTATTTTAAGGATTGCTCTGTGTCTCAGCAAACTGACACAAGAGCAGAAAATCAAACACCGCATGTTCTCACTCATAGGCGGGTGTTGAACAATGAGAACACATGGACATAGGGAGGGGAGCATCACACACTGGGGTCTGTTGGGGGGAAATAGGTCAGGGACAGTGGGGCACAGGGAGTTGGGGAGAGATAGCATGGGGAGAAATGCCAGATATAGGTGAGGGGAGGAAGGCAGCACATCACACTGCCATGTGTGTACTTATGCAACTATCTTGCATGTTCTTCACACGTGACCCAAAACCTAAAATGCAATAAAATAAAAAAAAAAAAAGAATTGCTCTGTGTCATTTTGGAGGTTAAATTGGGGCAGGAAGACCCGGAAGTCAATGATACCAGTGAAAAAGTTATTGCAATTATCTTTTGTAAAGGATACAGACCTACACTATTGCATTGGGAGAGAGTCATAGAGATTGTCAATGGTGGGTAATAGAGAGAGGAGTCTAGATTTTTGGCTTAAAGAATTTAGTAGATCTGGGTGTTACTTAAAAGGATTAGGGATTGCAGGCAATGGAAATGGGAACCCATCTGAATATAATCACCTAGTAATGCATTTTAGAATCTTCATTATGGTGATGCAAGCTCTAAAGAAAGAAAAGTGTTTCTTAAACTTTAATGTGCATATGTAAGAACTGGACATCTTGCTTCTGTGAATCGTAATTCATTAGGTCTGTATTTCTAATACTCTCTCAAGTGATGCTGAGACTACTGATCCTCAGAACTCACTTGGTGTAGCTAGGCAGTTTCCATCTCCTGTATTCTGAATGTTTAATATTTACCTCTCTGGTTCTCTTATGTTTACTTGGTTCCATATTTTGGATCTCTCATGTCTCTCTTCTTGGTCCTTTTAATCAACAGCTCATTTTAGATGGTACTTTATAGTTTCACAGTGGAACCTGACTTTCAATATTATCCTTTTTCTGAAGCTATAGGTTTGGGAGTTGTACACAGATGTTGTAACAGATTCTGTAATTGTCCTGCCTATGTGTCTATGGACTTTATCTGCATAGGGTAGACTTGCAATTGCATTTTTATGACTAAGTATTTTTCCTAGTGTCACAGTCTTCTCTACCCATGTACCCATGTACCCAGGCCAGAAGCCCTTGACCAATGGCTGTCTGAAATTGGTATATTAATGCATAAGCTCCCTCACCTCTCAAGTTAGATAACTCTGAGGCATATCTTCTGCATAGTTTACCAGACTTCCCCAGTGAGTTTTAGCTCTAGTTACCCCCGGTGTAACTTGCTTGGAAATTCACCCTTTATAGGCTACTTTCCCTTCCCTATATTACTTTACTACTCCTCTTTTGGTGTTTCCCAGGATCTTCTCCCAAATACAATGCTTTTGTGAGGAACCCAAACATTGCTGGTAGTTAACACTGAGAGCGTACATGAAATCAACGAGGAAGAGTGTGTGGAGTGGAAGGGAGTATGTATGAGGATGGAATCATTAGAAATAAAGTCTGTATCTGTGTGTCAAATAAAATAAGTTCGAAGAAGCAGTGGCCAGAGAGGTAGAATGAAAACCAGAGTAGTCCTGCCTTTCATACTAGTTCTTTCTCCTGAGCTCTGAACCTATGTATCCAACTGCATTCTGGGCAACTCAGCTTGAATATGAGGGTCTCTGTGAAGAAACCTGAGGCTTATCCTTTCTTTTTTCCTCTCTGTTACTACTCACCTTCAGCAGACCACTAAACACCACCCAAACCTCATGCTTCTGCATCCTGAATAGCTGTGAAGTCTAGCCATCTACTTCTCTTTGTGCTTTACTGACACCATTCTAGTTTAAGCTGCCATCATCTCATGCCTACGCCTTCCCATATTTTCCTCTGCCTCTGATTTTGACCCCTTTAATCAGAACTCCACAAGGCAGTCACACTGATCACGTCTCTGTGCTGAAAGTGGTTCGAGATACTCCATTCTTCTCCAAATGAGTTCTAAACTCTTTTTTTTTAAAATTATTTTTTAAATTGCATTTTAGGTTTTGGGGTACATGTGAAGAACATGTAAGATTGTTGCATAGGTACACACATGGCAATGTGGTTTGCTGCCTTCCTCCCCATCACCTATATCTGGCATTTCTCCCCATGCTATCTCTCCCCAACTCCCCACCCCCCACTGTCCCTCCCCTATCCCCCCCACAGACCCCAGTGTGTGATGCTCCCCTCCCTGTGTCCATGTGTTCTCATTGTTCAACACCTGCCTATGAATGAGAATATGCGGTGTTTGATTTTCTGCTCTTGTGTCAGTTTGCTGAGAATGATGGTTTCCAGGTTCATCCATGTCCCTACAAAGGACACGAACTCATTGCTTTTTATGGCTGCATAGTATTCCCTGGTGTATATGTGCCACATTTTTCCTGTCCAGTCTATCATTGATGGGCATTTGGGTTGATTCCAAGTCTGCTCTTGTAAACAGTGCCACAATGAATGTTCATGTGCATGTGTCTTTATAATAGAATGATTTATAATCCTTTGGATATATACCCAGTAATGGGATTGCTGAGTCGAATGGAATTTCTATTTCTAGGTCCTTCAGGAATCGACACACTGTCTTCCACAGTGGTTGAACTAATTTACACTCCCACCAACAGTGTAAAAGTGTTCCTATTTCTCCACATCCTCTCCAGCATCTGTTGTCTCATGTACGCAGACCTCTGTCTTCTTCTCTCACTGCTTTTCTCCTGACTCTTAAATTCTAGCTATCCTGAGCTACTTGACACTCCCTAAATTCTCTGTTCTTTTTTGCTTCTGGGATTATGTATATATACATTTATCTGTGGAACTCCATTTCCCTAAATCTTTCACCTGGATGACTTGACTAATTCTTCCAGACTAAATTTAAATGCAGTCTCCTATGGGAGCTTTTCCTAAGCACCAAAGTCTGGGGCTTGAGCCCCTGTTATTGCAATATTTTCTTACTGTTTTGTGACATTACCACTCTGCATTGTAATTATCTGGTAGTTATTCTGTTTTGCCACTAGACTGTAAACTCCTTTGAGCTTTGAGACTGTCTTAAAAATTATTATTAATTATTGTATTCCCACTTCCTGGAATAAAATAAGTGCACAATTTTTTTTTTTTTTAATGAATGAAAGAAATGACTCAGCAGCTTCAGGTGCTGGAGTAAGTATTCAAACAAGATGGAAAATAACTGAAGATGATTTTTTGCAACGAGGAAGTTATCAATGTCTTGCAAGAGCAGCTATATTCAATATGTGGTATACATAGTATTTGTGTTACTTTGGAGGTCAGCTTTCAGTTGTAAATTAAGATAACAGAAAAAATGGAATTTTGGGAAAAACATTAGGGATGTGGGAGATGTTTAAGTATAACAAATACTCCAAGAATTTGTTATGTTCCAATTAATGTTCAATTTGAGGTGGATGATAATGTTAAGCTTTTGTGTACTGATGATTTATTTTGCAAACACGTATTATTATTCTTTAGCAGATGATCAAAAACTAGGAATACTTTAGCCAGATAATTTTCCTCTCTTGGACACTACTAATAATGTAACTGGGGGATATGCCTTCATAATTAATACAATATGAGAACTCTTAGTCGGTGTCACAACATCACCAAAAGGCAAAAAGCTTTTGCTTGAGGGGCCATTAGTAGATTTTAACTTTTGAAAATGTCATGTGTGGGAAGGGAGCAATCCTAGCCCAGTCCTTTCAGGGACATAGCACATAGGCTTAGGGAATTTACCCTTCCTGTCTATGGAGGTTTTCCAGCCTGCTGATATACAAGATGAAAAAGGCCTCTGGAGTATGAATTATTATAAGTGTGAAGTGTCAAAAATATGCTCTATTTCAAGTATGCCTGAGGTATTCTTCTTACAAATTGTACAGGAACTGGTACGTTTTATTCATGAAGTGCTTCTCACCAAAATGCTTGGAGCATAGCACATGAGTGATAAAAATGTTGGGAATATAATGAAAAGGTTGTAAATTATATACAGGAAGGAACAATGTTGTTTGAAGAGTTCTCAATCTGCATACCTCTCCCTGTTTTTAAAGAACTAAAATGAATTAGAACAAAGATGCTTGTAGAACAATTATATCTCTCATTTAGATAATCTTGTTAATGAGTAGAAATATATTTCTTAGGGACATTATTACATTGAAGTGAGAAAAAATTACTAATAGACTCTAAGTAGTAATACTTTTAAAGGCCAATTATAAAGACTTTTGAATAGATATAAAATTAAAGATCACTAGGAATTTAACTATATGCAATTTATAATGCATTATATGTAATGTAATGCTATGAGGTTTAGTGTTTCTCCTTAGTATACATGATGATATCTCTTTACAAGTGAAAATTTGTTAATTTATTCATTCAACAAGTATGAATTTAGTGTGTATTATATGCTAGGCACTGTTCTAGCTATGAGGTTTATAATGGAAAACAAGACAAAGTCCTTGTCCTTAAGGCATTTATATTAGAGGCAAAAGAATATAAACACATGGATATAGTATATAATGTAATGTCAGATTATGATAAGTATTATGGAGAAAAACAAAGCCTAAGAAGAAGATAGAGAATAAAAAGGGAAGGTTGTGGATATTGTGTAGTTAAGACAGCCAGGGAATCACTTTATGCCCCAAATAAGTCAAAATATCCACAATTCCAAATGATGAGTCAAACAAAGGAAGTATATTTAAAGAAAACCAGAAATTACTATTTTGGTAGGATTTATGATTGGCAGTATTTTTAGATTTGGTGTTTTTTTCTATTTCC